>NC_137935.1:15550842-16239834 GCF_963969265.1 Rhamphochromis sp. 'chilingali'
ATTTAGTCTAATTCTATAGATACACTCTAGTAATAATTATCATTGTGCCATTATATTCATACTAATTGCCATTTTATATCCCAGGAAGTTACTACATTTTATTTGGAAAAGATGAGATTGGACATGATAAATGGCAGGCCTGCTCAAATTGTGCTGAATCAATTGAAATAAACAGAAATGAAAGGTTAACTGATATAAAGCTGACCCATATTTTTGAATTCAGTGAAGCACAATATTATCTACTGTACAGCACTTGGCGGAGCACGACCTTTTTACTGTCTCTTTAGAGAAACCGATCGCTGTATTGCGGAAACAAGATCCAAAATATGCCGCAGTCTACACAATTGTCTTCTCAGCAAAAAATGTTACACATCTATCGACTGTGAAAAAGCAAAATGTAAAACTAACAAAGCAGCAAAACAAGGAGGAGCAGGTGAGGGGAGGCTCAGTCACATACTAGCACGATTACTGCTGCTGCTAACAAAGCACACATTGACACAAGCTACATCTGTATCATTTTAGGGCGTACTGAGTCAGAGCTGCAGAGGCACAACGGAGACTAAAGGTTGAGGTTAAAAGCAGGGTAAAATGTACTGGCTCAAGCAACGCTGTCGATACATAGAAAATTATCTCCAGATTAGAGTATTTGTGGTGCAATGCTTCTGCTCCAAACGAAAAAAGAAATTATTTTTGGAAAAACTATACATTTTAAACTTTAATGTACATTAAATGACATTTAGCTTTAATTGCTAACAGCAGGTTGTGAGATTGTAATACTTGAATGTTTCTTAGTTTGATTTGCTTTTGGAGGTGTAATGTAAACAGATACCTACCATGGCTGCAGCAGCTGCAGCTTGGTTGACTTGGTGTTGGGCGGCTTTGATTTTGGCCTGCAGGTGAGCCGGAGGGTGAAAGTACTTGCACTTCTCCCTCGAGCAGCGGCCCTTTATGTAGTCCATACACACGGTGACTGTGTTGTCGTTGGTGTCGATCATGGTGCTATCTGCAGGATGGGCAAAGCGACAGTCGTTCTCCCCACGCGTGCAGTTACCCCTCTGATATTCCCGGCATACCTGGGGCAATGGTAAGGATTTGATCATAAACCTAACACACATACACAGTTACACACATAAGTTACAAAGTTACTGGTGAGTCCACGTGATAAAGCAATCCATCTGCTCTGTCATTTCAGATGGTATCAGACAAGGTAACCGATCTTAATGATGGGTTCGGCCATTAATGTTGATTGATAAGCAGAACAGATCCTAACCAACGTTTACAGACTCATTAATCACACCGCATTCATCCATTATTTAAATGAGAACTGTTTTTGTTCTTCCTGAGTCTGACAGAAGGGGGCAGCACTTGCATGAACAATTGGGAAAATGCCTTCTTCATTTTGAACGTACAGACTCAATGAGGCTCATGGGAAATATGAAGCTGGTTACCCTCGAGGGAGGCTGTAGCTGACGTAATTGTCAGCCGCTGGCACACAGTAGCAAACACACGCGCGCACACACACACACACAAAAGGTGGGTGTATATATATTATAAGGCAGCACTGTTTTTTTTTTTAATTTAGGCACTCAAAGAGCCTTGCAATAACTTCAGATCTCTGCTCTCGGCGCTCCATCAGACCGTTGAGTCTGAACTGGATTCGAGATGCAATCCTCCACCAAAAGAAATGCAATTTCATGGTGCGTTGTATTGATCTATCAGTTACTGTGATGGAACAAGCCATTTACTAAGTCTGTTTACCAGTCTCCCTGTCTGCGTGCATAAAGGATTTGATTTGTGGTGGACCGGCTGCCAGACAAAAGGCCACCAGCACAGTTATCTGCAAACTGCTCTGTCTCCAGTCCTGACAGCTCATCATCTACGTTCACTGACTGCTGTGAGTGATAGCGTTTCTCTCTTTGCCTGTCCCTTGTTTCTCGTGGGTACCTCTCCCTTTCTCAGATATGTATGCCTACACGTGCACACCACCCCACCACTGCTAACCAGTAACTACTGCTACTTGTCTTATTTTTTTTTAAACGAGAGACTGCCTTGTTGTCAGGCAGATATTGTAGAGGCGGGTGAGGGAGGGAGGAAACTTGGAGAGAAGGGAAATGTAAGCGTGGTTGACGAATATAGAGTAAAAAGACAAGGATGGAGATGGAGGAGAAAGTGAGAGCCTTTGGTGATGAGGTGTATGTAGGCTGTCATAGGAAAAAAAAAACAGGGGAGGACTGAATGATAGGATTTGATGTTCTCGGGACCAGATGTCTAACTATCCCCCTGAGCTACTTGCATCACCATGGTTGCAGGTGACCAACATATGACTTTATGCATGCTGACATGTTGCAGCATACCGTATGTAAGGAAAAGACAGCAAGACTTCTGGAGCATATTTTCTCAGGAAAACTGTCTGGGGCATTGTCTTCTAAAATTGGAATTTCTCACAGCCTAAAGGAAACAGTCCGTAACACATCAACTGAGCGGTATGTGTGTCGCTCCACAGAATTCCAGCTATGTTTACTTTGAACGACACACACTGGAAACTGAAATATGACTGGCCCCTTTCTCTAAGATATTTTTAGCAAACCTAGTTCCTTTCAAATTAAGAAACTAGGATATGAAATCTCCTCATCAAAAAGTTTCACCCACACATGCAGCCTCACTACGTCTCCTGCAGCCTGACCACCACAGATGCCGTTGACCAACAGGTCTCTCTATCTAAAAGGAAAACAGTGGAATGAGGAGAGTATTTCTGATTTGGTTGATAAATATTTCATATCCCTTTGCTATCGATCTTTTGCAGGACAAATCGTTTTAATCCTTAGTCTGAATCGAGAGGTGCATGCTCTCCTGCTCGCAGCGTCTTGCCTCCACTTATCCTTAACCTCTACAGCATGACTTGTACTAACGCCTCCATAAAATTCAGTCAGCGGCCTTTGCTTTGTTTCTGGTATCTCTGTCTCTGCCTGCTCCAACCCCTCCCCTGATGACCACAACAGGTCTACAAATTGATTTCCTATCTTCCGCCTCCATCTCTCTTTCCTGTCAGTAACCTGTTCTGTCGCTCTGCATGTTGTCCATTCATTCACTTGGTCCAAAGACTTACTCAGCCTCACCCCCATTAATTACCCAGCTACCCAACATTACATCTTAAATGTAACCTTCCTGCATTCTTGCACGCCTCCTGCCTGCCTCCAACGATTTCCCCATTATTCCGCTGCCACTGTTTCTCGGGTGGGGCTACATAATGGATGAGATTGACTTACTGTCCAATTAATGATTATCTGAACGCAGCTGGAGGAGGGGCGCTCATCAGGTTTCAAAGAACTAATTGCTTTCCGAGAAGAAGTAAAGATTTTTCTGAAAATGACATATGTACATTATAACCCGAGCTTGTGCCAGACAAAGTTATCCCCTTCGTATCGATAGTGTCAGCAATGGTAATGTTTGTGGATGCTTTCATTAACATCTCATTCTCTTGCTTAAGTCTGAGAAATAACTCTGTCTTGGTAATGGCATGTAGTTAGTGTAACAGAAATGGTGTAGATACACAGACGTACAAACAAGACTGTTAATATTGAATAGACAGATCCTACATCTGAAAAGCTTCTGTTAGAAAGGAGTGAAAAAGGTATTTCTCCCAATCGTTTTTTATAATCTGCGAGCGGCAAAGGAATCACAAAAAATTATGCAAATCCTCCCGATGTGCTTTCATATATTTTTTCCCCACTTTTTCTTGCGAATGTGTGTAAATGTTTGTGTTCCTCCTCACCTCCAGTCTGTCTGTCCTCATGAGTTTCTGTGCAGCAGCGGCGGCAGCAGCAGCAGCGGGTATGGGAACGCTGGGGTTGCTGGTGACCAGTACGGGGGCACTGGGCAAGATGTCAGCGGGCATCAGGCCGGGCGACACAGGGCCAAGGTAGGGGTTAAATGCAGCAGCCGCTGCTGCAGCAGCATTGGCATTGGTTGCAAGGCTGGGTGTGACTGAAAACATGGGCTGAGAGCACATGCAAAATAAGAGAGTTGGTCAAAATTGATCCACAATGATTTCTCACAGTCTATGTATAAAGATGCTACATATATAATCACATTGTTTCTTCCTCATATAATTATTACCTCTGGTGGATATACAGCATATGATGCAGAAGATTATCAGTAGCAAAGCAAAAAATAGGAACTCTGATTGTGGATGTGGAAGGAAAGATGCAAAAACAGATAATTAACAGGCTTACATCTGAGGAAAAAGAACATGGCTGCTCGTCTTTCATTTGCACTAACGCGCAGAGCAAGTGTCAGTATGTGGTGTCACCTTCTTCCATTGATCAGATTGAATCACATGCTTCATACCCCAGATATCACACAGTTAGCAGTACTGATGAAGGACGTCAAGCTGTGTGAGCATGTGAGTGGGGAGAGACGCTTCACTGTAAGATAAAGTACTGCCTGTATGCGTTGTACTGGAGTTTGACAGAGAGAGGAGTATGCACTGCAAAGTTTTCCCTGCCTGATCCTGACCTCAGCCCCAGTCTAAGGATTGTCTTTTGAGCCCCTGCCAACAGGACACAGTGAGTAATAGAGGAGCGGCAGCCAGGGCTGTACTGATACATTCTTCCTAAAACCTCCTCACTGCTCAGCGATGACTCAGAAAATCAGAAATAATTCTTTCGGCACTGCCCTCTGGAATGTCTGAAGAGTTGTTTGCAATCATAAGGTGCTCTGGAAAAGCAGATGTGTCTCACTCCAGGTGCTCAGATATCAGTTTGAGATATTTGCAGCTTGGGGTTTGGATGGAATAAGCATGATGTCATCTAAAACATTTGCGGTCATGGGGTTTTAACTATGCAGTGATATCATCTTGCGAAGAGTTTGAAAGCTTACTAATAGGCCTTTTTTGGAACACGTCAAAGTTTCAGTATCGATATGAAATTGAATATTCGCATTAATTAACAAAAATGTTACAACAGAAACATCTATAATTGCATGCAGGGCTTAATTACAGTTCAGCAGTATTTGTTTTCACTATTCCCAGTAAAATGTGTTATCCTCTCTTTTTCAGGGCATGTTTGCTGTTGTTGTTTTTTGCATAACGGTGGAAAACCTAAAGTTAAGTTTTGCTGAAAAGTCCCCACTACAATTATAATGATCATGATGGTAAAATGTGACGTAACAGTCATTGCACAACTTTATTTATCTAAATTGCGGTTTTACCAATTAGCCACTGAACTGGTTATAATGGACTAAGAAACATACTATATAAAGACATTCAATACATATTGAAACTCTTTGTAAACAAGCTTAAATTCAGATTTGAATATTCTAAGATTTGTACGTCAGACGCACTGACCTAGTTTGACCTTTCTTTGTTGTAGTGCAAACACTTTGCCACATGAGCCATAACTTCAGCTCCTAAATATTTAAACACAGAGATGTGGCCAATTACACCCAGCCACTGGAATGTCATTGGATTGTGGCTTCATGCTTTGACTTATTTTATTTTCAAAGAGGATCTGTACTAAACAGGTCCTTTCCTACTGTGAGTGAGTGACAACCAGCTGTGACAGACCCTAACCACTTCACTGTGTTCATGGTCCAATGCATGAAATTAAAGTAGGTTACCTACATACACTGAGGAAGGATGGATAGCTGCAGATAAAAGAAAAAAAGGGAAATAAAATGTGGTAGAGATACTAAGGGTGGAAGAAGGAGACTGAGCTACAAACACAAGGTGAGGTTAGGAAGAATAAAGTCTGATTCTTAGAAAGGTAAGTACCCGGTTTTACCCTTTGATCCCTGTGCACAGAACATGCTCTATTTTCTTGACTTTTCTTTTTAGTGGAGGTCTAAAGCCATCTCTCCTCACTGCTGTCATCCTATCTCCTTCACTTTACCTACCTGTCTTACCCTGCCCATTTATCTATTTCGGCTGCATTCCCTTCTCCGTTTCTTCTTCTGCTGTGTCCTTCTTTGTCAGCTTGTCTTCCTGCTTCTTCTCTCGTCTTGCTTTCTCTCACCCCATGACATAAACAGAAAGGAAGGCTTTGCTGTTCCAGGGAGATCTATGCTTCTTTAAACCCCCATCCCTCCCAATGGGGCTCTCAACTCAGCCTCTCTTTTCTAGATAGGGTTGATAAGCCATCAGCTAAGTGTGCACTTGCAGATGTGCGTCAAAGCACACTGCATCTTTTGAACTCCTTTGAATAGTGTTAGACAAATTCACTCCAGTGCTCTCACTTAAACATAAAGGGACAGTGGAGATGACAGAGGAATTACTTCAAGCCTGACTGGCAGTTCTCATTGTTTCTGTAAGGTTTCTGGATCGGTCATGGAAGGATTCATTTGGCTGAACGGGGCTGTGGCTATCACCTTGAACATCCTTGGAGCATGCTGCGCATACATAGAGCAACATCTTAACTCAATTTTGTGTGTGTATGTTACATGGCTTTATGGATGTGCTGTTAATCATTTAAAATAATTCCCTTCATTGCCTTATACCAGGACTGGCTATCCATCCATCCATCCACCCATCCATAGTTAGAACCTAACCCAACTGCCTATTTAATCCATTCATCCATCCATTAGTTTTCTATATTATGCAATGTACAAACGAAAGGAAAAGTAAGAATAAACTTTCATCAAATTAACTAATTCTGTCAATTTTCTTTAAGCTAAACATTTTTTTCAAACTCAGTCACAGAACTGTTTTTCATGGCTTTCATGTTTTTCAAGTTCATTTAAAGAACACTGAACAGACAAACAACCCTACCCACCGGCAGTCCTATGATTGGCCCGAGTGCTGATCATATGATTGCCCTTATGATCGGTTTACATTGGACAAATGCTACAAATATTTTTAGGGGGGTTTAAAATCGGGAAAAAAACAATGTTTTCAATAACCCTTACACACTGTTTATACTTCATACCTTTGTAATATGGTCCTATTTGGAATGTATTTGTTTTATTGAATGTGAAACTGGCAAGAACATTCTGGAACTGCTGGGATTTATTATATAACCACTAAACCTATAAACACTGTCTTTATTGTTGTCATTAAGCAAATCCTAGGAAATTACCAAGTATAATTATGAATGTTAATTTAGCAATAATAAACCGTTAGATGACAAAGCACACAAAATTGCTTATTGCAAATTGGTCTGTGCATTCACAGCAGTGGTAGGAAACTTTGTGTATGTGTCACACATGTATTCTACAGTCACACATGTATTCTACATGTGTGACTGTTTTTCCTATACTCACTGAAATGGCATGGATTCTGGTCCTTATGAGCGTCATGTCTGATCAATCTTGTGCTATTTCACATACAGTGCTTAACAAATTATCAGAACACCCAGTATAAAGTCTGTGTCACAGATGATCTTAATTACACAGCATAATTACCAAAATCACTGCTATCATGGTTTCTGTAGTGATTATTCCACCAGTAAACATCAGCTAATCAAAACTATGCTCCTAATGTTAAAATATAATTGCTGCTGTTATCCATAAATTTTCAAATGTAATGTTTTACAAAAGAGTTGAAAAAATAACTAGAATGTCATTAATTAAGATTAAGACGCAACATTTCAATTATTTACTTGCTGGACAAACAAAAATGTATGTTATGCTTGATTCATTTCTGACTTCTCAGAGAGAAGTCCAGTGTGCCGACTATTTGGGTCTAAAATGTGAATTCAGTTTGTTAGCTGTTCAATAAATACCAATAAAACAAGACAGCTTTCTGAAATATTTGTGTCTTTTTGTTGTTTTAATGACAAGTCGTCAAATAAATTTGTTAAGATCTGTAAAGTGGTAAGCAGTATGTGCTGCACTGACACTCGATCGAGCCAAAGTTTATATTGTGCTGGCTACTGTGCCAAATCTGTACTGTGTAATTTTTTTGTGCCTGCTCACTGTCTTCATATAGAGTATGTGTGTCTGCTTCCCATCATTCATTGTTTCTACTGGTCATGTCAATGCAGAAGCTTCCGAGACAGCATGTTTGCATTGCACCTTGCCAAACCATTCACGCACAGTACAAACCACAGGAAATAATGGTTTTCAGAGGGCAGCGGTGCTGATGCTGATGTTACATTTCGGGCCCTCTACAGGAACCTGGGCAAATATGGTGGGAACGCAGCTCTCGTGACAGTGTCAGGTCTCATTTGAGCTGTCACTACTGTCCCATAAAAAATTCACACTGACATCATGTGTGCAGTTACACAGTTTCAAAATTCACTAAAACCACCATATTGACTCAGACTAGTGGACATAAAATCCATCTAAATGGATATGGGCCAAACAGAGCCCTCAACTCATTACCACCAAAGGACTGACAAACACAAAACACCTTACAATACTCATCAAAAGACTCAAAAACAAAAAAACTTACACAAATCCACTACAAACTGTATCTGGGAACAATATGCTTATTTGCACACTCAGTCACATAGTTACTGAACACACATCTAAATTATACTATATTTGCAGATTTTGCATCTTGCACATCTTCGTCTTGTCTCGTCTACAATATCTTGACAATAACTTGAACCAAAGGAAAAAATGGAGTCAAGCTAAGTTCAATGAATATAACTTTTTAGGAAAATTTAAACAAGAGTTTGTGCTGGCCTTTAATTCACTAAAATCTAACTTCTATCCTTTTTTAAACCCTCATATAATTGTGAGTATTTTTCCGATATCAAGCAACATTTTAGACCCACTGCTATAAATGACTAAATTCAATTAACATTTCGCAGTTAAATATTTTTTACCTGTTGAAAACAGAACATTTTAGACATATGATCATTGGTATGGGTATTTATTGTAATAATTATCCATAATTAAGCCCGGAATGTTCAAACCGTTATATTAATAGGTAAGTAACCGTAAGTACTCTGTCCACTGACAAGGTCCAGCAAATCAAGCCAACTTGCATATTAAAAATGGATGGCTATAGAGTGGTTATTCGTTTTTTAGACGTGTATTTCAATAGAATGTTTTATATGCAATGTGCAGTTAATTGCCACTTTATTAGGTACATAATTATTAATAGCTTTAGGCCCCATTTTGCCTTTAAAACATCTTTAATTCAACAAGGTCTTGCTCAGAGACTGTTTTGAAAAGTGCTTTGTTGGATTAAGATCTTGTGACTGAAGCCCATTGGAGTACTGTGGCACTTTAGTCTGTTTAAAGCGGGCATCAGCAGGTGGGTACACTGTGCTCATAAAAAGATATATTCAGGTAGGCTGTGGTATTTAAATGATGCCCAGTTAGTATGATGGGGCGCCAAGAAATTATTCGCTACATCATTAAATCACCACCACTGGCAGCTTGAAAGGTTGATAGAAGGCATAACGGATCTATGCTTTCTTGTTGTTTTCGCCAAATTCTGACCTTACTACCTGAAGGTCACACTAGATATTGAGATTCATCACACTGGGCAAAGTTTTTCCAATCTTCTGTTGCCCACAAGATTGGAAAAACTTGAACTTTGAAGCAGTATCCCATCTACTTCAAGGTTCAAAAGGTTGTGCATTCAGAGAAGCTCTTCTGCGTACTTTGGCTGTAGCAAGTGGTTAGTGGAGTTACTGCTGGATTCCTATCGGCTCAAAGAAGTCTGTCCATTCTCCTCCGACCTCAGGCATCAACAAGGCATTTTGCTGCTCAGTGGACATTTTTCACCCGGCACACAATGCACCCGACCCCTATGGCGCCTCCTGCGGGTGGTGGGCCTGCGGGAGGATGGGCCCATGTCTCCTCTTCGGGCTGTGCCCGGCCGGGCCCCATGGACTAAGGCCCGGCCACCAGACGCTCGCCCTCGGGCACCCTCCCTGGCTCCAGGGCGGGGCCCCGGTAACCCAGGGTAAACTGTTCCCTCAATATTCTTTTCATAAGGGTCTTCTGAATCGCTCTTTGTCTGGTCCCTCACCCAGGACCAATTTGCCATGGGAGACCCTACCAGGGGGCAAAAGTCCCCAGACAACATAGCCCTTGGGATCCCTGGGACACACAAACCCCTCCACCACGATAAGGTAGCGATTCAAGGAGGAGCCTCCTGGGTGAGGTGTTCCAGGCATGTCCCACCGGGAGGAGGCCCCGGGGCAGACCCAGGACATGCTGGAGAGATTATATCTCTCGGCTGGCCTGGGAACGCCTTGGTATTCCCCAGGATAAGCTGGAGGAGGTGGCTGGGGAGAGGGAGGTCTGGGCCTCTTTGCTTAGGCTGCTGCCCCCGCGACCCGGCCTCGGATAAAGCGGATGAAGATGGATGGATGGATGGATGGATGGATGGATGGATGGACATTTTTCAGAGAATTCTCTACAAACCTCCAGGGTTTGTAGAGAGGTGTAGAAAGGTGGACAAGAATATACCTGCTGCTCAGTCTGTGGCTTTTTGTCTGACTCAGGGACCACGGCGTTGTTCTTTGTAGACATATTTTCCTCATTGCCTTGTTTAAACCGCCAAAAATGGTGGTTTAAATTTCGTGACTCACTGACGAACCATTTTGTGGCATGCAGTCTAACGACATCGTATTTTGGTGCCTGCTCGGATCACTTGGAACCTCAGGCGAGCAGGTACTAAAAAAGGTACCTGGTACCAGGCACTATGACCTAATGGAAAACCCTGAAAATGTGGCGAACCGTGCAAAGTCGATCTGAGTAGGTACTAATGGAAAACTGACTTTTGACCATGTCTACATGCCAAAATGCACTCAGTTGATGCTATGTGATTGGCTGATTAGACATTTTTGTTAATGGGCAGTTGAACAGGTGTACCTAATAAAGTGTCTGGTGAGTGACTACTCACCACTGGTTGTAGCTGTGTGCCGGGCATCATGGCGTTAGCGAGCTGCATCTGCTGGGCCAGCATGGCCATGTTTTTCTGTTGGATGAGGTTGTTTCTTCCATTGATCTCTAGCTGGGTCTTTAGGTGAGGAGGAGGATGCAGGTACTTACAGTTCTCTCTGGAACAGCGGCCCTGATGGGATGAGAGACGAAGAGAAAGGAGGAGACAAGGAGGGCAAAATCAAGGGAGGGGGGTGGGGAAGAAAGACACATGGGAAGTGGTGGATTAGAATCCTGTTCCCTTTAACCACAGCCTAATGTATAGAAGTAATGAGCCTTGAATTAAGTCGCTTCCCTCCTATTTAACCGGTGCCGACCTCACATCCTTGACATCTGGGCCTGCCACTCTTTTTGCCATAAAGCAGACCAATCAGTTCTGCAGAAGACGTAGGCTTACTACCTTCTCTATTTTCTCAAGGTCCCATTGGGAGACAAATTAGCTCCAAGAGCAGAGATAAAGAGGATTAACTGTCTATCTGCTCCTTCTAAGAGATTGCTTTACACAAAGCAAACATTAAACAAACACAATGTTGCCGTGTGTCTGTGATAAAAGGAACACTTCATTGTCTGGAAATTATTTTTTTGGTTTCATTTGTTTATTATTTGATCAAAATCATGAACTTTGTGATCATAATTTCGTCAATGCTGAAATAACATCTTTAAATTAAGTCTAATTTTAAAAGTAAAAACAATTGCGTTGAATTGATTCGGCATTGTTGGTCTAACCCCAAAGAAAATTTGTTTTGGGAATCTAAATTAGCAAAAGCTCCCCAGTCTCCTCCATCCTACCACCTAAGAAGCTGTTCAACTTGATGCTCGATGTTTTAAAAAGCCCTGTGAATCACCATTGATCTCCACTCAATTCAAACAAATGAGCCATGTGTCAATATGGGACATAATTTCAGTAAAGATGAGGCGGGAGAACTGATGTAGGATCGATACGTGATTGGAGACTCCTGTGACACGAAACATAAACACATTATGGCAATCTAATGCTGTATTATGCTACTATGCTAGAGACTGTGGTCTGTGTCTGTGCGGACTCACTGCTGTGGGTGCTTATATTCATTCTGCAGCCAGCAGCCCAAAGGGAGGAGAGAATGTAATTTACACTCTCATAATGCCTGCTCCACTGAACACTCCCCTGGCTAGGTGTAATATCTTAGATATCTCCACCTCTCTTTCACTCCCCCTTTCTTCCTCATTCTCTGCCTTTCACATCAATCCCCATACATCCTGAGCCCCGTGCTGATATTTGCTCTCCTCATCATGAATACAGAGCAGCGCAAGTACCGACGTACTGCTGTGATCTGTGTATATATTCATGTATGTGTGCAGCATTTGTACTACTCCTTGCCTTTGTCAGCTTCTCTCTCTGTCTTCTTCTTGTGCCTCAACCACCTCATCAAAATGCATCCTCAATCCATCTATTCCCATTACTGCTTTATGTAAAAAAAATTTCAGGGGGATTGGGAAACCAGCCCTGCGACAACTCCACAGTGTCCCCTCCCATGGGGAATTAAAGGTTGGCTGTCATGCGACTGCTTATCTCAGTGAGATTACCTGCTGCTCACTGTGGCCTACTATGACACCTTCCTTCACAGCCTAACACATACACTCTCCCACTCTGGCTTTATGCTTAACACCTCTCTTCTTTCTCCTCCTTTCACTTCCTGGTCTTGCTCTGTCTCTGCCTCTTTCCCATTTATTCTGCCTAGCTACAGCATGAAAGGTACTTTGCATTGGAGAGCAGCAGAATGTCAAGACTTCATCCAGCATTTTGATTGGCTAAAAGCTGTGAGGACTAGCATTCCTAGCCTGACCATTGGCCCAAAGGCCCACATTGACAATGCTCCAAGTCATCCCTCCCGGTTCATCCCTATGTGGCTGTAAACTATTGATCAGTGTTAATTGGTTAATGTCTTTTGATTTTCAGGGTACATTCCCTCTGGACTCAAGCATGTCAAATCCAGCCGTGTGTGTGTGTGTGTGTGTGTGTGTGTGTGTGTGTGTGTGTGTGTGTGTGTGTGTGTGTGTGTGTGTGTGTGTGTGTGTGCAATCAACTGTGACAATGCAGCCCCTCAATTACATAAATTACAGCTCTATCTGAGGGCTGTAATTTATTTAAGCTCTTTTTCAGCGGGGTTCCCTGCATCAGTTTTCAGTGGTCAAAGCTCAAAAGGTTTTAAACACTTACACATTTTAACAAGCCATACTGGGAATAAGCTGCAAAATAATTACTTCAAGAATAAGAAACTTTTGTAAAGGTTTTTAAAGAAGAAAAGGTTTAAGCTTCTGGTAAACAGGTGGTGGAAGTGCTTTTCTATGACGAGCAAGAATGTAGATGATCTCATGTTGCCAGTTTTTTATCGAAATATTTATATAAAAAACAACTACCTGACATTCTGGTGCTTTTAACTGGCACCACTCAATCGTTCACTGCAGTCAAACAGTGTTATTTTCAAAATAACATGGACAAAATTCTTAGGTTATGTTTTCGAAAAAGGTATTTTCTTTCTCGAAGATGAACAATATCAGCAAATTACGTGGATCCTGATAAAGACAGAATCTGAATTATCGTTTATTGGCTACATTCAGAAAGGTCAGCGCCCTAATATATTCATCCCCCTCTATTTTCACCAGCAGGGCCATTATCTATAGCAGCGTTGTTGTTCTCCAAACAATGCCATGCATGAGCCCGTGGTCCTTGCCAATCATTGTCTGTGATGTTAATGTTTTGGCTTCTCTCTTGTGCCTTTTCACCTGTCTGCCTGTCCTCCATGGAGACGTTAATATGCTAACAGACTACCAGCATCTGTCTCTCAAGCACTCTCCCTACTGTTCCATCTTCTTCTCCTCTCATCTTATTTTTGTCTCTTCTGTCTTTTTCCAATTCTTCAGGTCCAGTTCTCTGCAACTCCCTGCCCCATTCTTTCTTCTTAAGAATTAAGCAAGTTTCACACGTTTGGTTCACTCTCCAAATAATGGAGGTAGCTATTCCTCAAATCCAGATTCTAACACTTGAACCAATTTACCTTCCCAATATTTTAGTTGAAGCAAAGAATAGTTAAATGGTTAGCACTTTAAAGACAGGAAATCACTTTTCACTATTAAGGTGTATGGAGAATAGAGCAATCTGTTGTTAAAAATCACCTTAGCCTCATTAAACCAGATTTCTCCCATGTTTATTATAGTTCCACACATGCAGGTTATTCTGGTTCGGCACCCAGTACCAACTTTCCAGCTGGTCTCCAGCTTGACTATATAAAGGGGAGAAATCTCATTAGCTTTATCATGCACACCTGTCCGTTGAACCTCCCTGACACTGCCCCTTGAGCTCACAGTACCAAACCTCCCCTGCAGCTGAGCCAGCGACCGAACCTCCGCCACAGTAAGTAACAAGGAAGTCTTGGCCAAGATGTTCGACAGCTACACTGAGAGTTTCTGAAACCCACAGAGGCAATAAGTCATAAGTAATAATAAGTTATAAGTCAGTAGATAAACTGATTGATTTCCAGATTGTGAGTTTAACCCAGAAAATTGGAGTTTTGGTCGAGAGTGCAACATCCTCGACGTCTGGGCAACCACCTTCGGTTGCAAGGTGCAATCGGAATCCTTGTAGAAACTGCAGTTCCTCTCACACAGATTGGAAAATGTTTACAAATAATTGCTTACTAAAATGCTTGCTGACTTAATAAATACAACAAATTGTTACCAGATTCCAATCAATCTGCCCAAATGAGCAAAACTCGCCTGTGATGAGTCTCTTTCGAACAGTGGACTTAATTCATTTAAATGCAAGGTTCTGGTTATATTCCTATATAATAGCATGGCTGCCAAGTACCTATGTAGTTTCAGAGCAACAGAGACAGTCAGCAGACTGACTGTCTCTGTTGTTTTATCACCATCTTGACGTACCAAATTCTCTCTGAAAACGGCACATGACTGTGAGTCGTCATACACCAGGTCCCTAACTTTAACATGGCCATTTCAAGATCGCAAGTTTATTGCACACCGTTGTAATAATTCTGTGACTGAAGCCGGTACAAAGATTAACATATCAATTTGTGTCAGCATACAGTGATAGATAAGTGAGTGGATATAAAAAGATTTTATTCTGAAATCTTTAATCTTAAGGAGACCCTTGGTTGTGACTTGTGGGGCACAGAATTGGTAATTATCTGCTTTTTGTTTTTTCCTAATAAGTGTGTCATGTATTTATAAGAAGGAATAAAACAATTTAATTTCAGGAATTATACAAACTATTACTGCTGTAGTAGTAGTAGTAGTAGTAGTAGTAGTAGTAGTTGTTGTTG
Organism: Rhamphochromis sp. 'chilingali'; assembly: GCF_963969265.1. Lineage (NCBI taxonomy): Eukaryota > Metazoa > Chordata > Actinopteri > Cichliformes > Cichlidae > Rhamphochromis > Rhamphochromis sp. 'chilingali'. The sequence continues at coordinate 15,565,998 of NC_137935.1, forward strand.
TTGTTGTTGTTGTTGTTGTATTATTAATACCACTATTCCATAGCAGTAATTACTGTCAATATGTTTTTTTTAACTGCTGCTTTATTTTGTCATCAAATGTAAGTGTATTTTTTGTCATGTCTCGCTCCCATCATCCCCTGGTTCTGAGGTTTCTTCCTGTTAAAGGGAAGATTTTTCTCCCCTTTGTTGCCAAGTGTTTGCTCAAAGTGAATCATTTGATCATTTTATTGTAGAGGATTTACCTTCAAATATAAAGTGTCTTGAGGCGACAGCTGTTGTGATTTGGCACTATATAAATAAAATTTAATTGAACTTAAAATGTATTATATACATAAAGGGATCAAGGGTCAAGACGCTGACCCACATGTTTACGAAGTCATCGAATCACTATTTTTGCGTACATGTAAATGTTTCGGGGCGCTGTGATCTGAAACTCGCAATGTCGGTCTTACTTGTTGCCTGCGGTGCTTTGACAGCTCTCTGAAAGATGTGCCTGAGGAATTCCAGTGAATAAAACCTGTGGCAGAACTCCTCTCAGAGATTGGCAACAGAGGCAAAGACAAGAACAGAAGAAGTAGAAGGCAGACAGTCAGAGAGAGCTACAGAAAAGCAAAAGGGAGTGAGACAGACAGAGACACAGATGCAGAGTGTGCTTTTCATATTAATATTAATCAAAGTGGTCTGTGCAAGTGATTTCGGCTGTGCCTTTGTTGGCATGTATCTACAGTATATCCTCCAAAGGGCTGAATGGCACATTGCTTTCCACAAAGTCCTTCTGCGCGTTCACTCCCGTAATCACACACTGATTCTGAATGATCTTTTAATCTACCCATCCAGAATGACTCATTCCAACTTAACCACACATAATCCAACAGCATCTGATCTTTTCCGCATTTTCACTCTGTCTCTCCTCTCGGTGTGCCTGAGCTCCCCTCAAACCACGGCTGCACAGTGAACACCGTGACCAGTGTGACAACTGTAGAGCTTAAGTCTGGACGGCCACCGTTCCAAGTCCCTTTGCATTATTAATTCTCTCTCAGTGGAACTGCCTTTCCCTCCTGCTCCCAAAGACATGCATCAATCAAGAAAGTGCCGTCTGGTTGAGGGCTGTGGTGAGAATACACAAGCTCACATGCACACGCAGACACGCACTCTGGGGCATGTGCTTTCCTGACCAAAGGGTCCTGTTGGCAAGCATACGTCAGACAAAATATGACATCAGATACGGTACAAAGAACAGCCTGTCTGAGGACTCAGAGTGCTGCCAGACAAGCCAATGTTGTTAGTACGCACACACATACACCCCGCGCACACAGACACACGTACACACTCTAAAACAGAATTTTTATTAAGCAATACAGCTCAGCTGCAAACCACTGGCAAATCAGGCAGTATGTTAGTAGGTAAACCCGATGAGAAACATGTTTTTCGGAGACAAAAAACATCCTGTTTTCATTGCCTTCCCTTTTTCCACCTCTCCCTGTTCCATAGCTAATACCAGCCGGCTATATAAGTCTCATTATCTCGATCCAATCATTTATTAAATCTGGAACACCCCAGGTGCATTAGTATATTAGCCTGGATCAGTTAATGACCTTAAAATCTCATTTAACTGGGCAGAGGGATAAGCCGTTGAGACAACGACAAAGATAGACGTGTGGACAAAAGAATCACAGACAATGATAGACGAGGTGACGCAACACACCTGGTAGAAACTAGTAATGGAACATTACAGCGGACGAATACCGCCGAACGTCACGGCTGACGTAGAATCCGAGGAAAGCTTTTAGCTGCAGTGCTCAATTAGCCAAAACACCAATTACATTGCCCAATAGCACACAGAGTGTTAGCATGTTTTGGGTGGACGTTGGTACAAAATCATTAGCACAGGAAGTTAATGACGGGGCAAAATCATTAGCCCCCGTGGCTAATGACAACACTCTGCTGCTGCTGAGCTGAACTGCTCTTGTGATCTATTACCATACACGACGGACACATCTAACTCAAGCAGCTCATGTCAAAGGAGCATTTGACATTTTGATTCTTTTATTACTGGCTATCATTCTCCTTTTTTAAAAAAAAATTAATATTATGCTCTGCATTAATCAGTCCTTTTTCAAGGTAAGATACAGAGAGAGCTCACAAATCCCAGTGCTTCTTTTATTTGCTCTGAATACACTGGCTAAATCACATCAATCAAAATATCAAAAAATAATGATAAAAGCCTAGAATTTGAATTTGGTAGGATTTTTTTGTTAAGATTGTCTGGATTTAATCGTGAAAAAAAACCCAGATCCCATGCAGGACAGATTTTGAAATTCTTTCCATTTTGCTGTGAGGAAATGAATGAAAGCCTCCAAACAGATGATCAAGAAACAGGTACTTGCTGAAATCACATGAAGTGGACAGAAATGTCTGAGGAATTACAGTGGCATTGCTATTTTACCACCAGTACTGACTTATTTCACAGTGGGCCACCCGACAACTAAAGGAGTGCACTGGAATTGGTTCAGAGAGTGTATACCATGTAATCATTAGACTCCCTTGAGGCCGGGTAAATGAGGATAAGGCATACCTTCTGTATCTGCTGCTGACCGGTCTGAAAGTGAACACCAGCATGGTTAAAAAAAGTCAGCATTAGCACCCAAGAAATAAAAAAAAGGATTAAATGAAACGTCAAAGTGACCAAGTCAGCAGCAGAGCCTTTTTTCATCTTTGCTCACTATGCTCCTTTACTAAAGTCACACAGCTCAGACTTCTTCATTTTATTTTTCACTTGCTTATAGGGCTGTTCGATATAACCATATATATCAGATGACGATATGAAAACGTCTATCGTTTCATTTTACGCTATCGTTTGTTTCGTGGTATCGCAAAATAAACTGTTTACGGCTATATTTTTTCATTATTTTGATGGTCACTGTAGTGGCTATATTAATTTCTTAAAGTTCTCTCTTTCTCTTATATTTAATATAACCACACTACAGACAAGCGCTTGTTTTTATGCGTTGTTGTTATTTCCACATAAACCTTTCACAATAAAGCTCAAGATCCTCAAGACTTTTCAAAATACACAGAATCATGTGAAAGATCTAGAGCAGGGGTCCCCAATCTCAGTCCACGAGGGCCGGTGTACATGCAGGTTTTAGATCTCACCCTGGGTCAACACACCTGAATCACATGATTAGTTCATTACCGGGCCTCTGGAGAACTTCAAGACACGTTGAAAAGGTAATTTATCCATTTAAATCAGCTGTGATGCATCAAGGACACATCTAAAACCTGCAGGGACACCAGCCCTCGTGGACTGAGATTGGGGACCCCTGATCTAGAGTATTTGCGGATAAGAAGCAAAAAAGAGCCGTCAGGTGCTAAAAAGTAAACCTTAGACTCAAACAGAATAGGCTTTCCCCCGCAGCACGCTGTGTAATAAATACTCACAAAGAAAATGGCGGCCGTTACAATCTATGTCTAAAAATGTATAATTTCATGCATCGGTTAAAACACTCGACGCCCAGCTGGAAACACTTCCCGCAAGACGAGCTGCCCGAGATTCACAGAATTTACAGAAAATGTTACATTTTTGTGATTTATATCGTTATCGGACGATATATGTCTTAATATCGGGATATGAGATTTTGGTCATATCGCACAGCCCTACTTGCTTATAGAATCTGCTTTAAAATGCGGGATGAAAACGTTCAAATAAAAAAAAGTCTCTGTGGCGTCTGACCCTCTCGGCTGCATTATAGGTGGGAAGTGTTATCTTGGCTCCAGCGGGAACGTCATTGTAGAGTTGGGTAAGGCAAAGTCCCTAATTAGCTTTGTTCTCATTTAGTCTACAACGCTATCTCCCCTCAGACAGACAAATACACACATTTTCAAACACATATACACACATATAGACAGCAATGCAGAGAGAGGCGAGAGAGACCACCCCACAGCCCCTGAGATCTGGCCCTTCTTCTCTATTCCTCTTTCAATTAACCCTCTTCCTCCATCCTCTATCCGTTCATCTTTTTCTCTCGGCCTTTATCTCTCCTTCACTCTCTGTCTGAGCGTTCCCTATTCACAATCTTTAAAGTTTAGTCTAATTCAGTTTCATCTCCCATTCACTCTGTCAAAAAGGCAGGCAAAGAGCAGACCCATTAAAACAGGCTTAATGGAAGACTGTTGAACAGGCAGACAGGATTCAACAGCTTTTAGACCTAATTATTTCCTGCCCATCGTTGTAACGCTCGTTCTGCAGTTATACTGTATGGGCGTCACTGGCTGCTGGGGACAGACCTCTGTTCTTTTTTTGGATTTTCTTCATCTAAACCTTCCCCCTCTTTTCATATCTTGCTCTCCATCAATTTTCACTCTGCTTAAATTGCTTTACACTTATTGTCATTAAGTGTTCATTAAGAGGTGGGCTAAAGAGTTTTTGTTTTGTTTTTAATTGTTTGCTTATGACTCTATTTCAAGGCGGGGCGAAAAAGATGGAGTTGTCCTTGTAAATGAACAAAAGATGCTTGCTGACAAAGAATGGCAGCTGCCTTTGGTTTGTGCTGTGATCTTTAGCAGCTACATAAAGTGGCTCCGAAGTGAAAACAAAAGATGCTGTTGGCAACAGGAGACGGGCAACAGAGAGCGCTGCTCTCAGCCAGTGAAAACTGCATTTGACCTGGTCGCTGGAGAGCAAGAAAAACAGTTCGATGCCTTCTCTGCATAATGACCTGAAGAAGGCCTTAATATCAAATGACTGTTCTTTTTTTATGAGTCAAGATCAGATGCAGTAAAGTCAGCTGGCTGGAATGTTTTATTCAGCTCTTCTGATGAGTCATGGGGGACATGGCAGATAATCACAAGACCACAACCTAAAGCTTCAGAGTGTGAAAAACTGAGGGCAAGTTGTCAAATGCTAGTAGAGACATCTCTTCTTACATCCATGTGTGGCACATCTTCATTCACGCTCACACATACTCCTTCAACAAAGGGTGTCACTGTACTGGCATCAGCAGCTAGTGTCATTGCCTTGAGGTTAAAGCAGATAAGAGAGGATTAGCATTCATTACTCCACGGAGTGATGATACACCCACTGCAAGCACACACAAAATGATGCACAGGCATTCTTAAAGCACACACACTCGAGGAGCGTAGCCAAATGCTTTTCTCCAAAGATTATATTAATAATAGAAGGGAAGTACAAAGGAAACAACAGTAATACAGCATGTAATCCTTTGTATCATCAACAACTGCAGAGCTGGAAATCCTTAAACTGAAGCCTTTGGGATACATGACGAGTTTTGGCATTGTTGGGGGAAAAGAAAAAGAAAATAAGCACAACAGTAAAAAGGAATTAGCTATTCAGTGCAAGATTCTTCTATTTCCATGATGGTTTCATGATGAAGTTACCCGTTTCCCATGTGCACTACCCAAGAGCACTCAGAACAAAAGTAAGAATTGTTTAAAAAAACAGATAGATAGGCGTCTTTCCCCCCCTCAGAATCTTGTCTTCTCTACAGGAAAGGAGCATTCAGCACAGAGTGTCTTTTTCCTGTAAAGAGCCAAAAGGGAGCAAAAGTAAAAGACGGACAGAAAGAATAGAAACAAAGACTGAGATGGAGTCACGGGTTAAGGATGTATTCTGTTGGGGTGATATATCATGTAGAAAAGCATGACACAATGTGTCTTAATTCTCTCCCTCACACACTGTGCACAGCAGAGCAAAGGGCCATCACCCCCCTCCGTCTTCACATAGTGCCTTCCGGCTGCACACTCATCCACATCGATCCACATTGATCAAAGTCGGCTTGTACCACTTCAGCAAAGAGCGGGGAAACGCTGGACAGGGTGATCACCTTCTCTAAGCCTCTCTCACAATGGACTCATCTTGTCAGAGCTGCCACTGCCACGTATTGTATCCCGCTGTAGTCGCAACACGTAATGTTGTCCATCCACAAAGCCAATTAGAAAGAAAAAAGTATGAACAAATTCTAAAACTGAACAGAATTTATAGAGGAGCTTACATGAAAAAGCTTGCTTGAGAAAATAAGGATCTGACTGCACTCTAGATGTCATTCAGATCAAATATTTGTGAGGACATGTAGTCCAGTCTAGACTTAAAATACCAGCAGGGAAGCTGCGGTGGTAGACACTGCGGTGACAGACAGCAAGCTGTCGGCAGACCCAACACAACACAGCTGCTGTAGCCCTTCTGATGGCTGAGCCTGATACCGATGTAATCCAGTTAAAGCCTCCTGAAGAATCACAATGTCTAACAGCAAGCCCTGCAACATGCACTATAACAATAAAGGGATATTACAGACATTCTTCAATATTGCACATGCCGAAGAGCTGGCTGGCACCACTCCCGTTCACTTCCGCACTCCCTTTCTCTGTTATTACTTTCCTTCCATCTACACACCATCTTCCTGCACTTCCCTTTTCTCGACCTGTCCATCATTGTCCATGTGACATAATTTGATTTCTGTCCATCACTCTTTCATTGTCTTTCACTTTATTTCGTTGCTACACAGTCTCTTTTCCTTTCTGACGCCACCCTCGTGCCTCATCTGTGTCTCTGCAGGGATTACACTCTCGGTGTCTTTTATGTCACGATGATGCAACTGGTGATGCAGACATTTTCTGCAAATGACACCATCTCATTGCGTCATCTCACCTTGTTCTATTTGTCACTGTTTACTTGTTTTATTTCATTTCATGTGTTCATTTGCTCAGGTTTGCATGAGTTGCATGTTTCCGGGTGGGTTTTACAGGTAGTCTTTGTAGGAAGAAAAGGAGAGAAGAGCCGTGCTGAAAGCAGCCAAACATCCGCTCCATAATGGTCATGAAGGATCAATACTGCATGGCGACAAAGTGCTGATAAACAGTGTGGTTTCTGTTAATTAGCACTTCTCTAACGATCTCTCTCTCTCTCACACATTTTCTCCTCCTCTTTTCCCTACTCTTTCACTTTCTGTACTTCCCTCCCACCCTCTTCATTCCCTTCCATTAAAACCCTTTGTTTCTCTGACTTGATCGCTTGGTCACTCCTCTAAGTCTGCTGACGCTGTCCTCCCAACCAACACTCTATCTCCGAGCAAAGAAAACAAAGTGAGGGGAGGAATCCGAGTTCTTTTCACAAGCGTGATGAATATCCCACTCCTGTGTTTGTGGCTGACAGCTCTCAAGGATGAGATTTAATGAAGCTCTCATCCAACTCTGATTATTTTCTAATTAAAGGAAGGAGTGATGAGGGCAATGAGTAAATTCATGAATGCATGTTTATAAATGCGAGGCAAAAAAACCCCAAAAAACAAAACGACAAATACGCCAATGACAGATGCCAAAGACAGTAATCACACTCAGCTGAATCTTGTTTACTGCGCTCCATTGGGAATGGAGGTCATTTGGCAGGAATACATGATCGTAGCACAGAAGTATGTTTAACATGTTCAGCAAAATGCGCATGCAGCTGCTGTAAGTATTTTTTCTTACTTGCATTAATCCGGCTGGACTTCATGGCTAAGAAACTGGATATCTGCAAACATTTTTTTTAGGATGCTCGGGAGTTAGGAAACTTTAGAGGCAGTTTTTCATACCTCTTGTATTTTGCCATTCAGTTCTTATAGTTATTTGTCAAATGTGTTGCTTAGTTGGCCTTTTCAGAAGGTGAAAAAATAAAACCCTAATTAATATCTATGCTGTTTAGAGTAAATGTGTTTAAAAGTCGTTGTTGTATTTCAGAACTGAAGGTTGTACAGAGAGCGCAGCTAAGGTTTGGTTCTGCTAAGAGTAGTCAGTGTGGACTCGAGTCACATGACTTGGACTCGAGTCAGACTCGAGTCATTAATTTTATGACTTTAGACTTGACTTGAAAAAATGTTCTAAGACTTGTGACTTGACTTGGACTTTTACACCAATGACTTGGGACTTGAATTGGACTTGAACCGGTTTACTTGAAAAGACTTGATATTTTACCCCAAATATAAAATTTAACACGCATATTATATAGAGATTGAAAATGTAACGTCATTCACGGGTAGAACCGCAAAGGATTCTGGGAACTCGTGGCAAGCGGTACTAGCGCACGCAGGCTTTCAATTAAAATCAGTTATACAGCGATAAAAAAGAAACACAAAAATGTCAAGAAGCTGTTGTATTATTAACTGCAATAGCCGGTCGCATGACAGCCACGGGAAGCCGACGGGTAAAGAGATCGGTTGTTATCGGATTACGTCGTTGAAGAGAAATTGTTCAAGCCATGTTTCCGAAGTAATAAAGAGGCGACTGGATTGCAGCCATTCAAAGACCAATTATAACGTCCCAGAACACTCCAGCTCACAGGTTAGTCTGCTCCAAGCATTTACACACAGGTCAGTCTGCTGTTGTAGTTAATGCGTCATTTTTCTTAACATAATTGGTGATATAGGTTACAAGCAAGTCTGGCGCTGAACAGAAATTGTCGCGCTATGCTCCTTTATTTATTGTGTTTATTGTGCATAAATAGTGAATTGTCCTGTCACAATATTGCGTTTCGCTTCTGTTATTATGGTACATTGACAAAAACATACTTTTATTCACAGGATAAAACTGTTGTTTTGTATCACTAATTGCCCAGTACGATTACAGCATACAGTATTATTGTCACTGCTACATTTCTGTGATGCTACCAGAAATTATTTCCACTGCTAATTAATTACCGTTGAGCTCAAAGGTTATATTAATAAACGGTTAACGAATGTGTATTTATGACGACGATTTGTGAGACTGGTAAACTTATGATACGTACGATGGTCTTTCGTTCTACACGGTGCATTTCAAGGTCCTGCACCCATCCGTCGGTAAACTGTACCTGGGCTTGTTGCAGTGACCGGAAGTTACTAAACTTCATGAGTGTATGCACTCACTCCAAGAACCGTATGATTATAAATATGCATATAAATATGCTACGATGAGATAGCTGACTTCATCTAACTAGCAAATGTTTTCCAGGCTACGTTGGTGATGCAGTTTTTTTTTTAAATGATATTTTTAAAAAAAATATCATTTATTTATGTATGATATTTTTGTCATGCGATTTTAAAGCCGGTCCTACAAGCGCATCCAAGAATAACATGCAGCTTATCTCAGAACTGTCGGTGAAAATTATTCTTGGAGCTAGGTTTAATTGAGCTGCATTTTAAAGAGGTGCAATTTCACAATTTGTGTATATTTTCTAAGTTCACTATTTTGTCATGTGTTGAGAAAAACACAGATTTAAAAATTACATGGTCTAATATTTACATTTAGCATATAACTGCAACATGCTTTTTTTGGGGGGGGGTTTTTTAAGACTCGAAAGGACTTGAAATTCAAAATTTCAGACTTGTGACTTTACTTGGACTTTTACACCAGTGACTTGAGACTCGACTCTGACTTGCCTGACATTACTTGAGACTTACTTGAGACTTGCAAAACAATGACTTGGTCCCACCTCTGAGAGTAGTCACCAAGCGTAGCTGGTCAGTAAATCCCTTCAAAATATCAGGCTTAACCATTTCTAATTTAATATGTCTTCACATTAAGGATGTTAACCATTAGGGTTTTTTTGTCAAATGTTTGTGAAGATAATAATAATATGAATAACAATCAAAAAATACCTTTTTAATGAGTAATGCATATGTTGTTTTTATAAGTTATTTTTTTGATATCAACACTGATTGTTAGGATCTGAGGTTTGCTTACACAAATACATTTCTTGTCTTTCAGCGAGGCTTTGAAGTTTTTAGCAATTAGCCTAATTAGCCAAGACACTGTTTTGTTTTCATCCTGTAATCAAATGAGTCTATACTCCCTAAGCGTAACAATAAGAGAGCAACAGTATGCAGTATGGGCTCGATGTTAACACCAGCTGTTTAGAAGTAAAATGTTAATAATGACAATGATCCCAAACATAATGCCATGCATGCATGCTTGCAAACCTTGATAGAAAAACATATAACGGAACACTATGAGTTACGGATTGGCCTCCCCAGAACCTCAACATTATTGAAGCACTGTGGGATCATCTTGACCCTAGAATGAAATAAGAGGCAGCCAACATCCAAAGAGGAGTTTTGAATGTCCTTCAAGAAGCCTGGAAAATGAGAAAGCTTTGCTAAAAGAGTTCAGGATGTGTTAACTACTACACAACTGGAGAATAAAACTGTTCACACCAAATATTGACTTGTTAAAATTGTATAACCTCTGTTTTTGCCTTATATACTATGTCTTAATCTGTGTTTTTACATGTTTCATGTGACCCGGGAGCAGCTAAAAGCAGTTTGTTTCAATCACTGCACCTATTTCTCATTGTCCTGGAAAATGCACAGTACTGTAGATGAAAAACAATTTTCAAAGACACAACAGTTTGTCGTGTGGAGACATTCATTTCAATCCAGTTTGGTTTCACACAACACCACAACTATCAGCCTCTTATTGGAAGCAGTGCTGCAGACTGCCCGCACAACACGTCTGCCTTTGTTTCCACTTTGATCATCCATGATTCTAATTTCTCTGTTCCAATGCGTTGTGATTTGCGAGCTATCCTGCCGTGGCTTCCATGACGACACATAATCGCTTCAAAATGTCCAATGACACAACAGCGTGCGACTTGCCCAGCCTCCAGTTTCCTGCCTGCTCTAGCCTGCAATATCATTAACCAGGCACCAAAGCCACTCTATCGTGATCACCTACCTGAGGTGAATACTTATTATTTTTCAGGACCCTTTGTGCTTTACTGAGATCAGCGAGTGTGCTTGTGTCATTGTGTGAGTGGGTGTCTGCAGGCGAGAGTAAGTCTTTGTTGCTCATGTCAGTTTGTGTGTTTATGTGTTGGAACCTGAAAGTGAATGATTACACTTCAGAAGAGCTACTGCACGATGCCCGCACTGGTGCGATCGGATGAAGAGTGCGGGGTCAGTGACGGATAGAGAGAAGCGGAGATGGAGCAAAGACGGGGGTAGGCAGAATTACGGTGCAGCCAATCGACAGAAGCAGGAAAATAAGTTGGCAGATGACTCTCTGTCCTGGGGTGAATTAATGTTCTGTTGCTTCCACTCTCCATTTACTTCACCCTCCACCCCCGTACACCTTACTTGTCTGCAGTCTAATTTAAATGTTTGTTTTATTACATTAACCTGAAAGAATTACAAATGGAGAGCTTTGAAAGGAGCCCGAAGATAGCGAGAGGTGAGGTCAAAAAAGGGGAGGAGGTGGAGGCGGAGGAGGGACAGCGATCAGCACACGCGGAGAAAGGCGATGAGTTAGTTTGGTGAGACGGGGGACGGGGATGGGGGGAGTCGAGACAGGCTAACAGGAATGGATCGCGCCATAACTGATTAGATATTCTATCCACAACAGCACTAGCAGCAGGAGCAGCAATAGCAATGGGACATCACGACTCAGCACGCAGATATCCTGATATTACCTTCAGACTCTCTAAATGTCCAGGGCCCTCCAGTTTGTTAAGAAAACACATGCAGAAGTAAGCATACGCAAGAATGACACACATATTTGTAGAGAAATACGCACAGAAAGCTCACAAGTTGAAAAATGAAGGGTACCAAAAGGTGAAAGAGGGAAGTTTCCATGAGCTGGGAGGCTATCCCTGAATGCCCTTGTATATATTTTGGCTCTGGTGTTGTTGTGTCATGTCTCCATGCTGATGCAGCATGTTTCTGTCGGAGTACGTTTCCTTTTCAAAGAGTTCTTATTCAATATACTGCATCCCTCTGTGGACTACACACTAACACACACTCACAGCTCTACTTCTGTTTTCTGCCAGGCTCTGATCTCAATATATATTGCCTAGCCTATTCTGCTGTTATCTGTTCTCGGTGCTTTCCTCTCGCCCGCTCTTGCTCACCCCTTACATTTTTGAAAACGTTTTCAAGGACTTTGAGGTATACAGTATAGCTATGTAGGTCACTATACCTTCCCAATGCTGCTGGCTTGTGTGTCTCCGCAATGTGGCGATGTATGTGTGACTGTTGAGTGTAGCTTTTAAACACTGATCACTGCGACAGGGACACCAGGTGATCATTGCGTAAATATATTTGTATATCGCAAACTAAGCATACAGTATTGATTCAAACACTTTACAACACAAATACATCAGCGTTGTTGGTTCAGAGGATAATGAGTTTACCAAAGCTGAAAAGTGGGGGTTTTTTTTCCCTCTGACTATCTTGCATGAATTATTAAGGTCCTTTGGGCAACTTTAAACAAACATAATAATACTCCATCTTATTTGATTAGAATGTGCCTCTTAGTCCCCACCAGTTGGTACATCAAAGTCTGTTTTTTTAAGTAAGGATTCAGCAGAAATAAGACCTTGTTGTAGACTACAGCCACATCCCAGCGACTCTGATAACAGCTGACCTTTTTTTAATTTTAACATGAGCGTCTGTGGGGGTTTTTCAGTGCCTACGAAGCTTTTGCTTTTTACAAGAAAATATTGTAATAACCTCACTTGTTGCTTGCGCCACTCTATCACTTCCTTAATGCACTTGAACAGGCACTCTGGTGTTTATGGCGGTAATAACACACATCACCATTGGTGTGATGATTGCAAGGGATTCTCTGTGTTATTGCAATAATACAGTCACCATATCTCAAGTACACGTGGAATCACTGGTATAATCTTGAATGCAAAATGTGTGCGTGGAACATTTAATTTGCTTAAACAGTGGCAGGACTTTATTAAGCTCAGACAATAACAGCACATTTACAGGCCAAACTTTCAGTTAAGAACTTGGCTGCGTTGGGTCTGACAAACAGCATCTTGGAAAATATACTTCATGCTCTGCTGAATGAAAAGATCCAGGAAGGAACGGCACTTGTATGCTCAGCTGTAGGCCGTCCGGTTCTCCGGTGCTTTATGTGACACATCACTGGGGTTTGGCTCGAGTGTGAAATGAACATCCCCTGGATTGCCAAATATAAATATGTCCTTACCTAATAAAAGTCAGACCCCACACTGGCCATAAAACTTGGGACAAAGGGATTGCAGGACTTCAAACAGTGTTTGATCTTTCATTGCTGAACTTTCTCTTCGTCTATGTTAGTTTTCTTTTGCCTTTTTCTTTCTGGCAACTATAGTTTTGAACACAATGAGCAAGTCAAATTAAATCAAACCAGCGCCCCTCTATAAACACATTCTTTATAAGATGTTTTTTCTGGCTTTGTACAAAGAGGCAGAATTGAAACCCCTGCTGCCTGATTGGTTAATTACCATAAATCCTCTAACAGCCCATTATTCAACATTACATCAGAACAAAATTGCTGACAGACTGTTAAAATTGTGATATACTATATTTACACCATACGTTTGACCAACTTGAATGTAGGCCACCAAAATACTTGTAGCTCAGTGTAACATGCAAGTATTTTTACTTAACCAAAACTATTAATAATAAAAAGAAAAATATTAAATTGTGCAAGAAAAAGAGAACAACTTGACAGCACGCACTGCTGTTTTTCACATTTATTCACCACATTCAGGACACAATGCCCTTGAAGTTTACTCAGTGAAAAGGTGAGGAACAATTACAAATACACTCAATATAAATATAACTTTTTCTCTTCATAATCTTTCATGTAACATTTTTTTTCTGCCAAACCTCAAGTTCCACCAGCATAAATAAGAGAAGGGCAGAGAAAATGCATTACTTATACAACATTTAATGCTCCCTTCTTATCACAGAATTTCCTTTAAAAACTACTAATATATGTCTGTGAGGACTTTGAAGTTTGTGTGTGTGTGTTTGTGTAATGTTGTTTTCTTTGAAACAAATAATTTGATCATCCTCAGCGGGCTTGTTAGAATTCATGTTAATACGGAATAACAATATATTCCGTACAAGATGAAAAAAATCTTCGTAGTGAAATTGTGATTATAAAAACTCCCGCTCCCCAAAGAGCAAAACTAAACTTCCTCATGTTTCCTGTTAAAATAATGTATTTTTAAGAATAGAACACATTTTCAACAATGTATCATTTTGTAACTTTGAAAGTAGCTATTCAACACACACAAGCTTTAAAGGGTTCTAAACTTCTTATAGAAAAAAGAAGTTTTAATGAGAAAAAATTGCTGAGGAAGTCAACTCGCTGTCAGATAATTTTAGCACAGTCATCAGTAGCCAGTCGGAACCCCTTTGGCTTTTTTGGCTCACTCTCACCTGTTTCCCATCACAGTCCAATGGTAAGTTTATTGTATTTCGTCAGCTTAAATGCCCCCAGATTTGCTTTTTATTCACTTGCAGTGAAACCAGCTTTCTGTCCAGCTGCTAATAGCAACAAGCTGTTGAATTCCTTCAGCAGGAGACAAAAGGAAGAGCATATCCCACTGTTTTCCATTCTCTCAAACAGTTACAAAAATACATTGTTTGTTCAAATCTTCTGAAACGGACTCTTTAGCACACGTGAGTACATCCTGATCTGGCATCTCTTTCTGTTTAAATGTAAATAATTTTAAGAGTAGAGATTATACAAGGTCACTCCAATGCCATGACATCTAAAGGGGAATTTCTGCACCAGGACATGGCATCAAGCTACTTCTGTGCTTGGCAGGCTGAACGGAGAAATTTTTCAATACGACACAACTGCACGCAAAGTCAAAAGTGAACACCAACTCACAGAAACTCACTGTTAAAAATGAGAACTCGGGTTGTAGACACGTCTGGTTCATTTGGAAAAACTTGAAAAAATGACCTACGTATTAGAGAAGAGTTTTGAGTATTTGAACAAAGTGGTAGATGCTGTTTGATTTATTATCGTAGACAACCTCTAAACAGAATGACGGCTGAAAACATTTGAAGACTGGTAAAGAAGCAATGCATTACATTATCAGTACTTCTTCCAATGGCAAATTAAAACTAAATAAAATCATTTTGAAGTTGTGCTGTGTACCTAGACAGATTCCTCATGTCTTTGTAAACATCGTATTCTTCGTTACTTGAGTCCAGGCCATGAGGGTCAGTCTCACTGTAATATTGGCCAATCATAAAGAGCCTCTGCCTCATTTCCTGTCTGCTTTTATCAGTCCATCCTCTGTTATACGCCCCGTAAATGGAACTTTCCACCATATTCACCACTGACAAAAACCTATTTTTGTGACATTGCTGAATGGCTGAACGAAGTTTGGGTATAAATAGGTATAAATAAAGGTATTATCATAAGAGACCAACTGGTAAGAATTCACAAGGCTCTGATGTGAAAATAAAATGTGCATTTACGGAATCTGAGAAAGACTTGATTCAATACATAAAGAAGATAAAATTAAGGAAGCTATCCATGCGTCTTTCTATTTCTCCTGCTACAAGTCCTCCTTTCCTTTGCTAGCCTGCATTGTAAAAGCACCGAAGGGCAGGTGGTGTGAAAAATTATCCAGGGGTGGGAAGCCACGTTTAGCACCATCCATCCCTTTACTCCTATTTTTCTATCCACATTCTCCTGCCTGTCCTTCCCTTATCCCCTTGCCCCTTCTCCATGCCTGGCTATGTATTATGAATTCATCTGCAGATAAAGCAGATCTATCATTCTGTCATGAAGGCAGGGAAGGGAGGTAGACTGTGGAATGCCCTGGCACTGAGAGCAGGGAAGGGCTGTGTGCATAGTGCTATGCTTCCTTGCGCATTCCCTGCTGCGCCTGCTCTTGCCCTCTCCAGCTCTGTCTGTCTGTCTGTTCTCATGATCCATACAAGGCCCCAGCTGCCCCCCTTATCCATTCTTGCCTTACCTGCACCAACTAAACCCACACAAGCCACCTTAGCTTCAGCCAAACAGCCCATAACTGTAATAACACAGTGCCTGGCTTAACAAGAAATCCATCCCCAGGTATAAACCAAGGCCTGCACTGCTTGACTAACTCTCAGCTCAAGTCTCCAGTTACACAGAATAACACCCTGCTTGCCAATCAGATAGGGGACAAATTACAAGACGTGCACAAGAGAGTACACAGAGCTCTAGGATCCAGAACGATTGTGCCCACTGGAGCCAAAATATAGAGATGTATCTCACCGATAGCTCTGCATTCAGCACATATAAAACATATGAAGTAATGAGAAAGCAGTTAGAGGCATGTGTGTGCATGTTGTACATTTGTCTTGTGTTTATCCCGTGTACGTTCACTTTTATGATCTTTCGATGCAAAACCTCTCAGCCATCATGTTTGGCTCTCAGCCATTGGACAGCCTTTACACCCAATCTCGTTAATGTTGATCAAATAAAAAATGAACTGCATATTCGATGTGTATGAGTGTTTATAACATTTTGCAGCATCAAATTTAAGAATACATCCATCCAATTTTCTTAACCGATTGAATTCCTATCCCAGCTGTCATTGGGGTAGAGCGTGGATAGAAACAATCATTCGCTCTCACAGTCACACTTAGAATCATATTTAACCTAACATGTTTTTTGACTGCAAGGGGAAGAACCCAGCAAACCGGCAGAACCAAACCCAGGACGTTCTTGCTTTGAGACGGTGCTAATCACTGCACTGCTGTTCCACCTACATATGTGTGTTATCAAAATTTACCTCCTTGACTGTCTTATTTTCTCTTCTTTTTCTTTAACTAAGTTCACACCTGACTTTGTCTCCTTTATATCAAAAGAAAAATGCCTGAATTAAATTACGTCAGCATCTCCTTATCAAATTAATAACATCTGAGATATCAAAATGTTTATGTTGGCATTTGTTCCCCTAGAGTATCTGCATTTCAATATACAGAGTATAATGTCAGGATGAGGTGTTTATTCTTTAACTATGCTAACACTATGGTGGTAGGGTAAGTTTTGTGTCTTCTTAGTGATTTCCTCCAGAATCACCAAGAAGCAGATGTTTCTAGTTTGGACTGAACATTGTTTAGACTGATTTTGTTCTATTTGTAAAAGTATTAACATTCCCATCAGTCTCAGCTAAACTTTGTGTTTAGCTGGCAAACATTTGTATGCTAACATGCCAAACAATGATGGGGGCAGCTGTAAAGCAGACACATTAAACATTATCACTAATCTTAGCATGGCTCTAGATTCAGTTCTGCTCAAAACTGGCTCAAAATCAGAAAACTCTCCAACCACAGTGGTTAGCTGCCGTGAGCTAACACTCATGAGTCAAGATGCAAAACCTCTCCAATGTCTCCAGTCGCCAGAATCAAACCTTTGTCCTCTGTCCACCTTTCGTACCACTTACACTGACAACAAAAGCAGTTAAGCTTATTGCAAAATGTATTAAATAAAATTGGTTGAAAGCCTATAAACAGATTTGGTGACAAGCTACACTGCGACATAAATATCTGTGTCATTTCTTCTGGAAGTTTTAATCAAAACTTTACTCGCGCCTAGGGCGTTTTAATCTCTTTTAAGCATTGGATAAATAATTCTCGCCCCATTTATTATACCTTAATATATGTATTTGTGTTTTCTTCACAACATCTCAGCTCAGTCCATTTTCCTCCCTCTTTCCATCCACTCTGCCGTTTGATTTTTCTTCCCCTGTCTCGGAGAGAGGAGTTGCATAGTGGGAGTGTGTTGTCTCAGTGCCAGGGCAAAAATAGACAGTAAATTACAGAGCCTTCTGAGAACACCCCACTGTGCTGCATGACCTCAAAATAACACACACAGACATATACCCACAGACTTACATACAAACGTGAATTACACAGTATGCTGTCCTACTTCTCTATTTCCCATGCAGCCCGTTGATGTGACGATCACACAAAATCCTTTGCAACTTTGTGCCAACCAACAGTCCTGCACCAGAGTTATGTGCCTGCAAAGGAAACTCTGAGTCTGATTCACAGATGTTAATGCGATTATGGCCTCATCTCAGCTTACCCTGACACACAAACATACTTTTAAAAGTATTTATGCAGATCTATATACATTCTATTGCCAAAGTATAACCAAATGTAGTCATAAGAAGCACAGCAATAAAATAATATTTTGTGTCGATTTTGTAGACGAGTTAAACAAACTGATAAATTCTCAGACCACCCTTGTCAGCAGCATAAGCTCAAAAATAAAAATAAAAACTCCACAAAAACAAAAAAACAGGGCAGTGCTGATTGAACATCACAGGTGTTTGTCATACTCACCTTGAGAGAGTCAAAACAGGCAATGACTCTGCCATTTTCCACTTGACAGCTCTTGGCAGGGTGGGCGAACTTGCACTCACTGTCTGGTCGTGAACAAGTTCCTCTCTGGAATTCCCGACAAACCTCCAGTGTCAGCCACTTTGTGTCCCGGATCGGTGTCACATTCACCGCCATTTTAAACCAGGAAGGAGGGGTCGATTAAGAGTAATAGATATCCAGCAAATGCAGTTATGTCTATTTCTGTATGTTTCTAATAACACTGAGGCAAATGATGAGAAAGTACAAATAAAGGACATGGGAAAAAGGCAGACTTTACAGGTTTTCTCCCCAGGGTCTGACTCTGAATTTAAGCCTAAGAGGCCTTGCTGTCGTCTACCACCTGTGGCCCATCCTAAGAGTTTGTTTGGGGCTCCTTCAGCACCTGTCACCCAGGGCTTAGGCTGCTGACAGCCAGAGAGACCTGCTTTGTAATCGCTCTCTTTCAAACACCCACACCATGCACACCAGTTCTCCCTGTGCCTTGCTTGCTCCTCAGCTGAACTGTCAGGTGAGATGAATGGCAAAACACATTATCGATCGAGTTGGCCCATGATGAAAAGATGCATGGCTGGAGGAGAGAAGAAAGCAGGAGAGGAGGAGGAGGGGGAGAGGGGCCGGTGGAGGGGAGAGCAAAGAGACAATCTTCTTCTGCTAAAACGAGCTGATAAAAACGCTGTGTCTTCAGTATCGGCCTCTGTCTGCGGAGAAAGGTGGCGTGTTTGACTTCCACAGAGGAGGGCTGAGTGGCATGGGTGGAGAGAGGTCTGGCTGGCAGACAGAGGAAGGGATGGAGGGGAGGAGGGAGGTGTCAGTGATGTGGAGACAGCCTCAGCGGACGAGGCTGGCAATCATGGCAGTCCTGGTGCTCGTGGTGTGGCTGGCAGCTCCAGCAGACATGGACAGGCGCAGAGGCACAGGTGGCTTCAGCGGAGCCAAACAGCCACAGGGGTCAGCGAATGAAGGCACTTCTCTCTGTGGAGAAGGAGGGAAGAGTATCAGGGTAACAGCGCTTATTGCACATACATGCTCACAAACACAAGGCTAATACTCTTCCTCTCAAACACACACAATTGGATTCAGACACAAAGCCTCATTTGAACTTGCCTCCCATTCATTTTGTCGCGCACGCTCTCCCACAGTAGCTCTCGCAGACACTACCAGGCTCTCAGCTGGAAAATCAAACACCACATTGCTAACAGGAAAGCTCAGCAAAGCTCAAGCATTCAGGCACAGACAATTTATTTCAAAAGTCGACCATGAAGAAGAGAGAGGGGGGAGACAGAAAGTGGAAGAGGGACAATTATGTTATGCATCTTTGTCTGCATCAGTATTAATTAACATTTAGAATTAGCGCCATAAACAAACAGAAAATAATGAATGACAAGTGAACAATAACAAGACAATACAAAGAAAAAAAAGAAACACAATAAACAAAAATCAAGTAACTATACTCTAAAATACTGCAGCCAGTATTTACACGCAGCTAATGGCGAGCACTCAAGTATCAAAGTATTGATTTGTGATTTAACAATCGGCCCATCCCCAGTAAGATTAAAAGTAGCCTATCAGCAAGCTAGACGGTCCCAGCGTCACTGCTGGAAGGTTGCCGGGTAGGACAAACGAGGCAATGACTTGATAAAGGTCGCTACAGAAGAGGGAAATATTTGGGACGTGCTTCTTTGTTTTACTTTTGTTAGACTCTTTTCTGCGATAGTTAAAGCATTTCATCTGAGAAAAAGTGGTTGCTGAAAGAACATGACTGTCCCTCAAATCTCCAACAGCTTACAGGAAGTGCCCAAAAACCGACATCCCACCAGTGATTACATCACTTCTAAGTCTCCCACACTTTAAGAGATGAAATATTTCTGTGACAGTGCTATCATGAAACAGTGGTATGATGTTTATATAAAGCATCCAACTCGATAGGAGTCCTCTGGTAACTTCAAAATGACCTTATTTAGAGTGACCTCTCAGTCAATCTCACCGTGGCCTGTGATTCACACAGAGGCTCTATTCCTAAATATGTATTCCTGGTATTAGGTAACACCTCTTTAACTCCAAAACATGGTATAGTTTCAGTGGGGTTAAATTAGCATTTAAAGTGTGTAGAGGAAGAAAACTAAGTCAGAAAAAAACCAAGCAAATCAACTCACCAAAGTCTGTGTGGATAGATATCAAGTCTTAAGCATGACTTTAAAACTTACTCTCAGGTGGTTGTATTAAATCAAAGCATTTATCTCACTGGGCTGTCACAAAAAAACCCTTAATGATGCCAGATATTTAACAGTAGAGGAGCATCAAGGACCAACTTTTTTCAGATTTTTAATCAGTAGTCTAGCAATGTGGCCAAGAGTTAAAAATGACAGTTTGAAGAAAAATGAAGAGGTACATGACTTAGGAAGGGAAAAAGCATAATAAAATGAAAGTACTTGGTCAAGCATTGATTGCTCCTATTTGGGCCAGTCACTTCGTGAACTACTTTTTCAGCCCAAAGCTGATATTTTGGGCAGCGCGGATATGTGCAAGTGGCAGCAGAGTGAATAGAGAGATGACTACTGCTTGCCAAAATTAGTCTTCTACATCACCCACTCTTTCTTCCTGACCTTTCTGGTATCAACATATATTCAAACATTGTTTTTATTTATGCTGAAATCTCTAAGACACACATGTCAAGATGTGAGTCAACACTTCCTGTATGCAGACAGAAGTACAGGAAGTACAAATTAAGCATCAACAACTAACAAGTCAGGAAAACCACCGGTTACATTCAGGAACAGGAAGCCGTGCACCGAAAAAAGAAAAACAACTCTTTGGACAGATGAAATCAAGATTAACTGTTAACAGAGCGATGGGAGAAGAAAAGCTCAGAGATGGAGAGAAACGGTTTATGACCTGAAGCATACTGTAACATCTGTCAAACACAGTGGAGGCACTGTTATGGATGCTACTGGAATCGAGTCACTAGTGTTTATAGATCATGTGATTGCTGATAAAAGCAGCAGGATGAGCAGTGAAGTGTACAGGGATATACTCTCTGCTCAGATTCAGCCAAATGCTGCAAAACTAGTCAGATAGTGCTTCACAGTGCAAATGGATAACCCTTAACAAGAGTTTTCCAAGAGTTTTCCCAAGAAACCCAAGAGTTTCTTAAGGCAAAGACATGATATATTCCTTGGTGTCCTAATCAGTCACCTGATTTCAGTACATCAGAGCATGTTTTTCAATTATTAAAAGTAAAACTAAATGCAGAAACCCACAAGCAAGCAGCATCTGAAGGTGGGTGCAGTAAAGGCCTGCAAAGCATCTCCAGAGAGGAAACACAGCAATTACTGATGTCCATGGGTTCAAGACTGGACATTCATTGACAGCAAAGGATTTTCTTTGAAATGATATAAAATGATGTCCGCCCAGTTACTTTTGATCATCTAAATATGTGATATAAATGTATAAAATGGCTCTAATTCCTAAGCATTTATTGCAAAACTTTTGTTAAACCCCTTAAATTAAAACAGAAAGTCTGCACTTCCATCACATCTTGACTGCTTGATTTAAAATTCAAAGCATCACGAGGTCAAGCAAAGGCTTGAAAGAGAATTCGTAACGACTTTGGAAAAAAGAACCAGAAAATCGAAGGACCCAACTAAATGGTACTTACTGACTTGGCAGCAAATGTCGTGGGTACGTTGTAGCTGCTGGAGCTGAAACGAAAATATTGTGAAGATGAACTAGAAAAAGCACATCCATGATACTTTAACTTGTTGTTTGTCTTTGTTTGTTTGTTGTTTTGCAGGCTATATAAATGTGGACATCTGAAAAAGATTACCTCATTACCACCGTTGTAATTTTAAAACGCTGAATCTAAAACATTTAAAATAGAAGAAAATGCTTGTCACACTGAGATTAGTTGCTCATCCTGTAGATTTATATTTCCCCTTCCCGCTGTGGAGATGATCCAGTGTACCTCAAGTCTTTATTAAGGCATTCGGCATCTGTGACTGAATTAAAATTAATTAATGATAATCCTGAAGTCTGGCAATACAGCAATGCTGAAACTGATGGTAAACCTTAAATTTATTGTACTGATGTATGTATTCACGCTATTTATTTATAGCACACTCTCTAAACCTGTCATGGTCCCTGTGCCTCACCATGTGTTTTTGTTGTTTTTGCTCTGTCTCTCTCTCTCTCTCTCCTGCCGGGGCGGTGCTCATTATGGGCTCCCGCCCCTGGCCAACGCACCTGCTATCTCCACACCTGCTGCCTATCGTCGCAATCCCGAGCCCTACTTAAGATGGCAGCACGGTGCTACTCGTCGCTGTATCGTTGAGCAATCAGTCTGTTTCTAACCGGAGTTTCTGTGTACAGATCTTTCCCGGACCCGGGAAAGTAAATAAATTCACTGTCTTCCTTGCAAGGATCCCTGGTCTGCGCGTGAGTCCGTTTACACCCCGTGACAAAACCTATTAAACCTTGGTATTAACTAATGCAGATTCTAATAAAACAGCATGATATCCATAGCTCACCCACGAGAATAACAAACTGTTGTATGTCTAAAACATATCATCAAATCTACAAGTTATAGTAGGAAATGCACCGGTAATTAACATTTACACGATTTGTGTAATCATTTTTTTCCTCGAACAGCTTCGAATTCTCCGAACTAAAGCCATTATCTTCTTTCCTCTTATTTAAGATGCACTAGTGCATCCGATGGTAAGCAGTGTGACAAAGTAGGCACCAAAGTACCTTTCCTTAGTATTTACAGAAGTCATCTGTCTCGTGTTATGGCTGCCATACAGACGCTTTCAGTTTGAACCTTTGCAGAGCAAAACCTTCACTTTCATACAAAGCAGCATACGTTTCTCCGAAAACATGTATTATATAACATGTATGTGCCTGTGCCAGCTATCCCATGTGCTCTGATTATATTTGAACTGTGAGCCAAGTGGCTATGATGTCATATTTAAACTTGATTTGCCAGACTACAGGACAGTGTTCTTCATAGGACAGTTCCTAAGCCTTGCAAACATTTCCATTGCAGAATCATACCCTATGAGTTAACCACCATAGCTGTGCAGCATTCCTACCACCATTTTTAAAGGACACATAACATTTTTGTTTTTCAAAATCCACATTAAAAATTCAAAGTTTCAACATTTTTTATTGTTTTCATTTATTAAAAGTAGTTTCAAAAGTGTAAATGTCTCACATGCACTATATTATGTTTATAATTTTTCAAAGTGTTGATCAGCATGACCAGAAAATGGACAACAGTTGTACTTTTCTGTAACCTAAGTAAACAATGTAACACAAAACAATGGAATCATAACTGAAGTGCATCAAAAACTATATTCCCACGTGGGGGATGATCCTGGGTCTCCTGGTTAAAAGTCTTGTTTTATTTGGTCTAAGCACAAAGGACATGAGACATCAGAGCATAACCCCACAGTTCAGTTGCACTGAACTCTCGCATATGCTCATATAAAAGGGAATATGCCTCATTTGCAAGGCTGCATGGTTAAAAAGAAAACAAACAGAGAATGTACATGGATTTGATTAGACAAACTTACCCTTGAGTCCTAAGGCAATGGCATGCTAGTTTTCTGTTAAGAGTTATGCTTTCTGCGGGTTCTGGAATATCCTAAATGAAACAGCTATGACAAAATAATATAGATGTAATGGGGCTCCACGTTTACATGCATTATTAGTGCCAGTTCCACATGGGGGAGGGAGTGAGGCACCTTAGTCGACTCTCACCTCAAAGCAGGATTAAAACTAAGAGGTAACAAATGTGAGAAATGACTCTGGCACAGAGGAAATATATAAATAAAGAAGTCATCAATAAACATCTTACCACGTGTGAATAATGCATGTGGCCATTTCCCATAGCCTGAGGCAGAAGATATTATTACACCATCAGATCAACTAGCCAAAGTAATAAGTTGGAGTGCAGAAACCTGGGGATGTTACACTCCCACAAAACACCCCGATTTCTTCAAACCCCAAACAGACACATGCACCCCTACACACACACACACACACACACACACACACACACACACACACACACACACACACATAGAGTTCATTAAAAAGAATAAAATATTGGCTGAATATTCTGTCTCATTCCAGGCCAACCCCAGCTGTTGACATGTGGTCAGCACAAAGCAGACTGTAATGCCGAGTGTCACCAGGGTTCACGTATCTCCTCGTTTAAAGAGAGCCATCTGATCTTGTGTTAATCTGTCTGGTAAAACGGTGCCATTCATTTGGCCCAACTCTACATTATTTCATGCATATGACAACTGACCAGGAAAAACACACTGATTTAGCTCAGAGTGACACCCCTGCTGTGGAAGTACTGACTACTAAGACCCTCTTACTAACATATCTGCAACACCTTTATAATATTGCAAAGGTAACACTGATTTGGCAACTTCTTTGAACAAAAATAAGACTCAACAAAAATAATATCATGTTATGTCTGTGAGAAGCTGCATGTAATGCTCAAAATTGAGAAATCTGTGACCCCATGAGCGACTCAGCCTAATTTGCCTCTGGGGACAACAGCCAATGTTTTTGTGGCTTTCTGTTATCCAAATATTTGAGTCAAGATTTCCATTTTTGTCCTCTGGTCATTGTTTCCACATCCAGATAAAGAACAAGAAGGTAATAAAAAGTTACAGCTCATGGTTTCTGGACGCTATATCCAATTTGCTTGCCACACGCAGCTTTTATCTGCATGCAACCACAGCCTGCTCACACATGAAAAACTCAAGGTAGGCTACAAAAACCTGAAAATATTCATGTAGCAAAAAGATTAATTTGTTAAGTAGCTATTGGTAGTAGTAGAGACTTATCCACTATTAGCTAGAATTGAATGAAAAGATCACCAAATTTTTTGTAAGTCATTCTGAGCTGCACACCAATATCAACTAGCAGTTGTGGCATTTCACATAAAAATGCAAATGTCACACTGCAGGTGGCACCACTGAAAAAGTCAGCAGGGTTCATCCTCTGGGCACCATGAATGTCCACGTAAAATGTCATGAGACTTAAATCAGGAGTTGGTCAGGATGTCTGAGCCAAAATGGCAAGCCAGCCAATAAAACAGAAAGACAGGCCAAACAGAAAAACAACACTGCCATTTGTAGCATAGATATAATTAATTATACATTAGTTGCTCAGAATGATGTCAGTGTTATTTTTTATATAGTTGCATACCATAATATTAATTTGGACTGTTGAGCATAACACACATGAAACTGAGCTGTTAACTAAAGCAACATGCAGCCCTGCATCTGAGAGTAAAGAACAGACAAAAAGAGGAAGAATGAGGAAGATTTTTGTGAACGCAGGCCAGAGATCTGAGTCATTTATTCACTTTGAATGACTTCCAGAAAAGGGGAAAAAAAATAAAACCAAAGGTGAAGAAAAGAAAGCTAGAAAGCAGGTTCCTTCATGTTTGATTTCCTACGGATGATCTACCAAACACAGTTCACTGAGAAACAGAAGCTTGCTGGAAACTAAGAGAAAATAATATGCTTGAAAACATAACTCCCCAAGAGAGTCACAGGATAAACTCTGATCTATTAAAGTGCCTTCGGAGTTGCTGTCTAGCATTTGAAAAGTCTTGTGTGTTCATGCAGTATAAGTTAATGGTTCAGCCACTCTCTAAGTGTTACAAATTCAGCCAAGAGTTCAGAATCTGTTTTTTATGCTCTTTCTCTCTGGATTTTGGGAATACAGCAGGTTAGAAACAGGGATTTTTATCTTCTGGCTCCAATTTAATTGTTCAGTAAGTTTACACTGCAGGTATTAAGGAAGAAGTTGGTGGCGTAAGAGGCGAGGACTGGGAAAAAAGAGAAGGGGAAATTCAGTAATGTGAGAGGTTAAAGGGCGCTGACTGCAGCAGCAGCAAAAAGCAGATGCTGGACGCTTCATATTACACCGCATCACCGGCTGACCAGGATATCATCTATAAACGACCTGAGCTGCCCTTTATACTGATAGGCACATCAGGGAGAGCCTGTATGGGGTGGGGAGGCTGCGAGAGACAAATAGAGTAAAGGAGACCAAAGGTGGAGACAGGAAAAGGCTAGAAGCTGGAAAGGGATTGATAAGAGGCAAACAGGAGCAATTAGTACAAGTCTGTAAGAGACAGAGGTCGGTGTCTGGTAGTAAGACAGGAAAATCAAGGTGTGAACTGGCAGGTACGCAAGAGGAGGAATCAAAGGGGAAAGCTGGGAGGGCAAAAAGCAGAGTTTTAAAAAGCACGCCTGGCATTCTGCTGTGATATCATTTCAACATTTCTCATCTCTCTTCATTTCTCGTACCCTAATCTCCACCTGTTCTCCTTTTCTGTTTCTTTACACATGCATGCTTCAGTGTTTCACTTATTTTTCTCTCCCCAAGTCTTTATTCTTCAAACAAATCTGCTCGCCTTCTGCTAAGTTGCACTCGCAGTATCATGTGACATAAACAACTCTGTGAACGTGGCTAGTCTTTTAATAGTAGCTGTCCTCGTTTTATTCGCCCACTGTCTCAGCCCCCTCTATCTCTCCTTCTCGCTGTCTCTATACTCATTCCTTGTTCACACAACACCTTATGCTGCAGTACCACCAGTAATGTGCTGCAAGGTCACCATCGCCACGGCAACTAGATAAACCATGCTTAAAGCAAGGACAAAGTGGTTAATGGTGTCAGGTCCAGCCTCTTATCATAGCAATATAAGGGAAAGACAGAGTTTTCAAATGACACTGTGACATCGGGAACGGCCACTGGGCTGTCCATTAATGAGGCTGCAGTGGTTAGGAGCAGGGGTAGCGCAACGGCAGGAGACAACGCCTGTATATATGCATATAGCTTTGCCGCAGGAGTGTCAAGCATAAGGTCCGGGAGCCAGAATCGGCCCGGCAAAGACTCCAATAAGGACCATTGGATGTGAAGGACATCGATTTTGGACTGGTAACTGCAACTTTTTGATATAAAAGTTTTAGACAAAGTTATTAACTTACAGATTTCTGTCATTTTACTTCTTACGATACATGTTGACAGAGTTCTTTAATTTAATACAACAGCATTTCAGCATCCATACATTCTCTTCCGCTTATCCTTTTTAGGGAGCCAATCCCAGCTACCATATGGCAAGAGGCAGTGTACACCCTGGACAAGTTGCCAGTTTGTCATAAGTCTAACAACCACTCGCACTCAGATTCCCACCTCACATTCACACCTAATTTGGAATGACCACTAACTGCATGTCTGTGGACTGTGGGAGGAGGCCATAGTTTCCGGAAAGAACCCAAACAAACAAAGGGAGAACATGCAAACTCCACACAGAAAGGCCAGGTGGTGGAACCGAACTCAGGACCTTCTTGCAGTGAGGCAACACTGGTCTGGTCTTTAAACCACACATCTATTCAAGCAGTTTCAAAAGTTGGTTTGGTTATTTCCTCCCCCAGAATGGCGCATACTATTTAAATACATTTTAATAATGGAAATAACAGATACACTGTGCTGCAAAATTGAAATTTAATGTGCTATGACTTAACACACTTGATTAATGGTGTCGTTTCTGACCTGTTTTGAAATATTGCATGAGGGATTTTGTTTTCTGAATACAAGTTATATTGAAGGTTTACATGCAGTCCTAATTAGAGAGGAAACGAATTTCCTCTATATGAAAACATCAAATGTCACAGTGACAACAAAAAATGGATTGTTGCCTTCAGATGATCTGCAGTTCTGCAGTGAGAATGCTGACAGGGAATGGAAAGAGAGAGTATATTTTTCCCATATTAGCTTCTCTTCATCGCCTCTATATAAGGTCTTGAATAATCAGGTCAAATCTTATTTTAAAGACCTGATAGTACCTCGCTCTCAGACTGCTGGCTTACTTGTGGTTCGTAGGATATTTAAAAGTTAAATGGGAGGCAGAGCCTTTAGCTTTCAGGCCTCTTAAGTTTGGATTTGGGAGACAAACACCCTCTCTACTTTTAAGATTACACTTAAAAACTTTCCTTTTTGATATAGCTTAGAGTTAGGGCTGGATAAGGTAACTCTATAAGCCAAGTCTGCTGGGGACTTCCTATGATCACTGAACTTTTTTTTTTCACTTTTATTATTTGCTATTAGATTAACTATTACATTAGTTATTATTGATTGATTGATTGATTGATTGATTGAATCTTTATTTTGAACATGTTGAAAAAGTACAACAAAATAGAATTAAGAGACAAATGAACAAAGCAAAACAAAAGGAAAATGAGCAACCACAGCTCCAAATAACTTTCATGTTCAAAAAGGAGCAGGAAGAAGCATAAGCTTATTTAATCCCACCCCTTTTCCACTATCTAGTATCAATAGACTACAGAAATACCTCCTTGCAATTACATTATATGACATGTGTATTTTTTTTAAATATATATACATATATGTTTCTATCTATCCATACATACGTATATACACATACGCACATATACACATTTTCAATAACCCCATTAACACCTCAAGGATACACAACCTACAAATATATACATATACCCATACCAACATACCCGTGCACCCGCACACACATGAAAATATTAGACAAGAACACCCTATCAAATCTCTACCTTTTCCCTGTACCCTGTAAAAACCATATCCTTAAACCGCTTTTTAAACTGCGCCATGCTTGGACATTGCTTCATATCTTTACTTAGTCTGTTCCACAGCTTCACTCCACACACAGAGATGCAAAAACTTTTTAATGTTGTACGGATACGAGGATGTTTTAAATTTAATTCCTCCCTCAAATTGTATCCCCGTTCCCTTTTAGAAAACATTTTTAGAATATTGTCAGGAAGCAGGTTATTTATTGCTTTATATATAATTTGTGCAGTGAGAAAATGAACCAGATCTGTGAATTTTAGAATTTTTGATTTTAAGAATAGTGGATTTGTATGATCTCTGTAACCAGTTTTATGGATTATCCTTATGGCCCTTTTTTGTAATATAAAGATTGATGATAGCGAACATTTGTAAGTATTGCCCCAAACCTCTGCACAGTAATTCAAATACGGTGCAATCAGGGAACAATAGAGAATGTGGAGTGATTTGTGGTCCAGAATGTGTTTTACTTTACTCAAGATTGAGACACTTCTTGAAATTTTGTTATGTATATGATTTATATGAGACTTCCAGTTTAATTTATCATCTATAATCACGCCAAGAAACTTATGCTCAAGTACTCTTTCAATTTCCACACCATCTACATGAATCTGCACTTCTGCATTTCTAAGGGAATTCCCAAATAAGATTATTTTAGTTTTACTTAGATTTAGTGATAGTTTGTTCCTGTTAAACCATTTTTTTAATTTTGCACATTTCTGAAGTAATTGTTTCCAGCAGCTCCTTTAGATTCCCCCCAGAACAAAAAATATTTGTGTCATCTGCAAATAATACTAATTTTAATATATCAGATGCCTTACAAATATCATTTATATAAATAATAAATAATTTTGGACCCAGTACAGAGCCTTGTGGAACACCACAAGCAATGTCCAAGCATGATGAGGAATGGACACCCAGCTTCACAAATTGTTTCCTGTCACTTAAATAATTTTTCACCCATTGCAGTACAACCCCCCTAATCCCATACCGTTCCAGTTTATTAATTAATATGTCATGATTGATTGTGTCGAATGCTTTCTTGAGATCCAGAAATACTCCAGCTGCATACTGTTTCTGATCTATAGCATTCGTAATCTCCTCAATTGATTCGATTAATGCCAGAGATGTTGATCTTTTTGATCTGAATCCATATTGACTGTCAGAGAGTAATTTATATTTATCTAAGAATTTGTCTAATCATTTATTAAACAGGTTTTCTAGGATTTTGGAGAATTGTGGTAGTAAAGAAACAGGCCTGTAATTTGTGAAGTGGCGTCTATCCCCGGTTTTATGCAGCGGCACAACTTTAGCTATTTTCCTTTTGTATGCCACTTTTCCCGTCTGAAATGATAAGTTCCAAATATATGTTAGAGGTCCTACAATTCCTTCAATGACCTTCTTGACGATTTTCATGTCAATATCATTACAATCAGTAGATGTTTTATATTTACACATGTGTACAATGTCAATTATTTCTTTTTCCTCCACTGATGTGAGGAACATTGAGTTAGGGTTCCTATCAATCAGGTTTTCACTACATTCTACTGATGGCAGTGACTCAGGAATTTGTTCTGCCAGTTTTGGTCCAATATTTACAAAATAATGATTAAAGCTGTTGACCTTATCAGCAGTGTTTTCCATAATATTGCCATTGTCGATAAAGTATTGAGGATAACTTTGTTGTCCAGAATTATTTTTAATGATACAGTTTAAAACATCCCATATTCCCTTCATATTATGTTTATTGTTGTTCAATATTTTACTATAATACTCCTTTCTACATACACGTATAATATTGGTCAACTTATTTTTGTATTTTTTATATTTATTTTCAGCATCTTTTGTTCTTTGTTTTAGGAATTCCCTATAGAGTGTATTTTTCTTTTTACATGTGTTTTGTAAACCCTTGGTGATCCATGGTCTATCTGAATATTTGTGCTTTCTGTTGTATTTTATTGTTGGACAGTTTTTATCGTACAACTCCATGAATATTCTTAAAAATATGCCATATGCAATATCAATATCAGTTTCTTTGTACACATTGTCCCAGTCCTGATTTAATAGATCGTTCTTAAATGCAGTCATAGTTTCTTCTGTCCTTACACGTCTGTATCTCAGTTGTTCTTCATGCTGATTTTTCTTATAATTAGTGTCATAAACTGCAAAAACTGGTAGGTGATCACTGATGTCAGTAATTAATATTCCGCTCACAATGTTGTTTTCCATATTGTTAGTGAAAACATTGTCAAGTAAGGTGGCACAATGTGGTGTAATTCTGCTAGGCCTGGTTATTTTAGGATGTAAACTCAAACTGTACATAGTGTTTAGGAATTCGTCGGTCATTTTATGCTTTTTCGGATTCAACAGGTCAATATTAAAATCACCACAGATAAACATAACTTTTTGATTTGTTTTAGAGAATATTTCCTCTATGAAGTCATTAAATACTATATTAATGTCTGGTTCTCTTCCACACTGTGTCTTCTGTCCTCTGTCCCTCCCCTCGCTGCCCCTCCCTGCGCCTGGTTCTTGAGGTTTCTTAAACCTCAAAGGAAGTTTTTTCTTCCCAACTTTTGCCAAGTGCTTGCTTTGGATCGTTTAATGGTTGGGGTTTTCTCTGTATTATTTTAGGGTCTTTACCTTACAATATGAAGTGTCTTGAGGCTACTGTTGTTTTGATTTGGTGCTATATAAATAAAACTGAAAACTGTGCATTAGTTTGATTTTAGGCAATTTTCTCTTGAATCTACAGTACCTCAGGAAAAATAAAGCCTTTGCTTGGTTTCCTCCCTCTCAAGCTGCTAGAGGAACAGTGATGGGCATCTTAGTCATGGCACAAGTTAACTCAAATACCTTGCCGGGGTTTAACTGAAATTATAGGGCTCACACATGAACCCTGTCAAACAAACGCAAGCTGGAGATTTGATCCGACAGTCTTCAGCTGAGTGTTAGTCATTGTGGAATGATACTCCATTATGATGACGGTTAGACAGATTGTACCATCAGGGTAATCTTATACCTCATTCTGATGCTGAGTTTGCGACACTCATACACACACACATATTAGCACTGCGACAGCAGGCCTGCATCAGCTAGAGGAAACACAATTGTAGTGATAAACGTAAGGTCACCAAGTGCATTTATAATCAGGATACTACCATATGAGTGATACGTATGCATATGCACATCAACGATCTCTCGTGCACTCTCTCTAATTCACACACACACATTAACCACACAGTCTGTGACTCCCTCCTTTAGCTGTAAGACAAACAGAGGGGAGGGGAGATGACAAGGGGCAGTCAAGTGGCACGTGTGCAAGCTGTCGTCTGCACTGTGGTATCAGCACAAGTGTTTAAAGAGCCTGACATGCACATAGACAGAAGGGGTGAGGCACTTGTAGCACACTCATATGACTTGGGATGTGTGAGATCATATAGATTTCATGGTTAAGATATGTGGTTTGATATGCTACACAGGGAGAGGGGATTACATGCAGTCCCCATGTACACATACATTGTGTGGATGTACACATTGTCTTCCTCCTTTACTGCAGTACGGCTACTTTGCTGTGGTGATGCCAGCCTGGTGTAATGCAGCGGCAGCAAGGGTGTCACTGAGTTCATGGACATAAACCAACCCACTGCCAGACCAGTCTGCTCCTCTCAGGAATAGCAATGGAGGTGGTGCGTGTGTGAGTATATGTGTGCAAAAAAGTGTGGGTGGGAGGGTAGATTTTGAAAGATTGGAAAACGCTGAGAATGAGAGGAAGAGTCACAGACCGAAAGACTGATAGAGACAGTGAGTGATAGAAGAAGATGTCCAGGGGATATAGATTTAATGGCTGGAAAGGTGGAAGACAGATGCTCATGAAAAAGGAAAAAACACCTAAATTGTAAATTCACTTGGCATCTCAGCATGTGTCATTTCAAGCACAGGGCCATTTTCAGCAAATGCACAAACACAATTGATGTCACTGACATGACTGTTCAGTTTAACAATGTCTGTTTCGCTTTGAGACATGTCAGCCTCGAAAGACAATACAGGCAGACAAGTGAATGCAAAAGTTATAATAAAGAAAAGCAGCACAGTTAAAGTGACAGACAGATGGAAAGACAGGGAAGGGAAAGGTGGCATGGCCTGAGAAACAGAACAGATATTTTGCAAATAATGAGAGGAGTGAGGAAAATAAGCAAAAGGTAGAAAAGGTAGAGCAAAATGAGAATTATTTATGAGCTACTTGGCTGTGGAATTCCTTTACAGAAAAAAAAAAAAAAAAGATTAGTAACTGTGAGATGATCCCCGATTAGGAATGGAGGTCTGAAAAAGCTTAATAACATAACGTAAAGTTCAGTAGATGAAGATTATTAATGCTAATGATTTGACCTTCTGGGACTTTTTTCCACATCCAAGAGTCTGGCATTTTTGATCAAATGAGGAAATACCAAAGAAGTGCCCCTCTCAGAAGAAAATATCACCACCACACCCACATGCGAAATGCAGGATCCATGGCTTGTCATCAGATCTATATAAAGATCTAGTAAAGCGCTATATAAATACAGGCCATTTACCATTTACCAGATCAGCAAATCGGCCAAACATGGGGATAATCTGTACTCTTCAGCTGTCTCTGACCAGTGATTCTGTTTGACACCTTAATCTGTAGAAACCACAGAGGGCTGCTCTATGGAGCCAACTGTATTTACTATAGATTACATCTTCCACTAGTGTGCATTAGTCCGGTGACAGCTTTGCAGACTGCAGGGAAAACAGCAATCATACACCATTGACTGACTCACTGTGACTTTGCCACTCGCCAAATGGCCTCGTAGGACTTCCCCAACCATTTGTCTGAGTGGCTGTCTATCTGCCACTTACACGCTCTGTGTCGAATTTCTGAGGCTTGGAATTCAAAGTCGTGTCCGCTCACGTTCTTTTGCTTTCACCTTGATCAAAGCATCCACACTATTTTCTTATTTTCTGGTAACTGAATAAGGGGCGATCGTGGCTCAAGAGTTAGGAGTTCGCCTTGTAATCGGAAGGTTGCCGGTTCGAGCCCCGGCTCGGACAGTCTCGGTCGTTGTGTCCTTGGGCAAGACACTTCACCCGTTGCCTACTGGTGGTGGTCAGAGGGCCCGGTGGCGCCAGTGTCCGGCAGCCTCGCCTCTGTCAGTGCGCCCCAGGGTGGCTGTGGCTACAATGTAGCTTGCCATCACCAGTGTGTGGATGACTGGATATGTAAAGCGCTTTGGGGTCCTTAGGGACTAGTAAAAGCGCTATATAAATACAGACCATTTATCATAATGCAAATCAGAGTAAGGGTGAGTTCATGTTGTTATGCACATACACTTTAGCTTTTTCAAACAAACACACTGCTCATCTGCATTCAACAGACTGCCCCGTGGCTGCTGAAGACAGCAGGGAGATGACATCACTTCGAAAGGACAGAAGAGGTGGTGGATGAAACTAGAAGGTGGGGGAGGATGAGAAATGAGGACAGACCTTTTCTACATTTTTTTTTTTTAAATTGCAAAGAAATTCACAAACGCAGGTAATCAAGCATTCTCTCACTCTCCCTATTAGAGCATCTTCTTGTCTTACACACTCCTAGTTGATCAGTCAGAGTTATGCGTGCTGTGAAATTCAGTATGTATCTGAGTGCCTCCACACGCCGCTGTTCTATACCCTAATGACCTTGTAGATCTGCAGAGAAGTTCTTTCAACCGACTCAGACACTGAAAGAGAAGCAAAGCGAGAGCCACAAAAAAAGCAGGCAGACAGAATAAAACTGAAAGCTGCAGGGAGAGACAGAGACAGAGATGTGCAATATGAGAAAGTAGAACTGTGAAAGAGAGTGGCAGGTGTGGAGATAATGATTGATAACAAGCAGCAAGGAGTGTGAGTTTGGTAAATAACAAAAATGTGCATGTGAGCTCAAATATGGTACTCGTTTTACTTCTACCACTATACATAGCGGTAGGTGTGCCACCCACAAACAATCAACATTCAGGCATCATTGCATTTTTTCTTCTTCTTCTAAATTTTAAACCTGTATTTTCAATTTTGTGAGTCACTATCAATTGCCATGACACCGGAGCAAGATACCATTAAGGGAAAATCACCTCGCAGCATCAAAATAAGTCTTTTACCGGTAAACCACCGCAATGCTTTTATTGTGTTTTTATTGCTCTGGAAAGTGAAGGTATAGTTCTAAATGTGAGCAGCTATAAGCTGTGCCTTTGATAAATTAATATTTTACCTTCTTTTTGATAAGTGGGTTGGTGTTTAAAAAAAAAATCAGAAAGTTCAAAAGATTTCACAGAGAATTTTAGGTGCGAGGCACTCATGAAGCTTAAAATGAAACCCTCCATTCTGTCATCGAAGAGACATCATGCACCACAACCCCTTTTTGTGCAGTGTGGAAAATGTATGTAGATGAGTGGCAAATGAGATGTGCATGAAGATAAACTGGGAATCACATTTTTTAACAGAAATTATGCACATGTAATAATCATAATTTCATCACATGATTGCTCCTCGTTTCCTAACCAATCCTGGTGCAAAGATAACAGCATTTAATGTACTTTTCTTAACGGATATTGTGAATATTTTACATTACACACAATATTCAACAGATTTTTTTTTTCTTTTTTGCACGTGCGTTTGTGTGTCAGTCTGAGTAACGTTCAGGTCATTTCCTGAGGGCAGCTGCACTGTAAACACCAGTAGCCTTGCTTTTGTACAGAAGTGCAGGACTGTTCTCGAGTCAGAGATTGAGTTGGTGTGCGTGTGCGCGTGTATTTATGTTTCTCATTCAGGTATCCATCAGGGTGAGAGCATATTTAGCATTAGTGTTACCAGCAGTTTTCACACAACAGGGACTTTATTGCAGTCCAAAAATAAGACAGACACAGTGTAAACGAAAAGGGAATGTGTGTCAGTGTGAGTGTGTGTGTCTTTGTGTGTGAGTGTGTGCTAACTACTCTGCGAAACATTAAACACCAACCTTACCCATTCTTTTTTGTCTGCTCAGCTCTTTTCCACATTTATGCTCTCGCAAATCAAAACTACCACACATTAGCAGTGAGGCGCAGTGTCAATCTGCACATGTACACACATAATTAGAAACACTCATAAAACTCACTCAAACACCCATCAACACATCAACACACTCAACGTCCAGATGGCGAATAAAAATTTTCAAAAGCGAGTCACGGCAGAACAAAGGAGAAAAAGTAAGAATGGACAACTCGGTCTTGTTAACGCAGAGTAGCACGCAACCCACACAAACACACACACTCACACAGACACACACACACACACATATAAACTGAGTAAACAGCAAGACTTACTGTATCTCTGCATGGACTCATCTGACTGCTGCTGAGGGGAGAATGGAAAGCGAAAACCTCATGCTTGCTTCGCGGCACTCCTCTCTTTCACTCCCTCTGCCACCGCCCCCTCCTCCTTCCTTTTTCCTTCGCTTTCTCTCTCCCTTGCCTCTTTTCCTTCCTCCTCCTCCTCCTCCTTTTCTTCTTTCCCTCTCTCCCTCCTTCCTTCTTGGCAGAGCCTTACAGTATTCAGATACACCAGTCTCCATATAAGGCAGCACAGCTAAACATGTCACACATAATTTATCCACAGCAGGCTGCAAGTTCACCTTTCACAGCCCGTGCTTGGATCGTATGCAATGGAGGGAGGGAAGGAGAGAGGGAGGGCAACGCAGGGGAACAGACAAACTTCTGCTGTCAACAGCCACG
Organism: Rhamphochromis sp. 'chilingali'; assembly: GCF_963969265.1. Taxonomy (NCBI): domain Eukaryota; kingdom Metazoa; phylum Chordata; class Actinopteri; order Cichliformes; family Cichlidae; genus Rhamphochromis; species Rhamphochromis sp. 'chilingali'. Next base: position 15,602,554 of record NC_137935.1, read on the forward strand.
TTCCTACGATTTGGCAGCGCGAGGGAGAGTGCACGCATCCGTGTGCACGTGTGTATGTTAACAAATGCTGACAATCAGACCGTGAAAGTGCTACCGGAGACCGAAATGCAATTCACCTGCACTGTTCCAACACCTCCCTCTCTGTCTCTCCACCATCTGTATCTGCAGTCAGTTAATCTTATACAGATGATGTTTGCGAGACCTGTCCACCCGCACGCCCCCTCCTCCACCACCACCCTGCTCTCAGGAAAAGAGAGAGAACTGCAAAGGAGGAATACACAGAGACTTGAAAAAAAAGACAGGAAGAGTTATAGTCTGAAAGAGGGAGAGGCAGCAAGTGAGAAGGGTGAGATAAAAATAATATGTCAACAAATAAGATGCTATCCGGAATGCTGTCTGGTTGCAGCAGGGAGAATCAGCGCAATTCCCTCTGATGATGTGTCAGGTTTTGCAATCGATGGCTTCAAAAATACATAGTTCCTGACCTCTCTTCTGCCTCTCTCGGTTGAGTTTTTCTCTTTTTTTTCTTTTTTGAACCTCAGTCTTTCTAACGGTCTTGAAGAAAAACAAAAGCACCATAAAGATAGCTGCTGTGAAAGGCAAGAAGAGGAAAAAGCAAGGAATAAGAGAATGGGAATAATAATAGCTGCACTTGAGAAGCCGTGTTGGCTGTTAGCTTTTTCCTCCCTCCTCCACAGCTTCAGTCCACTCACAGGACAGCAAGAGTCACAGCTCTGTTGCCATGGCTTCTAACTCCATCAAACACTACGTCAGGTGCATGTGTGTATGTGTGTGAGCATGTGTGAATATCTGGCTTTGTTATTGCAGAGGTGCGTGTGTGTGCGTTCATGCATGTGTGTGTGCGTGTGAGGTGGGTGTTACCGAGTGACTCAGAGCCACATCACTGACTTATAGCAGCAGTATTTCATCCTGTATATTATTTATTTGTGCATGTGTGTTGGTGTGTGCGTGTAAGACAGTAAGTTGTTGACTGAACAGCAAGCTAAAGCCCGCCTTCAAAGGCACCTATGATGGATCTCTGCACTGCTCTAAGTGTTTAGCTCCAGCTTCTATAAATATTTATCGGTTCGTTCATAGAGTCAAAGCAACACAATACAGACACCAGCAATATGGAATTCAGATTTTAGAGATGGCAAGTCATTGTTCTGTGCCCAAAAAAGGTCCTGTAGTTGGCTTAGAGGACTATGCTCAACTGTGTCTCCAAATGTGTACATGTTGCACTGTGATCTTTTATAAATCAGGTGAACTCTAAAACCCATTTTTGCACTGGAAAAAGCATCATCTGTAGTCGGACTATGCATGCTGGAATAGTGTACTTATGATAACAGTGAGGAAGTTCAGTTTGGAATGATGCGCACTTCTTGCCCTTAATTATGAAGCAGCATGGGAAGGACAACCAACCCTGATCAGCAATTACATCACTGCTAGTCAGCTAATATTAACAGCCGCTGATGTTGTGGCTGCGTTTGGTGTTAATGTGCATAAAACAGTCATTTTCATCACAGAAGAATTTAGTACTTGATGTGTTTCAGAGGCTCGGCGAGTTGTAAATGTCCAATAAATGCAACAGTTAATGTGACACATTCAAATGCAGCGGTGTTACTTCAAATGAGTGCACAACTTGCCATATTTGATTTGAAACTATCCTGTCAAAATTACGCAAGTGTACATAGTGTAACTACTCATCTACCTCATTCAGAACACTCATCAACACTTCTGCAGGCAACATGGCAAATATTACAATGTTAAAATGATCCTTTCAAATGGAAGAAGAGTATTGTAGTTAGAATTGCTGCTTCACAGCAAGAAGGTTCATGAGTTCAAATCCAGGCTGGGGCCTTTCTGTGTTCTCCCCATGTCTGCGTGAGATCTCCTCCCACAGTTTAAACACATCTATGGGGTTAGGTTAAGTGCATGTGTGCACTTGTGTGTTAATGTGTTTCTGAAGTAACCGTGGGTATGGATGTTTGTTTGTCTCTATATATTAGCCCTGCATGAGATTAGCGACCTGTCTAGGGTGTACCTAGATGGATGGATGGATGGATGGACGGATGAATGAATGGATGGTTAATATTCATCTCGGTAAATTAGAGACACATAAAATAACTTAATATGTATACTTTGTCTACTCCCACATGCTCAAAAAATATTTGTCTCCTTAACAGCAAAATATTCTGTGTTCATTAGTCTTCAACTAGGATCTCACTGCCCCTTGCTGTTGGCTGGGTAGTGTAGCAATAGCTCTTGAAACAGCTTCCCAGTGCAGTGTGTTCAGTGTCAACCCAAGCAGTAACACAAGCTTCAGTGGAAGGCAGAGCTAAGTCTGTAACTGCAGGTTGAGGTGATAATGTTTTGTGGATATGTCATTAGGGGTGACATGTTTTACACTATTTTTGCAGCTTGTCTCTTTGCTAACAGAAAACTATTGATTAGTCTTATAAAAAGCTACTCAAACTTCAAATGTAAAACTGCATTTCTTACTTCAGAAAATCAACGGCTGTGCGAGTGTTACAGTGCAGCTATTTTATTTGTTCTTTAAAATGCAAGATGTCTGACTGAACCCTATTTGTAAGGAGCTGATGTACTCTGATTACCAGCTCCAAGGTATGAATCTCAACTGCATATGTTCCATCTGAGACAAAGTGTAAGTAGTATGAAATGGAAATAATCAAGTAAAACGCCGTTCTTTTAGAATTGTTTGAGTAAAAGGACTTTGCACAAGCAGCCTTCTAGTCAAAAGGGATAAATACAGTGATGAAAAAACAAGGCAGAGTGAAAGGTCTTGGACTTGCAGATAATTGCTGCAATTGCAGATAATTTATTGCACACTAAGGTTCCTGCTCACCACTCTGCTGATGTCTGTGTATGGAAGAGAGAACGACAAAAGACTTTTGAGTCACTGCTTTCGAACACAAGCCGTTACACGTTCAATCCTCTCTCATGCTGATCATATCAAAATGAGGTCATGGACTCGTGAACATGTGGAACTTGTGTTCCAGGTCAATAAAGGCAGGAATGAGGGAAAATCTTAAGCAGAACACCAGAGACAGCATCAATTGTAGTTGAACGAGCAGATCTGGACCCATATATCACTTTTGAGCCATGCTGCTGAGCAAAGCCAGGGTTGGGCCCAGACCAAAAGCCTTAAACCTTAAAGATTTTGCAGAAGCGAAAATCATACAGGGACAACCTGACATAGCAAGTCTGTTGTTAACCATTCCAGGTCCAATCGCAAATACTTAACCTTCCAGAAGTTCATCCTCAATCCGAACAGCTCTGTGTACAGGTACCAACATATTTCGGGGCCCTGCTAGTGTGACTGTACTGAAAATGAGGGAATCTTTCAACACAGAGCTTTATAACAGACCAGTAGTAGAATATTTGAATATCATTTGTTTTAAAACCTCTTAAACTCACCACTGAAATAGTTCTGGTATAACCACTGTTATTCAGAGAAATTTTGGATTTACTCTCACGATCTGAAACCACTATTCTTCAAGCCCCCCGCAAACTTTTAACGAAGCAGCTACGCAGATACATACATGAACAAACCTGGAAATAATCAAGTACATCTTTAAGCACCAACACAGCTACAGAGAAGATTAAGAGGTAAAGAGGATACAGTCAGCAACAGATAACATGGAGGGAGACAATTAATGAAAGCAACCATTATGAAAAAGAGAATCAACTCCATTTTGAATGTGACAGGTGGATTTTTTGCAGTGGCACAGCAAAGAGACTGGTTTTTGGCCAGTGCTAAATGGAGACAAGCTGAATATTCACAAGACATTTTTGTGCGATCTGCATTGTAGTTTCTTTTTTTCTGTTCTTTTTCCTTTTTTTAAATTTTATTTGCAAAATCTCTTTGCATAGCCTGTTAATGTTGAGCAAAAACAGATCCCATACCTACATAATTGTTTCCAAAAGGTGCAAGATACACAAATATAGTTCCTCGTGTCATAGCTCCTTTGAGGGCTCTTTTGTGATAAAGAGCACTATAAATAAAACTACTTTCAGCCATATTTCATTTAAACACAGAATTTGTATTTCTTCAGAAAACACATTCAAAAGTCTTTCTGAAATTATGATTTAATCCAAAATAACCAGTTTTACTGACTGATTTGGGGTTTTTTTGTCTTTCTACTTAACATTGTTGAAACATGATTTTACACTTGAGTCCCAGAGGGGAGACTTCCCAGTTGAGTCTGGAGGTAATAAAGTTTAAGAGTGTGTGCGCTAAGCTGATGCAATTGCGCTTTTCAGGTTGCCTCAGTCTCTGGCGCAAGAGATACGGTCACAAGCCTCTGTGACAGTTAAACCGCAAAATGAATACAAAAGCTACCCTTTTACCTGTCAGCTTACACCAGTGTCATTTAGGGCATGTATAGTAGACTACCTTAAAAACGTATACGTTTTACAACGTTGTATAATTGTTGTCTTTTTTTATAGATAAATATATTTTTTGTCCAATAAAAAGATATGTTTTAGTATAAAATGAACATGTTACGCTGTTTCTGATGAATTTAACTGTCCAGAATGACAGTGCTTTACAATTTGTAATTTCCTGAAAGTTTCATCATGTTAACCAGCACTATCTGAACAGAAGCGCGCACAAAAATCGCATCCAGTGTATTGAAACTGGCTACAGTTAAACAAACCTGCTAGATCAAAGGAAAAAAGCATGCAAATACCAAGCCAAGTAACAACCAAAAACTGACATGAATATAGCACAGGCATATCAACTATTTTGATTCCGCTCTATTTAATATACTCTTCCTCTTGAATAATCCAAGTTTCAGGTTTTTTTGAGACAGAATTTAGCAGCAGTCACAAGCAACAGGCAAAGAAGTTGTCGGGATCATAACATGTCAAATATTAATCACACCCTGGCATCTGTATAGAGCCACTCTTCTCTTCTCACTTGGCAGGGGTGAACAGAGAAACAGACGATCTCGAAAAACTCGGCGCTATCTGTGCGGTCAGAGCAAAGCTGTCTTACCTGCCTGGACGTCCGTGTATTTTCTTGCTTCGGTCTGGGTGTATGAGTGCGTGTGCGCTCACAGACAACCCCTCGAACAGGAACTGATGAATCTGCACGACTTCAGCCCTGCAGCGTGCGGTGCATTATGGGGTTTCAGTCAGGCTCTCTCTCTGCTCTCGCTCGCTCTCTCTCTTCCTCTCTGGCACAGTGTTAGAGGGGGATGTCCTCGCCTCCTGCCTGAAGAGAGGAGGGTGAACTCACACACGCTGTGTCCATACACACACACGCAAACACACACACACACAATGCAGAAGAAGCCTCGTGATGACGATTGCCGCGGCTTTGGTTGCCATGGCAACAGCTCCCCCCCCCCTTTGCTGTTGTAGTTCGGACTGAATATTCTGATAAAATACTGATAAAGAGTCAAACAAGAAAATACTTCACATGCTGAAATCTCCCTACATGCCTCGATTTCACATCTGCTTGGAGCCAGCTGACGCTGAAATGAGGAAAGACTCTTGTGGTCATGTGACCACTAACTGTTGCTTCTGCCTTCTTACGTTAAGAAAGAGTTGTGGAAATGAGTGTCTGCCTCGCTGTGTGTGTGTCTGTGTTCTGAGCATGCGGGTTGATGTAATGGTTACTGGAAGCAGGCTTCCTGTTTGCGGTCTCTTTCCTTTTCTTCATTGCTACTGCCAGTCCACTGAGGCCTGCTGCCCTTTGATAACACATTTCAGTCACATTATAAACAAGGGAAGTACAGCTGGATAGCCCAGTTAAATGACTGGGTGGCTACACATGTTCATGCAGGCATACAGACAGACATACAAAAAGACTAACGGTTCCCTCCACTATTCACTTTTCTAGAAGTTGGTTAGTTATTTAGTGCACAGATTTATCAACAACTGTAGACTGATAGACAGAAAATGAGCAGAAACAGAGGGCGAGCAAAGGAGCAGTATAAAGAATGAGAAGTAGAGGGAATGAGACTGAGGAAGAAAAAGAGACGAGGTCTCCTCTCTACCGTTGCCCATGGAGACAGAGTGGGTGGAAGGTCGTGGCTGTCCTTCAGGCCCTATAAATCAGCATATCACAGCTGAGTCCTGCAGCGCAACCATCACGCTGGTAACCCCCAACGCTCAGTCTTTAAACGTCTAGCTTCGCTTTTCGTTTATTTTGCATCTTCCACCGCACTCTCTGCCCCTCAATATCTCAGTCTTGGAGCAAACCACTCTGCGTCTAATCCATTTGACCCCAAATTAATTTTTGCATGTTCCAAAAACTTAGTAGACAACATTTAGAACAGAAACATCCCCACTATGTTCTCTGTCTTTGGGAACAGATAAGAACTGGGATCAGTGAGCATCGATTGCTGAAATTGTTTTGACAATAATTTAATCAGCGAGTTTGGCAGCAAAAGGCAGAAATCCAGGGTAAAGTCGAGTTCAGAGGCAACAGGTCAAAGTGAATTTAAGCATGCCAAGATAACTATATTGATTGAATTTAGAGATTTTTAGTTTAATGATATAAACTTTATATTTATTAACTCTACAGGTCCTTGTTTGAGCTGCATGATAATAAGACCTGTTCTTGGATTTTGGCAACAAAACTTTACACTTATGAATGCAGATGAAACCCTCAAGGGGGGAAACATAAACTAAAAGCGTTAGTATACTAAGGATTTATGAGATGTAAATGTTTATGATCAAATCATTATTTAAGTCCTTTTGTGCCTGTGTCATTTAGCTTTAACAACTTGGTGTGACCTAGGCCGAGCTAGCAATGCTCGACCATGAGAGTGACTCCTGGAGTAATTAATCACATGTGACTAATGTTTATCTTTATTAACTATGCGGTACATGGAGTAGGGAAATTATGACAAAACCTGAAGACAGGATACATGTACAATGGTATGCAGTTAAATTTGACAGTATAATGGATACCTAAATTACTACCAGCATTACATAGGATCCATACTTTGGTGTTAAATTTGTGGTGTAGAAATGTAATTACATGTAACTTCTATGTAGGCCATAATGATTGTGATTGGCCTGTTTAGTATCATCATTTTCTCTTATGCATTCCTGAATACTTTTTGATATACCTTTTGAATGGATCAGTGACAGAATAATAACCCCAGCCTCACTATAAGAACTCACAGACGGCACCAAATTCTCAAAACTAACAGAAAGGATGTGAGACAACATACAAATGAGTGAAAAAACACGAGGGATGCAAAAACGTTTGCTCTAAATCCACGAGAGAAAAATTCTCAGCATTTTATTGCCACTGCATATTCACTACAGAAGTTTAAATCAACAATTATAGTGTAAAGCTCTTATTCTATATACAACTATATACTCACGGGTTACCATGCTTCTCTGAGCTGCCAACTCAAACTCACCACTCTACTTTTTTCTTTAAGTATGCAGAGAACATGCCACTAAGTTGCAAGCTGCTCCTGCAGGCAATTCTCTGAGGGGCAGAAAACTAAATTAAATACACTGGGCTTTTCCATGGGTTTTCCATTTTTGCCTCTAGAAGAAGCACGTATCAGTACAAGCATTATTGCTAAACACTCAGGTGGTCTGTGTAATGAAGGGTCCTTGAAATTGAGGGACACTGAATCACCTGCTCAGATTTGAAAGCCAGGATGATTAGTCTGCTCTCTGGGACTAATGGTAGTAGCAGGTGTCCACAGACTCTGGGTGCCACATCTATTCATTAGAGACATTAACACTAACCCCACACACACAGAGAGAGCAGGAGTGAGTGAGAGAGAGGCAGAGAACTCACTGCTCATTGGAACGATTCATTAACAACACTTTAGCTCCCCTTAAGCGCAATAGCCATTGATTAGGTTTATGCATAATGAAGGTGGTGAAACTGTTTAATTATTGCAGCTCTTAGATTTTTGTCCACTTTGGTTTAGATTTTTATGGCACATCTGCACTGTAAACATCGTGCACCTGTCTACACTATACTTTGGGAGTATTCCTGTATACATTAGAGAGACTAATGTGTACAGGAACTACAACTTCATCAATTGCTCCTGATCTGTGCAAGCAATTTTTCTCCGTGCAGTATTGTTGCAGGGTGGGGAGGTGGGACTCTGTGGCAAGTAGCCTACTGCTTTAGATAATTCACAAATATAATACACCCACAGACTTTATATAAATCATGAATGTAGCCACCGTGATATCCCCCAAAGGCTTAACATTGGTGGTTTGGCTACAAGTTCGTTTTAGTTACTCTTTTTAAGCCAGAAGCCACCTCCTTTGGATAAAATGTCAAAGTTATTAGCTAACGCCAGTGAGCTTGGTTAGCAAGGTGTTTCCAGAAAACCAATGGCACAGACAAACATATTTGCTAATTAGTACTAAGTAAAAGCCTATTAAAAAATGTCACTCACCCACACTGAAGGACGTTGAAGCGCTAACTTTCTAGATGGGTTGCACCACTTTGTCACACGATTCCATTAAACATGGTAGGTAGGGCCAGGTCAGTGATTGGCTAGCTGAGCAGCCCTAGCCAGGAACTAACTGTCTTCAGCTGCCTGGGTTGGGACATCTGTCAATCAAATTGATGAAATCCCTAAATTCAGTTTAGAGATGGATGAGTAATTAAGTATCTATAATAATAATTAAATATTATTTAATACTGTAAAGTTGGGCAGTTTAACGTGGAAGTCTGTGGAGATTTCTGATCTAATGGAGGCCACTGGAGGATCTGCAGTTTTTGACATTTCCTCGTTAGCTACATTTTTCATTTCGACATTTTATATTTCCTTGGAGATTACTGGGTACCCTGCGGACAACAATTTAGAATCATCCAGCTAATGCAAAAAACTAAACAAAACTGGTGTTAACATTAAGTTATCACCAGTGTGTTAACTTTGCACAATTTGGATTGCAAATTTGCCTAACTTGTGAAGTCCATTTGGGCTTGTATCAGGATGGGCATCTAATATAAAAATCTTCCAAATTAAATATGTGGCATTATCTGCTGGATAGAAAAAGTGTCAGGGTTCTGGGTCAGGTTCGACCCAGCATTTTGAGTTCTTATGTTTTGGTTTATTTTTGAATGATTGTTTTGTTTCTCTGATACTATGATGATGATTATTATTAGAGTTCCATGTTTCTGTTTATCCGTGTTTAAGGATTTGTTGTTTCATGTATTGTTTGAGTTGCATGTGTTATATTCTGTCTGCGTCTTTGTTTAGTGGTTTCTTGTTTCCTGTTTTATTGTGAAGGTCTGTGTCTCATGTGAGTGTGTTCAGTTCTACTGCTCCCCTGTCTCGTTAGTCCAATTTCTCCCAGCTGTGTCTCCCTCCTGTTGCTCATTCCCTGATTACCACCCTGTGTATATTAGCCCTGTGTTTTCCTGTGCTCATTGTCGTGTCATACCATCAGATTATGCCTGTGTGTTTCTGGTCTCAGTATTCAGTGTTCACTTCATGTTTTGTCTTCATGCCAGCAATAAAGCTGAGGTTTTGAGTTGTATTACGTGTCCGAGTCTCGCATTTGGATCCTCCTCTCCATCCGCCTGCACACAGAGCCCTGACAAAAAGGTTTTGCTCATGGAAGTTAGAAGGTAACGTTAGCTTGCATAGTTGAGTGCCAGTCTGCTACCAGACAAAATAAACAAGTCTGGTTATATATCTGTACTGTGCAAACAATTTGAAAGCAAAAGGCTGCTCACAGAGCAGAAACTTACCTCTCATAATAAATGCGGAAAGAGATGTAGTTAGTATTACAATAAACAAATATATTTTAAAAAGCTCCAGGGAACAAAAAAATGAGACCTAGGGTCAAAAAAATCCCTTTTAAGTTCCAGTTACTGAGGGCATTTTTTGTTCTTATGTTTGTGTTATGTCACACCTTTATTCTATTCAATGATGCTCTGATATGTCATTTCATATCAATGATATGACACATCAGTGTGTCACCTTGGCCCCAGCTAGCTGTGATTACCTGTGGAGTAGGTCATCTACCAATTAGAAAATTGGTGGATCCGTCACCGACTCCTCCAGTCCACATGTCGAAATATTCTTGGGCAAAATAGCGAAACCAGAGTTGCCCCCTGTTCATCCATCAGACTGTGAGTGTATGCTTAGGTGCAGATAAAAGTGCTGAATGTGTGCGTGACTGGGCTAATGAGACTTGTAGCCAAAAGCGCTTTGAGCACTCAAGTTGAATAAAAAAAGTGAACCAGACCATCACCTCAAGAAGAGTTTCAACTGACACGATCTTCAAGTGTGCAAAAAATTAAATCAGTCAACTAACTAATTAATCAAAAACCACAACCTGAGAGGTTGTTTGGATTTCATCTATTATTTTAAGTTTATAGTTGAATCCTATAGGTGCTGTCACTCTCAGCCCATTACGCTGGGGTTGACAATAAATATAAACACTCAGGAACCGCAATTACAGGACTGTGGACATCATATGATAAAAAAAAAAAAGTTTGACGTCATGGTCATAGCAGAAGGGAAGTCATTATAGGAGTTTGGGATAATAATGGTCTGAGGTAATTACGGTAACACCATCGAGGCACCCCATCTGGGAATCTGGTAATGATGAATGGACTCATCACTGATGTGATGGACTCATTTTGTGGCTCTCTATGATATGTCACAAACTTTCACTGAGGCAGTTCCAGGAGTATTATGCTAATATTTCTCTCACCTCTTTCTATATGAAGACCTTTATAGACAGTGTTTGAGCGGTATCTGCATAGATGTTATTTCAAGCACATCTTTTTATGTATTTATGTCATTCAGGATGATGGGGGGAATTCTTATGCACATATATTTTCTATCTTTATTCTCAGCAATATTACACTTAAATGGATGATCTTGCAAAGGTTGATCAAAGTTTAAAAAATGAGAAATTTTGACACCGTTCATCATGGATCCAAATACACCAAGGTAGCGAGAAGGAACAAAAACATTACATGCAAATTTATTTAGGAAGCCTCCACTAAAACCATAGTTTATTCTGACAAACTCCAGGACATTTATATTTTAATTCTTTCCCTGCTATCAGGGGATGTAGAGGCTGTGCTGGACAGTTGCCATTTGATTTAGTCATCAGGGTGCTTTATTATATTGCTTGCAAAATGAAAAGACCCCTTTTTGTGATTACACCCGTAGAAGCAGAACAAAAATATTTTATATCATACATCTAAATAACACTGAACCTGTGATTAAATAGTGAGCGCTTAGATTAATCTGTAAACAGCAGAACGTCTAGTCAAGACTTGAGTTCCAGTTGCTGATGACAGTCTGAGCAGGCTTTTTAAACAATATATCTGACAGCAAAATAATATTTACCCATTTATTTTTAAACACATCTTCCCTCGTCTCTCTCAGAGAAATGGAGCGGGGATGGGCGAGGGGTTCGATGTCTGCCTCTGTAATAATCAGACTCTTCCCGCTGAGACAAACTCACACCAAACAGAATGAACAAGCATCACTGGGATGAATTCTTTTTAAAATTCATTTACATGCAGATTATCAACAGTGCCACTGCTGTATCACCCAAACAATATGAAGGAGGCTATTGTAGAACAATCACAAATCAAAACCAAATAAATACAATTATGTTTTGTGAAGTCTACAACAAAACTGTTTTAAAACTGTTTAAAAGAGACACAAATGCACAAATACCGACTGCTAATCAGTCTTTTTCCTGCCAGAAACTCAAAGAGAATACCAGAATGTTGTCATCACCCTTAAATTAAAGGTTGTTGAACCTGAGTAAGTTCTGCTTACACCAGTGAAATGTCAAGAAGAAAAAAGCAGCAACTCTCAAGAGTTTGGCAAGAGTCAAACTTCAAATTACCAGTAATTCTTTCAAAATTAGCAACACATTTTCACAAAAGCAATTTTTTTTTCAGAGCTGATATTTTCATTACTTTTTGTTTTTATTTGACAAATGGTACTTTAGTTTAGTGTGGGTATAAATTATTCAAAATATGAGAAGTTGCTGAAAATACATAAGCGCACTATATATCCCTGTATGAAAAAGAAATGGAAAAGTGCATAGCAAATGTTTATATGAATCGTACCTACTGAAAACATTAACGTGGGCCCTTTTGTCAGTAAACCATGAGCCACTTTCACATAGGAATTCATCAGGACAGCAAGTTTTGCAGTTTTTTTGGAGGGGTAAGGGAGTTGGTTGTTTTGTTTGTAGAAAACTTAACTAACACACGTGATGCCCACTCAATGTATATATTACAAATAACTGGAAGTGCATTCTTCCAGAACTGACAGTGTTCAGTGTCACAATACTAATGCCTAGATTCTTTCCCCCCAAGAGTTGCACGCATTTTGTGTGAAGGTTTTTAAAACTTTTAGTGGGTAGTTCATTTCACTATTGTGAGTATGTTGACCACAAGGACCATCAACCACACTGTAACTAAAGGACAACAAAGATAAATAATGGGTTAACTATGCAATCAGAAACATAAGCATTGAGTAGACAAATAACCCTGCTTGTTCCAGTTATTCAGTCAGATCTGCTCACCTGGTTGGAGTGCTACTCAAACAGAATAATGTAATCTTGTTGCAACCTTGCTTGTTGCTGCTTAACTCGGAAAAAAATGTGGAGACACAGAATTATCAGTTACCTAACAATGCTGTTAGAAAATGCTCTGCATCAAATTTAGACTCAAGCTAACCTCAAAATAAATAATGAAATCGGGCTCTTAAAAAGCTTTGTGTATGGGGTATAGTAGGAAAGGCGCTGTATGCGAAGGAGGCCTTGATGTCTCAGATAACGTAGGTTACTCTTGGGTTTGATCGAAGTATACCTAAGGCTACTGAGAGAAGAGTTAGAATTCTGAAAAATAAAACACACCCGGGCAAGCACATATACATACACAGCACAGTCTGAAGCACACAGAAGAATGGATGCATGCACATAAAATATGGTGGGAGTGAACAAATCTCAGCAGATTGCCCTTGGTAACTTGGTGTTGGTAAATATTAATAAGGGCAATCTCTAGACTTATTGCAAGTAGCAGAAAGATGTGTAAATGTGTGAGATGGCAAGGGAAGGACAGGGAGACATAATGAATACTGAATAGAATGCTGAAGAAAGAGAACAGATGCTAAGACACAGAGACAGACGGGTGAAGGATAACAGAGGAAAAACAAAGCTTTGGTTTCATGACAGTTTAGAAATAGTTGAGAAAGAAAAGAAATGCTTTGGTCTAAGAGATGCACATACCTTTTTCAACTAACTGGCTATTATAGTATGTTACAATGATACAAAAAACTTTGTTTATGTGCAGATTTTATCTGATTAGTAATGCGTGAACAAACACTGACTTTCTCTACTAATGGGCTTGAATTTGAAACCCCAATTCTAGAAGCTTTTCAAAACATGTGAGTTTTTATTGCTTCATTTATTTCATACTTTGAAATGTGGCCAAATTTCCAAGAATTCCAAGTGAATTTGCAGATAGTAGTTTGAATGCATAAATAGCCTGTGCTAATAAATAGATGATTTATTCTGCTCGTTTCAGAGGGGGTGGGGTGGGGGGGATTTGGGATTCTGTTTGCAATACCACCTATTTAATATGAGATAAAAACCCAACAGGCACAATGAGTTTAAGTATATTCTACAAAAAGTGAAAATGGCAGGAACATACTGGAGCTGATGGGATTTATTATAAAATCTTGTGTAAACATTACAGCAGTGAAACACTCGTCATAGAATCTCACCATAAAAAAATGTCATAACTACCAACTATAATTATTAATACTAATTCAACATTAATTAATATTTAGAATACAAAGCATAAAAATTATAAGGTAATTGGTAGGAAAGCTGTGTTGCATTTGTGTTTTCCACACTCATTGAAATGGCACTGATTCAAGCTTCTCAAAAATCACCATTGTCCTTGAACTGACTTACACAGGTGGATCTAAAATGAATCTGAACAGATATGGGTTCAATTTGACCCAGAACAGTCTTGGTTTATAAAAATTAGTAGCAACTGTACAACTATGTCCAATTTGTTTCAAAATTTTCATTTATTTCTGTGTTTTGGGTAACTTCAGGATAATTCATCTAATTTGAGGCTAAAAGAATAAGATTTTATTGTCAAAACAGGCCAAATTTGACTTAAACTGTATGTAAGAGTTAAACTGTTAGCTCTGTTGTAATCAGAAAAACCTAAGAAAATCATCTCCAGCAGCAGCAGGCAGTATAAAAGATGTTCTGTTTTATTGGACAAACAAATGTGTTGTGAAATAATTTTGCCATGGATAATTGTGAGTTCTTGATACACACTGCACACATTTGTAATGCTATGATATTTACCAAATGAGGTGATTAGTGATTTAGAACACTTATTATTTTTTTATTTTTGCATTTATTTTACATTACTCAATCCGAGCAGCTTACCCGGAAGGCATGCATTCTTAGTTAACAGCTGGTTTATAACTATGGGGAAAGCCTGATGGACAATCAAGAGCATGCCTCCTTTGTGTAACATGTACTGTATACTGAAATCCGCTGATCTTCCACATGTTCTTTTTCAGTAGTGATTTACTGTTGCCTTTAGGGTCTCTGAGAAAGACTGTTTTATCATCCCTTTGAACATCATGCATATTTAAACATTCTCATGTATGCACTGTAGTGTATGCCTGCTACCAGAGGAGCACAGGCACATTAGATAGATAGATAGATAGATAGATAGATAGATAGATAGATAGATAGATAGATAGATAGGTGTGTGTGTGTGTGTGTGTGTGTGTGTGTGTGTGTGTGTGTGTGTGTGTGTGTGTGTGTGTGTGTGTGTGTGTGTGTGTGTGTGTGTGTGTGTGTGTGAGAAAGCAATGCTTTCTTTCTTGGCATCCTGCAAAATATTCTAACAGACAAATAGGTGAAAAGCCAATAATCTGTGTGCAATACAGTCACAACATGTATATATGTCTCTTTTAGCTAAAAATAAGTCTGCTTCTCAGAGGTGCTGGCCAGCCTAATAGACTAATTAACTCAAATCTCTGGAGTACTTTGATAGTCAAAAGAAATGTAAAAATAAATAAATAAATCACACAACGCTTTGCATTGAAACCATGGACTTGCTGTCTTTGATGGTGTGCATCGGTTTATGTGGATTTCCTTAAAAAAAAAAAAAAAATTCTTTCAACATGGATCCAAACATGCAAATTTCTGTCACACACACATTCCCTGATGGAATGATTTCTCACTTTTCACACCCTTTTCCCCTTTCCTTTGGAGACAGTAATCCCCAGCTGCAGCACTAATAGCATTAGCAGAGCATATCCAATCCCCTTATAGTACTCTGCCAGGGAGCTCAGACCTACCCTGAGACAGACACTCTGCGAGACTACATTACCCATACTCCTCAGGAGTTACCTGGTTACCTAGTCCAGTTTGGTTTGTAAACTAAGACAAATATTAAACACAAAGTAGAAGGCATTTTATACAAGCTACTGTCTACTCTCAGTTCTACCACAGAGGCACAGAGCACCAGCTTTAGTATCACACAGTTACTGCAGTTGTCACAAGTTAGGAACACTATGGAAAAAGACAGCACAGGATAAAGAGGGCTAAGTGTAAAATAAGGTAAGCCCTACATGTTTAAGTTTAGTCATTATGCAGCTGTGTGAAAAATGATACTGAAAGGCTGCAGCGCGTTAAAATCAATCAGTGTTTTTTTAAATGTAGGTCCAGGGATGGAACAGTCAAAAAGCTGCTTAAGGCTAAAGAATCTCAACAATTTTAACACCGGTACAACATTTTGCACATTTATGGATCCAATCCCTATTATTACTCATAAGCAATACAGTTGCATCATTTGAGACATGTTTGCTGCAGCAGTGAAGCACAGCTTTTACTTTAACATTGAATGATCTCCTTTTCTCATTTGTGGTGCACTCCTCTTAGTTTTGCAACCACTTGGGAAGTAGCAAATCAGCACGTTACATATAAACAACAGGTGACTGTGGCAATCTGCTAGAATCCAAGGCAATCTCAAGGAGCTTTTTAGTTCAACAACATATTTCCCATTTGCAAGCCATTACATGCAGCGACAGCAAGCGACACTCACCAGCTAGCTGGAGAAAATAATTTTTTTTCTGTATCCACTGGTGGCTACTAGGGGGTCATGGGCTGGTCTCCTGGCTGGTATGACTGGAGCTAATATAAAGGGTTGGAAAATGTGTGTAAGAAAGAGCAAGAGAGCCCTTTTGGACATGATCATTTTCCAGTGAGACAAGTTTAAACTCTCATGGATTTAGCACCGAGATTTTTAAATTACGGTTCTTTGTCTAATCAAACTAATTGTTAGTATGGGGTCTTATTTGTAAGCAACTCACATATTATTACATATACATATTTATTTGATTTCGCATGCACGACAGACCAGATTTTTTAAAAAAGATTATGAAAAACACGCCTTGCATATTCATGTGTTTTGAATGAACAAATGGTATGAAATAATTTGAATATAAAATTCCAGACCGGCATTAACAACAGCATCATTCCTGAATTATTCATGTGCACGCAAACAACACAAAGCACTGTATGCACATTTCTGCGCAGACATACTTTTACTCACAAGTGCTCTTTTTTGTGCTAAGAGAAAATAAAAGCAGACAAATAGGAGAGGATGCTGAAAACAAACCCTGTTCCCAGACACAGCCATCTAAGGCAGAGCAGCACCAAGCCAAACAGCAGAGAACTTGTCTTCCTTCATCCCAGCCTCTGTAAGCCAGCTCTCAGCTTCTTGACTGCAGCTCCATCTCTCAGTCCTTAACCATTGCTCACAGTGAGTCATTGACTTAAAAACAGGCTGCAGTCTGCCACGGCATCAGCTCATAAGTAATCATTCTACTGTGCAGTGTAAATATTGGTGTTTATAAGTGTTCTTTCTTACTTTTTTTTTGCATGTGTCCAAGGAAGGATAAAGAAAACTAAGCAGATATGGGAAGGGAACACGGAAGATACAAAGGGGTTAGAAATGAAAGAAAGATTGGGAAAAAAACGAGGGTTGTGTGTCAGGCCTAAGAATGAGCTGTAACCTAATGAGTCTAAATGAAAGCTGACTGTCGGAGCTAACTCAATTCTTTGCTCTGCTAGTCACAGTTCTTAGCTTAATGATGTTTGCTGCAGACTACTGATGCAAGAGCCAATGGTGGATTGTCTTTTTTGGTCATATGTTTTCCTGCGTGTGGCATCCCTCTTCGCCACTTGCATGTGTAGAATGTTGAACTTGGCTCAGGGAGCACACGTGATGACATCACCCACACTGTGGAGCAGACATCCATTTAAGATATGTTTACCGTGCTTAAACCATTGGCATGCCTCTGTCCCTGCTCGTGTAAACACAGAATGCGGCTGACCATGTGCCCGCTTGCGTACCATGTGTATACAGCGTTTACACAAAACAGATAAAGAAATAAAAACCAGAGTGGGGAGTGCGGGTAGAGGAGGCAAGGCTGCAATCTGTGGCGATTTGGTTAAATATGGAACAAAGAGGAAGCAGCGCAGGGGTGAGGATGTTCCAGGGAGGTCTCTCTGCAAAGGGTATAACAGATTTGGAAAAGGAAATGTGTAGTGTGTACACAGAGGTGAAGAGAAGACATAGTTCATGCTCAAGAATGCTATAAAGCTGTTTGTATAGTCAGCAGGCCAGCCCAGCCTAGGTGTTGAAGCTTTTTTGTACAGAACGTTGGCAAAAAAAAGAGAGCAAACGCAAAAGAAATTGTGGGAATTGAATAAAAGAAAAATAAAGGATCTATAGAGAGAAATATGTCATGTTATAAGTCAGAGAGAGTTTTTAACTCAGCGAGAATCCAGGCTCAGATTAGTGGAATCTGGGAAGCTTTCTTTAGAATGACATGTAAACCTCCTCCTGCCCTACTGCGCCATTTCTACCCGTTCAATAGTCTTTGTTTCAGTGTGCTTATCAGCAGCACATCTGTTTCACATGTCATGTGATTCCAGAGCAAATTTACTATATCTTTCAGAGCCAGGTTTGTGTGTGTGTGTGTGTGTGTGTGTGTGTGTGTGTGTGTGTGTGTGTGTGTGTGTGTGTGTGTGTGTGTGTGTGTGTGTGTGTGTGTGTGTGCTCGTGGATGTATGTATGTGCGTCTCCTGGCCCAATATCACAAAGACAGAGAGCAATTAAGTCATGCACACACTGGAGGGGGACACAATTTATGGCTCTCCCCTGACTTTTTATTGCTTGAATTCTTCTCCTTCTTAGCTCAGCTTGTTAGCAAAAATAAATAAATAATTGAAAAAGCCTAAAACCTGGTTGGATGTGCTACCAACAGGGTAATGAACCCATAACTAGCATTTCATAAGATGCAAGACTGGAAAAAGGAGATAAAATTGGATACAGATGTGAGAAACGATGAACTCTGCAAACTTATTTTTTTTTTTAGGTTACTGTATTTCTGTGACATAAGCTAAAGCACTTTGACAGTGTGCGTCTTGTAGTAGAAAGTGGAGGTGGGCTCTGCTACCAGAGGGCCATGAGTAATGTTATTTCCTTGTACCATAGCTACAGTGGCTTACTAACCCAAGCTTAACGATACCCGAGGAGCCAGAGCAAACCTCTGACATAGGGAGGTCTTGTGTTTTTGTGAAAGTTTCACCCCTCAGTTCATATTAGTGGATTTTCTTCTCCTGTGACCAAGGTCTAAGGAGAATTTGGTTTTTAAAAAAATACACAAAGCTAAGTAATGTGTGAATGTGGTAATATACAGGTGATACAGGTAAACAAACTGGCTTTTTCATGGTAAAGAAACTCGTTTTAATAGGAAATATATTTCATATCTTTGGATTTTTTCACTGGAAGCAATACTGCATGTAGCTGGTTTTTGTGTCTGCAAACACAAAAGAGCAAAATGTCCATTATCTTGAATTAACAGATTGAATTTCATGACTATTTCATAAAACTGCCATGAAACTGTGCTGGTGTTCCACTACAGAGGCAAAGGGACAGAGCATATATATATCGTACAAATTGTGCTTGTGAAGAAAAATGAGTGCAGTGCCACTGTGGTAAAAGCACGCTATCCAAAATCTAATAATCTGAAGTTGACATTTGAAGGTTTGCAACCTTTAAACAGAGCCAGGTTTTAGGAAAAAATACTGCTCCCTATACAGATAGACTGAACATTAAACCTAAAGTGAGTCTACAGTTGTACTGTCATCTACAGATGTACAGTAGTGTGCAGAAATCTTCAGCCACACTTCATTTCTTTATTTTGTTTCCAAACTTGTATTTTTTTAAAATGGTCTTGAACGATTTGTTCACCAGGCTTTCTGAACGTTTGTACATTGGACATTGGCCAGTTGGCTTTCTCCTGTTCATTATCAGAGGTTCCTTTTTCCTTGTTGTTAAGGTACTTTATAAAGCATAAAAAGGCACTTAACACAGAACACAAAGGCTACCAACAACATACAACTATGGGCACTATGCACGTTTCAGTTCAATTTTCTTTTATTTATATAGATTAAGTTTATATAGTAAGATTTTACTTGCACAACAGCTGTTGCCTCAAGGCACTTTCCATTGTAAATATCATGCAGAGAAAACACCAACAATCAAACAAACCCCTTTGAGCGAGCCCTCGGCGACAGTGGGGAGGAAAAACTCTTTTAACATGAAGGAACCTTTGGCAGAACCAGGGAGGGGCAGCCATCTGAAACAAACAGTTGGGGTTGATGGCAGAAAGACAAGCGAGGCAGAGATTAACAATAACAATAACATTTGAAATTGAAAATTTTGATTCAATTCATCGTCATCAATATGTATGGACAAAGTCAGGAGAGAGATACAACAGTGAGTGTCTAAAGTTATCTGTATAATACATGAACACATTCATACTTTGATGCACCATGAAATACCATCTGGATTGGCACCAGCTTTATACCAGCCTGGAGATCTATTCCCAAAGACTACTCTATTTTACATTTTCCTAGAAAAGCATAAAGGGGTGAGGGGTGACTCAAGACTTTTGCATCTTTTGAATCTGCTCAATACCCTAACTTTCAGGTCTTTCAGACATTTCAGGCAGTCATGCATTGCTTCTCCCCTATATCTTCACCTTTTGAGGATTGTCCAGGGTTTTTCTTCAAGTTTACTTTATGTCTGGTTTATTCTGCTCCACGATCACGACTGTCTAAACCAACTCTGACAGGATGCAGTCACTATCTCGCAGTGAGATATGTGATCTATGATGTTGCTTCTCATCAGTCAGACAACCAAAAATATTTCAGTTTTGCATATTTTTTGCAGTAAAACTTTGCTCTTTATTCCAAATTGTCTCACTTTAACAAAACGCAGGGACTAAAGCTCCACTGGGACAAATGTCACAGCTACTGTAGTGTTGACAAAGACTAGTCTGGCTAAGTCTATGTCAACAAAACCTAGTAAGTTTTTCATCTCAAGATAAAAAAAACAAAACAATAAAAATAAAGAATTCATTCAAAGGATTAAAGACTTAAAATGTAAGCGTTTATGTGAAATGTAAGCAACATAAAATTATCCCAATGCCACTTTTCCCCATTGGAGACATTGGGGGTATGTATCATAACCATCTGTATACAATGTTTGTGTAATTATTTTCATTACAAGCAGAGACAAAAGTTCCACGCTGGAAGATTTAAGCAGTCAGTGTTTGCCATGTCCCCCATCTGTTAGCAGCAAGCTAATATTGCAAATGTGCCCTTAGGTAAACTTTACTGACTTCTATTTTTTCCTTTATTTTCTAGGTATTTACTCGTGAACTGTTTTGACCTGATATTTGTATGAGAGTCAAGGAACCTTGCAGTTCATCTGAAATGGCAATATAAATATTTCAGTTATGAATAGAAATGCGTGCTGACAGACGTACCCAACGTTGCCATTCACAGAGAGGTGCGGCGTGTGGAAAATTTAAAACAAAAGTACTGTTTGTATGATTTTTCTAAAGACAAGGTCGTGTTTTGAATTACAAATCGAGTGAGGAATTGTGGCACTGACAGAGCAGAGATTCTGCGCGGGGTTATTTTAGTTTTCCATCTGAGCAAAAATCTAATTTAGCTCCATCTCTCCTTGACCACATACCCATGCAGACTCTCTCTTCACAGTGCAACATAACTCAAGGACAGTGAGTCAGCCGGCCAATATGAGCCTAATCAAATCCACGGTCCCGAAATGTGAGCCACCGTGAGACTAGCAGAGAGTTGGGATGTCACAGGGCAAGACCTTCGCCCCATCTACCTGCTGACAGAGGCAATGACAGAGGGCGCACGAGCAGAAATGGGAGAGATGGCTTCCGTTTGTTCTGTTACCATTTTTTCTATGTATGTGTGCACCAAAGCACAGAGATGAGACACTGCCGTGCATAATTGCCACCTGGGGAGAGAAAAGAGAAGAAGGCAGCGTTACTGACCAATAACGACCATGAAGGTAGAAACACTAGATAGACTGCTTAGATAAACAGACCACGTGCACTAACAATGACGAGCACATACAAATATGCATCTATTATGGAGTTTTCTGTATTTCTTTTATACATATCTAAGTATAATAAAAGAAACCGAATAACTGTTCCTGACCACAGCACAACCATTGAAAATCTTTTTTTTTTTTTTTTTTTTTTTTTTTTTTTAAATGACATCAGAAACAGCAGTATGCGACATTACGTGATGGCAGAGCTTCAGTTCATCCTTTGTCATTTTTTTTTTTTTTTTTTTTTTTAATAAATAGGACAGGGGGAATGAATGAGAGAAAGAGGGGGAGAGAAAGAAAGAAAACCAAAGGGGAGAAGAGACGGTGAGAAGGGGGGGGAAGAGAGAGAGAAAAAAAAAAAAGAACTCCTGGGTCACCTGTATGGAGAAAAAAAAAAAAACAAACAAACAAAAAAAACAAACAGAGGAGACAGCAAACAACAAAGAGCAACATAATAATAGAGAAAACAAAGCACCATCACAAAAAACTAGCTAGTCATAGATATCAATATTTACTAAATAATAAACGATATTGTGCAGCACGCAAGATAGACAGCGCACAGTGTGCTTTGAGGCAGCAGCCAAGAAAGCTTTAGTCCGCGTCTGTGAATACCCATGTGTGCATACCTGTGTGGATCAGCATGCTTGCATTCCAAAGGTTTCTCCATGTAATGATCTGCTAGGGAGTGTGGGGGGGCCACAGCCCCGTCCTCCAGGGTGTGAAGCGGGTATGGAGGAGATCAAAACTCCAGACATCCAGAGGCCCCCAGAACACAAGAGACCATGGAAGACCAACAGAGGGGCAGCCGCGCCACTGTTCCAGTAAGAGCTGAGGAGAGTCCCAGATGAGGGCTCGCCCAGCAGCCGCGGAGCAGAAGTCAGGGGGAGTTGCAGTGACGCGCCCGTGAGCTCCGCCGGCCCCCAGCTGTGCCTGAGTGACCGAGCCCCAGGCCGAGAGGCCGGGGGCACCCCACCTCCAAAGGGGCCCGAGCGAGCCCCAGGCCCCAGGCCCCGACAAGCGGCCGCCAAGGAGTGAGCCGGTGTGTACCCGGACGCCCACCCCCAGACACAAAGAACCACCAACACACCGACACCTGAGGGAGTCCGCCACCGGCAGGGGAAGTGGTGGTGGGTGGAGATAGGCCTCCAAACCTTGGAGGGCCTGAGGTGTCCCCAGAGAGGTGGCGTCTGATACCCAACCTGACATATAGACACAGACATACAGGCACACACAGACACAAACATCCATTCCCACCCTCATGCTCTCATATGCACTCACTCCACACTCCACAACCATTGAAAATCTTAATGGTTTCGTTTCTCCTGGTGAGCACCTCCAAACATCATCTCTCTCCATATTTCCTGTATTTATTTTCTTAGAGCCAAGCAGACCAAGAGAAATTCCTGTGGGTGTGCTATTTAGGAGAACTTTTGACCACTTCAACAATGGCTGGCAAAGTGAGCCCCGTCATCAAGTGCCAACACATACAAACCAGGAAGTCAAAGACCCCACAGAGGAAAGTCGTAATTCTTCACCTCTGACACGGATGCCTTTTATAGTAAGATATTTAGACTTTAAGCTGTCAGGCTTCATATTGTGAATTCGGCTAAGTGTGAAACCTTAGTTCCTCATGTTACTTTTTATCTTGTCAAACTGATGTGAGAATACCATCCACCTTCTGCTCAATGCAATATTTTCCTCCAAGCGCCTGTTGCGAGCTCTGTATTCTTAAGCGTGGAGACAGATTTCAGTGAAGTTCTCTGTGGAGCCTAAAAATTTCCTCATCCCCTGACACTTTGTGACACCAATTAGGAGGTTGCTGGTATGACAAGCCATTGGTCCATTGACAAAAAACCCTCTCTAGCTGTGTTTATGTGAGCTATGATTGATTTTATACTATAGCATAGTGAGGGAACGAAAGAACAAAAGTAAAGACCGTTGCAATGATGATGACAGAGAAACAAGAAGAATCCAGACAGGAGGAAAAAGGAAACAAGCTGAAAGTTAAAAACTTCTGATGTCATTTTCGGAAATAGACGTGGTTTTTTTTGGTTTTTTTGTCGGCCCACTTGACTGTCAGCTGACAGAGACACTGATCTCCAGTGAAAGAGTGATAAGAGAGCTGGTGTGCTCATTGAATACTCCTGTTATGAGCACCTGCTGTCTAGAGCAATGTACATGGCTTCAGAGTCATCACAGCAGTTTACAAGACACTCGCTGTTCTAAACCATTACAGTGGGCTTTACATAATGTAACCTGTTTCACGGCTCCCAGGTTCCCCATCACCACCAGTCAAGATGCATAACAGGAGGACCATTATTTTGTGTGCACTGTGGATATGTTCACATCAGTAAAACTTGCGATGCCAGTAATGAAACAAGAGAAGATCCATAAGAGTGTGTGTGTGCATGTGCTTGGAAATCCTCCACAGAAAACTCACACCTGCCAAATGAATGATAACAATTCATGTGGACTCTGAGCACGAGGAGGCAAATCATAGACAGATGCTGCCATTTAGAGTGCACCCCTGTGTGTGTGTCACAGTAACTGGCAGTTTAATATGGGGAACAAGTTTCGTAGCTAGTGAAAAATCTACAAGCTACTGTTGAGGATAATTGAAAGCAGGTTGCTGCTGACAGTCCTGACAGTTCACCGTCAGAGAACATATGTGCAACCTAACCAAATGTTATCTGAAGCTGTACTGTAGGCCATGAGCACAGCAGGACAGCATTAAAGCGGAGAGCTCGCATGACCGTAACAGCATACAACCATAAAGCGTCTGGATATAGCCACAACTTAACCTTGTGCTTGACTAACTCTAAGGGCTGCCGATAAGAGATTGAAGTGAAAATGTGTAAAGGTTATACGCAGCACTTAGCTGAGGCTGAGAAATTTAGCTTTCAGCAACGTTTTCAGTGACTAGCGAAGCGATTAGCAGACAGTTAGCTGACCTGATGGTGGTTTTGAATTTATGAGTCCCAGTAGACAGAAGAGGCAATCATATCAGTAACGCTGAGAAAGCCTTACACAGCATACACCACCAGCGTGTGTAAAACAAGCTTCTGGAACTGCAGTGACTGAAAATGAAATAGATGCACAGCACAGCAGAGAATGCCAAACGTTATCAAAGATCGCGGTTCGCACTAAGAGCGTCTGCAGGTCTCATAAAAGATAGATATGGCAATCGTGCTTATTTAATTATGTTCTGTGTGAAAGCAAACCTACAAAAGTAATTAGCATATTAGCTTATTAGCATAGCATATTATTGCACATTTTCATACAGATTTTAAACATAAAAAAGCATAAAAAGTAATAGTGATCTATATCTAAGATAAAGCTGTCCAGTTGTGGCATCAATATGGCTTCTTATACAAAAAATAAAAATGTGCGTTAAATTACTTTTTTTTTACTGCTTATGCGTAAAACTATAATTTTCAAAAATATCATTTTGATTAAACAGCTTGTGCATAGAGCTGGATTATCCATTACAGAAACATTTTTTTAAAAGTGTTAATTTAGAGCAGCTGTGGCATAAAGCTTACATTGGGTGGTGGGCTAATAAATTACATTAATAAATGGTAAGCGTCTGACATGGATAAAACATCCTGAGTCTAAACAGCTCTGAAACTGCCCCCATTCTGTCGCTGTGGATTCCCACTTGAACAATGAAAACAAGAAGTGTTTGGAGGCTTTGAACATTTTTAAAATCAGCTTGCGTAGCTGGACCTGCCTGTGACCCCAACAAGGGGACAGGAGCAGGTGAAGCCCCCAATCTCCCCTCTGTCTGTGAAGGCCAATTTGTGTGCTGCTCAGACAAACACTGAATGAATTACTGAAACACGGCCTGATCGTGCCTCTGAGAACATTTTGGAAATTGAGGACTGGAAGAAAATGAAGGACATGATTTTAAAAAAGAGTTAGGTAAGGCTGAAATGATGATAGAGGAGAAACATTAAAATAAGACAAAAAGGATTCAAAAGCGCATTTATGTAGAGAAAAGTTTATGACAAACTCAAAGGTTTTGGACATATTTCAAGAATTGAGGTAATTTATCTCTCATCCTCACCTCTGTAATTTCATACATGTTAAACCTTTACGAGACAATTTGCTGTGTCGAATTGTGATCCAATTAACCCATTGTCAAATGTGAACCATGTCGATAATTAGTGCAGACTTGTAGTGATAAAGCTCTAAGTGTGTCACCTTCCAGAACTAGGACAGCCGTGTAAGTTGCAGAGACTAATGGGAACACTCACTGAGAATCAGCCTGCATGAAGCAGACATTCACTCACCTCACTCATGTTTTACTGCACCGTGAAAATGTCCTTAAAATTATACCAATTGTTGTCAGACCAAACAATATGGCCTTATTCTATCAACAGATGTGATTTTTTTTCCTTTTGGGCCACCCACTCCTTTCTCTTCCCTTTAGTCATTCTTGTTTTCTTCATCTTTGTGTTTCTTTGTGTACACACAAATACCTCAGGGTACATTTGGGACTAATTGGTTGTCTCAGGTGGAGAGCGTTCGTCTAAGCAGATTAAGTTTGTCTCAAACAGAGATCAACTAACACAAGCATACACACAAATACAAATTATGAGAGCGCTATGACATTGCAGGCAGATGCACCCTCTGCTCTGTTATCTATATTCTTACTGACTCTCATTCTGTCTCCTTCTGCATTATTTTACTGTCATTCACTATCCCACAAAAACGCATCTTTATGATTCTTAACTTGTTCATTTTTAGCTACAAATGTTGATACTTTTTTAAAACTAAGTTCTTTGTCTATTTCATTGTTGTTCTATCTACACAATTCTATCTATGTATTTCTTTATAAACTAGGGTAGGACACTTGGAATTTCAGCCCGATATATGAGTATTGACTTAATGCTGCCCTCTGCTGCAAAAAATTGGCATCATACAATGTTTGCTGAGGCTGGTACACAAAATTTACAAATGTAATTAAACAATGTTATGGTTTGTACACAGTTCCTGTGAATATGAACACAGTCTGCTTATCAGTGGATCTCATTTATATAACTTACAACATGCAGCTTGTCTTTTGATGTCCTGTAAACAACAAACACAACATGAAGCACATATTTACACTTTCATGGTTTCATTTTACTCTGCTTCAAAAGCACGTACACGGCAGGTTTGAAGGGGACAGATGCATTTTGTTGTAATTGCATTCAGCATTCAATAACATCCAGTTAGTGCAGCAGCTGCACAGAGTTGGCAGGCCAACAAGAGGGGCAAACAACAATAAAACTAAAGTAAACCATATAAAACAATTATGCTACAAGAAATTCAATTAAATTGTTTCTCTTTTTCCCGTTTCTTGTAGCAAAATGTCTTATTTCACTCCAGGATACTACAGAGCACCAAGTTGTGCATTGGAGAGTCACTTTGAACTGTTCAAATCACAAAAATCTCAATTCGTGGTCAACGTAAAAACACAAAAAGTTTGTCATACAGACTGCATTTGCATGAGATGTCAAAAACCCTTCAGCTGCACATGCTGTCATGAAGATACGCAAGACTTACGTTTGCTTAGGCCTGCCACCAGAGAGCACTCTTGTCCTACACAGAACAGCAAATAAAAAGATCTTGAACTATATTAAATATAAGAAAGGCATTATTGTAAAAATAATAATGTGACTGTTTCATTATGCTATTTAAACAAAGGCTTGCACGCAACAATGTAAAAGAGATGAGAAGGGGAAAAATTATTTTCATTAATATGACTTAATTAACTTTAAGAAAACTAAGTAAAGCATATTTTATGCGTATCATTATTTAAAGAAATAAATAATTTAAATAAATTAAACTAAAAAGAAAAGCAAGCGGGGGGGGGGGGGGGGGGGGGGTCTGTTTTTTCATGGTTGACTTTGGATAACCATGTCTTTTATGTAATCTGGAGAATAAAAATGAATTCATAATTCAAAGATGATTATATAGCCACTGTAAATATAGGCAAAACATAACGTGATTTTTCTCACGTGAGAATTAAAACAGACTTACATCTTTGCCCTAGCGCTGGCCTCCGCTAGAACAAACTGAACACTATTAAAGACAGGAATGCTGAAAGATTACTTTTGATCCCGTAACCAAACAAACCCCTCACAGTCCCTGCCTGGGTTTCATAAGGACATGCCAGCTGTATTATGTCTAGCTTGCTTTATCTGGAGTTAAAGGTCTTTCAAAAAAATCAATAAAGGCCCAACCTGACTTTGTCTCACACGAATGTGTCTTATGATCTCTCAGCACTATGTCATGTGCTTTCAAAAGGCTGCTAAACATTGTAAGCTCTGTTGCCAAAATATACTGTAGACTCACCATCAGGCTCAACATAATCACGATTAGTGTGTTATGTAACCACAGGACAGGTGTTGAATACAATATGCTGGAAAATGAACAAACCAACAATATCGCATTAACATATTAGCCATTTGATTTACTCTTACTGATGATGAGAAGTGTTTTTCTTGATGTGTAGACAGCATTTTCATATAGGCTTATTTACATTGTGCCAAGTCACAAAAACAGTCATCTTAAAGCACTTTATATAGTAAGATTAATAAACTACAATATTAGACATAGACAGACGAATGGATTGGAGAAGTCCCCTAGCAGCTTAATCTTTAAGCGTTAGCTGATCCAGACCTAACTGAACTCAAACTGAAAACTGGTTCCACAGGAAAAGAGCCTGTGAACTGAAAACTATGACGTGCTCTGCTGGGATAATATCATACTATGAAGTCTTTAAGATATGAAAGAAGCTGATTTTTTGGGAGACGGATCTTGCCAGTAAAGAAAACTGTGAGAAACAGGATCTCCCTTTTTAGACCCTGCTAAGCACTTTTGCTGCAGCGTTTTGGATCAGCTAATGACTTATCAAGCTACAATAGTCCTGCATAGAACAAATGAATGAACTAGTTTTCAGCATCAGTCTGAGACACGATGTTTCTAATTATGGCAATACTGTGCAGATGAAAGAAGGAAGCCCTAGATTTGTTTAATGTGCAGATTATAGGACATATTCTAATCAAAAAGACACACACAGCAGTATTGGAGGCCAAGTCTGAGTTTTTATGGACAAAAATAATATAACTTCACTATTTGTTTTTTGTTTGTTTTAGTTTTTGATGTGTTGTTGTTCTGGATGAAAACATTTTTAAACACTGCATATGTGCCACGCAGTGAAAAAGAACATTATCACATGAAAGTATACCTATACTGCTTCCTTGTGAATTAAGAGTCTGAGTAGCTGCTAATGAAATGCACTTGTGAGCAAGTGTGAGCACAAGTGTGAGTCAGGTGGAGCTCCTCTCTTACTGTCTTTGCAACTTTGTACTGAGTACTGAGGTCTTCGCGAATAAACTCTGAATTCATTTCAATCAGGCAGTGCTCGGGCAACCCCACTGGCCTCTGGCCCCAAGGAGAGGTGCCGCTTGTCACCAAAGTAATCTCAAGTCAGATGTTAAGCCAACAGCTGAAGTTTGGCCCAAATTGTGTCATGCAGCAGGCATTGATCCCACAACAGCAAATCTACAACAGAATGGCTGAAAAAAAGAAAAGTATCAAGGTGTTGGAATGGAGCCCTGCATCAGACTGGTGGCCTGTCCAGTGTACCCACACTGCAATGAAAAAACAAGACTTAATTTCTCATGCACTGCAGCCCTGAAGCTTTCTTGATATTGCCTATGTAGCGGCGCCAGGAGGGGAGGAAAGGATTTGGCTGAGGCAGGTTAAAGCCGAACTTACATCCCGTCGACACACACCAAATGTAGTGGCGCAAGGGATTGCAGAGGAGCGAAACACCACCAACCTAAATGCTATTGTTTTCGTGGGGTGTAAAAAAAGATGATTAATAGATGTACCAATTTTCACAATCACGCAGGTTTGTTATCTGGAGCACCGGTGGGGCAAAGAAACAAACAAAATTACTAAAAATACTTTATTTGATAATCATCAATAGAAGTAAAAAGGTTAATTAAAAGGACTGCCTTTGTACAGTAACAGCCTGACAAACAGGTAAACTAAATATAAAGGGGGAATACCGCCCACTTGGAGGCAGACTACAGGGAGGAGTGCCCAGTGTGCCACCCGCTACTCACCCGTGCGACCTCACCGCAATCCTCACTGCAATCTAACCGGTGTGTTATACCTATACCCCAGTGTACACACATGCATTCTTTGGAGGAAGGGAAACCACCACACATGCCTAGTCTCCCACAAACGGCCGGACCTTCTCAAAAGAAAAGGACAGAAGAGTTACACAAAGTAAACAACTAAAATAAACAACAAATACAGATTCTATCCTAGAGTCTCCTTTAAACACACTTTAAAACATCACCATCAAGCGTAAAATACCATCACACAAGGGGCAAATAAATGCCGACCCTAGTTGGAATAAACCGAATTAAAAGTAGAAACAGGACAACAAGTAAACAAGACCATAAGACAAGACAGCAGTGGTTTAGCATGATCCTGTAATGAAACAGAGAGAAGCAGTAGTCAGGGTCCACCCTACTATGCCACATTATAACAAGCCCGTAAGTGTCAGGGTCCTGGGACTGGGCGACCCAGGATCCCTGAGCAGTTATGTATTATATTATTATTATCATTATTATATGTATTTTGGTGTTGCTGCTGCTCTTCTCCATGCTTGTAGATGTGTGTGTGTGTGTGCGTGTGTGTGTACGTCTGCGGGTATGCTTGGAGGATGGAGCTCAGCCACCTGCAGGCCTGAGGGGTGTGGCCCTGTGGAAGGACTGGCCACACCCGAAGCCACACACCTGCCGCTGATCAGGGCTCGTCGGGGGAGCTACTTAGGAGAGTCTTGGAGCTAAATAAACACTGTCTATACATAGAGCACCGCGCCTGGGTCCTCCTTCCCCACTCCTTCCACGGTGTGCCATGCCACACCGTGACAGTAAGAGTCTTGTTACCACTCTCTAAGGGTGTTACTAAATGAGCAGCTTTCCTGCAGTGCTTCCTGCGACCTGGGGAAGATGATGTGGATTTGAGGGCATCCCAGCATTAGCCCGAGTAGTCCTATGTAAAGGGGCCACACCATTCTGGACATCAGCAATACCTGGCAGCGGATCTGTGCAAACCCCAGGGGACATTGAGGGTTCTCCAAACATCCTGAATTTTATGACGGCCTCTAAGCCCAACTTCCTTCAGATAAACCAACTGACCTTCTCGCAGGGGAACTTCCTTTACACGCTGGTCGTGGCATGTCTTACACCAATTAGCTTCAGGGATTTGCGGGCAAATGACCCATATAAACATTAGGATGGGTTTGCGCATCTTTAGCCGACCGTCATCGCTCACACTCCTGGCACCACTGTTGGGTGTTTCCATACATCCCTATCCATTGAGAAAATGACAGGCCATTGAGCACCATTGAGAAACCACATCTACTGTTCTCCGAACACCCTGATAACCATGCTCCTGGTGCAGCTGCTGCAAAACCTGACCCTGATGGGACTTGGGTAACAATACCTGCAGCGTCTCTTCTCTCCCAGGATGACAGACCATCCAATATAACATGTCATCCCGCTCCACTAACCTATGCCATTGCCTGACCAACCCAAGGGTCAGCCTTGAAGTGCAACCACATTCCTTGGCATCAGGCCCCTGTCTCCAAAACTGCAGAAACTCCCAAATCATGGGGTCAGTCACCTGCAAAACATGAAGGTCAGACAATGCATACCCAGGGAAGACTGAGGTAGTGGCTTGGACAACGGGTGTTACTGGTTTCCTACCAATAACCTGGGGCAAAGGGTCAGGTACTACAGACTCTGAGCCTAAGTGAACGGCGAACATGTTTCACATGACTCAGGTTAAACATTAACCTTAACCTCGGCTCAATGGTTCAGGGGGCGGAAGTTTTCCTGAATGGAAGAACAAACAACATTACTTGAACTGGCTTGCGGTGCTGTACCAGCTGACTGAGCAGGCATGACTGTGGGCTCACCAGGGCACTCTCTGGCAAAATGCTCAACCTTCTGGCACTGTCTGCAAATTATGGCCTTATTACGTGAGGCAGGATATGGTTTGGAAGCACTATTCAAAGCAGCAAGACCCCTTGCGAGCTGATTCAACTGCTCTTGCTGACTTTTAAGAATCTCTTTCAACTCCTGTATTTTAGATTCATAGGGTGCAATACCTGCCAGACTACCTCTAAAAGGGACCTCCTGGACACTGTGCTGAAATCCTAACACCGGGGGAACCGAGTAACTTCTATTCCTACTGCCCCTTGGCATACCTCCACGCTCCCATAATATAGCCTCCCGACGAACATCCATCAAGGTGGCAGTAGGGTGGCCGCGGACATACTGCTTTAATTCTCTTTGTAAGAAACAATCATTTTCAACAAACTGATCTTTAAGCAAGACATCTTTGTTCAGCAGATCACGAGGGGACTGTTTCACAACCCTATGCATGAGACACATAAGAACATGTGAAAATTCCTGTAATGTCTCTCCCTCCTGCTGTCATCTTGAAAAGAAATCCTCCTGCAGAGAAACATATGACTTAGTACACCCATACAGTTCCTGTAAAATAGTCAAAATCTTTTCACGACCATCTTTCTCCTCTGGAAGCTGATATTTAATCTCTTCTCTGGGCTCGCCTTCCAGGTGATCATAGATAAACAGGGTTTGGTCGGCTGGTGAAAGATGTCGTACCCTCAAACAGGCCTGCACCTCTTCCACCCACTCGGCAATACCTATTCCAGTCTTACCGTTGAACCATGGGCACTACCTCTCCCGAGGAAGATAAATCAGTCTCTCAGTCACGGGAGCTTAAATAGCAGAATACCCATGGGTTAATGAACCCGTAGAAGCAGCACTGGTTCCAGGTTGCTCCGATTCTCGCTTTTGCCGCATCTGCCGATTTTCTGCTTGCAGCTGAGCAACCAAGTCCTTTAGCTGTGTGAGCTCTTCCAGATTGTGGTGGCATGAAGGAGGATAGCGCGAACATCCACTCCTCCCCAGCTGATAATTAGAGGCCGTTGTAAGAAACAGCCATGCTTCACTACACCTACATACAAATGCATTTGCAGTGTCAGACATTGCATAGTCTACCAGCTGCCTTGTAGAAAATCGTTGTGATGCCCACTAGCAAGAATTTGAGCCAATATTGTATTAGCACAGGTAATAGTCCCATGAATTCATGCCTCCAACATGGCCTACTCAAGTAGCACACTTGCTCAAACTGCATACAATTTTTTTAGAAGTGAGAATGTGGCATTTTCAACATGTGCAAAACCATGCCACTTTATTAATAAAGTGCTTGAGGATGTCATGCTAAAATTATCCACACTACTGATTGAGTGACTGATAGTGGAGAAGAAAAATTATTTTGGGTTCTACATAACACATTATTTATAATACAGAAAGAGGAAGTGTGAGTTTACTCTGAAGTGAGTAAAGAGTTATTTTGAAAATCATGCTCTAACTAAAAAGGAACTCAACTATTGGTTGATGCAAGATGTACGTGACTGAAATTTTTGCAGCTTCTTATGAACAAGTATAACCATACAGTGACTCAAAAATACCTTCTAGAAAACATTTCAGTGCTCTTAGAACTTACGCCTTTAACGTTTGAACAACAAATTCCAGGGAAATAGCTCTGTATACTAAAATAAAGTAGCATTGGATGACTAGACAAAAAACAATGAAATAAAAACATTTTTGATTAATTTTTTATGAATTTTGCCATTTTAGTCAGGACTGCCAGAAGCCACCAAGCAAGACCATCAGCTCAAAGGAGACTGTAAGTAAAATTATAGAATCATGCAATGAGTGTGATTTCACATTTTAACACATTGTTGCTGTTTTAACATAAAATGCATATAGCTTCAACTTTTATTAAATGGATGAAAATATCTTCTTTATACACTGATGCTGTGCTTTAACCAAATCCACTGATGATGTGTTTTTCAGATTTAAACACACTGTTGCTTTGTTTACATATAAAGAAGACAGTCTCAACTTTAGTTAGGCGTGGCTGAGAAAGGGCGAAAAAAATCTTATTTTCACACTTCTATTGATATTGTGGTTTAACCAAGACACACACACATGATGTGTTCTAAAATTATAATTTTTCAATATGGGAAAATAAGACCTTCAGTAACTAACTTTTGAGCATCAATAACATTGGAGAATGTACTGTCGGATAATCCGGTGGAACTCAGTGAACCTGCTCTGTAACTGTATGCGGTCTGTCACATCATGGCTGAGTCACTGTGGGTCATAAATGATTCACTTTGCAATAATTTTATTTAGAAATTATCATTACGAATGTCGGAAAGGGAAAAAAAACAGTTGCACAAACTGACATGTTGCAACAGTGGTTTCCTTTTCCCACACTTGAGTTCAGTGAGCTCTTCAGAACAACTTATTATTTTACAAATGTTTGTAAAGGCAGCCTATGGGATCAATTCATAGATAATAATAATATTGAATATATTACAGTGATGCAAGCAGTCGTGCATTGTAATCAGACAATATAAATATTCAAGCAGAAATATGTGTTGACAAAATAGACTCAAATATGTTTATTTTATTATTCAGATTAGGAAAGATTTCAAATAAAACTATACGAGTCTTCATCAATTGAATGCAAATGTTTACATTTTTTTCGAAAATTCAGAAGAATTTAAACACTCGATTTGGTTGAAAATTTGAAAAATAAAATTTAAAAAATT
Source organism: Rhamphochromis sp. 'chilingali' (assembly GCF_963969265.1). NCBI lineage: Eukaryota > Metazoa > Chordata > Actinopteri > Cichliformes > Cichlidae > Rhamphochromis > Rhamphochromis sp. 'chilingali'. Next base: position 15,636,774 of record NC_137935.1, read on the forward strand.
CGTTTTTTCCAACCCTTGTTTCAATATCATGCTGGTAATAATGGAGGAGAGCTCATCTGAGCTTTTGATAAGAAAATTATATTCTATATAGTCATGTTTTCTTGGGCGTCCATCATATTTCCACGCTGTAAATGCAAATAACTCGCAAAGTGTTTGTGTACTTAAACCATAAATGAAATGGCTATTTATGTCATATTCGTGGCACCAGTACCCTGACTACTCTGTGTTTACTGTTTCCAGTGTACAGAGGGAGGTTGCACCTGCTCACTACCGCACATCATATCCTCGCTAACAGCAGCTTTCAAAACAACTACACCATGGTAAGTCTTATCTTTACAAATATAATGTGTATTGTGCTCAATGTGTTCAGTTTGAGTTAAGGAGATCTCCTTAAAGTTTTCTTTTCCAGAATGTAAGACTTTGATATAACTGACTGGATAAATTAGTTTGAATAAATAATTTACTTTGTTTTTTCTCTCATTTTGCCCCAATCCTCGCCTTTGTCCTCTTCCTTTCTCCTTCTTTCACTCCTGTCTTCTCTGTATTCCTCTTTTGCTACAGGTGCTTAATTGTACGCAGATAGTTGAGGCACTGGAGACCTATTACCTGCCAACATTTTATGGAATTGAGTTCTCTGTTGGTTTCCTTGGCAACCTGCTGGTTGTACTTGGTTATATATTTTGTTTACAACAGTGGCAGAGCTGCAATATTTACCTCTTCAGTCTTGCGGTTTCAGACCTTATTTTCCTCTCCACATTGCCACGCCTCTGCTACCTTTATTCAAATCACAAGGAAGAGAGCAATCTCTATGTTTGTGTTATCAACCGCTACGTCCTGCATGTAAATCTTTACTCCTCCATACTCTTTATGGTTTGGCTCAGCATGGACCGCTTCCTGCTCATAAAGTATCCAATGAGGAACCATTATCTGCTCAGGCCACGAACAGCTCTGATTGTTACAGGGTTGAGCTGGATAGCTGTCAGCATTGAAGTTGCCCCAATGATAACGCTGATGGTGCAGGACCTAAAAGAAAAAAATTGGACCATGTGCCGAGATTTTGGCAGTCTGAAGGGAGATATCAGTGTGCTTGGCTACAGCTTGGGGCTGACAGTGACAGGTTATATTCTCCCTCTGTTTGGACTTTGTGTTTTTTCCTACCAAATAGCACACCTACTGCGTGTCCAGGAAAGGGCTCTGCAGCGCAGCACGGCATCATCATACAAGCGGCCTCTAAAGGTGGTTGCATCAGCGGCAGCGCTATTTCTGGTTCTCTACACTCCCTACCATGTGCTTAGAAATGTGTCAATAGCAACTATGCAAGACTGGGCAGGACTGGAGATTTGCACACGGATGCACATAAAGAGTATCTATATCTTGACCCCGACCTATAGCCTTTTTTCACAGCGTAATCAACCCCATCTTCTACTTCCTCATGGGTGACAAGTTCAGAGACCTCCTAGAATCTAAGATTAGAAATATAGTCAGCAAAACAGTGGTGCAAAGAAACCCTTCATGAGTAAACTACAAACTTACTGTACGTAAAAAAAAAAAAGAATATCAGCATAGCATCCATGTACATCAATGAGACCTACTTTGTAGTTTCTTTATTTTATTTTCTATATTTCTTTTTGTATTTTCCTCATATCACTGCTTCCTTTAGTGATGCACAAATATATATATATACGTACACACACACACACACACACACACACACACACACAAACATATTATATATATATATATATATATATATATATATATATATATATATGAATGAAAGTTTGTCACATTTGCTGAAACTCTTAACTTTGCATTGCTTCATCATTGTTACGTCTTATTTGGGAATGTTTGCACATTATAGTGCCATATAGCTTCTTAAGCTAATAAAGACTATTAAAAACTGTCTGCTCTTTTATTATTACCTAGACTTCAACATTTTCTCCACAAATCATTAAAGGGAGTATTGGTTAAATTAATATATATTTAAATGAATTTTGATTAAATAACTGGACAAAAGTTACAAAAAGGAAAAAAAAATTTGCACGATCTACTAGAAGCAAATGCCGTAGTCTGAGATGAGCTGGGTGTGGAATGACACAATGAGTATCAATTACACAGTTTCAGTTCCTGTATTCACTTAATAAACCACAGTATGTAAACATCTGGCTGACATAGTCTAAATCAACAAGAATGATTTAAATTCGAACAATTTTGGTCTGGTCAAGTTGGTCTTTCCCATGTAAATGCTGCATGTTCTCCATGTGCCAAAGAAATGCATGTTAGGTAACTTGATTATCAAACCTAACACGATAAAATCCAACTAGAAAAATTGAATCATAGAGGCGTCTCATGCAAGGATTTTATGCCCATCACGACTAACCACACCATGCTTGACCTATCATTTTATTTAGCCTGGACTACCTTCCTGATATTGAGACAGAGCAAACAGGAAAAAAAGAGATGAAAGTATGCCAGGACAAATATAACGCCTGAAGCTCTATATTACTTATAATATGATTTGGTGATATACTAAAACAGTAAATTCTCTGGGAATATTACATTTCAGACCACCAATGTCACAGAGGCATCATGGGTATCATTTACAAAGGTTTTATCCTGATTTCTGTATGTTGAGTACAGTTATTTAATTTAAATGCCGGAATGCATTTCAAACATTTACTCTCAAAATCCTAAAATCAATGTTGTATTTGACATTTGAAATTACAGATTAAGCTATTAAGCTTCATGAAAGTTTGATTCTTGCAACATTTAATTACTGGAACATTTTGTCATTGGTGAAGATGGTGTTAGTGCTAGCAAATCAAGTACAATTAACCAGGAGCCAAAGTAAGGATCAAGTAAATTTATTGTCATATAGCTTTAAAAAAAAAATGCACCTAACAAAGGAAACCCAGGACAAATAATAGAAACTGTTATATTGACAATTGAGCAAGTGGAGCTGTTTGAGGAAATAAGCTAGCTTTGTCTGTTAACTTGAAATGTTGCAATGTGGTTTTTTTTTTACCAACAATGTTGGTAAGAAAAAAAAAAAAGAAGCTAAAAATCAATGAAGACATACTGTGCCCAGTTTCATACACATTTCAAAACTTTCAGACCAGAAAGGCATAGTGTTAACTGCAGCTTGTTATTTGGATATCTCCCATATGTACAGAAGTCACAGAGGTGGTGTCACTCAAGAGAGAGGAAACAGTAATGCTCTAATGACAGGTGATCAGTCTAAAGTCACCTCACCATTGCTAAAAGAAAAAGCAACTCAACTTCTTGCGTATGTTAGAGATAAAAACAAAAGTCAAAGACAAACAAACAACTGTCATAAAAACACAATCAGACGTGCATAGAAAGCCAAATTACCAACTCTTTAATCGCACCTACATACTGTTCACCAAACTGGCAAATGGTCTTGTACTTACAACTCCAGCTAAGTGCCCTAGTCTTTGAACCATTGCTTATTGCGTATGAAGCAAAAACAACTCTACATGCTACATTCCTGATATGGCGACTTTATATTTATGACTCTATGTTCCCAAATGAGAGCACTTTCTGGTTTTCCAAATGTAAAGTAGTTTATTTACATAATGTACTACCATAAAAAATTATCAGCTCATATTATAGGAAGTGAGACTTGTAATAATCGGTAAAGGTTAAGGCTCCAGATATTTTTCCTCTTTTTTTGCCATATTGCTTCTTTACACTGAGCTAAGCTTTATAGCAAAAATGTGTTTATGCGTATGGCGAAGCTTTTCTTTGCAGCATGCTCTTTATATACAGATGCCAATATTCTTCATGGAATGTGGATTATTTTATTTCACTGCCTGTAGCCTTGAAATGAAAATATTTTAAAGCACAAAGCAAGTAGATGAGTTTCTGATGAGGATTTGAAGTTGTTTTTTTCCCCCTTTTATTAGATTAAAATGCCATTCATTCTGCAGTTTAAATTAAGGGTATTGCCATAAGCAACTCTATGTGCACCATTTACATGTAAGGGATACACAACAAAAGGAGTCATTCTTTTTTGTTTTAAACATGTTGCGATTATGCAAGCCAGTGTTTTTGATATTTTCTAACATCACCTCAGGCTTCAGTGACCTGCAGCTTGGATAAATGTTAACTTTGGCTAAACAGACTGTTGTGAAAATTCTTTTCTGCTGTGTCAAAACTTACACTGGATTCTTTAAACCTCTAATGGAATATTTCAGAATTCTCAGTGGTATGCATTACTAATTAAAGCCATAAGATCAAACTAGATATGAGGTGCTGTGGATGGAAAACCATAACAGGCCAAAGAAAGTCCACAGATATTTTTACCCTCATATTTGCCTGTTGAGCCAAACACAACACTATTATTGTACTTTTGTGATGCCGTCATGTGTTATGCTGCATTCAAGCCACCCTATTTGGAAAGAAAATGTTCTATCCTCTCAAAATTTTGCTCCCTACTCCTATCAATTGCAACAAAACGTACAAGTTTCTCAATAAATACACACAAAAACAGAAAAGGAGACACGGCCAAGAAACAAAAGTCTACACCCAATCAAAACATTCTTGCATTGTGAAGAAATGCTGGAATAACTACTACTGATCCTCAACCTTTTACAAATTTTCCTTGAGCCATTTAATATAGTTGTCTGTCATGCGACGTGCAATCAGGAAGTCAGTTGGCCACACGGTGAACATCAATGCTCCGTGAAATCCTGTGTCATAATGTTCATGTGTCACCTCAACGCCAGCAGCACGGAGCCGTGTGGCATACATGATCCCATCATCTCGGAGAACATCATACTCGCACGTCAGAATGTAGGCCTTCGGCAAAGAGCGTAAAGCTGCGTCAGGAACAAGCAGAGGCGACGCCCTCGGATCAGCAAGAGATCGAGATGGTCCATCCATTGCAACTGTTCCCTCGGTAACTGCGGGAGCACTGTAGTTGTACTTCCTATGATACGTTTCTGGCAGAAAAGCACTCCAGTTGACAAACTTCAGCAGGCTTGAAGACTCTGGGTTGTTGTGGGTGTTGGCCATCATTGCTCTAAAAAAAGCTTTGTCGCTGGTGAAGTACTCACTCCAGAAACGCACCATAAGAGTGCGGGGCAGAATGGGCATGTACTGATTCTGCTGATATGAAGGTGTGTAAAGGTCCAGAGCCTGCAGCACAGGATAGATGAGTGCTTGGGCCTTTAACTGAATCTGCTGACTCGGCTCCTTTTGTAACTGTTTTGACAGAAAGAGAGAATGAAAGAAGGATTAAAATGTTAGCCCAGAAATGCATGTGTCATTGTGGTTGACTCAGTTCACTTCAGTATTTTCTGTTGGGCTTCAAGTGTAATGACCTGTTAACTTCAGTGTTGTAATACCTACAAACCTAAATAGCGGAAGTAGCAAGCATGTTGGATTAACACAGCTGCCCACAAAAACAGGTCCTTGACCAGCCTTCATGCCTTTCAAAGAAATAACACTTCTGTTATTTATAAGCCTAAGAGCCATTTTTGATAATACAGTTTCACACTCAGTGCTTTTTCTATACTTAAGCACCTTCGCATACACACTCACTCAGGGTTCAGTTTCTTGCCCGGAGATACTTTGAGTGGCATTTCAAAGTAACTTGGTATTGAGCTACCACGCTACAGCCGCCCAAAAGACACTGCTTTGCAGCGGACGCATTAGATGTAACAGTTCTTATTTATCAGTTAACCACTTCAATTGTTTTTAAAGGCCAAATGATATACAGGGTACAGGTCGTATGATGGTTGTATTTTAGGTGTTTTTAAGAACCAAGGTTCCTTGGTTGTTTTTTCCTAAAAACAAAACAGTGATGGTATTTGTAAGGTATGTGAACTGTACGAAAGTTGAAATAAAGTATCTAAGAATTGATTCGCAATTGTCAGGGTTCCTGGGTTGGTGACCCAGTGTTTTCAGTTTTGTTCATGTTCAGTTTATTTTGCCACTTCCATGTGCTCACTTCCTGCTTTTCCTGTGTCAGCTCGTCTAGTGTCATTAGCCAGATTATGTTCAGCTGTGTACTCATCGGTCTCTCATTATCATCCTCATCAGTCTGTGTATTTAAGCCCTCTGTTTCTACTCGTTCACTGTCGTGTCATTGATGTTATGTTGTCCTTCCTGTGTGTTCCCTCAGTTCAGTCCGCCATTCAGTTGTCCAGCCAGTCAGTGTCCGTTCACCCACTCCTTATAATAAACCTCACCTACCTGCCAGTCCTGCATTTGGGTTCCTTCTTCCTCGCCTCCACGCAACGCCTGACAGAATGACACGACCCGTGCCATGAAGACACGATTGGAACCCAGCGGACTCGGACCTCTACGAGCGGCAGGAGGTAGCGCTCTCCTTGTGGGCGGAAAAGCTCAAGGAGAGACAGCGGCTCTTCGCGGAGCGAGAGCACGTCTTCGAGGGTACTCGCTTGGCTCTGGGCGGGCCTCGGAGACGCCGCGTTCACCCACCTGCTACCTCCCATGCACCGGAGCATCTGCCGCGGAGTGTGGGCGTTTCACGCCGTGCTTCGGCCGCTCCCTCTCTCGCCACTCCGCTCCTCGTTCACACACCCGCCGCCTCATTTGCCGGACCTCCACCATCGCCACGGCACAGCGGCTACACCTCCCACCTCGGGTCAACGGAGGCTACCGCGCCAGAGGCTCTGCTGTTTACCCCGGCCGCTTCCTCTTCCCGGAGAAAGCGGCGCACACGCCGCCATAAAACTGACTACTTTCAGCCACTCCCGATGGTGAGCGCCAGTGCCTGTTTTTCGCACTCACCATCTGATTATTCACTTAAAACGCACAATAGACTCACTTCTGATTCATGGGGAGTCTCCCTCCTAGACGAGGACGTGGACTGGGAAGAGTTTTTCTGCTCTGCTCCAAAGACTGTAAATAGTGGTGGCAGAAAAACCAGAACAATCCCCAATAAACCTGCCAGTAACACACACACCGTCACTATTTCCACACCCGTTACTCAGCCATTTCCCACCAGCATGGCGGCCCAGATTCGGCCTTCCCCTTCAGCCGTTTCACCTCCTCTGATGGCTAGGGCCCAGTCTACACCCACACCAGTGCCAGCTCCCAGGAGGAGGGCAGCTGCGACCCAGTCTACCTCCACACCCGCTTCTGTTTCTCAGGTGGGGGTGAGTGGTGTCCAGCCACCTCCCGTGCCTGTCCCAGCACCCAGGCTGAGGGCAGCCCGAATCCAACCTGACCATCCCAGAGGCCCAGCCGAAGCTTTCCAGCCAGTGCCCTCATGCTCCGGAGGCTCGGAAGAGCTAGCCTGCTTACTCATCAGCCCACCACTTCATCCACCACCTGATCCAGCCTTTCACGCACTAGCTTTATCCCTGGTTAGGCTGGCTGAAGTGTCCCCTGCTCAGGCACCAGCTTTACTAGCCCAGGCTATAGCTTTATCTCCCTCATTAGCTCAGTCTATAGCTCAGCCATCAGCTGTACCAACCTCAGCTCAGCCATTAGCCTCACCGACCTCTGTTTATCCGTTAGTCTCCTCAGTCCAGTCAGTTCACTCACCTGCCCTCCAGTCCCCTGTAGTTCAGTCTCCTCCTGTCCTCCAGTCTGCTCCTGTCCAGTCTGTAGTCCAGTCAGTCCAGTCTGCTCCTGTCCAGTCTGTAGTCCAGTCGCCTCCTGTCTCCCAGTCGCCCGTCCACCATCCCGTTCAGTTCCCGGACCTGCAGCCACAGCACCCAGAGCCAGCTGTGAGCTCTCCCGCTCTTCAGCCAGGGGTTTCCGCGCCCGCTGGCCCGGCCGCTCCTCAGCCAGAGGCTTCTGCGCCGCCTGGTCCGGCATCAGACTCAGCCGCTGCCTCGCCTGGTCCGGCCTCAGCCTCGGCTTCTGCTTCGCCCGGTCCGGCCTCGGCTTCTGCTTTGCCTGGTCCTGCGGCTGCCGCGTCGTCGCGCCAGCCATGTTCTGGACGTCATCGCCGGCGTCTTCCTTGCGGCCGCCCACCGGACCTGCTCAGTGGCCGTCATCGCCGGCGTCTTCCTCGCGGCCGCCCACCGGACCTGCTCAGTGGCCGCCGCCGCCTTCCTCGCGGCCACCCACCGGAACAGTCTCATCTCGACCGCCGCGGCCACCCACCGGAACAGTCTCATCTCGACCGCTGCGGCCACCCGCCGCGGCCACCCACCGGACCGGCTTAGTGGTCGCTGCCGCCTTCCACGTGGCCGCCCATCTGAACTGTCTCGTCTCGGCCACGGGCCACGTGGCCGCCCACCGGTGCTGTCTCGGTGTGGCCTCCGAGACAGTAAATAAATACAGTTTTTAAAACAGTTGAAATTCCCATAAATGTTAACAGCACAGTTAACCTTCAATCAGGTTGGAGGTAGAGCATGTGACAGCCTGTGGGTAGAAACCTTTGAGTCTGTTTGCCTTTGATCTGATCGACCTGTAGTGTTTACCAGAGGGGAGGATGGAAAAAAACGTGAGTGTCCAGGGTGCGAGGGGTCCTTGATGATGATACTGGCTTTCACTGAAGTCTGCCAGTATAAATTTCTCTGAGGGGGGTTAGTGAAGTGCCAATTGCCCGCTCTTCCGCCATCACCACCTGCTGCAGTTTCCTCTTATCCTCCACAGTACAGCAGTAGGTCAGAAGGCTCTCGATGGTGAGCGGTAGAAGATCTCAGATCGCTTTGTTCTTCTGAAGTCGATTACCATCTCCTTGGTCTTGGCTGTGTTCAGATGTAGGTTCTTGATATAAGGCTCATTTGTGCTGGAGGTTTCTTTCTGTTAAAAGTTTTCTTTTTCTTCCCACTGTTGCCAAAGTGCTTGCTCGTAGGGGGTTATATGATTGCTGAGTTATTCTCTGTTTTCTTTGTATTAGTGAACTTACCTTACAATATAAAGCTCCTTGTTGTGATTTGGCACATATACATATATATATATATATATACACATATACACACACACACACACACACACACACACACACACACACACACACACACACACATATATATACACACACACACACACACACACACACACACACACACATACACATATATATATATATATATATATATATATATATATATATATATATATTAGGGGTGCAACGATACACAAAATTCACGGTTCGGTTCGATACTTTGGTGTCACGGTTCGATATTTTTTCGATACAAAAAAAAATGTTCATGCCTTTTTAATTTTTCATTTATTAAAATTATAAATTTATATTTTAACTCAAAAGTACAGTTTTTAAATTTAACCCTAACCCTTGTGCGTGTTTTTTATTTTGACAGCGAATGCGCACCTGCGGACCACTTATGTGCAGCCCTGGTTATATAGTTCGTCATATTGCAGCCACAGAAATTATTTTGTCCATGAAACCATAAAGCTGCACTTTCTTTTTGCCTTATAGTCTGATTTGTCATAACTTCTCCGTTTTGTGGTAAGCTTTTCTTTGGCTGTCACTTCTTCACCCTGACCTGTCTTATTTGGCTCAGCAGAACTAAAATATATATATACTGCTGCTTTTACACACGCACTCACATAAGCTCAGCGATTCTCTGCGCAATCAACCTCTCACATGTTTAAGCTTGCTGCGGGAGATTTCACTTGTCATGTTTGCATAGTAAGCTAACGATTAATAAGACGATGTCAGAGGAATTGGTGCACAAATTATCATCACTCACAGATCAGTGCTGTCGCTCTCTATACACAGTCCGCACGATTGCAAAGTGAAAGCAAAAAAACAAGCGCAAATTCAAATGCGATTTCAATATGTCACATATTGACAGTGGCTCACAGATGCCAATGACATAATTACCCAGCTACATTTCTGAAAGAATGCAAAAGCATTGACATATATTTTTCCTTCCTACAATAGCCCGACGGGCAGGGCAGAGATAGATTTTGGTAGCCCGACTGAAAAAAATCGCTAGCTCCAGGACGTCGGGCTAGCGATATTGCAAGCCCTGTATCTGATTGAGGAATCACTCATCTTTGGAAAAGAGAGTTTATTACAGAGAAATGTCTCTTTCCAAAATAAAAGCTATACTATCCGCTTCTTCTGGGCTATATTCTCAGCAGCATAAGGAGAATCATGTGCTAACAGCTGTCTAAATGACTCGGCTAAAGTTAGTAGCATGCTTGTTGTTTTTGTCTTTGCACTAGGATGATGTCGGTGTAAATGTGCAGTCATATTCGTTGTGTTCCCACTAGTGCTTTCAGGTTAATCTCGTTGAAATGACCTTAACGCCACAACACGGCAAATCTCCGTTAACGAGCTACCGCCGATCGCCCCGTGTGTGGGGCTAGACAGCCAACACGTTAACGAGCTAACTGCGCTAACACACTAGCTCCCACCCATGTAATTGAGCATTGCATGGCACATCCAACATACTGTTTTACTTTAGTCCATGACTCGCTTACCTTCAGGGTCATACGTCACATGAAAACCATAATAATTCCAAACGCCAGATCTGAATGAGGGTGGGGGAGGTCCATGTGTCTTGCTAGCTTGCCCTGCGCTCTTCCTTCTGACTATGCTGTCTGTGTTGAGCGCTCAGTGGATCTGCGCTCGACAGTGCAGCCTAGGCGGAGTAGTCGAACGCAGATTCACTGAGCGCTCAACACAGACAGCATCGTCGGAAGGAAAGTTGATAAAATAAATTACAAATGTTGTATTGTTCGATACATATGCGTACCGAACCGTACTGTATCGAACGGTTCAATATCGATACGAATATCGTTGTACCCCTAATATATATATATATATATATATATATATATATATATATATATATATATATATATATAGAGAGAGAGAGAGAGAGAGAGAGAGAGAGAGAGAATTGAAAAACTTGAATTGAATATAAAGATGCCAATACTTAGATCGAAGACAGGAACAGTCTTCTGTTTCAGGGTAAGAGAATACTATTTATCACACAGTCACTCAATAACCTATTCTTCTGCCACTTCATGAACAGGAAAACAGATTCGATGTTAGAAACAAAAGTAAAAAAAAAAAACAGTACCTGTTGGGTGACTGCAGCTGCCAGGTTCCCCCCAGCACTATCCCCAGACACAGCAATGCGTCCAGGGTGCACATAATACTGGGCCAGCACCCCCTTCTGGAGGAAATGTTTGACCACACGGTAAACATCCTCATAGGGGATTGGGAAGTGGTGCGCTGGAGCAAGGCGATACCTGAGCAGAGTTAACTATTTAAGTCATGTTTACAGACAATATTTGAGCAAACAAAACACGTTGGAAAAAAAATTTAATTATTTTTTTAAGACAAACAGACATCTTTTAAACTGAATAGGCAATAAAGAGACAGAGTATAGAAAGGTTATAAAAATGAAACGAACTTATTGCCATTTAGTTATTAACTTGAACTATAACTTACATAATGTGCAATGGATATAATATTTATGTAATGAAAAACTCAAGGAAAAGGAAAAATAATAATAAAAAAAGTATATATCTGGTTGCATAAGCGTGCACAGTGTGGAGATACAGAAATTCTTTTATTGCTGCCATATAATCTGCATCATTATAATTGCATTAATAACATTCTTTACAGCATTATTTCATCTAATATTTCTGACAGTATTGATACTGCATTACAGTTGTTTATTGAAGATGTCCATTTGAGGATCCTTCCATTGTGTTAACTTTTATTACAAGTACGGTTAGAAGTATTTTATACACATTGCATATCTGTGCTTATTTTGAGTTGATGTTCGGTTCATTAAGGCTCTTAAGCTTCACTGGCGTGACTGTCCAGGTGATACATGCTGAGGGAAACTAGAACATAGAAGGATAACTGCAATGCATGCTTACAGTACATATAATACATATAATCTAGGAATGTGTGCGGCCTGAGGCCTTAACTCATTTGGTGTCTTACTATATTTTATTCTACTTGGTAACAGATGATCAGAGTCGATAATTAGCCTCAGAGACCCTGAGGGCTTGAAGTTTATTACCTTGTATGGAAGGTGTTATAGAAAAGAGAAGTTCTATGTCTGCTTATAGCTATTAAAAATGTACGATTAACTGTGACTAATGTCTGGAACCTATTTTAATCTGTCATTGACGCCATGGGGGGGCGTGTACCCACAACATGTATTTTGGTCAGAAGACATATGTTGATGTTTTCTCCGGGCTGTTAATAAACTCAACGTTTGATTGCACTTTTCTGGGGCCTCCGTGGTTTGTGACACTGCTCTACATTGATTGATTTCGCGACAACAGCCAGCTATAAATAGCCCATGTCCAGAATCAAACAATCACTTCACAACTACAGCTGCTGCAAACTGCTTCTACGATGCTGAAATATGGTTGACACAATAAACGGTTTTGTTTTGCTCTGACCTTTGCAGTGCTGGTGTCATCTCTACAAGTATTTTAATCTATTTGCCAAATGTTACGCATGGCTGACCCTGAGACTCACTAATGCTTCAATTACACATTGAACCACTGGCAAAAAGCAGAAAGGAATTCAGATGAGCCAGATAAGGAAATACCCTACACACCCCAAACCCATACGCTGTCCACTTTACTACACAGTGGGTTGGTTTCATGACTATGAAAATCTACATTTTAAGAGGTAGAAATACCCATATCTAAAAAGATGTTTAAAAGGTGAAAAAAATTATTTAGCAGATAATGTTAGTATTAGCAAACACACACACAGACAAGGAGCCGGGTGTGCCAAAGAATAGCAGTGGAAGTGCTATGATGGGGAAAAGGCTTACAGAGTCCCAAACAAAAAGAAAAATGGAGAGCTTAACAGCATCATCACTTCAATCTAGCCTGTGACTAATGAGGGATGACGGGGACGTGACAAAAGAAAATTGTGTATGAGCAACAGGGGAAAAGTCGGGGGAAGAGGATGAGATCTATTAATACCACAAACAAAAAAGAATTTAAATAATGCCATAAAAAACAAAAAACATGCTGCTTCAGCAATACCTCTTTTTTCACAAATACTTACTCCACTGAAAGAACCACAGCATCGAGCTCAGTGACGACTTTTCTGGCCAGGAGATCATATGGACTCATTCCTAAGTAGATAGTAGAAAAGCAGGATGAAAAAGACTTAAGTAATACAATACATCGCATTAAATTTAATAAATTTGATGCTACAGTAAGAGAGATGAACCTGGCATTCAGCTTAGCAATACTTCCTGGAAAGATTCATGTTACTGTAATTGTGAAAGGCCTTTAACAGATTGCACGAGCAGCGTGAGATGTGTCAAACTGCATGTCTCGTCTTTGGATTAGCAAGGGTAACCACCCCCTGAGGTCCCCACCGATCTTGCAGAAGGCATGTTATTTCCTCAGGAAACTGAAAGCTTTGTGATTTGTGATTCACAGTTTGTTCATTATTTATGATCCTGTCACAGTCCAGCCACTGGGAGTCGATATGAAGCTGTAATGTCATGAACCGCAATCAATCAATCAGAGAATATCACCACTACTCTCTTGAAATAACAATGGTAATATTCTGAGATGAACACACAATGTGTTCATCTTTCAGTTCACCTTTAAAAGCCACAGAGTCCTTATTCAGTGTGATAAAGGAGAACAGAGCCCAGCCCAACTACTTACTGGAACTCCCCAGACACCATCCTCCACCGTGCAGGTATATGATCGCTCTCCTGAGGTCTGTGTCACTACCTCGGTGCTTTGGCTGATATAACACCACCTCTACTCCATCAAACTTTTCTTCTGTCACCTTGACATGCTCATCAGAAACAGGTGCAATCTTCTCTAAAAGAGTAATGAAGTACATTACCCCCATGTAGTCCTTCAGGCCCAGTAATTCGCTTATGTCTGCCTGGAAATGGAGAAAGGCAAATGTAAGGTGTAGAGAAAAACACATCACATAATTTGTTAGTGTTTGTGAAACATGACCCATCTCTACTACCTTTTGTACAAATGATAATGTTAGGATAAACAGGCTTATACTATGTACACTTATGCCAGCCTAACATCCATAATATTCAAAACAGAAAAGGTCAAATATGCCAAACTTGTGACCATGATAAGGAGGAAGCGAGAGAAACAAGGAGTCACAAGAACGCTGTCTGGCAAAATGTCAAGTCCCCTAAAGTTAACCGTTGAAAGAAGTCATATCTAAATGAAATAAAAGCATGACTGGTACTCCATTATGTCTGCTTGCTGAAGCAGTAGAAAGCTGGCTTCAGGGTAATCAGCTGATGTGCCCACAATAACCTAATCAGAGTCATCTAGGACGAGTACCATCAGGAGCTCCTGTCAGGCAGTAGTTTTATTTAAAAAAAAGAAAGAAAAAAAAAGAAAGAAAGAAAAACACAAGAGGGGTCCCTTTCTTGACATTACAAAGACCAAAGTGATGTGTACTAAACATTTTAGTATTAAATCAAAATTCAGGATTTTGTTACAAAATGGTCATTACATCTCCAAAACAGATGATTTTTTGTAACTCTCATGTTCTCATGTTAAAAGGGAAAAATGAGATACCACTATCTCTAGTTTAATAACAGAATTGTCCTGTGGTGTTCGAGGTAGTAGACTGCACCTTTTTTCTAACTGCATAATAATCAATATTAAAAACAAGTGCAGCACTAAGATTTACTTAATACTTAGGATGTTAATAAGAAAAAAAGGTGTTCCAAAATAAATCGACTAACCATTATATTAAAACTACACTACTACTGATGATATGGTGCAACACTAATCTATGCAAACCGCATTTGAAGACAATAAAAAAAAATCCACCTCTATTAGCCGTAGCACAATGGGCTACAGTAAACCACGGGCGTCTTATCCGTCATAAACGCAGACGGGTTCCCTTGATAGGTTCTATTATTAGAACAGGTGAGCAGGACTATACAAAACATGGATTAGCATCTGACATAATCTGGTGTAACCAGCATGTGCATCTACATCAGCAAAAAAACAAAACGTTTAACCTGCCACCTTAGCTGCTCAGAGAACAAAGGCAGTTTACCTACCGTTTCTCAGCTTATGGCTACATGACATACATACAGTGCATTAAAGTGATCAGAAAGGTGTGTTCATACATCCACAATACTGAAGAGCCTACACTCTTTGGGCTTGTATTTCAGTAACAGCAGAGCAGATTATCAAGATAGACGGCAAGAATAGTTCTTTTATTTTTTATTTTTCTTACCAGATGGCTGAGACTTCTAAAGAAAGAGTTGGTCAGCATGAGTTTCCATCTCTCTTCTATCTCCTCAGGAATGGGCTCGTAAACGTAATAAGCGGTGAAAGAGCAGAAAGCGACGAATAAAATTATGCTTCCCAGCCTCATTTTCCAGCGTGGGTCCCTGGCCACAAACTGCGGGGTGCAAAACAAACGGGCTGTTGCGCTTGTTTTAAGTCACTTCGCTTCGCGACTAAGCTTACTCACGGAATCAATTCTTGGATCCACGCGAGCTAAATTCTACAGCGAGCGCTCGGTGTCATTTTGTGGTCATCTGTGCGCAAATTCTGAGCTTTTCTCGATGCTCCAGTGGGCTCCTTAGTGCGTGTCTGTCTCGTGGAGCAGCAGAATTAATTGAAGTGTCAGTGATATGGAGACAGGAGCGCGCACGCTGTGTGCTCACGAGGCAGGAACCGTCCCACCTTGGCCTACAACTCAAATTCCTCAGGTGCCTTCTAATCGCTAGATTACACGGGGCGCGCGACTAAACTTTATGCTAAGATGCACCTGATGCACGAATGTCGTGGCTTGTACCTCAAACATGGCTGGTGGATTCAGATTTCCCCTTTTTTTTTCATTTTCCCTTTCACTCTTTCCATTCCCCGGCTACAAGTTTTCCAGTTGACTTTATATGAGGAGAAAGTCTGTGTAGCTTCTATATGGACACAGCTAAAGTCTGTTGCAGATTTGGTTGCAAGGCTGTCCAAGCTAATTATATAATTGGTGACGGAGCCAACTCTGATGTCTGCTTTCTTGGTAGGACTGTCAAAAGCAACATGACTCTCTGATGCACTCACGTTTGCAAACGCTGCAGGAGGGACGATTTGGTGCTTGCTGCAGCAATGGGAAGAAAAATGTGCAGATGCAGGACTTTTTGGTTTAGTTTATCTTATTTTCATGGGTATATCTTTGTGTAGAAAAAGTGACAAACTGGTTCAACAGAAGTGGGGCGTCACAAGAGATGTACTCGAGACAGATGGAATTTATTAAAACAAAACCGTTCAAACCAACACTGGAGCAATGCCAGTAGTGAAGGCTACCCTAGCATGTGCACTGTCAAGTTTTCTGAACACAAAAGAAGGCTGATGCCAGCTGGATCATCCTGGATCAAGATGAGAAAAAGAAGATGAGGGCCAGCCTTCATTACATTACTTCATTGCATTTGGTCAAATAAGAGACACGGGGAAGCTGAGGTCAGTAAATAATGAGGAGCCCCTTTGCTGTCAAAGTTGCAAACTCTAGCTGTTTATGTTTTTAAATGAAATGATCCATATAATAAATCCATATCCTAAAGCCTTGGTCTGAAATAGTTTGATTTCTCTATAGGGTTCATCTGAGAAATTATGAACTATATACCTCCCCATGACTTAGAGTTGACCTCTCTGTTATGATCTTTTTAATTTCTTTTAGTTGAACTGGAATTTAAAGTTGGCTGGTGTTAAGGTGCAGGTATGTGTCTCCTTCCATCAGCCGTCAAACTCAATTGAGATAGAATCTGCACGATGCAGGGCGTGACAGTGGGTGAAAGCATCCATGAGACCGCTCACTGCTGAGCAGTGGAATACTAAATCTCTTCTCTGAATACAAAATCACACTTCAGACACTCAGGGATTCTCCCTGGAATTCCCTCCCTCTCGTTCGCCTCCAACAACTGGCCTCATCTCTGCTTCTGATCGAGACCACCTCAGATCACTTGTAAATCTTTCATGGAGCTCTCTCCACTCTTTGCATCTTGTTAATGGGGAGGATGGGTGTCAGATGATGTGGGGGTGGGTATGTTGTCTTCATCTACGTATAGTCATGCTGTGCAGTGCTATGCCACGTGACTCTCCAACACCCTGCTGCGTGTATGGGTAGCTTAAGCAGATATGTACTGAAGTGTAGGAATATGTGTTCATGTGCTTGCTGGTGTAATCAGTGTAAACTCACATAAATACATATGAATGTGTGTACACACACAGATGGGCACATTCTTGGGATTACCAAATCTACAGAGGCACTTCAAATAGTTCTAATTAAGGAACTCAATCCAGACCTCCCCTGCTTATAAGTATGAGTGGCAAACTTTGTAACTTTTTAAATTGCAGAGCCCCTGCTGAGGCAAAGCAGCTGCCCTGCATGACAAGAGGCATCTGAAGGCACTTCATTCCAGAGTCCAGAGTGAGATGAGTGGAAGGAACATTTATTTGATATAATAATCAAAAAATAGGTCAGGTTGCATGGCCAACTTTAAGCAACTAACCTCAAACAAAACCCAAATCCACAAGATTTTTCCAATCTCATTAAATGAAATCATCATATATAAACATACCTGAACACAAATATTAAACACAGATATTAAACTTGGGCTCTGCTAACTCTTAATTCGAGCTTCCAAAGTTGTTTTCATGCAAAACAATTGTTTTCAAAGTGTGTTACTTAGAAATGTAATGCCCAGAAAAACACAAAAAGCTTTTTGGACTGTGCTCTTGATTTTGTTTTCTTGCAGTTAGTTTTACTGCATATATTATTTTACACACACACACACACACACACACACACACACACACACACACACACACACACACACACACACACACACAGCTGTCATATGTAGTTAAACTGTACCCAATAAACTTTGATTTTTATTGTTCATTTCACCAAATGTGTCTTATTCAGGTTCATACGTGTCATGAATGTTTTTCCATGGAAGACTGAATTGAAGTTGGACAGAACAGAAATTGGAGGCAATCTTGAAAGAAACGATGGCCAATTTTAAACCAAGATTTTTCTTTCTTCAAAATGTGGCTTTGCTAAACATTTATTTTAGCTAGGAAACTGAACATTTGACTGATCATAAAACAAAATAAATAGTATCTGCTTGTACAAGTAGAGCAGTGGTACTAGGCACTACATGTCTGGGCAATATCTTAAATATTTGTTAGTGTCTGGAGTAACGTACAATAAAATTGTGTTTTTTCATTATGTGTATTCGTCTAAACACATCTAAAATGCATCTATTCTTAGCCAACAGGCTCAACAGGGTCAAATAACTGTCTCTGATTTCAAGCTTTAGGCCAAAAGCAGAGGCACAACCTTGGGAGGTTGCTTTGTGTTGTTGATCCACCCTAGTCACATAGTTATCATTTATGGATTGCTGGCTTCATATGTGAAGGGCTGAAAGAGCTGTAACTTGTCAGTAAAGACTGACCTACAAAAGCCATGCTTGCATAATCTATCTAGAGGAATGGAAGAAGTATTTTGCCACAGAGTGAATAAGATAATCAGCATCTGACTTGAGTGAAGTGAATAAAACGATAATATTTACATGGAACGTATGCTCTGTCAAAGGTTGTGAGGAGTTAAACGTTTGCCCCTGTTTCACATTAGAAATAATAAACAGTGCATTCCAAAACAAACTCATTGTTTTTTTCCAAAGCTCATTTTGTTTGCACCATAATACACAGTTCCACTATGGTTTTCTTTTGTTTTGTTTTTTGGGGAAGCAGCATCTACACAAACACTTTCTTACTAAATCCTTGCATGGCAATATTTGAAATATTTCTTATTTTAAACAAATCCAGAGAAAGGATCAAAATTGGGAACAGAATTATCCTCCTGACGAGCAGACCTCTATTGCTGCCAAAAAGAAAAAAGTTACTAAAACAGTTACAACTAAAAACTTCCCTAAGCAATTTTCTGTCATTACAGTAAACATGAACAATGACATTTAATTTAATACAATTGTTACGGCCCCTGGCCTTAGGTGGCCCCGCCTTCCTCTATGGAAATCAAAGCGTTCCAGGACTCACGGGTGATTGGCTGGTCAGGGACCTATGCCCGCCCAACTTCATGCAGATCAGTGTGCCAGACCACTCACACCATTGGCTGCTGCAGGAGCATCATCAACCATCAAATGCTCAGCAACCCAAAGGGGTGGGTTTTGTGAAAGCTGAGGCCTGTAATGAGGTCCATGGTTGTGGTGGTAAGGTGCCGGACCCCTGTTTCGAACCATTCATTTTTGATGGCTCAGTATCGCTAACCGACAATCCCTCTGATTTAAAACCTGTGCGTATTTTAAGGGACACTGGAGCTTCTCAGACTGTCATCCTCTCGAGTGTTTTACCATTTTATGCTGAAAGTGAATGTGGTTTTAATTCTGTTCTACGGGGGATAGAGATGGGTTACGTTCCCAGACCAGTTCACAGAGTTTTTATCAAATCAAAACTTGTTACAGGATTTTTTCCCCGTTGCTGTTTGCCCGGCCTTGCCAATAGAGGGTGTGGCCATGTTGTTGGGCAATGATATTGCAGGAGGGTTAGTGCTCCCTTGTCGGGAGGTTTTAGACAACCCCCTAAATCAGAAGACTTCTGATGTTTCCGTGCACCCTGGGCTGTATCCAGCCTGTGCGATTACTCGAGCACAAGCTCGTAAAGATACTGATGTTGCCCTCTCTGATTCGGTGTTGATGTCCTCATTTTGCGAGGAGAATGATGTACCAACTAAAAGAAACAATGTTCTGTCAGCCCCAGACTCAGTGAAACCTGAGGAGCCTGATCCATTTCCAAAGGTCTCTTCGCTACCCTTGACTAGAGACCAGCTGTCAGCAGCTCAATTAGCTGATGAAACACTGCAGAGCTGTTTCAAATGTACGGTAAGTGATGAGCAAGTCAATAAAGAGCAACAAGCCTATTTTGTAGAACATGATGTTCTAATGTATCAGTGGTCTCCACCAGGTGCAGAAGGTGCAGAACGGAGTAAAGTCGAGCAGATTGTCGTGCCCTCTGTGTACCGGCAGAAAATCCTGGCTCTTGCCCATGAAAGCCAGTGGTCAGGACACTTGGGCATCACAAAAACATACCAGCTACTATTAAAGCACTTCTTTTGGCCTGGTATGAAGTGTGATGTTTCTAAATTTTGCCGCAGTTGCCATGTATGTCAGATTGCAGGTAAACCTAATCAGGTCATACCCCCAGCTCCGTTTTGTCCCATTCCTGTAGTGGATCAGCCATTTGACCATGTCATAGTAGACTGTGTGGGTCCACTACCTAGAACAAAATCAGGAAAGCAATACGATCATGTGTGCAGCTACCCGTTTCCCCGAGGCTGTCCCATTACATAAGGTTACAGCAAAATCAGTTGTTAAGGCGTTGACAACATTCTTTTCCGTGTTTGGCCTGCCAAAGGTCATACAGACTGACCAGGGCTCAAACTTTCAATCTAAGTTATTCAAACAAGTGGCTAGCACTCTAGGTGTCAAACATATCGTGTTCTCTGCTTATCATCCTGAATCGCAACGTGCATTAGAGCGGTGGCATCAGACCTTAAAGGTGATGCTACGCAAATAAGTCTGAAAAGAGCTGGGATGAGGGAGTTCCATTTGTGTTATTTGCTGCCTGTGACGCTGTTCAGGAGTCACTTGGTTTTAGTCCTTCTGAGCTGGTATTTGGCCATAGGCCACGCGGACCCCTCAAAGCTCTGAAAGAGGCATTTTTGAGCCCACACGGGGCGTCCAACGTAAATGCAAGCAGGTATGTAAAACACTTCCGTGAGCGTTTGAACCAAGCCAACGCTCTGGCTAAACAGCACCTTGCTGTTTCACAGAGGAAAATGAAACGCCATTATGATAAGGCTTCTGTTAAAAGAAGCTTTCAAGTGGGTGACCAGGTTCTTGTACTCTTGCCTGTTCCGGGCTCAGCCTTGTCTGCTAGGTATAGTGGCCCCTTTAAAGTCTGTGAAAAGAGAGAGGGAGACTGATTATGTAATTTGCACTCCCGACCGCAGACGCAAAACACGTGTCTGCCACATAAACATGTTGAAATTATACCATCCTCGGTCGACACCAGAGCCTGATGGCATCTGTGCACCTGTTGTAGCCTCAAGTCACCTAGAGGAAGGAGGGGTGGACGAGGTTGATGGTTTAAAACTAAGTTATCCCACCTGTTCTAGACCCCGTCTGTCTAACTCAGAAATGCTTTCAGCATTGCCGAGTTTGCTTGAGCATCTGTCTTCAGAGCAGCAAGAAGACATAACTGTCTTGATTAATGAATACACCTGTTTATTCGGGGATGTGCCAACTCGCACTACAGTGCTAGAGCATGATATTGATGTCCAGGAAGCTAAACCTATTAAGCAGCATCCTTATCGAGCTCATAAACGCTTGCTCAAGAGACAGGAGGCTGACTATTTGCTGCAACATGGCTTAGCGAAGCCCAGTCAAAGCCCCTGGAGCTAACCTTGTATAGTGGAGTCTAAGCCAGATGGCTCGCCCCTTTTTATTACAGACTTCCGGAAGTTCATGCAGATTAGAGTGTGCCAGACCACTCACACCATTGGCTGCTGCAGGAACCTTGAATACGACGGACCAATGACGCGGCTGCCTGCATTTACCTGGGAGTATAAAAGGCTGAGGAGTCTTTATTTGTGGGGGACTTGTTGATGTGAACAGACTCCGTAGACTGTCCCTCCTGCCTTTGCACTTTGCAACCTTTGTGTTGAGTAACTGCCTGTGAGATGTTTAGGTGATTAGTGTTCTACTGTTGTTATTAGTGTTATTTGAATATATGAGTTGTTATGTTCGTTTAAATCACCCTATTGCCTAGTGAGTTGTTTCACTAACTGTTTTCAGTTGTGTTAATAAACCTTATGTTTTTCTTTTTATGTAACCCTCCTGTCTCTGGGCTCATTTATGTTACATCCCCTGTCGCCTAGCAGAGCCGGGTCGTAACAACAATAAGGTGGGGTCTTTCTTTTAGTTTTCTCTGAGGTCCCTGATACACATGGTCTTTGGGGACTGTACAGTGACTGTAAATGAGCTGTTTACCTAAAATGTTGAACTTTAGTTTTCATCACTTTTCACCAGATCCTCCCTATGTCTATATCGACCAACGCTGCAGTTTATTATTTCCACACTGCGCCTCATGATCATTGGACTGGGTGTAGGAGAGACCAGTGGATAAGCTCTTTATCAGTGCTTACCTATGCAACACTTCTATCTTCAGGAATGTTGGCCTCTAACCTCAATTCCACGTGAATTTCTCCTGTTATCACCAGACACAAGGATATCCAAGGGGGGTTGCATTCAGCTACACATTGACTAAACAACTCAAAACATAGATAAAAAGCTCTGTATTACAACCCGGCTCGAAATGACCGTAACAAGAGCGGGGCGTCCCGTGACTTCCCACGCCCAAACAGACACAGCCACAGCATCGGACTTTTAACAATAGTTTATTCATAACAATGGCACTCACGGTAGTGGGAGTGTATAATTTGGGGTGAGCTAAGGCCAACACAACAAACAAAACTCAACCTAGGCCCACGTAACACTCTGGAAAACAGAATAACTCAGCCATTGCCTGTTTTAACCAGTTTTGACAAGTTATTTGAACTACAGCCCAAACATGGCGGAACATAAAAGGTTTGGAGTTTACATCATGTCTGACATATTAAAACTGGAGTCTACATCTACATCAGCAGCTTTATGAGGCTGTACTTAAGCACTATCTAAGCCCTGCTAATGTCAGCACACTAACATGCACACACTAATAATGATAATATTTGAATGCGTAACACATTTCTGTCTTCCATTTTCTCCATCTTATCTGTGTATGTTAGAATATAAGCAGGACTAAGCACAAAGTACTTTGCTGAGGACGATGGAAGAACCTTATCCACAAGCATTTGGTGATTAAGCTAAAATATAACAAAACTCGAGTTGTTGATTCCACCAAGTGACAAGTCAAAGATCGCAAAATTGATTATAATTCATCTCAAGCAAGGCATAAATACACTAAAATGAATGACAATACATCCAGTACCTGTAGGAAAGTCACATTCAAAGGCACAAATGTAGACCCAATGGAGCTAGAGGGAAGGTTGAGGAATCATATAAATCATTTAAATCGCAACTCCAGAAAAAAGACAGATGATGTTGCTTAAAATATACTGTTAGTGTGAAAACATCCAGTATAGATTGTAGTCATCAGAGAAAAAAAGTAGGAAAGAAAAGAAATGTCTAAAAAAAACAAACAACTAATTTCCTGGTAGCTGTCACATAAAATACAAAGCACCATCTGCTATCAGCTATCTTTGTACAACATTGGACAAAAGCCTATTTATAAAAATATTTTATTCCATGTATCGCACTACATAAATGATGGTCATGACTACTCAAGCAATACTTCTTAAATGAACTTTTACAGGAAAATTACAAATAGCTGCAGTGCATTAATACTTAAGGTATAAACCCTGCTTGATTATTGACTTTTACTCTCCAGCAGAGGGTGCTCTGTCCTAAATCAACTACTGCCAGGCTTCAACACATTCACTGAGTAACATTTTGCTTTGCTTGAGTCAAAATCAGCTATTCCCCAAAAGTGTTTTATGAGGAAAAACTTTTAAAACTTCTGCAGGAGGTAAAGCGTGTCCAGAGTGTAGCTCACTTCTCACCGTATAACGTTTGGGATAGACTCCACCCAGCCTGCGACCCTGAACTGGTTAAAGAGTGAAAAAAAAGCACTTTCAATATGCAAACAGCCACAGGGAGTGTCTGTGCAATGTGCAAACACATCTGCTGCTAAAGGCACTGTCACCTCTTTGTCAACATATTTAACACTACTGAATGGGCTCCTAGGAGACCACATGAATAATTAACTGTAAGAAGCAATCAGACTAGCAAAATAAAAGTAATAATACTCTTATTATTTTAATAATACAACAATATTAAAAATAATAATAATATTTCCTGTCTGGATGTTACCATTCAGATGATGAAGGTAACAATGGCATCTGAAATGGTTGAAATGCGATGATATCAACACATGCTATCACAATGATGTAATATCATTAGGAACAAACTGATTGACAAAGTCATACAAAATTGAAATGATTAAAAAAAATACCTGTGAGATATCTCTGCATGGACCCCATTCGGTTGGATAAAACAGGGTTTAAACAGGGTTAAACAGGTGCAGTGTCACATAAAATCCCCCGTTTCAATCATCTTAGTAGTTTCCAAACTTTTACTAAGTCAACAAACTGGATTTTCTGTCGTTCTCCAAGGCAGATGGAAAGATAGGACCATGCTTTTACCGCTGCCTGAAAGTGAATAATATGATCCTGTGACTAATCCCATTAACTGAAATTCTGTTTAGTAAAGTATAAGGTCATGCAGGATAACAGGTTGGCTCATCTCTTCCTCCTTTGGACCTCGGTGCCTTTTAAATGTCAGGATTCCTGGATGTTTCTGGATATTCCTGTTCTTGTGAGAGAAAACTTGGCCATCAGTGAGGACAAAGAGATATTGGAAGAACTACAGGGTCTGGAGGATCAATAAGCCACATGTTCAATTTTTATGTCCTTTTGGCATCCTTGGAGACACAATAAGGCCTTTAACTGTGGATGCGTGATATAATTTACAAGCCCCTCAAACACAGACAATATTTTTAGTATTGTTCTTTCAGAGTTTTGTAAGGTATCCAGAACCTACATTACAGCTTTATTTTGTAGTGTCTCAGACTGTTTTGATTCAGCTGTAGAGCTCTAATCTTGCAAACTCATCAATGATACATCTATGTCTCTTTACAGACTTAACTTCTGAACCTTCCCAGTATTTGTGATGGGTTTATCGATACAGATTGTTATAGGGCATCATTATATATTCAGGAAAGTGTTTGTGTCGTTATCTTTAGTGGCTAGTTAAGTGTTATCTTAAATGTAAACTTATTGTGGAGGCAGGACAGGTACAGTAAGGCAGTACACAGCAAACAGTAATTAGCTATTGAACTGAGTGAATAAAGATAAAAAAGGACAAAGTGGGGAAACTGCAGATGTTACGGTGAACAAAGCAAACAGGGAAGATGAATGCAAAAATAAACAAATCATGAATCGGAAAACAACCACAAAATTTTGTTTAGTCTGAAGATCAAACCCTGAAACAGACACTCGAAAGAAACTGTTTTTTAAACAGGTGTTGCTTTCACTTGCTGCATGACTCAAACTGGAGAGAGGTTACATTATGTGGACATTTATATTGTGTAATTTATGGTACAGTTGCTCAGCAAGTTTTCTACTTATTATATAACCTGCAGCATTTTGTAATCCGCGTACTTTTGGTTTCAGCAGTCGTTTAATTCTTTACGTGGCTGTGAAAGACTCACATTTTTGGTCATGGTTTTAATTTTATGCAACTGACAAACTGCAAGCTGTTTTCCATTAATAGCATTCTTATTCAGTGAATTAACTCACACATGTGTTCAGTGTGATGCTTCTCAATATATGCAGATAAAAAAAAAGAAATGTGATCCATACCTAACAGCTTGGCCCTTGATATCCTTTAATGGCTCCAATGGAATGCAGTGGTTTTATTGGGGCCACTAGAGCCCAAAGGACCACTAGGTATGGAAATATAGTGGGATAAGTAAGGTAGCGGGGGTTGTTTTTGTTTTCATAGTCCTGGGGCATTAGATCAAAAACACGTTGTTACACTTGCTTCACGATTGGTTTAGTTAGTAGCAAAACATTGTACATTAGAATTACTACACGCAAACAAAAGAAGGCAGGATGTGTGAACCACTGGGTCCTGCTACACCAGCACAGGCTGTGTAGTTTTTTTTGCTTGTCTGTGTGACCAAGAGTAAGAAATATGGCATGCTACAATGATTAAGCTGCAGAACTCATGGCGTGCAATACAAAAGAAATACTTCATTTAAATAGGATCGCTAAGGACAACTGATCACTGCAGTCAGAAAGATAATCAAAACCTGAAACACAGAACTTTACAAGTCTGTCAAATAGCAGTTTGTATTGCTTGCATCCTTCTATATATCACAATAAGGTCACACACATTCACACATGCTAACATGCTTGGGCGTCTATATATCAATGATGTCAAGCACATTCATATGCTTGGACATACTGACCATCAATTGCTGGCCACATACACACAGCACAAGCACAAACATAACAGGCATTTTTCACAAGTTTCCAACATCAAACCTCAAAATGATTCAAGGGATGATGTAACATTTTGACTAAATGAGTTTTACCTTGAAAACAAAGTAAAGTGATAAAGGTAAATGGAAAATATCAAAGAGCTAATTATTGCCGATTATTCTTCTTTTCCCTTCAGTAACAAATAACTTGCAGATTATTAGATCCTGACTAAGAAGAAGAAGGAGAATCGAATTACTATTAAGTTAATATGTGATCAGCTCCTGAAGTTCCTGCCATGTATAGCATATATAAACTCCCACATATATAACCTACACTTTATCAGGTAAACCTTACTAGTACCAGGTTAGACCCTGTTTTGCCTTCAGAACTAAGTCTTTGCAGCATAGATTCGTTCCTCAGAGATTTTGGTCCATGTAGCATCACACATGTGCTGTGTGAGATTTGTCGGCTGAAAGGCAGGCAACAAATTTCATTGTCATATTTAAGAAACAAGGTCCAGATGATCTGAGATTCATAACATGGCGCCTTGTCCTGTTGGAAGCAGCCATCAGAAGACGGGTAAACTGTTGTCATCAGACCACACAATGTTTTTCCAGTCCAATTATGGATGAACAAATGTGAACTGTAGCCTGACAGGTGTGCCATCTGGTGTGGTCTTCAGCTACTGTAGTCCATGTGCTTCAAGGCTCAGTGTGTATTTCAGAGATGGTCTTCTGCACACTTTGGTCTTAAGGGATTGTTTGAGTCACTGCTGCCTTTCTCTCAGCTCAAATCAGGCCGGCTATTCTCCTCCAACGTCTGGCATCAAACAATGTATTTTTATCCAGTGGATTTTCTCTTATTTCCTTGTAAATCCTAGAGATGGTTGTATGGGAAAATCCCAGCAGATCGACAGTTTCTGAAACACTTAAACCAGTCCATCTGGCACCAACAACCATGCCATGTTGAAAATCACTTAAATCACCTTTCTTCCCCATTCTCATGCTCCGTCTGAGCTTCAGCAAAAAACGACACATGGAAAAAACAATAGTAACAATATGTGAAAGATCCTAATCATTTATAACATGACTAATGAAGTTAGTCCAGAGCGGAAGTCTGAGCTACACAAAACTGTTGTCATATTCAATAATAATAATGGATTTTAATTTTTTTTAAAAACCCAGCAAGAGGTCACGGTTTATAATAAAGGGATGCTGACAGAAGATACAAAAGGTCAGCCTGATAGATTAGAATTACGTCTCTGGTAAAATATTGTTTACAGATTTCTGTCTTACGGAAAAAGCAATTTAAAGCTAATTAGCCGCTAGTCTGAGACAAGTACGGATAAACATTACTATGAGGAACAAATAGTTGTTGACTAGCCAACATTAACAAACTGATGACTGATAAAGCTGAAAATAATCAAAAACAGCCACGTGTGTTCATGGTACTATAAATGCTCATCAAAGCATTATTTCAGCAAAGTCCATTTTCAAATAATCATGATAGTCCATGAGGATACAATCCCATGATAAAAGCAGTGCTGCAAAATCATCGAATTTGACGGTGAAATCCTCCATAAACCAATTTTTCAGAAGGAATTTAAGTTTCACATCTGTTCCCTGTTCACTTTTGCAGTTTTACTCGTTTTGATTCCCCTCAGCAGGAATAAGATAGTAGTGGACAGACGAATACAGATGTGCACATAACACAAAAAGGAGTATTAGAAACAGGATAAAGTCCAGCAGAGTTCAAAAACATCCTAATCAGGAGTACAAAAAATGATTCTGACAGCAGAAGCCAGTCCCAAACAGGCTTTTGCAATATTGAATTTAAGACAAAAGGATCTGAGTAAAAAATTATTGTTGAATTGTTGTGCCTCATTATTCTAAAATCTGTTTTTACTCATGAGGCCAAAATCCTTCTGTCTTTGTTTTGCTGTGGTCACAAAGACTAAAATACTCACTAACAGTAATCAAACAATCACAGTGCAGTTGTGAAACGAGAATATACTGCTGATCGTAAAGCAGTAAAACACAGATCCATTAGGAATTTATTGAGCAGCCTGCTAAGAAACTCCAGCATTTTCTTGCTATCGCAAGCATCCTGCTGCGGCTAAAACGCTTTTCATTATCGCTGAGATGTAATTGCTTAGTGTAGATCAGAGCTGGCTAGTTCAATGCCAAACAAAGCAGGATTCTAAGCGTATCAGTGATTAGTAAAGAAATACCACTAAATTATTTTTAAAAAGTGATAGCTGAGCAAAAATGTCAGAGATACATAAGCTGCAAATGTATATCCATCAAACACATCAGGTGTACAAATCTCAGATTTATGAGTTTTTGTAAACAAAACTATGCATTAAACTGAAATTTAAAATCTCCAAATTTAGTCAAACAAGTCATTCTAATTTATCTCTGTGTGTGAGAGAGCGTGAAATACCTGTCAAAGAGACTGTTTGGAAATTCTGTTGCTCCCATACCATAAGGTCATGTGATTTCCTCAGTGCTAGAGTGTGACTGACACTTCAGAGCTAACTTTAGCTACCTGACCCTGGCCTGGAGTCAAAGGCTCAAGGTAAGCGTGCATGTGCACAAGAAGACTAATGTGTTAACAGTGTCAGAGTCTGAATGGCAACAGAGAGCATGTTTCTTCACTCATTATATATCAGCCGCATGAACTTACAATAAACAGAGGATTAAACCATCAACAAAAGGCCCTACTTTACCTTTACCTACTTTATCTTTACAGATAAAGCAGACGGTAAAGATGCTAAGAATAGCCAGAAATCTCAACTTATGTTTGGAAATTGTAAAATACAAAACATTGAGAACTATCAAATCCTGCACTTATCTGTTAAAGCATATCAAGCCAACGTTTGCTTTCTATTTCAGGGAGGATTTCATTTAGCACATCTTGACTCACAAAGGGTAACATACTGAATAAATCTGTGAGCAGATGTTTTAGCTTTAAAATAACACAGTCATTTTTTGCAAAAGAATTCATTCATCATTATCTAATAAAAGGGTGCGGTACAATCACAAGTACTGAGTGTAAAATGTACAATGCTGACAGGAAAGAATGGTTGTTTCTTTGTTTTGGTTTTTTTAAAAATGCTACTGCTGAGGTATCTTTCATCAGACCACTGCACTTAAACTGTTCCAGAAAACCTCATTACAGTAGCAAATGTAGCAAATCACCTTCATGTTATCTATGCAGATGATATGCAAACTTGATTAATAAAGTTGCTATACAACAAGAGACTTTTACAAAACAACAACAAGATATGGGAAACGATAGGGCTCTCCGACTGAGCCAAATATCTTCAAACCTTCCATGTCATGACCCATAAATGCCAAATGTCACGTCAGCTTCACAGCAGACAGCTGTTAACAGTCTGACAAATATTACATTGGTCAGGCATGTCAGGAGAACTGGGCTCGCTTTCATCAGTGTTGTTGAGAATTTGTGAAACCTGAGTAAAGACCTTGTCCAGGAGTGAAACACAGAACTGAATTCCAGTGCAACAGATTTTCCGAAAACTCAGACAACACACAAACTAATGCACTCTACACCACACACTGTTTTTGTTCTCAAACAGGATATATTTCATTTTCTTACATACATAAACACATTTATCAGCTAATGGAACTGGAATTAGAATTTCACTGTTGCCTACTGCTACAAATATAAACATATATCTAGACTTTTCCATAGCTTAAATAAGGCTGGAACGTCATGTCAAGTAGCTAAAGGATAAGATTGAACAAAGTGTATGAGGAATGCCAGAGTAACAGACTGAAAATGACTTAAAATAGTAGATAGCTTACATCTGACAAAGACAGTCAAGGACTCCACAAAAGTGAAATGTCACCCATTTCAAATCATTTTCCTTGTAAATTTATGTAGCAATTTGTTGACAGTATCCAAATAAACTTAAATGACATGGGGATGGATGCCTCCCAACCCACACTGGTCTGGAAGGGTCAGATGAACAGATGAGAAAAAAAAGAAAATGTTCTCCTGCATTGCTCCATCAAAGTAAGAAAAATAACTGGCTATCTGTTCTTATGTCTGCATGGCCTGGATTTTGTAATCCCTCCTTTTGCTAAACTCTAGGTTTATGCAACGATCAATCTTTCCGGTCTCCCTAATATACAAAGCCTGTTTGACACTAAAGCTTTTCAAGACCTCTCGGTGTGTTTACTGCTCTATAAAGCACACCTGCAGATAGATGTGTGGACACATAAACATCAGTTAATTTGCATATCACAGACACACAGATAGACCAGATAATTAGAGAGAGTTTCATTTTTAAAGCAAACTACATGCACAGATGTATCTAAAGTAAACATTTCTTGATACAGAAAAACAGAAAATATGCTGAGTTGTTATGAGGAAAAACATGTCAGGGATGTAGAGAGTGTCTCATGTCAGGCGATATTGTTTTCAAACCACACTATTCCTGTCATTCACCCCCTCAGAGGAGGGCCCCCAGTCAAAACCAAGCATTGAATGAGAAGGACTAAAACCAATGCTGTGTGTTTCCAGAGATTTCTCAGCCACCAGCTACCACAACATTTCTCCACATTCCCTTTAGCCTACACTGAATATTGAGAAAAGACAGCAATATGTCATTAACCATGGTGCTTCTGTGTGTATAAACGGAAATTTTCCATTAGCTGAACATTATTAATTTAAAAAAAACATAGTCTCAAAAAACCACCTTTAAATCTTACTTAGCCTCTCATTTTAAGCACTTCGCTTGGAGAACAATACAGCTGCCCTTGCAGTGCTCCTCATCTGGAGTGAATTAAAGCTCAAGAGAAACAGTTTCCTCAGCCAGAAGAAGGATGGAGTAAGCTCAACTTTCTGATCAGTAGAATCACAAACAAACAAATCCTGTTGTACTGGCCACATGGCTGTCCACATGCAAGCACAGGCTGTTGTAAACTATGCTCTTCCCATCATCTCCCCTATTCAGCCCACTAAGCCTCTTACCACTATCCTTTTCCATGTCTCAGAAGAGGCTTAACTTCTCAGTTCTAATGATGACTTGGATCAAGACATAATTAGCTCAAATATGTGTCTGCCCAAAAGAGAGAATAAGGAATCTGTTCTGTTAGCAGATTAAACACACTTTAACTGGGTTGGACATGAAACTCGACATAATTTAATTAAGTCGTGTTTGTATAAGATTACTTGTGAAAGACGAGAAGAGAGGCTCACTAACTCCAATCGTTACAGCAGTAGGGAAGTAAATCAAAAGTGTAGGGGTCAACAGAGTGGGAGAACACAATATCAGTACAATCTAACCAGTTAGTAAATCAAACGCACACTTACATCTATCACATAGTGACAGTTGCTCGGCACTTTATTTACTTCATTTAAGTTAGATATCACAGAGAGAAGAGAAGAGAAGAGAAGAGAAGAGAAGAGAAGAGAAGAGAAGAGAAGAGAAGAGAAGAGAAGAGAAGAGAAGAGAAGAGAAGAGAAGAGAAGAGAAGAGAAGAGAAGAGAAGAGAAGAGAAGAGAAGAGGAGGTGTTTGTGTCCATGTGTGATGGTGTGTTATCCAGATGTACAAGTTAAAAAACAACACCGATGGAATATGCCAACCTTGCCTGTGACCAATGAATGGGAAGCCCTATATCTACACAAATAACTAATCCACAAACACACAATCATCTCTTCGTCCTCTGTGGTTCTAAATGAATCTAAAAGGTTACACAGTGCAGTGACTCATTAGTTAGTTCACAAGTATCTGAAAACGAAAACCAGTCCACTTTGTGTGAGTAGTTTCTGATAAACTGAGCCAGCTGCTGAGTGTCACAACCATAAAAGCTTCTTTTATTGCTCAAGATCTTAAGCCATTCATCATTATTTTATTAGTATGATAATATATTTTATTACATTTTTATTATCCGGTCATTAATTCATTTTGTTTGCCCTATGAGAAAAGATGGTATCTGATACCTGGTGGTTTCTGAGCAGTGGCTACAGAGATAAAAAAGTGGCAAAAAAGCACAATATATCCACTTTATCTTAACAAGAGAACAGATTATAACAGTAAATGAATGACAGTTTGTGTGCATTGTGTATAACTTCAGTGACTTTTGTGATAAAACACACTAGTTAAATGAATGGTATGGGGGTTTTTTTTGGGTTTTTTTTGCCTTTGCGTGTCAGAATAGTGATTTATGTGTGGAATTTATCATAAGAAAACCCCCCAAAAACACACACAAAACCAATTTATTCAAATGACCCATTTGATAGGAGAGGGGGAAGCGAACCGGCTGCTGCTATAATGTGTAACACATTGTGGCTCAAATGTGTTTTAATCTGACAGAAAGACTTTCACAGAAAAGAGTTTGTGGAGTATGTGTGGACAAGCTTGGGGTACGTTTGGTCCAAATGTAATCACAGAAAAGCAGGATTCAATGAAAATATGAAAGAAATATACAATAAATCATATCAGGAAAGTTTCAGATTCTTCAAAAAGACATATGACCTCCTTCTAAGCTTGGTCATATGAGTCAAAAATTATTGTCTTGGCAGCAGTTAATATTTCCAATATCATCCCGAGTAACTCAAGATGAGGAAGAATTTTGTTGGCCTTTAACTGTCTATGAGATCTTTCAAACAAAGCAACTCCCTGCATTTTTATTTGTAGTTTGTCTAGAACTGCATTACTGCAGTTTATAAAGGAGGAGGAGAAGGAGGAGACTGAAGCGTGTGCTCTGCTGCAGGCGCTCGCAGAGAAATGACTCTAGTCCCTCTGTGCTTACAGAGTGTGCTCATCTAAGAACTCAAACTGGAGAACTACTAAAACTGAATGTGGACTTTAAACAGTTTGACTAGGAATTTCTAATTCGTGCTTCTGCAGCAATTCCGGTTTCTACAGATGTTTTAGTGCGGTGAGAGAAACTGTATACAGGCTATCTTTTTTTCATGGTTTAAATTCTTCTGTCTGCAGATATTTTACTTCTGCAGAGTTATTTTTCTCATTGTTTTTATTTTATTTTGCAACTGCATGGACACATTTTGACTTGAATGCGTATCCTTCCCTAAGTTTTCTTCTTTGATAGCAACGAATAGCAAAGACGGAAATTAAAATATACAAGAATAGAATGGAACGAATGAAGGAAATGGCTTGGAAATTAAAGCTATTTTTTTCTATCTATATATCTTCATCATTCTCTCTTCAGGTGGTTTTCATTAATGGTTCACGACAAAGTTTTGCTCTAATTTCCTGTGCAACTGAAGCCCCCAACTCTGTGCACAATGACTGAGTGTGTGTGCAGCTCTTCATACCTGCAGAGGTGGTTGCTAAAGACTTTGTTGTTCCTGGCTGCTGCGCTGCCTTCAAGTGCTGACTGTCCCAAACCATGCGCCTGCGATGTTACCACTGAAGTGCACTGCACCTTCAGATACCTGACTTTAATACCTGACCACATCCTGCCAGCTGTTGAAAAAATTAACCTCGGGTAAGAGTTGAAGTACACATACTCTTGGTGAAGAATTACTGAGTGATTTAAACTGCAGACTTTGTAAAAGAATAGCATTACAAAAAGTATTTCTACAAGTCAAACAGGTTTAGTCTAATAACTAGACCACATATAATTACTGTCTGGAAAAGAAATAACCTTTCAGAATTGAGATAAAAAATGTTTATTTAAAATGTCATTGACTCAAGAAAACACAACTTTATAGCTTCAATTTGTGAAGCTGGTTAATCAACAAGCAAATATTAGCTCAGGTTAGGTGACAAAGCCAATCTTGCCATTAGCTAACAAGCAATAGCTAGCAAGCATTAGCCATCAACAATCTTAACCGGAGAACTTTAGCAGTGTTTAGTTTTATGTGCTTTGAGAGGCTTAGTTTCTCAAAAAATAACCAACAAAAAAAAAACAGCAAAGAAGTAAATCACCACTCTAGTCGGCATCCCATTGCCATTGTCATCCAGCTAGTAGCTGTTACCACAGCCACTAAATGAATTTATCATAAAATTAATCATCATTCATCACCAAATCGTCTATTAATGCCTCTGGCTGTTACATGATGCATAAACAGAGCTGCCTTACCTCTATCCTGTCTGTGGTGCCCTGGTGCTACTTCAGCCTGCTTGGAAAGCTATTTGTCAATCAAATGACACACAAGTGCATTCAATTATTGTACGTAATTAGACCTCATTTCAGAATGTGACCAGGCCGGAGCAGAGTATTTACTGCAGACATCCTGAGATGTCGTGGCAGGATTAATACAGGCAGAATTAACAGTTAATTATGTAGTCCTAATTTCCTCTACAAGTGTCATCTCCAAGGGCACGTCATGTTGCCTGCTGACACATACAGAGTGAACTCAAACATTACTCTGTACACACTATAAATTGTTTTCATTAATATGTATCACAATATTAGTAATCAACAACCTTTACTGGCATTGTTTTAAACTTGTCTTCACATGCATGTATGTTTCAACATGGTAAAATGTGGCCCTGACCTAGCATGGCTAGTACTACCATCCATCATGTGTTTGAAGTAGTGTAACATGAGAAAGAGCCAAGGTCCCTTACCCCAACCCCCAAACACAGACACATGCAAAAACCACCTATAAACAGTTAAAAAGTACTTGAAATTTCATGTATACTGGTTCCTGCTACAAGAGCTTTCTCTGAGATGCTTTAGTATGCACACAGCCTCTGTTTGGCAGGATATGGTATCAAAATCTGAATAATTTATTAATCCCAAAGCAATTATATAATTAAAATTATTAAATTAATTATTAAATTAAATTGCCTGAATGAGGAACAGGTAATATAGTCAGCACAATACTAATGTCCAGTATGTCAATACTGAGGGCAATATATACCTATAGTTCACCTAGTGAGGTGTTTTCACTTATTTGTCCGAGTAGACAGGTTCTGGATTAGAATGAATGCTTTTTTTCGCTGAGATCTTTCACCAGCATTGCCCACCTTTTAGGTTATATGTGCAGAACTTCAGTTGCATTTCAGTAATATTTCTGCAAAGTATATTTGAAGGCTCATTCAAAATGATGATCAGTAACCAAAGCTTTTTCATTTCTATGCCGTTAGGTACAACAGCATAACTATCCTGAGAGAAAATGATCTTTCAGGGCTTGAAAACTTGGAACTGTTGTTGCTGCACAGCAACATGATACACACTACTGAAGACAGAGCCTTCAAAGACCTTAAGTCATTACAGGTAAAATCCTTTGTAAACAAATTACTCGCAAACCTCACTGCAACATCCAAAATATATCTTTGTGTGACAACCCTAATTTTTATTTCATTTTGACTTGTTATTATTTTCTAGAGTAGATTTTCTTATTTCAGTTTATATTTTAAATTTGAAAATGTGTTGTTTTAGTTATTTTTAAATAAATTAGTTTACATGTTCGTTTTCATTTTTGAATGGAGGGCATATGTCAAACACAAGATTGGAGAAAATCAATAATGGTACTGCAATAAAAATAAAGAATTTTTTGAAAGCAGTTGAAGACATCTACAGTTTCAATAGACATGACTCATCAGTTGTAGTTGCAAATTGCAGTAAAGGTTGTTTTTAGTTTGGTTTTAGTTTACAAAAATAGCCTTACTGCTGACATCATATAGTTTTAATTCAGTATTTCTGTGATGACATACACACATCAGTAAGTAGAGCATGCCTACATAAATATGTTTTTGTTTGTTTTCTGGTTTGTTTTCTGGTTTTTAGATAATATCTGCTTGGAGGGATGAAAAGTTCACAGCTGATTTTCTTTACTATGACTGTTGTCTCACATTTCCATCCATAATTAGTTCAAAATGACAAAAAATTTCAAAAAGCATAAAAAGACGACACAAATGCGAGGGGAAAACAATAAGAGTTGTCCAATTACAGCACAGGGTTTTCACCATGGCAAAATTGATTAAGAAGTATCACCTTTGCTTTTGCAAATCTAATTATAAAGTAATGAAATTAAAAAAAATAACTCAGGCACAAGTAACTGTGTTTAACCAATAACAGGCAGTATAATTCAATACAGAATTTCAGTGTCACAAGTCCAAACTTGTAAAAACAGAGTTGTATCAACTCTTTTGTGGTTCACAAAAAGTAAATGCCTCATGTTTCACAAAGAATGTTGAGTGATTCACAATAATTTTATATGTCTGTGTGTGTTATGTGAAGGATGGTCCTTGACTCCTTGCACTTTTTCAGACTAAATAAACAGTCTGACAATAATTCATGTTATGTCTATAAAAACAATGTAATTGTGTATTGACATAATAGCTTTCAGTTATCATTGTTTTGACCACCATCTCTATCTTCCTAATTGTGTTTTCCAAGGTCCTGAAGATGTCATACAATAAATTAAAGATTATCAACAAAGAGACTTTCAAAGGCTTGGATAGTCTGCTGAGACTCCACATAGACCACAACCACATCGAATTTATAAACCCTGAGGCTTTCTTTGGGCTTACCAACTTAGAATTGGTTAATCTGGAGGGTAACTACCTCCAGCAGCTCCACCCGGACACATTTATCACACTGAGACACAGCCAGGTTTTCAAGGTATCATCAGTAAGAACCATCCACCTGTCAGACAACCTTCTGACCACTCTGCCAGCAGACATTTTTTCAGGCTGCAGTCAGTTAGAAAATGTCTTCCTCCATGGCAACCCCTGGAAGTGTGATTGCCGTATGAAGTGGTTCTCACTTTGGGCACAAAGAAATACAGGTAAGGAGTGCATCTGTGCTTTGGACAATTCCCAAAGTACTTAGAGGCATATAAAATTGAACCGTGGTTAACAGCTAAGAAAGT
Source organism: Rhamphochromis sp. 'chilingali' (assembly GCF_963969265.1). NCBI lineage: Eukaryota > Metazoa > Chordata > Actinopteri > Cichliformes > Cichlidae > Rhamphochromis > Rhamphochromis sp. 'chilingali'. Next base: position 15,673,703 of record NC_137935.1, read on the forward strand.
CACTTACTGAATCTAAACAGTTTCTTTTTCATTAATGCCAGAGAAACTTTCTCTAAACCTCTGTAAGCCGATATTTGCTACCAGCTTTAATAAGACCCATCTGGTAAAACTGCTGGCAGTATTTGTGGTTGTACTCAGGTTTGAGCATAGTATGTTTTTCTCTTAAAACCTAATAGTGCATGGGATTGTATCCCAAGCAAGACAGGCATATCCAAGAGAAGCATATAAATCTTTGCAGAGACATTACAGGAAGCAGATATCATATAATCTTTTCATCATGAGGACCATAGAAAACAATGAAGACATAGAAGAACTAAAGTTATACATTTTATTTATGACTTGGCAAGCACGAGGGTTAACCGAAATGTCGCAATTCTGTATTGTGATTATGACCTTTTGCGGTTCACAAGTTTTATTAGCCAGTTTTGGTTTGGCTGGAACATAAGTTTGAAAGTGTGATTTTTTTTTTCTTCCATGAATCCATCTAAACATTGCACTGCTTAATAATTCTTTCCAGGTGTGCTGAAATGCTGGCGAGACAGGAGATATCCCAGAGGCCTATGTGCTGTTTGTGAAAATCCTTTGCTTTACCACAAAAGGCCTCTATCCCTTCTACCCAACAATGCTTTTACTTGCACCAAACCTTTGATCCAACCCCATCTAAAGCAGAAAAACATCAGCCTGGATGAAGGGAACTTCTTTCCTGTTTCCCCCAAGGACTTTATTGCCCCATTAGGCTCAATACAAATGAACCTGACCGACCAGTTTTACAATGATGCCAGTCTAACCTGCACTGTACAGCGGCCCACTTCTTTTGAGAACCTGACTCAAACCCTGGAGGAAGGAGAAGGAAACAATGTCACCATGCTTACCACTTGCATAACTACGTATTTGGTGTGTAATATTAACCATGAACACATCCAGCAACTGTGGCAGATCTTAGCCACCTACAGTGACTCTCCTATGAGGCTAGAGAGAGGTTTAATGTTGGCCACAAGCCCAGAAATGGTGTACCGATATGCTCAGATGAAAACAAAGGATCTAGATAAAGAAATAAACACAAACATTAAGGCTGAGATTAAAGCCTCTCCTGCATGGTTAATGCAGGGAGAAGTGAGCTTCCAACTAGACCGCACTGCTACCACCTTCTCTACCCTGCACATTAAGTACCAGTCTGTGGTAAACCTACGTTTGGAAAGCACACCATCTAAGAGGGACCGGTATTCCTGGGCCATGATCAAACGAGATAATCAAACTAAGACTGAGCACACTGTACTTACAGGTGGGAGTCAGAGATTAACGCTTAATATACTAGCTCAGAGATGTGACTTTTACTTAGGTCTGCACATACCAGTAACTGAACTATTTACTTATGTATGAAACTATACTGATCATTGCACTAATAAAATAGGAAGCATTTAAAAAAAAATGAATTCAGAATTTCAAAGACTAAAAAGTCTTTTCTTTTTAGCATGAAAACGGTTATGATATTATCAAATGTTTTCCTCCTGACCTAGGTGGTGTGGTACAGTTGAGCTGCCATATCCAGGGTGATCCAAAGCCTCTCTTGGAGTGGATTTTACCAGATGGAAGCAAGGTCAGAGCTCCTTATTCCAGTGAGGACAGGAGAATAATAATTACTGCTGAAGGAAAGCTCACTCTTCGAGGTGCAGATACCTCTGACACAGGCCTCTACTGGTGCATTGCCACAAACTACCTGGATGCAGATATCCTCATCTTTCGAGTGACAGTTCTGTCCACTGATGTGGAAGAGGCTGAGGTCAATGGTGTTCAACTCTCTAGGCCACTGGGTGAAAAGCTTGTTTTTGACTGTAGCTCCTCGGGGAGTCCTGAGGCCTCAGTGTCTTGGATTCTGCCTGACCATTCAGTGCTTGACAAGCCTCATGGGAACAGAAACATTTTTAAGAATGGGACATTGCTGATTCAGGGTATCACAGCAAGGGATCGAGGATTTTATAGGTGTTTAGTTGCTAATCATGTTGGAGTTGACCTACTCGTTTCTCAGGTGACAGTAACAGACAAAGGGTCCGTGACAGCAAGTGTTTTCAACAGTGAGGGATCAGGGATGGTGACGGAGTTTGCAATGGATTCTAGCTTGACACAAAACACAGTCAAACTCAGTGAGATACACCACTCCCAGCATGCTGACAGAACTATCCAGGAGTCCAGGACCATTACTTCAGATCGGCCTTACCCCAGACACAGATCACGTGGCCGAGTAGGTTTTGGAGGTAGACTGGGACAGAGAAGGAGGGGGTCAGTCCGCAACAGCCACATCTGGAGTAGTAGGGTCTTTGATAAAGCTTCCAGGAAAGTAGACCCGCAGAAGTTTGCAGAATTTATGAAAAAGGCTCAGGGTGGCTCAAAAATAAAGAGTGATAGAGAAAATGAGAAAGTAAAATATGAAAACACACATATTGGTTATTCTGGTGACAATGAAATTGGCTCTGGTGAAGCTCAAGATGAAGACCATCTCATTGTTCTCCCAACAATAGTCCAACCAACAACAGATAATCCACAAAGAATATTTGCTCAAGACAGGCAGACTGAGACAGTAACAACCACACAAATTGGTGAGGGACATATTTTAGCAACAAAGGAAAATGGCATGGAAAATAGATTCAGCAATTATATTAATTCAACTAAAATAATGGAAAATAGAGACATGGCAACAACAGAGCCATATATGCAGTCTACATTCACTACAGATCCAAGGTTAGTTGAGACAAACAACTTTTACACCCTTGAAAGAACCAGCATGCCACCTTCGAACCTACAACCAGTCACTCTCCAACCTACTGTGACAGACACTTCACAAGAAACCCAACTAGAGTTATCAGGAGAAGCACCTGCAGAACCAGAGACTTCAACAGAGGGTGCTTTTTCTTCAACTACAGACCCTAATGTTACTCCAATGAGAGATGAACCAGGCCCAGTGGAGCTAGTCCTTCACACAGACCCTGAAAGCCAAACCTCATTTACAGCAATCACAGCTACAGACAGACAGCAAGACAAGATCATTTTCCATACAACCCAGACAATAAAATCCCCGCGCCTGCCTGCAGGATCTACTATCATCTCCCGGCAGCACATCCATATAATCCCACGCCAAAGTAACAGAGGAAAGGTTGGCAGGAGGAACTTTCAAGGCCGCAGAAGAATCATTAAACCAAACAGGATCCATGACATGCAGTCCTTTATTAATAAACTTAAACAATCCACCATGAATAAAGAAGGGAATGCCTCTGTGCCATATCAAATTCAGTTGACCACAGGTAAGAAACCATGTTCTTAAAAACCCTGTTGTTTTGTACTTCTGTGTTGCATAAATAATCAGTCATGAAACAACACGTATGTTTTTAACATGGTTCTTTTTTTCTCAGCCTGTAACTATAATAAGGCAGCAACCACTGATTTGGCAGTGGTCACACCAACAGCATCTTCTAGTCCATGTTTACACAAAACAGAGAAACCTGCTTATATGCAAAAAACCACAAGTCATTACATGACTTCAAATGCCACATTCAACAAAGCAGAGTCTAGATCAGAGACTTCCAATGAGTACATAACGTTTGCAGTTGCCCCTGAACTGGATCCTACAACTAAAGTCCCAACCACAACCACTACTACATCTACTTCTAAGATCATTCGGGGAAAAATTCCATGGAACAAGTTGTTTGGAAACAAAGGAAGGGAAAGGATGCTCAGTAGGCTTAAGAAGCCATTAACTGCGAATAAAACTTCAACTACGACTGAAACAAGAGGCACCCTAACCACAACCATTGCTCCTACGCCCATTACCTCTGCAAACTTATTAGTTAAAGTTGATAGTTTGTCACCATCCAGACACACAACGAGTAGTTCATTAGATGATGATTATGGAGATGCATCCTCTGCTGATTTCCAGTTCACAACACTGGGTCCCAGCTTGGACTTTATACCTGTTACTAGTTATTCTGGTTCCTCACAGTTTTATACCACTGCAGAAACACCACCAGAATTACAGACTCTACCCTCGCCACCCACTGTCAAACCCACCCAGCAGGAAAATCTTGATGTAACCTCATCTGGGTCTGGAAGACTGTCTGACAATTTGCTTATAATCAGACAGAGGCCTGGTGAGACAAGAGGTAGGCTAGGGCGGAGAAGGAGGCCCAATAGGAGAAGAAGACCCCTAAGGAAACCTGGAATTCCCAAAGTCCGACAAACTACAACAACTGAGGCAATAACTACAGAGGCAACAACCATGGAATACACAATGGAGGCAACCACACTTTTTCAACAAAGTGTTTCAGAATATAATCCCATTTACACACAAAAAGATGCCAGAACCACAGTATTGGGTACCACTGAAAAAAGATCTGAGGAGAGTGACCTATATGAGGACTTTGACTGGACATCTAGTGGTTCATCCAGCTATCCTACCACCATGACACCTCTATTTTCCTCTGCCACTTATGATCCTGCTACTACACTGATACCGCATACAACTAAGCGGTTTTACACAACTGCTCAGACAAGATTCCACAGCAACATCAAACCACCAACACAAAGGAATGGTGACACCAATCGCAGTTTAGTGTTGGAGAGAATTAGACCTACCGGTACTCGAAAAAGCAGTGGTACTAAAGGCAGTGTAGATAACTCTGATACACTGATCCTTCTAACAGCTCAGCAAGGCTACATGATCAGTACCCCCGTTCCTTACATTACAGACAAGGATTCTGCCACCTCTACTATTTATAATCAAGTCTCGGGATATGATGCTACCAGTGCCAGTAATGCTGGTTTTGAACCCACTACAAAGGTCATGTCAAGCAAACCCAAGATAGTGGGTGGAAATGCAGCTAGCTTTACTGTACTGTCTAACTCTGATGCTTTCCTGCCATGCGTGGCTGTTGGAAACCCACAGCCAGTTATAACATGGAAACGATTCTCCTCCAGCACAGGTACAAAAATAATTTCATTCATTCTTATCATTAGCAAAACCAAAATGTGATACATATTAAGATATGGGAGTGACAGTATTTTTGGCATCATGTAGAAACAAAATTTGTTGTCAGGTGCAAGTAAAAGCCATTTATAGAAAACGCTGCGATAATAAAGTAACAATACTGTTTAAATTTTGTCAGTTGCTTTAAGTGATTTGTGTAGAATGTTTTAGTGTTTGTAAGGTAAATATTTCATTGTCTCTGTATTTCTTTTGTCCCACAGGAAGAACCATTACCATTAAAGAGAGGATGGGCAAGTATGAGGTGTTGAGCAACGGCACGCTGTCAATCCCAAATGCCAATATTAAAGATCGAGGCCAATACTTCTGTCTAGCTGAGAATGACCATGGATCAGATAAACTTATTATCACCCTCTCAGTGGTAGCCTATCCCTCTCGCATTTTAGAGCCAAAGATGCGCGAGATAAAATCTTATGCAGGAAACACAGTTGAACTGAAATGTAAAGCAGAGGGCCGGCCCATGCCTGTGATATCTTGGATCTTGGCCAACCGTACTCAAGTCATGGGTCAAAACACTGAGAAGGGAAGAGCATCAGTATCTGCTGTGGGGACTCTGGTTATTAAATATGTGTCTGTTTATGACAGAGGTCATTATAAATGCATTGCCAGTAATCCTGCTGGAGCTGATACTGCTACAGTCCGACTGCAGGTGGTGGCAGCTCCACCAGGTATCATGGAGGAGAAGCGGCAGCAGCTACAAGCTATTCTTGGCCACAGTTTACAGTTACCCTGCACTGGTCATGGTACACCTCAGCCTAGTGTTCACTGGGTTCTCCATGATGGGTCAATGATACAATCTAACAGGCCTGTAATCGATACACGGATATCCATGTATGAGAATGGGACGCTTCACATTAAGGATGTGACTCCAGCAGACAGTGGAAAATATGAATGTATTGCTACCAGCTCTACTGGTTCAGAACGAAGAGTCGTGACTCTGACAGTAATACTACAAGAATCTGCTCCTCAGATATTGGAGATATCCAAGCGCTTGACTGAGTTGTCATATGGGGATCAGTTAAGACTAAACTGTTTGGCAACTGGAAACCCTAAACCTAGGATAATCTGGAAACTACCTTCTAAAGCTGTGGTGGACTATTGGTACAGGTAAAAATACGTTCATTGGTAGAACAGGTATTTATTGTATTATCTTTTATATTAAAGTTACAAAATTCTAATAATTCAATGTGCATGATTTGCATAAATATTGCTTAGAAAAACTGTAGTGGTTTAGTGAACATTCTATGGAAGAAAGTGGATAAAAATCACCAAAACAGACGTATTTTTGCCCTTAGCCTCTCATGAAACAGTTAAACTGTTGAAAACAATTCAGTGGCATACTGTTATGCTTACCAAAGTAAGCACTGATTGTGAATAGAGTACATGCATTTATATTTTTTATAGGTTTTGTTGCCTGCACTGATTCATTGAATGTCCCTCATAAGTACACATAAAAACATGTAATTCTCTCTAAATGTAAAGAAATGAGATGCAGATATTGACTATACTTATTCAGAGCATAACTCAGCACAGTCAAATGAAGACTGAAGTGAAAATATTTTCAATACAATGGTTCTCTTTCTATGCTTCTATTAGGATTGAAAAAAAAACCCGACACAAAAGTCATCATACCGAAGGGAATTGGAGTGTATTTCATTTATATTTTTCCTAATTGTTAGCTTGTTCAGTGTGATAATAATGCAAGCATGTCTTACCTTAATTTTACGTCTTTAAAAAAGCATTGTACGTTTAAACCACATTTCTTATACCCCCAATACCTGTTTATATAAACACTTTGTGTGTCGGTACATTGTCATTTGCAATGTCTAACACCAGAGAGAACAGAAAGACTGAGGCAATGTAAAACAGCTACTGATTTAATTGCTGTATCTCCCCAGTGGCATTCTGTACACATTTGTTTGATGTAAGCAGATAAGACACTTTTCCACTGTTACCGTTTTGATTTTAGCTGTTTGAAAAAATATATGAAACCATACAAATTTATGCGTTTTGCTCTTAATAAGCATAGACAAGGAATTCTGCAAATTATCTTAATGCCAGGTTTGTAACTGTCTCTCTAATTTTCTTTTATTTGTTACTCCAGGGTGGGCAGCAGGATACAGGTCCTTGATAATGGTACTCTTACTGTTAACACTGTGAGTGACAAAGATGCCGGAGATTATCTCTGTGTGGCCCGAAACAAGATTGGTGATGCTCTACAACTCATGAAAGTCAGTGTATCAATGAAGCCAGCCAAGATAGAGACTAAGGTATACAGCAAGAAGCAGGTACCCTATGGAAAGGACTTAAAAGTAGACTGTAAAGCCTCAGGGGCACCAAAGCCAGATATCTCCTGGGGTCTACCAGATGGTACAATGGTCAACAGTGCTTTGCAGTCTGATGCCAGCAGTAGAGGAGGACGAGAACGTCGCTACACTCTGTTTGACAATGGAACTCTTTATCTAAACCAGGTATTGAATTGGATCAAACACAAACTGCACAAACATATATACATATATATCATGTTTATATATCGTGTTTTCATATCATGTTTCTCCAGGTTGGAATGTCAGAGGAAGGCGATTATACCTGCTTTGCTGAGAACCAGGTTGGCAAAGATGAGATGCATGTACATATCACTGTAGTTACAGCATCCCCTAGGATGCGTCCATCCAGCCAGACCTATGCTAGAGTGAAGCCCGGAGGAAGCATCCTCTTTGACTGTGAGGCAGTTGGAGAGCCTAAACCTAAGATATTGTGGATACTTCCCAATAACGATGTAATAGCAGCATCACATGAACGCTACTTAATGCATGTCAATGGTTCTCTGGATATTAGGGATGTCAAGGTAATTGATGCAGGGGAGTATGTTTGCATGGCTCGCAACCCTGGCGGAGAAACCAGAAAAGTCTACAAGCTTGAGATAGGTGGGAATCCACCAGTGATCAATGGCTACCATCAGAACAGAACAGTCATTAAAGAAATAGTGTCTACATATTCCAGGAAACTTATAGATTGTATGGCTGAGGGGACTCCCAGACCTACTATCACTTGGATTATGCCTGATAACATCTTTCTAACAGCACCCTACTTTGGAAGTAGGATTAAAGTCCACCAGAATGGGACACTTGAGATACGTAATGTCCGCCCTTCTGATACAGCAGAGTTTATTTGCTTAGCTAGAAATGATGGAGGAGAGGCAGTAATGGTGGTGCAGTTGACGGTTACAAGTATGCTTCGAAGGCCAATCTTCAATAATCCCTTCAATGAACGTATTGTGTCTGGGAATGGGAAAACCACAGTTCTGAATTGTTCTGCTGATGGGCAGCCAATGCCAGAGATATCATGGACTTTGCCTAATGGAACACGGTTTATTGGTGGAACCAATCATGGTTCTCGCCACCAAATAAACAATGATGGGACTTTGGTCATCCGCAGTACTCACAAAGAAGATGCTGGGAAATACCGCTGTGGTGCCAAGAATCTCATGGGCTACATAGAGAAGCTAATAATTTTGGAGATTGGGCAGAAGCCTTATATCCTGACAAGGCCCAGGGGTATCATACGCAGCATATCAGGGGAGCCCCTCTTCATTCACTGCCTATCTGATGGGAGTCCCAGACCAAGAATCTACTGGACCGTTCCTGGTGGTCACACTCTTACTCGGCCTCAAGTCCTCGGACGCTACCAGTTGCTAGAAAATGGTACTCTTATAATTCAGGACACTACACTCCATGACCGCGGAAACTACATATGCAGAGCTCGAAACGATGCTGGTGAGGCTGTACTTACTGTCCCTGTTATTGTCATTGCCTACCCTCCACGGATCACAATGGGGCCCCCCTCCAATGTGAGGGCAGAGACTGGGAGACCTATTCAGCTCAACTGTGCTGCTACTGGGATCCCCAAGCCAGAGATCACATGGGAGCTTCCAGATCATTCAGTTCTATCAGCAGCAGAAAAGGGGCGGCCTATGGGTAGTGAACTGCTCCACCCTCAGGGTACACTAATCATCCAGAGGCCCACACCCTCAGACTCTGGAACATACAAATGCCTTGCGAAAAACCACTTAGGTACAGATTCAAAGGTCACATATGTACTTGTGCTGTGATTAAAAATAATAGCTGAAGGTTGACAGTATATGCTAATGTAAATATTAACAGACACATATTGTCTGCTCACTACACTACCTATCATCTTGTGGATTAGTGAAGATCAAGGCATGTGTAATACAGAAGCTGATTATGTGAGTAATTAACAAAGCACAAAAAAGGAATTTAAAAAAAGAAACTCCTGCTTGCTTGTAACATTGGAAGCTGGGGTCTGGAAAATCAAAGTACTCATTTAGGGTAGTCCTAACGAGAGCAACAGAGCCAAATCATAGAGCCAAACCTAAAGTAATTTCTCTGACCTGCTGTTGGACATAGTAGCCAAACAGGAAAACAGAAATTAGAAGGGGGGGGGGGGGGTTGGTCTTCTCAAGAGGTCATAATTCCCTTTGGACATAACAGCAAATTTAAAAAAACAACAGAATATGTAGTAAAATGTATTTTATAAGTAATTCAGTGTTTTTAAGTGGGAAAAAGGGTTTATTCAAATATATATATGATACTTGTCTTACACTGGACATGGTATATTGCGTGCGTGCGTGCGTGCGTGCGTGTGTGTGTGTGTGTGTGTGTGTGTGTTAATTAAGGTCTATATAGATTCCTATATGTCTATTTGGAACACAATGGAATATAATACATATTACCAATCTGTTGTGTTGTACATGAGAATTTACAGTAATGTTATACATTATGCCAATAATAAAGTCCATGTATATCTATTTGCAGTATCTCCTTAATTAAAGTATGGGGAAAAAACATGAACTTACAAAGTAAAACATGGCTCATGTCTTTTTATGCTACTATTTTCTCAGTTGGGGATAAAAGAAATACAAAAGGTATTAAATTATAGGGCACCAAAAAGTCACAAACAGAAGCATATTCAGCTCTGGAATTTTAAGTGCAGGCCAGCTATGAAAATAATCCTTCACTCTCTTTGTCAGTGGGCAGGATCCACAGGGGAGCCATTGATATTTGCTTGTCATGCACTCTGATTTTACTGTGCTCCTGCAAATTAAACTGGAAGGTGATGAGTAATGTTAAGACAGAGGAGGTGAACTTAACATGAGTTTGTACTGCTGCTTGAGCCTGCCATCTGAAAATATATATTACATGCTATACACCTTATGCAAGGCTTATTATGCTTGCTCTCTAACCACACTTACTTGGCAAATGTCAGCTGATTCACACCGTCTCCTTTTTCTAAAGAAATAGATACATGGTATTTTAGTCATGCCCTGTACCTTAGGAACAACTGGAAATAATTTCTCAGTGAATTACTCCAATTTTGAATTGCCCATAATGATGCATGCTTTTCAATAGGAAAATCTTAATCTATACAACACCTCATAAAGAATGCTGTATCTTCTAGTAAGTATACTTCACCATTTGTGTAAAAGTAAAAAGAAAACAAAGACATCAAAGTTAATTATGAATCAGTCTAACATGTTTTGAAATGCTGTATGCAGCTACTGGCCATACCATACCATACCATACCATACCAGCATGGCTGATAATGTTAAACACCACTTTCAACATTGGAATGTTCAGTACCTGCCAATAAATGCAGTTTTTAGATTTCAGAGAAATAAAAAAGGAAAAAATAAAATTCCAAAGTTTAAAGCCAGTCTGCACAAGTGTGATATAACCCGGGCAGATATGGAGGAAAACGGAATTGTCCTCCATAAACTCTGGAATGTGAGGTACTCGCTGTGTGATTTGAGAGAAAAGTGCTTTCATATGTGAGTTTGGTGACAAACAGATACAAATCACAGTAGTTATGAAGGACCACCTATTCTTTACATATGGTACCTCAATGTAAAAGACAGTTCATCATTCACACCGGGTGCCCTGTTGAGATGTGGACGGTGAAAAGTTTATTTGTTCAGTTCTGGTTTTGCAGTTCATATTCAGGGAATGATGGAGTTTATGTTCCACTGACTTGGATATTTATGAGGATTTTGAACATGTGATTTTCTCATTTTCTCCTTTTCCCTTGGATATTTAAAGGAAGAGGGTGGAAGTCTAACAAGTATCATTTAAAAATAAGGTTTTATGAGAAGCTACTGAGAGGAGGACTGGGGTTTTTTGTGAAATTCACCTTCACCAGGTCAAAGTCACTTTTTGACCCAATTGCTGGCCATAGCTTTTGTAACTAGACTTTTCAAGCATGAAGCGCTACACTACGGTGTTGCGAGAAGATAAGTAGAGCCTGTTTTTACTCTCAGTGGGTTAGGTGGACTTATGGCCACTGCTTGGCCACCTTGAAGACTGTGGAAAAACAGAATATACTCAGAATCAAATGACCTGCTAGAAATGTTGTGGCAACTTGTAACAGTCTACTTATAATACACAACATTAATATACACAGTTAGATTTAAAAGTGTCACGGACTTGCTAACTACCATTTAATGCATTCACAGGTGAACTAGAGCATTTTTCTTATTCTGTACATGTAGTGAATCTCCTTTTGGGATTTTCACCATTCATTTTCTTTTCAAGAACCACCAGTACATATGAGTATCCTACCACAACATCTGTGTGGTAGTTAATCCGTATTGTCATCTTAATATTTAATCAAATTGCACCTTATGTGAAAGCTATTGTTCATATTGTTAAATCCATAAATAACTATGCTCTGACTCTGCTGCCCGTTCTCACAGTGTGGCATTTCCTCTCATCTCGTATCACTTTCACATGATATGATATTGGTTTGATAAGAGATCTAATAGACGGTGTTTCCAACCATCATCACAATCCAACACAGGAATGTATTTTAAAAGAATGATGTTTCATTCCTCAAATATAGTTGCAGAGACTTGGAAAATTGTTATATTGCTCTAAAGCTGGTCTTGCAACATGTGGCAATCCAGAAGCTTAATAACTCGTTACACATCTTTCTGTATGGGAAATCCCTGCAATAGGAACTGACATTTAAAAGCAAGAAAAGGAGCAAGTGAAAAAAAGTGTGAAGGAAAAGGGATGTTTACAGAGTGGGTAGATGAGGGAAACCAGAGAAGGGTGAGACATAGTTTTGGTCTGTGGTATGAATTCCATACTTAAACTAGAATGCTAGCAGGATGAACATGGAAACTGAGATGTCTGGAGAGCCCTGCTGGGTGCTGACCAACAGCGGTTTCAGACAGTACTCTTCTGTTAGCTCACAGTCTGCTTCACTTCTTTGAAGCTGCAAACTTGGCAACAAGTAAAGTCCCCAGAAAAAATGTAGTCACACTCCTGCTGATATTTTGCTGCCTATGGGTGGAAAACCCTTTCAAAACAAAAATGTAAAAAAAATTCTCATTCTGTTACACACACAGCCTTTTTAGCCTTGTGGGAATACACACACACACACACACACACACACTTGCTCATACAGTCGATTGGTGTTTCTGTCAGTATCTGAGCTACGACTAGAATTTCACACCAGCAAAGTAGAATCCACACATCCACACCACACCATCCATTTTTGCACCTTTCTTCAAGGTACAATCTGTCATTCTGGGATGGTGGTTCCCTGAGTTATTGCTTTTCAGTGTTGTGTTTAATCATCTTTCAGTTTGAGTTAATATTTAATATGTAATTAAAGATTACAATAAGGTAAGCACCTGTAATTCAGATGAAAAGCTCATATAATTATTCATCTCTACTTTCAAAAGCCCTAAAAGTTTTCTTTTTCTTTTTAAAGTGAGCCTTTAGTCACTACCTAGAAGCAAAGTATTTGCACCAGGGAAAGTACATAAATCAGCTTCAACCATAAACTGGCTGAAGTTTTCAGAAAGTGAAATGTTGAAAGCAAGAAGGTCCTAACAAATTTAGAAGTGTCTGGTGTGGTACAGTTTTTATATATAAGAACTTGTATACAGATTTTAATGAGACCATATTCCACAGTGTTTATCTTGAGGGCGGTGGAAGTACTTCACTCTGGGTTCTTACATCTGATTATGGATGCAGATGTGGTACTTTGGTCCCCAGAGAATAATCAGATGGACCAGTGCAGCCTATTTCTGTTTACCTAAGCATTTTTCTTTCAGTTATACAAACACCCAACTAAAAACATCAAAGTACCTCTAAATTATTAGGTCCCCAAGGGGACATGTTTTCAAACGAGCTCTTTCACCCAATTAGACGGCATCAGCAGTGTGGCACTGCCACTTTACGCCTTAGGCTGATGCTTTTTTTTAACTGGTGGGTGGGTCAGCTACATAAGTCTTACAATGCATAGGGGTATTAGCATATTTTTAATCAATGTGCTGTCATTATGCTACACAGAGCTTAACTGAACCATACCAACTGTATTATTTTAAATTCTTTCATTATTTTCTTATGTTGCTCAATCATTCCTTGAATTTTAAGCCTACTGAATGTTGCCGTTTGACTGGCTTCCCATATTCTTTTTGAACCCTAATTATTTCCAGTAGAAGAAGACCAAGACAAAGCTGGAGGACTGCTGTAAAAGAGTCATATGTTTGCAAATTACGTTCCTTTACTTAGACACATCTCACATCACATGACAGCATTTCCTCGGTGCCTCTGGAGCTAAAGCTTAATTTACCACTCTCCAATAAAGCCAGTGTGTAATTTAGATGCACTCTGGAGGAGCTGGAACACAGCTGAGGAAACATTACACAGCTATAAATTAAAAAAAGAACAGCACCAGCAGAAGCTCATTACAAAACCTGAAACCTGCTCCAGTTTACTGTGACATTGATGGTTTTCTATAAACATCTATTTTCACTGTTATGTAAGGTGTCAATTTTTTAACTAGCTACAGATTCAAACAACCTTGATTTTGTTAGAGAACACGAACAAAAAAGGTTTATTTTCCAGAAACACACTACACCTTCACTGACCAGTTCACCTTCAGTTCTAAATGTGAATTAGAATTCTTTTGCTGTCATTATACAAAGTACAACACAATGATAAAGTGGCTACACCTTGCAAAAAAACAAAAAAAAACAAACAAAAAAAAAACAAAAGAGAAAAGCAAAGAAAAAAACATACAGTAATTTACACAGTAAATATAAAGACATACCACGTATGGTGATGAGATTATGGATAGTGACAAAAAGCAGGTGCATGTATTTTGAAGTTTCACTGTGATTTAATCAATAATGGACAATATTACACAGAGTATTCTAATAATTTAAGATATTGCTCATTGGGAGTTTTCCCTTCCCACAATCTTCTGAGCTGTGTTGATGATCTGCTGAATCCTGCTCCCCTCTGCTTCGGTACAGCCCCTGTACCATGCAGTGATGCAGCATGTCAGCACACTCTCTGTGGAGGAGCAAGTCTCTGTTGTGTCTTTCTTGTGACTGCTGAGGTATTTGGAGTTCAGGATAGGTCAACAGAGATGATGGTACCCAGGAATTTGTGGCCATTGCCACAATTGATGTTGAGAAAGCTTCAACTCAGGGCTGTTCCTGAAGTCATAGGTGATTTCCTTTTTTCCCCTTTGCTCAGTGTCAGGTTTTTGGTGAACTCCAAGCTGAAAATTTCAGAATCTCATCTTTGACATGGCTTGGACATGGACATGGCTTCTTCTTGTAATAAGATTAAGCCACATGTTATCTTTTGTCAACCAACCAATAGATGGCATCAATAGACCCAGTTATGAAAATCTATGTCGTTCCAAATAGTGCTGAGAAAATACATGTAAAAATATGTAAAGGATTTAAATCTGAAAATCCTTTGAAAACAAATATAAGTGTCCCAGAAAATGAAATAAATTGGGTTCTTTTTATAAAACATGCAAAATGTCAAGGTTTAGTTATAAACAATTTTACATGACTTCATCCAGCTCACCTACTGTGGCTAGTCTGCCTCACATAAATGGTACCCTAGCAACCTCAGAGAGCACAATGACATCACAGGGAAAACAAACCCTCAACAGCTCTGAGTTCAGCAGTCGCTGGTAAAGTCATCATAAAGGCTGCTTTGGACACTCTCTGAACGTTTTATTGCTTTATATCTCATGTTGAAAATAAATGATAAACTTGTTGGGGTGATTTTGTTTCAAGTACAATGATGAAAATCTGCTTTCTATTTAGTTTGCTTTAAATATCTGGAATCTATGGGCTTTGTAAAGTGTTGTTTAAGGTTTAAAACATATTAGTATCTAATTCGTGTTTGTCTGTGAAGGTTCTCAGTCATCCAGGTCATCGTAGTCAAAGGAGCTTGCAAAGAAAAGCGTCAGGACTTCTTTAAGTTACTTGAAGATGTTTCACCTCTCATCCGAGAAGCTTCTTCAGTTCTAAGGTCAAATGGTGGGGAGTCCCAGATATAAACCTAGTGGGAGTATCCCCCCACAGAGGGACAAAAGGACCCCCTGATGATCCTCTAATCACATGAGCCAATGTGTGAAAACGGGTGTGGGTCCCAATCAGCCAGAGTTTCGGGTGAGCTCATTGTGAAACCTGACCCCACCTTATCATGCAATTTCCTGAGGTCAGATGGCCCAGGATGTGAGTGGGCGTTAAGGCGTCTGGGGAGGGAACTCGAAACTGGATTATAGGTGGCAGACAGTTGGTTTCGTCAACCCCCGCTTCTGTTCAAAGATGGTCGCTCACAGTGGACATAGATGGCTTCTTTCACTCCTCTTTCAAACCATCTGTCCTCTCTGTCCAAAATGTGAACGTTGGCATCCTCGAAAGAGTGACCTTTGTCCTTAAGATGCAGATGGACTGCTGAGTCTTGTCCTGTGGAGGTGGCTCTTCTATGTTGTGCCATGCGCTTGTGAAGTGGCTGTTTGGTCTCTCCAATGTAGAGGTCTGAGCATTCCTCGCTGCACTGTACAGCATACACCACATTGTTAAGTCTGTGTTTAGGCGTTTTGTCTTTCGGGTGAACCAGTTTTTGTCTTAGTGTGTTGCTGGGTCTGAAATACACTGGGATGTCATGCTTGGAGAAAACTCTCCCCACCTTTTGACCTTAGAACTGAAGAAGCTTCTCGGATGAGAGGTGAAACGTCTTCAAGCAACTTAAAGAAGTCCAGACGCTTTTCTTTGCAAGCTCCTTTGACTAATTCATGTTTGTTTGTTACACTGGGCTTTTAGCACATCTAGCCCCCACCTTTGTGGGGACCAGATGTGACACTCTCTGGCCTGCCCCTTGGCCTGCCTGCTGCATTCTTTGTGCACACAGGTCTGTGCTGAGCACACAGAGACACTCTGTCAAATATGCCTGGTATCCCTCACTGGCTAGCTTCTAAAAGAGAGCTGTTGTTCATATTTTTCAAATCTCATGCTATTCACCCTGCTCTCCTGGTCAGTGGGTTTGGAGATTACCAAACAAACTTTAGCACCCTCATGAGACTTTAAAAGTAAAAAAAATATGCCACTGCTGACCAGAGATGGGCAGTAACGCGTTACAAGTAGCGCGTTACTGTAATCTGATTACTTTTTTCAAGTAACGAGTAAAGTAAGGGATTACTATTGCAAAAATGGTAATTAGATTACCGTTACTTCCCGTAGGAACGCTGCGTTACTGCGTTACTAAAACCGTGATTCTTTTTGCGAGAATGTCTCATGACAGTGACGTAAGCGAGTGCGCCGTTAGTGACAACAGCTGTGTGCAGATCAACAGTGGATCACATATCGATTGTGGGAGAGAGTATGAGCATGCAGCGTTTAAAGCGTGGAAGTACTGACCTTACCTTTGAGTTTGATTCTATAAAAAGTGACAAAAACATTAGCGTCCATCATGCGTGGGAAGAAAACTTCTTTTTACAGCGAAAAAAAACCCTAAACTTCCGAGCAAGCACCGAGTGCGCTACGACGTAATGCGCAACTGACCGCGGCACACCTGCACCAAGGTAAACCTCCGCCTACCCTCAGTCCTGCTTTACAGGTGAAAATAGAGCAACAGGACCGCTAGTCTTTGACTTTATTTATTTTCTGCTGTGTTTTACTTGCATCTATTTGAAAGAGTGAGTGTAAACACAAAAAATATTTTATTTTATGCACTGGAATGTGTAGAAAATAGGTTTAAATGTTAAACTAATTTATTCAAGTCAGAGAATGTTGCATATAATTAAATGTTTGCTTGATGCATAAAGTTAAAAGGTTAAAACTAATAAAACAAGTTAAAAAAAAGAGACTTTTCCTTTTTTATTACATTTTGTATGATGGATTATGTAGAAAAAGTAGAATTGGGCTGAAAGCTCTATCGCAGGGGTGGCCAACCCGCGGCTCTCGAGCCGCATGCGGCTCTTTGCCTGGTTTCATGCGGCTCTTACGTTCATATCAAAGTTTATGTTTGTGTTTTGATTTTTTTTATGTTGTTGTTTTAAAATGTGCGCGTTCGCTTCGCTTGAGTTCAATACGGTATTTTTCATCAAATGCGCATGTGTGTGAGATGAAAATACCGCAAAGTTTCCCAGTAGGAGCAAGTTCGCCCTTAAAATGGCAGGAAAAAAATGCACAGCAAAAAGAAAATATGAAGATGAACACAGGACGTTTTTAACAGAGTGGGAGAGTTTATATTTTTTTGTTGAACGCAATGGTAAGCCATTCTGCCTTATATGTCAGACGTCATTAGCGCATTTCAAAGCTTCAAATCTTCAGCGCCACTTCAGCTCACTCCATGCTAACATCGACCAGGAATTTCCAAAAGGGACTGAACTTCGCAAGCACGAGTTGGCCACTTTGAAAAGTCAGGCAGAAAAGCAGATACAGTTTTTCCAAAAATTTACGAAGCGGTCAGAGACCTTAACACTCGCATCCTATCAGCTGGCTTGGAACATTGCACGGGCTAAAAAGCCATACAATGAAGGGGAGTTCGTTAAAAAATGCCTCAGTGATGTTGTTGGAATCTTGTCTCCTGAAAACGACAAATTAAAACGCATGGTATCAGACGTCCAACTGTCCCGCCACACTGTTGAACACAGAATATCGGACATTAACACGGCTATTGAATCACAGTTGCACTCTGACCTTCAAGCATGTGAGTATTTTAGTGTCGCATTGGATGAGAGTTGTGATATACAAGACAAGCCTCAGTTGGCAATATTTGCACGGTCTGTTTCAAACGTGTGTGTGTGTGAGACAGTGCACACAATGTTCATTGTTGAAAATGACTGGCCTGTGGTTTTAGTACTGTAGGAGTCCATTTCTGTCATTATCATGTTGGTGTGTGACATTTACAATAAATCTGGCTGAGCAGAGGTGTGTGTGTGTGTGTGTGTGTGTGTGTGTGTGTGTGTGTGTGTGTGTGTGTGTGTGTGTGTGTGTGTGTGTGTGTGTGTGAGAGAGAGAGAGAGAGAGGGAGGAAAGGATGGGTGATGTTCATGTGTGCCCATGCGTATGATGTGGCTCTTTGCGGTAACACAGTAAAAAAAAAGTGGCTCTTGGTCTCTGACTGGTTGGCCACCCCTGCTCTATCGCTTTATCACCTATTCAGGTTGTAAATCGTGTTTTTAAAAAGTAACTAAGTAACTAAGTAATTAATTACTTTTGAAAATAAGTAATCAGTAAAGTAACGGGATTACTTTTTGGGGAAGTAATCAGTAATTAGTTACTGATTACTTTTTTCAAGTAACTTGACCAACACTGCTGCTGACAGGTGCGAGCAGCAAAACACATAACAAGAAATGTAGATATGTGTTACCACTTTGTATTCATAGCAGCTTTTTCCTATTACCTGGCTTATAGCAGGCCTTCTTGCCTCATTAGTACATGTAAGCAGATTGGTTCCTTAAACCGAATCATCAGGAGGTTGCGTAAGTGATAGCTAGTGATGTTGGGTAAATTCAGTTTTGATTTGAGATGAGGCTGCTACATACAACAGCTGAGCTAATTGTCATTTGACTTTCTCCATGCATCTTGCTGTGTAATCACAATGTCAAGTAGTATCAACACAGGAACACACATTAAACCACCACTGATTGTGCTGATTATTATGAATAATCTGGGTAGTTTTTACATAAAAATACTCACCTATATCAGTAATGACAACAGTTACTTGGAATTTTAAAAAACTTAATTGAAGAAACAAACAAAAAATGTTTTAACAATTCAAGACAACACATTGCAATTATAGGTATTGTAACAATTCATAAATGGTTATACTTGTGGTCATGGGAGGCATGAACTAGGCCACATAAGTAAGAACTGTAATACACAGTGTAAGTAAACAGCTGTACTGATGGTTTGAAATATGCATGTAAGCACTTTTAAAGGTATAACTTTACATTGTTATTAATTCTATATGTGACACCGAGCACAGTTACAATCATGTTGCATTTACTCTAAGATATATAGTTACAGTGTCATTACATATGTATTCAAAATCTGGAAAAACTTTTGTTCAGCACTTCTGTTGGTGCATCAGTCCTCATTTATAAGCAGTCGTACGGAGAACAACACTTCCACTAAATTGTGACAAATGGATGGATTTGTGGAAAAATCTGTTGCGCAAGCCAAGTAGTGTTTCTGGGTCATTCAGTGATGCAAATGCCAGACCTCAGACATGAACAGTGATTTGTAGCAATGCAGAGACAAATGCTGTTGCTAGGAAAACATCATAGGAGCAACAAACTGGAGCCTGACATGGAATGAACTACATCATTCACCGGTACAAACTCGGAGCCAGTTGGATCCACTGATGGTCTTGTATTCATGCCATTTCAATGCAGACAGTCAGCACACCTGTACTGGACACATGGGGATAATGAGAAATGAAGAATGTGCTTAAGTTAGCAGTATGACTCTGAGACCATTTCATAAGAGTTTTATCATAAATATGTAATGGCAGCAAATATTGTTTCATCCTTGATAAAAGCTATATATGCTGTAGCTCACTATTTTTAGCTAGACCAGTCTACCTCTATATGATCTCTATATGATCTGTGTCAAGTTGGTCAAGGTGGATAACCATATGGAAGGCAGACCCACGGGAAACTACACAGAGCAGCACACAAGTAGGAGCGGTAGCTAAGAAAAACCTTACACTGTCAAAACAAACTGTAGCCCACACATTTCAACTTTGTGGAGAGAGACCAATTTGAAAGCCAGCCAAAGAAAATGCATACATATACACATGCGCACATAAAGGCAAAAGACTGTGTCAAACAGACCACAAGCAAGGACCACCCCCACTGTTTTTCTTTCTCTCGCGCTGTAGTAAGAAGTTTTTGTCTAACGTCTTTAAACCTGTCATCATGACAAAGTGATCAAACATACAGTAAACTGTTAGCAAAGGTCAGAGGTCAAAGTTCAGCGTCAACTTGCCTGTGCATCAACCAGGCAAGGGGAGCATCTTCACACAGCTTTAAGACCTCGTTGTTAAAAGTTTGATATTTTCCTGAAAACAAGACTTTCTTCCATTCTGTCCAACTCCATTCAAAGTTACCACAACCTCACAGGTCTTAAGCTTTTGCCTAAAGCAGTTTTTCTCTATCTGCTCTCAAGTTTTTACCACAGGGTGAAAAGAGTAGTTTGACGCTGCTGGTATGTTAGCAGTGTTTACGTTTGTGGTTGATCGGAAGACTATGCGAGTGAACAGAGGGGGATAGTGTTGCAAAAAGCTCAAGTCTTGTGTTATGCTTTGTGTTATGCTTTTTCCTCTATTTTAGGTTTTGTTTTCAAATATTTAACTTTTGTAATTATCTATTAATTACTTGATATATTTGAAGACGTGAAATAGTGTCTGTTCAATGGAATTGAATGAATAGTCACTTGAAGCAAACCTCTGATAAAATTCTACAAAGTTTATAAGAAACTGTCAGTTGATCACAACCTACATGCTAAAGACACAAAAGTCGCCATGATCTGTCATATCTGCAGGTGTAGGTGCATGCCAGGTAGAGTTCTGGACCCAAAAATGCTGGACTGAACTAAAAAATTGCAGCTTTAATGCTGGAAAAACAGGCCACCCAAAAATAAAAGGCAAAGGACAAACTAAACAGGCACAAAACATAAAATAAACTGATTCACTGACAGGAAGGAAAACAGGTGGACAGAACAAACACCTGCTATGCATGAGAACATGACAGCGAACATAGACAAGGGAAACACAGACAATATGTACACAAAGAGGATAACGAGGGAAGCAGTCACAGGCGGGAGCACAACTGACACTAATCTGAGTGATGTGACAGGGGAAGCAAAACTGAACATAATACACAGGAAGCAGGAGATTATCAAAATAAAACAGGAAGTACAACCACTGAGACTAAGACACGTGGGTTTGACATGGGACCGGAGAGAACAGAAGGACGTGGGTACATGACTGCGAAGGCTGAAAGACACCGATATGAGACTAGGAAGACTGAGCTCCAGAGACACAAAAACAGACTAGAACATAAACCAAAGCAAACACAAAAACTGGGTTGAGTACCTGGGACCATGTGGCTGTGTTCGGTGGGGATTTTCTCCTCAAGGCTGAGGGGTTTGCTGAATGAGGATTTGAGGCAAAATAATTTGGATTCTGTTTATAGTTTATGCATCTGAAACTGTCCAATAAACATTTTTCAGACATAGTTTTGACCAATATTCGGAGACAGTGAAGTTAAGTTAACCAAAACTGGAAATACTGCAAAGTCTAGTTGTTCTTAATTGTGGTGTGTTTTTGCATAACTGCCATTTTTGGTCTGCATCTTTAACATGTGATTTTGCCCATACAGTTCCCATACAAGGTTACAAAAATGACCTTTCTTGGAAGTAAGCTGTGATTCTTTTAAATAAAACTCTGCAGTGGGTAGTGCTGACTAACTTATGTCAGACCTGAGTTCTAAATTTTACATTTTATATCTATGAAAACCAAAGCCGAAAAAAGTGGGGAAACCAAAGAGACAGACAGATTAGTGTTAAACTGAAAAGAAGCATATGTAGATCCTGGGTCCAATCCAGGAGAACGCATGCTTGATTCAGTCCTGATCAAACCCAGATGTGACGAGAACATAGCTGCAGAAAACATGACTGGATAGAAATATGGCGGATTGGAAAAATGACCTTACATATAATATTTTAGTTTATAGAGAGTTTAGAAAGTTTTATTTGACTCCACATGACTAATAGATGTAGGCAAAACAAATTTAGAAAAGCATTTCTAGGAACTGAATACTGCTGATAATGCCAGTCTTATTCCAGACACAGGAAGTTGCAGCATTGCCATGCTAGCTTCTGGCATTCAGGAAAATGAAGGGCAGAAGGCATCAGAGTAATGTGCTAAACAGAGAAGTAAATATGGGCCTTTATAGCCAGTGCTCATCAGCAAATCATTCATGAAATTATAAAACACACCTTTCTAAATATCTAGCACAATATTCTGAAACTGTAACTGGACTGAACATCATTACTTGTGCTTATTATTTTTTAAATACTAATATTTACAGCTTAGGTTTTAGTGAGTAATTTTCTTATTTACTGTGTTTTTAAGGTACAGAAAATGTTTCTTTTAAAAATGTTGTTGAGCATGTGACATATAATTAAGATTATTAAACTTAGAACCCTTTAAAGTCTTCAAAACCCTTCATGAAAACAAATGCAGGTCACAAAACAGTATGGCAAGGCGGAGATGAGAATGGTTTGTTCTGGGGCGGATTATTGCCATCAAAATGGTAGTTTTGCCCAGATTTTTGTACATCTTTCAGTCAATCCCAGTGTGCATTCCCCAGTCATATTTTAAAAAGCTGGAATCTATTGTATCCTCCTTTGTTTGGTCGGGTAAGGTTCCTAGAATTTCCAAAAAACATCTTGTTAAACATAAGACTTGTGGTGGCCTTGGACTCCCAAATTTTAGATTATATTATATGGCTGCACACTTAAATATTTTTTCATTTTGGCGAAGGTGTACTCCAGGTGCTGATTTGGAAGGACAACCTTCATGGTTGATGATGGAACACCTGTCTTGTAGACAAACTTGTCTTCCAGCCCTGCTTAATAGCCCGATAAAAGTGAAGAATACACTATATGGCAGAAATCCTGTGATTCAAAATTCAGTTAAGGTCTGGAACCAACTATTGGGCACAGTAAAGGCTCCTAAAATGTATTTGGATGCTCCAATATGTAACAATCATGGCTTCAGGCCCGGGCTGGAGGACATCACGTTTGTGACATGGCAGGGAAGAGGGATTTGTTCTCTCAAAGATATTTACATTGGACATTTTCCATCTTTTCAGCAATTGAGGGTGAAATTTAATCTTCCTAATTCACATTTTTTCAGATTTTTACAGTTAAGACATTTCATCAAGGCATCTATTCCACAATACAATTTGATTCCTCGAAACTC
The DNA here is from genome assembly GCF_963969265.1 of Rhamphochromis sp. 'chilingali'. Classification (NCBI taxonomy): domain Eukaryota; kingdom Metazoa; phylum Chordata; class Actinopteri; order Cichliformes; family Cichlidae; genus Rhamphochromis; species Rhamphochromis sp. 'chilingali'. Next base: position 15,697,073 of record NC_137935.1, read on the forward strand.
AGTGCTTGACAGCTTCATGTCAGTTGAGCCCTATACTAGAGGTGCTGTGTCTCGCTTTTACAGGGCCTTACTAGATATATACAGTCCTTCATCTAATACTTTTAGGGAGCAGTGGCAGGAAGTCCCATGTACCAGTCATTAGCCTGATGGATAAACTTAAGTGAAATATACTCTGTCTTAACATTCATGTATGCTGTATTACCACCTTGTTGACTTGCTGTCCACCTTCTATTGTGTTCTTTTGAAGGTGATTGTTGTATACTGCTCAATTATAAAATCAGTAAAAATATATTGAAAAAAAAAAAGAAGAATGGTTTGTTCTACTATTCGTTCGTTGTTTTCTAAAAGGCATTTGGACCAGACTTAAAATATCTCATCACAGATGGCTGGTGTTTCTTCAGGCTCTGACTGTCACGGTCTGACTGGGGCAGACCGTATGTGTTGCAGAGGAGGACTCAAACGCAGACCAAAACGTGGTGTGGATTAACAAAACAAGCCGTTTATTGAGGTTAGCAACGAGGGTACAAAATAATAGGGCATCGGTGAAAACTAAACAATAACCTAAACTGGGTGAACTAATAACAAAACATGAAAAACCTTAACCATAGTGAACTGACATGGGTACCTGGAGATGAGACATGGATGAGCAGACGACCTGACAATGGCATGCAGAAAACAAAGGGCTTAAATACATACATGAGGTGATCAGGGGAGGTGGAGACACATGGGGGAAACAGCTGACAGACATAAACCTAATGACAGGACCAGGAGAGGAAAGCTAAATACAATAAACAAAGAACACATGACATTGTCAGAATAAAACAGGAAATACTAAAACTAAAACATGACAACACAACTTAACAGACCTAATATGTGATGAATAAATACAAAACCCCAAAACATAGAAAACCCAGGAACAATAACTGCCTAAACTAAAGGCAGATAGGAAATAACACAAACTAAATCACATAACAAAATGAGACAAATACAAACATGAACTCAGAGCGCTGGGTCAGAGACCCAGCCTGTGACACTGACTCCAGAAGAGGGAAGTTAGAAGGTGAGCCTGTCTAAATGGACACGTTTATTTCACATCATGGAACACGGTTATAACCGTTGCAATCAAAATGACATGGGAAGGCACTGAGTTCAAATTCTGAATGGAGCTCTGAGCGGTGGAAAAGTTTTACATCAGTGAAGCAGCTGCCAAAAACCCCTTGATATTGTTTCACAATGGAAGAAAAGGTATTACTGCCATATGCCTCCCAGCCGTTCTTTTTTGTTGTTCTTTTTTATTTTTTCCTGTGTGTGTGTGTGTGTGTGTGTGTGTGTGTGTGTGTGTGTGTGTGTGTGTGTGTGTGTGTGTGTGTGTGTGTGTGTGTGTGTGTGTGAGAGAGAGAGAGAGAGAGAGATTTTCCATTATCAAAATCTAAGCAACGCAAGATATTTTCAATGTTTGCTGAAAAACTGTAAACATGCTATATCATATTTAGGTGGAAGCTAGCGAGCTAACTCCCTGCTAACTTCTAACTCCGTTAAATGCCATAATTGTTACACCTGGTAGAGCAGCCACACTGATCATTTTATTACATACGAAAGAATTTAGACAGTTTTTCAACTCTCAGTGATCAAGCAGTGATCATTTGACTTATGGACCTGCAGCGGAGTTTGGGCCCAGACACAGCTAAAGACCGGATAGTTTTATAGAGAAATGTAAATAGCTATTAATATGTGTTGGTTATAATACAATGTGTTATTTGTCCCCTGACTGCAAAGACTTGGGAGAACAATTTAATAAAAATAAAAATTACTGCCTGAAAAAATGCCTATACAAAGTAGAAGCAGTGAAAGTTACAAAATAGTTGTAATTTAAATTAAAGGAAGCTAAAAAAAAAAAAGGGGGGGGGGGGGGGGGAAGCTGATTCACTTGTATTATAGTTTTAAAAAATGGATTTATATTCAATTTAATGAATGTTTGTGTCTGATTACATAACTCTGGAAATGACACATGACAGGAAAGTGAAAGAAGAAGGCAACAAGGATAACTTCCTGACCTATACATCACTAGCAACTCACGCCCTGTTTTTCAAAACTTTGAAACTAGGAGGACCAGACAGTCTATATCTGGTAAGAATTGGAAGTATTAAAGAGCGAGGGACCATTAAACCCAAAAGACACCACGCTGGGACTTGATGTGGATTCACTGACAGAATGCAGGAGAACTTGTCAGGTGAAAAACAGAACCTTACAGCCTATTTTTAATAAAGGTGTTTAATTTGATGTTTAGCAAATTTTGAAATAATTCTGTAGCAGTCTTTGCTAAAATATACAAAAAACAGGTGTTAAAAATTGTGCTGGTGTATTGCACAGTGTTTGTTTTCATGAACATTGTGCAAAATGGCATCAGCAAAACAACGCTGTTTATTTCTGATGTTTTTAGCCACTTCCTCCATACAGCATGTGGCTACACAAAGATTCACTTTTTCATGATTAAGATTCTTGAGCAACTTAAAGAAAAACAACTTCCTCTCCCATTTTTTTTCAGGCAACATGGAGAGAAATACAGCTTTCCCCCTGTTCGCTGGCAATCACAGCCACGCCAACAGCACTTGCTCCCGTGACAATGTTTTGAAGAATGTGGTTTTTCCCATTCTCTACTCCTTTCTTTTCCTGGTGGGAATGTCACTCAATGGTCTGGCAGTGTGGATATTTCTTCGCATCCCCTCGCAGTCTCACTTCATCATATACCTGAAGAATATTGTGGTTGCAGATGTCATCATGACCTTCACATTCCCTTTCAAGGTTTGGTATTTCATAGGTTATTTGTAAGTATTTTAATGTTTTTTCTCATCGTTTTAATTTCTAAGAAATGATTATGAGCCTGAGTTGTAAATATAATTAAGCAAACAAATTTGCTGTTGGTAAGTCAGAATCATGAGTTCTGAACTACAAAGAAATCAAGCAAGAAGTGATTAGTTTTAAATTGTAAGCCCCTAATGAATAAACATCTATTAACTCTAAAGATCAGATTTTTAATAAGAGAGTTTCCTGTGAGAGAAAATTAAAAGACAGACAATTTATGAACCATAAATTTCAGGGTAATCCAATGAAAATAGGTTCCATCAAACTTAGAGATAGAATTTGTGGTTTGAATGTGGAATAGGTGTTTGACAGCACAAATGTTTGTGTTTCTGCAGGTGTTGTCAGACTCCAACATGGCGTCCATTGGCCTACGGATATTTGTGTGTCGAGTTTCCTCCGTGCTTTTCTACCTCAGCATGTATATCAGCATCCTCTTCTTTGGCCTGATCAGCATTGATCGCTGCAGAAAGACCCTTAACCCATTTAAGGGCACTAATTCAACTCGGCTGAAACATCGAAAACTCCTTTCGGGGGCCATCTGGACTTTCCTCGTAATTCTCTGTCTTCCCAATGTAATCCTAACAAGTAAAACCCCGACTTCTCGATATTTCCAGTGCAGCAAACTGAAGACAGAGGGGGGGCTACGTTGGCATGAGATAGTAAATCATGTCTGTCAAGTGATTTTCTGGGGCAACCTGTTAACTGTGATAGTTTGCTACACTCTAATCACCAACGAGCTGTACCGTTCCTACTCTCGCACAAAGTCTCACAGCACCGGAGGCTCGATATCTCAAGCTGCAAGTCGGGGAACAGTTAGAAAGCCTCACAAGGCCAAAAGAAAAATGAATGCAAATGTGTTCCTGGTTCTGGCAGTGTTCTTTGTGTGCTTTGTGCCATTTCACTTTGCCCGAGTGCCATACACAATAAGCCAGACCCGAGCCAAAAGCTTTGACTGCAAACTCAAGCTCTTCTTCTTTCAGCTGAAGGAAAGTACACTTTTCCTCTCATCCCTGAATTCTGTCCTGGATCCTCTCATCTACTTCTTTCTCTGTAAGTCCTTCAGGACCACTCTGTTTAATACCCTGCACCTACGTCCTGGTACTTGTAGCTGGCTAACAGGAAGAGGATCAGATACCGACATGTGCAGCTCCCCTCAGGGAAACTCCACTGCTAGTACATAAAATCACTGGACCGGAGAAAGACATGAAGGCATTTATGATGACGTATAGTAAAAAAGTCAACTAAATCCAAATTCAACTGTATGACATGCTGCAAGGGACAGATATAGTGATCTAAAGCCTGTCACTGGCTGTAGAAGAGTAAGCCACGGCCCATATTTGTCTTTATTACCAACTCATAATATTACAAAAATACTAATAGCATTAAACCATATATTTGATTTTACACAGTCTTTGAAAACAATGTGAATCAGCATTACCACAATGAGAAGCTGAAACGAATCAACACATGTTCGCAGTGTTGCCGATGTTTGCTTTTCTAGTCTTCTTCTCTGTCACTTTTTCTTACTTCTTCTTTCTACTTCTGTTGAAGTTGGACATAACATTTTGGGGATTTTTTTTTATTCTCACACTGTCAACAAAAGAAGAATTGAGAAGCAGTCATAATACTAACTTTAAGACTTCCAGAGAATATCTTACTGTGAAACTATAGCAAAAATCTGTATAATGAACCCTAAGTATTATATGCAATCGCCTTTTAATATACTGTGATGTCTTTATGCTGCACGGGGGTGCTTGCTGCTTGCATTAGCACTGAGTGAGATTTAAGGATAAGTAAACCATAGAGCAGATTATGCAGTCTTGTTATTATTGCTATTCTGAAGCATTAAATGAATTACAACGAAACTAAAGTTGGAATGGACATATCAGGGATCTCCAAAAACAAGCGCTGCTTTCTGTCATAACTGCATAGCAAAAAGATAGTTGTTTAAAAGGTTTGCAGAAACACATTATGAAACAAAAATAAAGGAAGTCAAGTGTTGATTACAGCTTTTCTGTGGCTTTTTCTCACACAGGCTATTATTCAACCCTGCATCGCTCTTTTGTAATTATTGTAGGACTGTCTACTTCTATAAAAATCTATTTAATTATTCACATTTCAAAACAATACCCAACTCAATTTTTTAAAAAAAGTCCAAAAGAGATAATACACATTAGTAATAAATGCTTGTAATAAAACAACCTCGATTTCCATCTTCATAAATCACTTCCCTCTGGCCTGAAAACACAAGGCCTACCAATATGTGTCATTTGAATCTGCTCACAGATTTGCATCTCTCTGGTTGAAAAGGCACATAGACACTTTCAATTCATTTTTTACTGCATTAATCTTTCATGTTGTGCAGTTTGGAGTTAAGGACTTGACCATTCCTTGTGGTGAGTGGCTTAACCCTATTTTCACTATTAGCTGAAGCTAAATATATATGTAGGACTGGTTAACATCAGAGTGATAAATCGTTCGTATGCTTAAATGTTGTTTGTTTAAAAAGAGCATAAGGTCTCTTTATGACTTAACAGTGCATTTGTATAGCTTCAGTTTTGTTTACCTGTGTCCCTGCGTGTCTCTGACTGAGAAAAACAATCAGGTCTGCTCACTCACACAGGACACGCGTCGGCTCTTCATGAATTCAAGCTGAAACATATTTACTGACATACATGTGTAACTCACTGAGAACAGAATCATGTTATTGCCATCACCAGGAACCAAACTGTCAGTAAGTACTTGACATGTTAAGGAACCTATGAAGCAAATGGTTTGTATTAGGCTGAAAGGGAAGCGCCTCAGTACACTTCACGAGATAAAGTAAGGTTGTGACTCAATGCATCTATAGGTGATTGCATGTGTTATGTACTGCATTCAGTGAGGCAAAAATAAAACCTTCAGTGGCAAAACAGCCATCATTCAGGATGCATTCAAATAGTGTGGGGTAGCATTCAAAAACAAATCCAAGTAACAAATGTCTTCTAAACTATAAAAAATGTAAATCATGTCGAAGTGGGCAAAGTGGAAAAATTTACACTGCTACAAGTAATCTCGTTCCAGCTCATTTCACGCCCCATTCTCCACGTCAGACATGTCGGCCTTTGTGTGTTGTCATATCGCACATGAAATATCGCACTCTTGCATGATTCGCAGCTTATTTGTGTTTGCTTGTTGCACATACTGTAAATGCAGGCGTAGGTCCCCTCTCATGTCCAGTACTGCCATTCACTTAGCATGCACCTGGTGCATCGCATTAGTAATATTATAAGCTCTGAACTTAAAGAGACGCTGTGAGCATATGTCTGCTGCTACTTGCGTCTGTACAATTCATCTTTCAAATCATTGCGAGACAAGCCAATAACCTCTGGAGGGAAACTTCACAGATTTGGGGAAAAGAAGCATACATCTTCCTGTAGACAGCAATGTACTGCAAGTGTATGGAACTCCTCAGCCAAAAAACATCCAGGCTAGACTAGACTGGATTTCGACCAGACTAGAAAGCACTATGAGAGCAACTATGCACACAGTAACTACAGTTAGTCTGCACATCTGCAGTGTAATGAGGCCTTAGTGGGAGAGAAAGGTTGGTTTTGCCAAAAAAAAAAAACAGACAAATGCTTAGTTTGATTTTGACCCCTATGTATTTTTTACCAGATATTGACGATGTCAAACAGCACAGAACACCTCTCCTCTGACTGTCGCTCTCCCAGCCTGGTGGCCTTCCACATAGTTCTCTTATATCTTTTATTCTTCATGTTTCCTATTGCATTATTACTTAATGGAATAGCAGGTTGGGTGTCTTTACATCTAGACTCCACTTCTACCTTCATAGTGTATCTGAAGAATCTGGTGGCTGCTGACCTTCTCATTACACTCATGATCCCACTAAAGGCAGCCAGCATGCTTCCGGGTGCAACAGTTGAGTTTAGGGCTTTCATCTGCCATTATGCTGGCGTCTCTTTCTACTGCTCTTCGTACACAAACATTGTATTAATGGGTCTCATCAGTTTGGACCACTTCTTCAAAATTGTTCGACTACGTGGAAAAGTCCTGGGGCAAAATATGAAGTTCAGTGTAATAATGTCCACCTTGGTTTGGATTCTGTTGTTTGGTGGTACTGCTATTCCAAATATCTTTCTCACTGACCAGGTTCCTGCTACTCAAACTGATGATTTATGTACGTCTTTGAAACCCCCAGCTGGCAAAAACTTCCATAAATATGTGGTTTTATTTATGGAGATTCTTTTCTGGTGTGTCAACATACTGATTGTGTTTTGCTATATCTGCATTACCATGAAAGTGTTGCAGTCCTTCAGAAACTCTGGGAGCAATAACAGACGGGGAAAGAAGAAAACCAAGCTGCAAGTCTTCTTGATCCTTCTTATTTTTTGGGTGTGCTTTGTGCCACTCCACATAATATTCCTATGACACAAAATGAATTCTCTGACACTGATGTCTGCACTCCAACATGGTTAAAGATAGTCAGTGAATTAGCCACCTGGATGTCTGCTATCAGTGCCTGCCTAGACCCTCTTCTCTACATCTTCCTGTGCAAGGAGTACAGAGAAAAACTAGTGGAGATGAAGAAAAGTATCTGTGCTGGTGTTCATTCTAGTGACAAAAATGTGATGTCACAGTAAACAAAGTGGGACAAAGGCAATTTTCTGTATTTGTGAACCTTTAAAAACTGAGATATAAGTATTTGATCTTTGGTAAAAAAAAAAAAAAAAAAAATTGGGTGAGTGTTTTATGGTAAATTTATTAAAATCTGACTTACTCAGAAAACAAAACCATAGCACGCACTTTTGATCTTTAAAGTTTGTATTGTACCACCCTCTAGTGCCCCGATAAGGATCAGCATCTATTGAGAGTGACGGTCCCCCAACAGAAATAAGACAATGCATAGATAGATTAATAAATGTTATGTTGCTTGCAAAATAAGTACAATGCACTGTAAATTTACAGTTCTATTCTAGCTAATCAAAGACTCAGCAAATCTCAATTTGCCTTTTGTTTTAATCAAAGCTGTGTGTTTTTTATACACACATGTGCTGGTTATTCTACATATGTATATAAATATACAGTTCAGATTATTTCGGGACCACTTAAATCACAGACTGGAGCTTTAACAATGAAATATTCAAGTTGAAAATCTTCACTTAGATTAATTTTGAAATTTGTTGAGAACCAAAATCATCAACTCTGGATTCTAAGGGCTGGGTTCAAAATCACACACACACACACACACACACACACACACACACACACACACACACACACACACACACACACACACACACACACACACACACACACACAATTCAAATTTTTAAAAAAAATGTTTTACTTACATAAACACGTAAATTCAGTTTCTTATTTTCCCGATATATATAACAATAACAATATATGTTTTTATAAGTTTTTTATAGTTTTCTAAAATATTTGTGTCTTCTTTTTTTGTGACAGCTGGAGTAATTAATGTGTTAAGCAATGTACATCTTCTTTGAATGGGTGAATATGTGGATGCTTAGACAGATGGATAGATAGATGTAGTTTATCATTCATTTCAGTGTTTTAACTCAATTATCATCTGTTGCTTTGTTTTTCACACACCATAGAAAGATAACTCGGCTTTATATAAATGCATTTTTGCCGCACAAAAGAATGTAATTGTGTCTTTTATTATAAGAGCTAAACTGCTACTGCTAAGCGCTAACCACAAGAATTCTCATAAATCTTTTTTCAAGATATAATAAGATTACTGTTAAAGTGCACTATTGAGTTGTCAGAATGTAATTCATGTAATTCTTTTGTTAGAGTTAATTTCTTATTTAGAGACTTTTATAGCCTGTGTAATTTTTTTCAAAATCTTTAATCGTTCTCTAAGGAATAAATGTGTATATGCAACTGTGTCCTCTTTGTTCTTCAGCACAAGTCCGCTCTCAGCACGATGAACTTTCTTGACAGCTGTTGCATTTCCTTTTGTTTAAGAAGACAACAAACTTGGCTGTAGGGCTTTTGTGTTTGCTTTAACATCTGATATCATGCTTTGGTCACTTGCTACATGATTGTCAATTTATTTCTTGAACTAACTAGTGCAATAAACAACCCATCGATGCAAATGCAATCAGTCTATTAAAAACACTGTAATAATATTTTTTCAGAAGAACGCTTATTTCCTACATCGGCAATAAAAGTCAAAACTATGATGAGTGGAGAGTAACTTTGAGGATGACGAGTTACATAAAACACGGGAGTTAGAGGTCTTTTCTATACACACCCATAAATGCTTCAATCTAAAAGTGAGGCAGATGTAGTGATGTGTGAAGTCTATATGCAGGCACTAAAAATCATGGGTCACCCTGACTACACTGGTTCACCCCATTGAATTTCAGGTCTAATCACAGTTTACACTGCGAGCTGGATTTATGGCATCTGTTTTGTTTCTCGGCAGAGAGCAATAAGCTGTTATTGTTTTTGCATGTGCTCTGATAAATTACCAGACTCACAGCTGAATTTGTTTGCCATGAAAATCAACAGTATTTCTTAAGCGCCTGCCATGTCAGTGCATTGTCAAGCATTATCTTGTGCCTTAGAAGAACCACTCAAGTCATCAACTGTAAGTAATTCTCAAGATGTGCTCTTATCTTTATTTAAGACTATAGTGTTCACTTTGGTAGCATAATCAGGGGTGACAAAAATAACCTCTCAACTAATTACTTCTCAAGAGCAGTGTAATAACACTGAATTTAGTCTACAGTTGTACACTGAAAGGATTTTTCTGTTCTAGTTTAGAATAATTCATTAAATATGTCCTGCATAGCAAAGTTAAACAGAGACTTTTCTGTAAGAAATATATATGTTTCTAAACCAACAAACATATTTAACCATTTAAACAATGTATAGAGTATTTCTTGGATTAGTCGTGTTTCTATCAAATCTCCTTTGTAAAGGCTATAAAGAGAATGAATTATCCTGCCAGGATAAGGATGCATATAATCTCTAGCATTTGGATTATAATGTATTTACTTTTTGATTAGCTTTCATAACTGGGAATTCAGAACAGTAATTAACACTGAATACAGTTATTGAAGGACGTCATTTATTTGTAATGGAAAATTGAAAATAAAATACTGGTAATAAATAAATGTATTTAAAACAACATAATAATACACCACTGCTTTTGCCCTGTTTAGCCTGCAGCTTGGACTAAGATAAGCAAGAGATAATGGATGTCACGTGGGATGCAGCCTTTCAGAGTAATCAGAGTGAGTAAAGAACTCAAAATATCAAAGTAATAAAAAAAAGTCATGAATTGTTGAACATTAAAGTGGACTTGACACTTTACATGTATTAAGGCTAATTTACACCATGGAACCCTGCTCTAAAGACTGTCACTGTGTCACTGTAACAGAATCACTGGGTTGGTTTGTTGATTGGTTGCAGGTAATAGACTTGAATTAGTTTATGTTAGCTAACAGTAACAAAGCCAACAAGTGAGTGGAAAAAAAGAAAACTAAAATTGGAAAGCAGTCTATGCAGGGCTGTAATAAGGAATTTTAAAAAACCTGCAAAAAAAAACAAAACAAAAAAGGATGCGCTGTTTACTTTACTCTGTGTCTTTTAAGCAGTAATTTGTTTTTAGTTGCTGTCTAGCTGCACTGAAATGCAAAAATCTGTCTGTTAAACATGATGTTAGAGTTTGTAGAGCACTTTACAAATGAGGACCCTGTGGAGGAGATCCTGTTTGAGTCAGGTGCACCGAAGTCAGAAACTTGATTTTTCCTGTCATTTTTCCTATCCACTGGTGTACTAAGCACGGCAATACCCTGATGTTCACAACATTCGATCAGTGCTGTTTTATGCAATAACATTTTGTGGAATCTCAAACACATCCAAACAGTTTACAACATATCAGGTTACTACATTCACCACAAATAACCCTATAAGTTTCTTACCAAAGCATGATCAGGAATCCTAACATAAAAAAGTCCAAATCTAATTGAAAGAGAGGATTGTTTCCCTGCGGACACGCTGGTGGATATAAGGATTCCCAATTTTGCTTTGGTAAATGGCCTGTATTTGTATAGCGCTTTACTAGTCCCTAAGGGCCCCAAAGCGCTTTACACAACCAGTCATCCACCCATTCACACACTGGTGATGGCAAGCTACATTGTAGCCACAGCCACCCTGGGGCGCACTGACAGAGGCGAGGCTGCCGGACACTGGCGCCACCGGGCCCTCTGACCACCACCAGTAGGCAACGGGTGAAGTGTCTTGCCCAAGGACACAACGACCGAGACTGTCCAAGCCGGGGCTCGAACCGGCAACCTTCCGATTACAAGGCGAACTCCCAACTGGATCCTGTGCAGTAAATCAGCTGTTCCTAGGACTGCGCTCTTCTGGACAGAGATCTCCGATGTTGTTCCTGGGATCTGCTGGAGCCACTCGCCTAGCTTGGGAGTTTGGGGAACTGACTGCTCCGATTACCCCTGGGACCACTGTTACCTTCACCCTCACATCTTCTCAAGCTCTTCTCTGATCCCTTGGTGCTTCTTCAGCTTCTCGTTTCCCTTTTTCCTGATGTTGCTGTTATTTGGTACACTACGTCGATCACTACGGCTGTCTTCTGCTTCCTGTCTACCACTATCATGTCTGGTTGGTTAGCCACCACTATTTAGTCTGTCTGTATCTGGCAGTCCCACAGAATCTTAGCTCGGTCATTCTCCACCGCCCTAGGCGCGTCTCCTATTTTGACCTTGAGGTTTCCAGGCCATACTCGGCACAGATGCTTCTGTATACTAAGCCAGCTGAAACACCAAACTGAATGTCAGACTCCAGCTTGGCTCTCATCGACACAATCCTCATTTATAAATGCTCTACAAACCATAACATCATGGTTAACCGGTGGATTTTCCCATTTTAGTGCAGCTAGCTAGCAATGAAAAAACAATTAATGCTCAAGAGACAGACAGTGAAAGTGGACTTTTATATATAAATATAAAACTTATTGCTGCAGTCAAGGGCAGCATAAATTTGACCTCCTTACACTGCATATCAGTTCCAGTTTCCTTGTTTTTCACTCAGTTATTGGACCTGTCACTAGTTAACTTACATAAACCTATTTAAGTGTCTTAGCAGCAACTAAACAACTAACTAACCAGTGATGTCACTTTCTGTACTGGCACAAACTGGCACTAAACACATCCTGAAAGCTTTCACTTTAAGCACTTAAATCCAACTACACAGACAGTTTTAAATCTATAACAGTTTTTTTGTTCAGTAGCAATGATACATGTAGTGTTTCATGTCCATTCAAGTTGAATGCATTCAAGGAACAATCTGTTTAAAATTCATACGTTACTAAACAGAGTATATAGGGATTTTCTTTTCTGGAACTATGGCCGTTTAAAACATGTTTTCCTTCTCTAGGTGGAGCGATGCCAACTGAGACAGCTCAAAATGATTCAAAGTGCCAGAGTTTCACTTACAACCCAAATGTTATCCCAGCCCTCTACTATCTGATGTTCCCTTTAGCCTTGTTGCTGAATGGTGTAGCAGCCTGGGTGTCCCTACACCTTAAGTCCACCACCACCTTTGTGGTGTATTTGAAAAATCTGATTGCTGCTGACACTTTAATAACCTTGATCGTCCCATTCAAAATTGCATCTGACTTGTCGGGTGCATCACAAATTATATTCAAACTGTCATGTCGTTATTTCAGCGTCGTTATGTACAGTCTAATGTACATATGTATTGGTTTGTTGGGTTTAATCAGTGTAGACCGTTTCTTCAAAATCATGACACCCCACGTAAACTTTGGCCAGAATGTGACATTTAGCAAAGTGATAGCAGGCTTAGTCTGGATAACAATATTTGGAGTCTCAGGTTTACCAAATATAATTTTAACTAATAAATCACACAACTCGACACAGGTCATTACTTGTATGCAAATGAAAGGAACAGAAGGAGTTGCATATCATACAAAAACAGTGATTTTTGTCAATATTTTCTTCTGGATTGTCAGTTTGGTCATTGTGGTTTGCTACATCTGCATCACAAACAAAGTCATTGAGTCATTTCGAAACTCCGGCAGCAATAACAACCATGGAAAGCAGAAAATCAAACTACGTGTTTTTCTTGTTATTATTGTCTTTTTTGTGGCGTTTGGACCATATCACATAGTCAGGATCCCATACACGTTTCAGCAAGTCAACTATGCCAGTAATTCCTGCTTGTTTGAACTGAGCAAATTTGCCAAAGATGCCAGCCTTTGGCTTGCCACCACAAACACATGCATAGATCCACTTCTCTATGTCTTTCTGTGCAGAGAGTTCAAAGAGAAACTGGTATCTTTGATGGCAGATGTTGCCATCTCACTTAAATTGGCTTCAGCACCAGACAAACCAGACACCACTTTGCAACAGACTAAATTCTGATAGATCTTACGAAATAGTATCCCCGATTAGATCGGCTCAGATGTTATTGCTGTATTGAACTTAATTATTCCTGTATTTATTAACATTTAATTGCATTATTTACTCTTTTAAATCGTGTAAAATTGTCCTTTTAGTACTAAATGTACCACATGAAGAGTTTGAAAAACTGTAACATGAAACGCAACAGAGTGAAGTGGTATTTTCATGCATATTTTATGTAAAGGTAGCACTTTAATCAGAAGGCGAATGGAGACAACGCAATTATCATGCAAATCATCTGTCTTTCATGTAGATGTTTTGTAATGACTGTGGTTAAAGTAAATAAGGTTCATGGCAATAAAGAGTTTGTCTAAAATACATTTTTGTATGATGTTAAGCATGTATGCAACAAGTTTATGTCCTACTGCATTGCTTACTAATTATTAATCTGCTAAAATATATGTCTGTATATTCCATCTGATCTCACTGAGCTTTTACTTATATATTTTTCTTTGTGTGTGCCAAACTGACTGTTGGTTCATGGAATTATATTGTGTTTATCTGTCATGATATGTATCTACATGTGTGATGTGTGTTAAGCAACAACATCATTTGGAGACTTGTAATAGAAACATTTCTCAACTTGCTTTTGCAGCTGTCATAATTCTTGGTTCAAATCCAAACAAAATCCCACAGGAAGTTATTTTTGCAATGTTCTCAGAATGTCCTATTTTTAACAAGAAAGTGAGAGTGGAAGGGGATGGTCAATCAGTCAGTTGTTGTTGTAATTTGATACTATTTACAGAAAATACACGCTATTTCAAACAGGGGCAATTTATAATAATATCATTTTCTTCCCAATTTTTTTTACATTAATGCATCATGGTAGAGCTTGCTTGCTTTCAAGTGAAGTCAGTCAGAGCAATGTGCAAGCTTTGCATGTTACTGTTGCCCACTAAAACCACAGCTGGTGGAGACTTTTTGAAACAAGGCGTAAGTATTGAACATTAGTTGCGAGGTGGAGCGAAGAGCTGTAGGGTGCAAGAGGTCTGCAAATAAGTCTGTGGCTGTGGTGTTCGCCTCTTAACAGCTACTAAGTCTGACGCAAGCTAGCGGAGGCAGAGGGACTGGCACGGAGTAGAGCAAGCCTCTCAGCAGACAATTGGAACAGGAAGCAAGGAAGGAAAGGGTCTTTCACCCGGAGGAAGACTGGCAAACTCATTGGGATTGTGACAAGACAGCCACACATTAGCTCCAGGGACCACCCATTGTAAGAGCATCAAACACACACACACAAAAACACTTAAAAAGAGAGAGTCAGAAGGGGAGGAAATACCAAGAAAGACATAAAGATTCAAGACTCAAGCCAGAACCAGTATTCCTGGACTGATTAAAGAACTAAAATAACAGCAGGAGGTTTTCAGTTTTATTTATTTTTTTATTTTCCTTCATTATTTCCTGTGGCTAAGAAGAAAAAAGAGGAATTTGATATTTCACTTCTTCCTTTTTATGAAACATTGTATTTTCCGTTGCATTTTGTCATTATTCTTCTCATGCCCCACCTAAACAGACGATAAAGACACAAAAAGAAGGTAAGACTCAATTACTGGCTTGTCATGTACATCTTGCAGATAAATTACTTTGTGAAACTGGGCACAAATACTTAATTTGCCTAACAATGTAACTTGCAGAAAATCTAATTAACATTTGAGTGCACACTAAACCAGACAAAGGTTTGAAAGCAGTGTGTATTAGTTGCCATAGTCCATGTGTATAACCTCAGTGCTATTCTTCAGAGCAAAAAGAAGAGAGGACATAGGGAATATAGAATGAACAGAAGCTCAGACTGTGCATTTAAAGTATATATTAAGTCTGTATCTACATGACTACAACAAACAAAGTATTGGTATTTTTAAGTAGAGGGTAGGAAGCAGCTGTAACATTCAAAATGATCTGATAATTCCTGTTGTCAATTTTTTTGTAACTCTTGTCATATAAATGAATAAACATCTGTCATATAAGTAATTATAATAATAAAGTACTTCAGCTACATTTTCTTAGGGACTTTTGAGAGATAGACACAATAATGCTATAATTATCTCATATTAATTGTAGAAACAGCATATTACAGTGTTTTTATCATTTCTTATGATGTCTCTGTCATCTTTTTTTTCACTCTCTCATCCTGTCAAAAGCCAACTAAGGATCACAGTATGAACAACACCCTGTCCAACACCACCTCCTTCAAGTGTGTTCGGGATACCAGCATAACAGCTGTGGTTTTCCCCTGCCTATACAGTGTCCTCTTCATAGTTGCTCTGATACTAAACTCCCTCGCTGCATGGATCTTCTTCAGTATCCGAAGCACTTCAACATTTCTGGTCTTCCTAAAAAATGTGGTAAGACACCAAGGCTTTTGCTTTGTAGGTTTACTCTCCGCTGCAAAGTAAGGAAACAACAACAAAAAAAAAAACAGCATTACAATAACAAGGTTAAAATTTGCTCAACAACAGGTGGTGGCTGACTTGCTCATGACTCTGACCATCCCTCTGAAAATCTTAACGGATGCAGGTGTGGGTTCCTGGCAGCTACGCGCCTTCCACTGCAGATACTCTGCAGTGCTCTTCTACATCACCATGTACATCAGCATCCTCTTGCTGGGTCTCATTAGCTTGGACCGTTACCTGAAGATTGTCAGGCCCTTTGGGAAGTGTGCCCTTCAGCGGGTCCGTGTTGGTCAGATACTAAGTGCAGCTGTTTGGGTGGTAATGCTATCATTAGCATTACCCAACGTTATTCTAAGTGACAAGCCGCCACGGCCGTCTGGAAACAGACTGAAGTGCACGTCCATGAAGAGCCCGGCTGGCTTGCTGTGGCATGAAGGTTTCAACTACTTCTGTCAGGTAGCTATGAATTAAGGAAACACTTTGAAATTTAAGTAAACATTCATATTCAACCTCCTTCCATAAAATTTCAGAACCAGCTGTTCTCCTTTAAATGTATCCCACAGATGACACTGCTGTCAGCTTTTTAATGTTACTCATAAGCATGTGTGTAAGCAAATTTCGCACAATAGAGAAGTGTTGCTATTAATATATCTGAACTACACAATCAGCTAATTTAAACAGAATACACGATGTCCTTCTGCAGTTATTAGAATCTTACTGCTACTGCTGACCTAAATTAATTGGAGAAAAGCTGTGAGGTGCTCCTCTGATTTCCCCTTTTCTTGTTTTGTTTTTCTAGGTTATTTTTTGGGGGACGCTTGCTTTGATGGTAGTCTGCTACACATTCATCAGCAAGAAGGTTTATGAGTCATACAAAGCCTCAAAGAGTAGATCTCGGGGTGCCAATCGCAAAACCAAAGCGAAAGTCTTCGTTGTAGTGGGTGTGTTTTTCATCTGCTTTGCACCATTTCACTTCGTCCGGGTTCCCTATACCCTCACCCAAACACGGAGCGCAACAAGTGACTGCAAGGCTCAGAATGCCGTCTACTTTGCCAAGGAAACCACCCTGTGGCTTTCAGCAACAAATGTATGCCTAGACCCGCTTATCTACGTGTTTCTATGCAAGGTGTTCAGGAGAAGACTGACTGCTGCACTCTGTATTAAGTCTCTCCAAAAAGGTTTTGACTCAGCCACATCAACGCAACTTGAGATCTCACAGATAGCCTACAGTAAAAGGCTGTCACACAACGGCACGTCAGAAGCCAGTGAACAGTGCACTCTGGGACACAATTAATAACACCCTGGAAGAATGTTTATTTTGTATATAGTAATTCCTCCTAATAAGACGGTTGTAAAAAAAAACCAAAAAAAAACATGTAAAAACGAATGCAAGTTTATAAGAAACTGATGAGTAGACAATGTGTCAAAGAAGGAAAGCCAAAAAGTCTCTGTGAGCTACGACTACTGCTTTTCATACAGTACTAACCAAGTTTCTTTGTTTTTTGCTAAGTCATCCATCACATTTCCTTGCTTGCACTTGCTGTCATTTACACTTCCTCTTTTCTAATCTTACATAGACTGCACTTTCCCTTTGCAAAAACTTTGACGTGGTGAAGATCTTGACAGCACAAGGATTAATAACAAGGGACTGAATAATCATTGAAAAGAAGAATAATAGACTTTAACAAACTCTGCTTCCAGTAATTAAAATGTTACTATCAGTTTAATAAAAATTATATTTTTCATGCTGCAGTTGCACAGTGTTCACTTTTATGTACTTTTCTGAGGCTAACAAAGCTCACACAAGCATCATTGGTGGGTAAGCTAAAAAGCAAGCCAAAACATATACAACAATAGCTACATACAAATAGATGAGGTTTGAAGTTAAGTTTAGGGGGGCTACCATGAGTCGTAAATATGTCTTGAACTAGCGTTAGTCATGAAATTGAATTTGTGTATTCTTTATGTTGGCTTCTGAACACAGACGATTCAAGTATGAGAGATTGTGAATAAGAGATCATGATCTTGACAAAATGTTGTGTCTGCATCAGGTGATAAAGTGCGCTGTTTGCTAATCAGAAGGTCAGTGGTATGGTCCTTATCTTTAGTCTGCTTAAACTGAATTGAAAGTGAATATTAAAAATGAAATAAAACCAAACATAATGGCAAATATAAAATTTAAATATCTGTTTTGGGAAACGTAAATACTGGTGTTAGTCAGTCTGTCACATCTGGTACTTAAAGAAAAGATGCCAATTAAATAGAAAGAAAAGGTCAGTGCATTATGAAAGCTTGACAGGAATATGGTTGAGAAACACAGACCTTCAAATAACTTTTCATGGTGTTTAATTATTTGAATTATTTGTTTGTTTGTTTTTTGCTTGCACACTTTACACTAAATGATAGATGACAATATTTACCTATCTAATATCAGTGTTATTTCATATTTGGGACATTTTTTGAAAAAAACAATGAAGGTAAAAAAAAAAGAACAATGAACAACACCCTGTCCAACATGAGGACAGAAACGCAGACACATAGCGCATTGCAGGAGATCAGCTATTTGATAACAACCACTGCAACCCAACTAGAACAATGCCCAGCAATGCTGCAAGAATTTCCAAGTATAGTATACTGCCTTTCACAATGCTGCAGCAGCTTCTGATGAATTTTCAAATTGAACAAGGGATGGGGAAAAGAATACAGATCTGGAATTAATGGACTTTTCCCCACACTACCACACCCCGAAGATGGGCTTCTGGACATTCACAAACTGGTTCGGCAGAATTAATGTCACTTCCCACCTGATTTATAATCCAGTCTGCATGTGGGTTTGATTAATATAATAATGAAATATGATCTTTCTCCACCCCACCCACTGTCGGTTACGATAGAGGCTGATATTTGGGCAGGAAATTAATGAGCTACTGAGTGGGGAGAGTAGCAACTGCAGCTGGGGGAAGGACCATTCATCACCTTCAGATTAAATCCTCTGACAGATGATAGTAGTGAATTATGAGAAATACTAAATTACATTCATGGAAATTAAATAAACCCCCCAAAGATAATGTTACCTACCCATTTCCACAGAAACAGAATTCTATGACTAGGGATCTATAACATGAGGTAGGGACTGACATTTACTTGCATGGTTGTGTAGCTCACATGTCAGCAAAACCAGTAATGTCAAGGTCTGCACTGACAGACCGTGTGAAGGCTGAAATGTGGACCCAAAAGCAGACATGTGGAAACAAAACTTGATTTCAACTAAACATGAAACACGAAACATGAAACATCTAGTACCTGAGCTAGATGAACAGACGACAAACAAAGGGAAACTCACACAATATATACACAGAGAGGTGACAACAGCTGGGATGAATGGACATGATGACACAGGGGGAGTAAAACTAAACACACTGAACACAGGATGAGAGACTGTCAAAATAAAAAAGGAAGCAGGAAAAATATGGAGCTGAGCGCGAACACACTTGTCAAGTAATGTTTTCATGTTAGAGCTGCCAACAGTTTTAAAACACTCACTGTGATTTTAGGAAGTTTATTAGACAATTAAATATGTTAGGATGATATATTTATATTGCACGGAATCTACATTTGGTTACAATAAAGTAAAAAAAATCTGAAAAAATATATACATAGAATCAGAATCAATTGAAGTATCTCGGGGTCTTGATCACGAGCGAGGGGAGGAGAGGAGAGCAGGAGATCGCCAGACAGATTGGCGCTGTGGTGCTGCAATGAGAGAGCTGAGCGTAAAACATCGAAAGGAGCCAGTTGAGGTGGTTAGGGCATCTGACAAGGATGCCTCCTGGGTGAGGTGTCGGGGGATGTTCCACTGGGAGAAGGCTCTGGGGCAGACCCAGGATATACTGGAGAGATTATATGTTGCAGCTTGATTGGGAACAGCTTGGTGTTCTGCCACACAACCCGGAATTGGTGGCCAGAGAGAGGGAGGTCTGTGCTTCTCTGCTTCAGGCTGCTGCCCTGAGACCCATCCCCAGATAAACAGAGGAAAATGGATGGATGGATGGATGGATGGATGGATGGATGGATGGATGGAGTGATATAACATTGGGGGTTATTAACAGCATTACTCTGATAAAGAGTGTGATTACATTATCACATCATATGAGAGTTTATTTGCCAAGAGTCTGTGTCCAAAAATGTTATATCCACTTCAAAGACACTGACTCCTCAACCTGTATCTGTCTCCTTTCACAAAACAGTGGACAGTCAGCCTACACTCACTACAGATGAACACCGGGTACAGTTTATGAGGTGACCTGCTTGAGGGTAAAAACATAAAATACCACAAAATATCGAATTGGCACGAGTCATGCCGTTTTCATCAACGTGAGCATTCTGCTCAGCTCTTTCTGATTTGCATAAAAGATTTATAGTCCAAAGTTGGGTTGTTATACAATTGAAACTTCATATATCAAATATGTTTCAAGATGATCGGTTGACCCCCTTTTAGGCTTTTTTTTTTCACGCTATGAAATGTTTAAACATGAAAATCTTGAAAACTATTAAAAGATAAAATCCTGGTCTGTCACTGGTCTGTCTTACCATCAAATCAGCGTCTGTAATTTGAGATAAATGTCTGAGTATTGGTTTTTGAAATACAATTTATCATATTTGCTCAATCTAACGTGTAAGTGTAATGAAAATAGCATTTGTTTATTTTGTGACTATCAGCGCCCCCCACCCACCAAGTTTTTGTAGTTTGTAGTTTTGTATAGTTTTTGACATGTTGATGACATGTTGGGAATCACCTGTCAGGTCACCTGACAATTCAATTCCAATATAGGCGATTTAGCTTTATTGCTTTATTCTTCCATCTCCTATGAAGAAATATAGTCTTTACAATTTTCATTAACCTTTATTCTCACCATCTTTGAATCCGGTGACCAACGAAACTAGCTATCACAATAGTTTAAGCTTTTAAATTAAAGTGACTACTTTATCTGTCCAAAAATACTGCCACACTTTTTACTGTAAAGTTTAAAACCACTTGAATCCGCTTTCGTTTCTTCAAAGAAGAATTTTTAAACGCAAACTCCGCTCTTCTTTTTCAAAACATCCCTAAAAGACCATCTTTCGTTTTTCAGGGAAAGGTGATCTCAACAGTAGCTTTTAGCGTCTAATATTTCATGCTACATCGTGACAAACGTTACTAAACCTTACTAACTAACCGTTTGTGCTCACTGTGTAAGACGAAACCTCGTCTGTTATTTACACTCATCCCACTCCGCTCAGCTGACTGTGCGCGCTCCCGAGGCGTACGCCAGCTTCACTGCGAACATAATGCCACGTGACGTGCATAACGGGTCATATGACTGACACTCTTAGGTCTTCCTCTCTGCTGTGAACCTCACAAATAATCGAACATGGCGGATTTGGAAGAGCGGCAGAGATTGTTGGGAGACGAGGACAGGGGCAGTGGACCCGGCAGGCCCATGCTCGCCATCTGCGACCCCAGCCGCTTACTGCACCGACTGGTTGTCCTTTTTTTTATGTGCTTCCTGGGATTCGGTAAGGAGTAAAAGGCGGCACGGCGAGCTATTTGGGAGATTTGGGACTAACTAAAGTTAAATACTATCAAGCTACTGTAAATAATGCACGTTGTTGTCTGCTTATTATGTATGAAATGTATAATAAATGCAATAGTGTCACGTCTGAGCCCCGCTAATGTGGGTGCTTTGTTCCAGGAAGCTACTTCTGTTACGATAATCCCGCTGCACTCCAAAGTCAAGTCATCCAGGTATTTCACACATAATTCAAACTTTTACACCAGGGCCTTAAAACCAAATGCAGACATTTATTTTAATCCCACACTAACAAGCTTTTGGAGATTTATTTTTATATAGAACAGAGGTTATCTTTTAAAGATCACCATACTCTATGTAAACAAAAAAAATCTACATAATAAACAACAAGAACAGTCAAATAAGATTCCTAGTAAATGGTGTTGTTACACAGATTTATTCAAAAACCTAGAGCCTGCTGTGCATTGTGCTCAACACAAAATGATAGCAAAAAC
Organism: Rhamphochromis sp. 'chilingali'; assembly: GCF_963969265.1. Classification (NCBI taxonomy): domain Eukaryota; kingdom Metazoa; phylum Chordata; class Actinopteri; order Cichliformes; family Cichlidae; genus Rhamphochromis; species Rhamphochromis sp. 'chilingali'. The sequence goes on from NC_137935.1 coordinate 15,718,867, forward strand.
TAACACAAAGCGAGAGTCCAATGTCTGTTGTTTTTCTTCTGTGACTCGCCCAGGATTTGCATCTGACGACTGCAGACTTCATGCAGTTGTACGCCTGGTACTCCTGGCCTAATGTAGTCCTCTGCTTCTTTGGGGGATTTCTGCTTGATCGGGTCTTTGGTGTCAGGTAACGAGAAGAACCAGTCGGTTGTATGTTTTTTGCCAACTATGTGTTGTGTATGTATTTTCACCCAAAAGACAAAAGTGAATGCTCCGTATGGATTTTGTACATGTCGTCTTGATTGGTATCTTTCCCCATGTTCTTGTTTACAGGCTGGGAACCATCATCTTTTCCCTTTTTGTCTGTGCTGGACAGGTAATATACTCTTGAAGTTTCAGAAGAATGCAGTTACAGATATACATTCTGTTTAAATCCATATAGCTCAATAGAAAAAATCCTTGGGAAAACTGTGGTGATTAGATTGTTTTTAACTTTTCTACCTCTGCATAGGTGGTCTTTGCTGCTGGAGCATGGACAAATCAATTTTGGCTAATGGAAGCTGGACGATTTATATTTGGGTAATAAAACCAAAACAAACTGTCTTCTAGTTAAACCTTTTTATTTTACTAGCATGTAAAAACGTAAAAAACAAACAAACATTGGTCCTTTTCTTGTTTGAAATAGTAATAAAAAACATGCAGTTTCTTATGACACTGATTCATATCAGCTTACAGAATATGAATGATATAGTCAGAAATACCATATATGGGGGATTCTTAGCGAACCCGAACACACATCAAGTCGCTAAAACAAAGTCAGTGTGGTGTTATTCAGTCACATATATTTATCCGTCAAGAGACATTAAAGTCTGATTCTAGGACTCAGGTTTTCAGTCTTGTTGCTTACATGATCCCTTCTATGTTGTCTTTTCTTGGGTAGTATTGGAGGAGAGTCTTTGGCAGTAGCCCAAAACACATATGCAGTGAACTGGTTCAAAGGCAAGGAGCTCAATCTAGTATTTGGCCTTCAGCTGAGCATGGCTCGCGTGGTAAGAACGCTCCAAATGAAAAAGTGCATTTATACAGGCTTTGAAATACTTGTATTTTTGTTTGTTTTGATATTTTCAATGAGGTAAGCTGTACAAAATGCATGCCACTGACTTCTCTGCTCATCCCAAGGGCAGCACGGTGAACATGAACATAATGGGCTGGATTTATAACAGAGTTACAGATGCTGTTGGCTCGCCTGGACACGCCGTGCTGGGTGCATCACTCTTGATAGGTAAATGTTTTACAGTTGCACTTCACTGAACCTGACTTGTCAGGTGAGTTTTACACTCTCAGACTCCAGTTACACCCCCTTTATTTCCTTGTTTGGTAGAAATGCTACACCCTTTCTTTTTTACTTCTAAGTTCAAGTAACACAGCTAGCACAAACCAACAGAGAGAAGTGATATAGAGAACTAAAAGTGCTGCCGGCTGTTCCAGACGAATCACAAGGAACAGAAGAAGTGCCAGTTCTTGTAACGTTATCCTCTGACATGCAGACGTTTCCACTTTTGCACAACTTGCAGTTTTGTGTTGTTTCCTGCTGCTTCTAATTTCACTGAACATGTTTAGTGGCAATAAAATGATTCTGATTCTCCATTTCTTTTTCTCCCCTTAGCTGCCATAACGTGCGTGTTTTCCCTAGTCTGTGCCTTGGTTTTGGGATTCCTTGACAAAAGAGCCGAGAGGATCCTCAACAAGGAACAAGAAGGAACAGGTAACATCTTCCCATACTTTCTCCCTCAATTTTGTGTTTTCCCTCTTTCACTCACATCAGTGAATGAATACTAGAAGTCCTTCCACAATCGTTGCAGATTGCCCCCGTGTGCAAAGTCAGATTTAGTTTTTGTTTTGTTGAGCTCTAAAACCAACTATCTGGTTTGACTCTACTTTCTCTGTTGTGTTGGACTTTTTGTTGTTGTTGTGTTGGTGGCAGTTATAGCCAGAGGTGATTTTGTGGTTCTAACCCTAGTCACATGACAAAAATAACCTCTTGAATTTATTTACATTTAAAATGTCAAGAATATCCACTTGGTCTTTAGGTTGAAATTACCAGAAGTTAGTTGTCAAAGGTCTCTCTGACCTCTCAAAACCTTTTTTTTTGGTTGCAATGGTTGCATTGTGTGGTTTCATTAGTTAACCCATTTGCTGGCTTGTCAACAGTTTAATTTCTCAAAAATTTTCAGCAGAAGCAACATTAGCAAGTTGAGTTGGCATCGCATGATGTCACCCTATTAAAAGGGAAATGAGAAGTGAGAGCGCTGAAGCCTGAAATGCATCCATGTGTATCCTGCCTAACTCATGAAGTAATTATTAAAAAAAAAAATCACGCACATCAAATATGATAAAATAATGAACTGATGGCATTTTTGTATTCAAATGGTTTAGTCTGCAGAATCATGGATGAAAACTACTACTCGGCGGGGAAGAAAACGTTTAAATTTGGCATGCTGTAGCATTTGTCAATAAGGAAAAAGGTTGACATGTGTTAAAGAAGCATTTATTCTTTTAGAGTTGGTCAAAGCAAATGGTGTTCTCAGACAGATTTGTTTTTTGTGTTGCATGTTAGCCGAAGTGATCAAGATCACGGATGTGAAGCATTTCCCTGCAGCCCTGTGGCTTATCTTCATCGTTTGTGTAGGCTACTACGTGGCAGTTTTCCCCTTTATTGGACTGGGACAGTGAGTACTCCATACGTCTGCACTCTTCCTCTAACACCATGTTTCCTCCAGTGGTCCTTATATTGCTTTTATAGTATATATACTGTCTGCAGAACGTTGTCTGCTCTGTGCATCCCCTGTTTCTCATGAAATACAGGAAGCAGCACACGGATCCAAACATCCAAGTGCATTATCTTTGTTTGTTAGTGGTGTATTTTATATGTTATTCATTTAATGTTAAAAGTGACCTGATTTAGTCTTTCCTAAAGTCAACATATCCTGTGATGTGCCCATAACCATTTAGCTTTGAGTGAAGAAAGAACTCCCACTCTAAATAATGCACTGTTATGGTTAAAATGCTTGATAAGAATTAAATAAAGAACCGTCATGAAGGTAGTTGTTCAACCTCACAATGTTGTGTTGTGATTAAACTACAAAGGGAGTTTTTGACAAATAGATTTGAAGTGAAAGGACACAATTGCAGCCATTACAAAATGAATTTCCTTCACTGAAAGGCGTTCTCAGATCACGTAGCAACTGACATGGATTTGCCACAATGGGTCAGCGCTAACTGAGCGGATGGCTGCTATGAAAATTCAATCTCTCCTTTTGTTGTCATAACAGCCAAAAAGCTAAGCAGTGCTTTGTACTGTGAACGTATCATCTTGTCTTTTCATTCGCAGGGTGTTCTTCATTGAAAAATTCAGCTTCTCCCCAGCTCAAGCCAGAGCTGTCAACAGGTAACTCAGCTTAGGTGTTGCCTGTTGGACAACTGAGACCAAGCTACCTTAAGATATTAGCACTCTTTATATTCTGCAGTTTTTGTGGCGGGTGAATTTCCTAAAATAGCGTGTTCTTCATTTAATATAAGGATATTCTTTATATAATGTTTTAACATGAATCATTCATTGTCAGTTGTCTATCTTTCCTAGTATTGTGTACATCATATCAGCCCCTGCATCTCCAGTTTTGGGCTTCATGGTTGATAAGACTGGGAGGAACGTGTATTGGGTATTGCTTGCAGTGGCAGCAACACTTGCCGCTCACATGATGCTGGCCTTCACTTTCTGGAACCCATGGATCGCAATGGTGACTTCCCTGGCAACCTTTTACACTGCACTTAAACATTTTGCACATTCATAAACCGTTATAGTATGTCTTGAAAATTGAGTCTGTTCGTGTGGATGAACTAAAACTTTTTTTCAGTTGGAGAATTGTTTTATCTCGTGTCCAGTTAACTTCTTTGGTTTCAGCCAACTGAGAAATTGTAAAGTGAGATTCTGTGCATTTGCTTGATTTCCAGTCCCTGCTTGGCGTGTCATACTCCTTATTGGCCTGTGCACTTTGGCCCATGGTGGCTTTTGTCGTGCCTGAACATCAACTCGGGACAGCCTATGGCTTGTATGTGCCTTTTTTTTATCATTAAGACTTAAATTATACATATTCTGCTTGTTTGGGCCACCCATTAACATATAAATATTGCTATATTGACACTGATGTGTGTTCTCTGTCTTTGCACATTAGTATGCAGTCCATTCAGAACCTGGGACTCGCTATCATTTCCATAGCGGCAGGGGCGATCCTCGACAGCAAAGGGTACCTGGTTCTGGAAGTGTTTTTTTGCGCCTGCATTTGTGGTCAGTACTTTTATGTCTTTTTGTTTCCCTTTTTTTTTTTTTTCAAAGTCTTGTTAGACACTTGTGAGTGCCATTGTTGGTTATGTCTTTTTTTGCATTGGTTTTCCTTCCACTTTCTTGTAGTTGGACTGATAGCCGCAGTGTTGCTGTACTTTGTGGATTACATTAAAGGTGAGAAAAGACTGGAGTGTTGAATTGTCCCACATTTTCACTCCTCTCTGTTTTGTGTTTCTTTATTGTCTCCGATTTTCTTCATAAGCTTTCTCATATGACATCTTTTCACTTTACTCTCACACTCTTTTCCTTACCATCAGATTCACTCACTGCTTAATCTGCCTATTTCCTTCTCTTGCTCCAGGAGGAGATTTGAACCTGTCAGCCGCAGCCAGAGCCAAACTCAGTAAAGAAGCCAGTTCAGATGCAGAGTGAGTAGCTTTGACCTTCCACACACCGTCAGTGCTTTTCCACCCACTTGCGCATCAATTAGACAAGCATCTCAGAAACGTATTGAACACTTCTCTCATGCAGTCAAGTGACATAAACACATTGTAGGTAGACAGAAACTTCCAATATAGACACAACTAATAGTTTTAACTACAAATAATAGTTAATAATGTATAGAGGTTATAAAACATACCAAAAGTTTTGGTCGATTAAACTTTAATTTGTTCAGAGTGGTTGTTACAGAGAACAGGGTTATGGACTTGCTAGGGATATAATACAGTGTATCAATAATGTTATGATTTCTTATTATCCACGCTTAAAATGCAAGAAACCTGTACAACATGTATTTTGTATGTATTATATATTATACATGTATTACACATATAAAAATGAAGCGGACTGACACAGACTTTGTTGTTGGTTCTGCAACAAAGAGAAATTTTAAAGGTAAAAATCCTTTATTAGGTTTTAGTTCAAAAGTTGTTTTTTTTAATAAACACACACAGGCAAACATGTTTTGAAGCGAGTCTTCTTTAACATAGAAGTCATTTTCTATATTAGCTGGCTGGGTTATGTGCTTCGGCTTTCATATTCATTTGTACTGACACGTGCATGTTAGCTGTGGTTGGTTTATTTTGTACTCGCAGCACTGAATGAAACCAATACTTCTACTTTCAGTTCACAGTTACAATTAGAAAGAACGATGAAAGTCACATGTTTTCTGGACTCATGTAGAACCTGACTAATCTCTATTTTTATGTGTGTGTTATGACTTGTGCAGACTGATTAATATCTCCTGGTTCATGCCTTAATTGATATTTTCCAGATGATGATGATGATGATGAGCGAACACACATGGTCCTGGGCTTCAGAGCCAGCAGGCTGCAGTGTCCACCCCTGAGCTTTCAATCTGCTACCATGGGGCAGGACTGCGGTTCTGACTCCGCCCAGTGATGTCATCTGTGGTTCTTCACACCAGAACTGACTGTCTGGAATTGGGACTGTTGCATAACCTTGCATAAATGTCTAAATGCGATTTTACGGGACACTTGACAAACGACATATCCTACTTAATCCACAGTTACTCTCCAATGTGTCAAAGTTACTTTATTTCTACTTGGATTCACTCACTACTGACTTTTTGTGTGTGTCAAAGTTCAGCATGCTTGAAAAATATTTGAATTATCAAAAGATGACATTTGTACTTACAGCACAGAGTGAAGGGGTCCTTTGATTTTATCATGTACTATTTATTGTTAATTTAGCTTTTTAACATGTAAAATGGGGTAACTGATTTTAAATGTTTGGGGTTTTGTTTTTTTTGTTTTCTTGTTTTTACAAAAAAAAAAAAACATTTCTGCACAACTGTTATTAGCCTGGTTGCAGAAAGCTCTGCAGTTCATTTATGTACACACCATTTGTCACAATTACTAACCAAAATCAGTCTTTTTGGACTGTGCTTGGGCACAATGGGCTCATAGTCAGTTCTAATATGTTTCATTGACCTTTGTGTGGCAGGTTATCTCAAAAAGAGCAGAGCTTACCCATGTAATGATATTCACAGTCTCAACTTTTATAAACTCTTCCATTAATGTGACCTTTATTTATTTAAAGAGTCAGATCAGTTCCACGCAAAAATTGTGTTTTATCGATTGTCTTTATTGCTCTTTTATCAAGCTCAGGTAATTAATTCTTTCTAAGCACTTCCCCAAATTGATATTTGTTTTATCTTAATGGTGTAACAACATATTCAGCTTAACACTGACCATTCCAGTAATGTGGGAGGAGGATTTTGTGTTAATGGCAGGGTCACGCACTGTGGATGATTAACATTCACTACCTCAGTTGGGCAAATGAACCCTTATTCGAGTCTTAACAAGAATTTCATACATACATAAAGACAGCCAGTACAATTAATAGTACAAAAAGGGAAGAAAAAAAAAAAGGTAGTTACACATTCAAATGACTATACTCAGAAATGGCTGCTCGGTCAGCTTGTTTGCTCTGTGGTGTCGGGAACTCACTGCAATTGTTTAACAGAGAAAACTTGTATTAAACTTTAACTGACATTGAACTGTGTACAAGATGACTGTGAAATGGTACAGAAAAATTCAAAGTTATTGAAAAGATCACATTTGATGCCATGAACAATGACATTCAATTAAACATATTTTTTTAAAGCATCCTTTTTTTTTTTTTCTTTTTTTTTTTTATTGAAGTAGTTCTGTAATACTTTTGTGTCCTTTTCTCTGTCTTCTGCAGCAGACTGGGTGACTAATCCTATTGTAATATTTGCATAATTGTGTTCATGTTAGTGTTGGCTGCAGAGATGTTCAAAGTGTCTATGTTATTTTATTTTTTCCTGCAGGAAAGAAAGGCAGCCAAGTAAGCCGACACAGGGTGAGCTGGCTAGACTGGCACCCATGTCTGCTTTTGGCTTACGCAACCGCTATCTCTCCAGGCTGGGCGCACAGGTATACAAACACACACACACTTTATGCAATTCATATTCAAAGAGAGCCATTTATTAATCCGTTCAGCCTCTTATCTTTACAGTGATAGAACATTATGTTTTTTCTATTATTGTTCTGTTTGTAGGCTTTGCTTCTTCGCTGTTGTAACTTCCACTGTGGGGGTTTTTCTTCTTCATTTAATCTGTCCTGTCTTCTCTTCGCTCAGATCCCAGACCACTTCTCCAGCCATCTGTCATCACTTGCTTACAGGAGTGTTCTGAAATGATGCCCTTCATTCAGCTGTCTGCTGCTCCAACACTGTCACTCTGTGCCTCGAGACAAGTATATGCTAAAATAGACGATGCTTTAAAAAAATGTCCTATTTTCAATGGAAATTTGAAGCGCTTTTTACCTCCAGGTTATTTTTAATCTTCACTTGAATTACTGTTCCGAGTGTTCGCTGGTGTGTTTGTTTTATGGCTACATATTGTCACTGTTTGGAATATTTTAGACCTGTCTTATTTTCCATTTTTGAACTGAATATTTCTTCTCTTTTAGAAATAAGATTCTCTACATACGACAGAGGGCACCAGTTCCCACAAGTGTTTAATGTCACCTATGACCACAGTGTTGCTGCTTTCTATTGAGCAGTCTGTTGATTGTGGTGTTGCTCCAGTTTTGCAAGTTAATTGCAAGATGACCTTAGTATTTGCATAATAATTGCACAATTAGTGAAATTTTGTATATTGTTTAGTTATGACAAATGCATTATTTAATTTAAATCAATAAAATGAAGTATAAAACACAGAGAATGCGTTTGTAGGATAATTTAAATCACTATTGTCTACCGATCACATCCCTTCACGGATTATACCCTTCACACCTCTTGCTGACCAGACACACAGTGGGCTCCACTCTTTTATTCCTCCTCCAGAGCCAGGCTCTGAACTTCAGACGCTTTGGATGAGAACTACAGAAGTAGATGAGAGGATTTACGCAGCAGTTTAGCACGACAACCGGTTTCCAGACTTTAAACGTGATCATGGCCAGGTTCAGCAGATGACAGTTTCCTGGCATGTAGACTCTGACAAACATGTAGACAGTGCGGACAATATGATACGGCACAAAACAAACGGCAAACATGAGGCACACAGTTAAAAGGGTATACAAGCACTTTTTGCGCACACGCTGTTTCCTGGTATTAGAAATGCAGTCCGCGGCCCCGCAGTACAGCACCTTTATCATGGAGCAGTAACAGGTGACCACGACCAAGAATGGGATCAAAAAGCCCGCTATAACCAAGAACAGCCCATATGGAAAGAACATATCAAATTGCGTCGGGCCGGTCATTTCAAAGCAAACAGTCATGTTGTTGATCACACCCGTGTGCGCAAACACAAATGTCGGTGAAATCTCGGCATTGGCTAGAATCCAAATGGACCCTGACGCAAGGATGGCGAACTTTCTGGTCCTGAGGCGCACAGCAGCGATGGGATAGCACACCCCGATGAACCGGTGAACGCTGACGCAGGTGACAAACATTATGCTACAGTGGAGGTTGACCAGAAAGACAAATCTAACAGTTTTGCAGAAGATGTTGCCGAAGGGCCAGAAGTTTCCCATAGCATCGCTGATGATAAGTGGAGGAAGGGCCAGCACGAAGAGGAGGTCCGCGACTGCGAGGTTGGTCAGGTAGATCACCGTGTTGCTCCAGCGGCGCGTCCGACAGATAACGCACCACAGCAGGACGCCGTTTAAACTCAGGCCAAGCAAAAAGACTAGGCTGTAGGACACCGGGATAAGGATCCTTTTATAGTAGGTGGACAGCGGGCAGATTTGGAAGTCCTCCATCCAAAAGGCCAAATCTGATGGTTTGATAGGCCCTACAGCAAAACGACCCTTAAAGGAGGCCTTTTAGTATTTAGGCATCTTTATACCTCACCTCTTCGGTTCTCACCTGAGTCTGTGTAGGGTGGCGTGATATAAAATATCAATCGTGCTGTTTGTTTAACTTGAGTCCAACCCACACCCTGGAAGTTAGTTGCTAAGAGCAAATAGATTGGCACACCGTGAGCAATTCCCAGCAACCTCCCCCCTCCCCCGCACGCACGCGCACACACACACACACACACACACACACACACACACACACACACACACACACACACACACGCAAAAGATAAACCGCGCAGAATACAGCGATTAAAGTCGATCGCCAAGTTAAATGACGCCGTGTCAACACGCGCGGGGGGGGGGGGGGGGGGGCGCTGTATTGAAAAGCAGAGGCGGGGGGCACGCGCACACCCTCAGCATCCCATTGGCTGCGAAAATTTTCCAAGTGTGGTCGCTCACCGGCTGCTCCCGACTCTAAGTGTTCACTGCATCTCTGTCTGACTGCGGGTGGAGAGCTCGTCATGCTGAGGAGCGGCACGTACAGGTTAGTAACCCGCGCAGCGACTCGCCTTAGTCCCAAATGTAAAGCAGCAGTGTTTGTTATTTCGGTTAAACGGGAAGCTCCGGTAACGGCTGCTTCAAGCACTGATGAGTGATTTTAAAACCCTACGTATCGGTACTCTCTGCAGCTGGACACAGAGTACAGGCTCCTCGCATGTCGAGAGATTCTGACATATTTCATATTTTTGAGAGTTTTGCACTCTAACTTGAGTGATGTCCTTACAGAAATGTTCACCAAGGAGAGGAGGTGAGACTGCGCAGCGGGAGTCTGGCTCGGGAGAGGAAGCACCTTGCTCTGTGCATCAATAACCAGGTAAGATGCAGGCTGTTAGTATTGTTGTCATTACTGTAAAATAGATTATATATAATTGTCTGGTGCTGGGAAAGTCATGTCTGTGGATGGATGACAGACTGTTTTTTTTTTTTTCGGTGAGGGAACAGTTCAGTAATGATGTCATTCACTTTGTCATTCTTTTTTGGAGCGCTAAGTTGACGCTTTCACTGCTGGGCACCACACACTTCTAGGAGAGGAGAGAAGACGGTGTATGTTGCAAACATCTATTAAAAATGTCTTTCATTATCCGCTTTTGGACTTCTGTTGCACTTTGGAAAGACATTAGAAAAGCACCAACATTATGCACAATGGAAAATCTTTTCCAAAACTATATTAAAGCCGTTTTTCTCCCTTGCTCTCTAAGTGCTTTGAATTCTGCTTCCCTTATTCACCATTTAAAATGGTAAAACTGACTGAGTTCAGTTTGGTTTAGGAAATTGCTTTTTTTATGTTGGCTCGGGGCCACTCAAAGATTATCGTTGTGGCCGCAACTAAAAAAGGTCTCATTAATACTACATATAGCGCCCTTCATTATAAATGACTTCATTTTCAGAAAGAAATAGTCATATTTCTATAGCCATAGTTGAACTGCTCAGCTGAATGGGGCTGGCATGTGTTCCTCATTGCAATGAGTCCTGAGCTCATGTATAGAGTTTAATAGCTCTGACATCTGGTTTGAAAGGAGCAGTTGTTGCAGTTGACTTGCTAATGTAAATTCTGTTCTGCTCGAGTCATCTTTAACAGACTGTTTCCATTGTGTGTTCGAGGTGAGTGTATAGGTGCACAAGTTCACCTAGGTGTAGCGAGCCCCTGAATATTTAATGTCGGTGATGTAGTGTTGCGCATTATCGGTGGCTGGGGATATTGAGCCTGTGAGATCTGAAAGCAGAGTTCCATCATACATTTTTCACTTACTCTGCAATATAGTATGATGGTGCCCCCCCCCCCCCCTTTTTTTATTTCACATCCTCCAACACTTGCTCATTTTGACTTCAGATTTTATCCTGATGTGTTTCTACTGCGCGACCTGACAGCTGAATTTTATCATCACTTTTCCAAAAATGACATTTCTAAATTGATCTAGCTCAGCTCTGTGACATGCCACGTCAGGGTGGATTCATGCAAGACTGCTGAGGAGGACGTGAAGAAGCTCGGTGAAGGACCAATCAGTAATTGGCATTAGATATATATGAGTGAGGATACAAATGTGGGTTACTGAGGCTGCTCCACTTGCTCCGTGTGCATGAGTGATTCAGATTCATTGCCGAGGTGAGAACCCCGTGAGAAGCGCATTAATCTATCTAGCTATTACCCCGTAATCAATGGAAAAGCTGAATTTTATGGCTATGGGTCCGTGTTGCTAATCATTTTACAGAGAGATTATTTAAGCAGCATGCCAATGGGGTCACATCTAATGGGGTTAAGTATAAAATATAAAAGGTGGAATATTTGATGCACCACTCACAGTTGGAATTTTGAAATCTGTTACCAGTATCATGCATGAAACTTATAATTCAATAAAAATCAAGAAAAAAATGTCCCAATGTGCAGTCTTTTTAATGAATATATTCAACAGGAGCTGAATATCCATGGATTTCATTCAGATCCTGTATCGCGGTACAGGGCAACAACAGAGTCTTGCATTTTAGGCACAACTGCAGCATTCTGTTATGCAGAGGGTTGTACACAGTACGAGTGTGGTGCCAGGGAAGGGTGTCATATTTCAGAAGTGCATTACTGTATCTCCCTGAGTGGGACAGAGCAGCGCTGAGTGCTGTTTGCGCTAGCTCACTCAAACGCCCCGCAATTGAGTTGTAATGATGTGGACGAGCAGCATGAGCTTGCACGCTGATGGACAGATGTGTTCTTTGCCCACCCCAGTGTTCGTATTCACACTGGAATTTAGTGCCACAGGTAAATAAAAAAAAACACCTCTCCCCACCTCACGGTAAAACACACAATTATCTGCCAGTTCTGTGGTGATTTCCATCTCATCCCTTTAAAATGTCCCTGAAGGCTGGTCAGGTCTCAAAGTGTGAGCTTACGGTCTTTGATCACTGAAAGAAGCCCCCTTACCGATGATGGCCTTGTCTATATGCACTCAGAACTTTCCTCACCATATGTTAACCGGAGCAGCTCTCCGCTGGTTAATAGTACCGGCTGGGGAATACTCCCAAGTGCTCCATTTTGCATTTTGATGGGGTGTGTGATCATTTTCTCTCACCTCCTTCATCTCTTTTCATCACACCCCACCCACTTCATATCTTCTTCTTCTATTGCATTTTTTTTTTTTTTGAATAACCCTGTGCTCACTTCTTCTTAATTGATAGGCTCTTGCTTCCCTCATTGTACCTCACCATTTTCAGCTTCTTGAATGTTCTGCATTCTTCACCGCAGTGCCATATGCTCAACACAGGCAGTTTTGAAGGCTCATATCGAATAAAGTATATTCTGAGTGCATCAGTGCGAAGGAGACGAATCTGCCGCCCAACCAAAACAGCTGGTCAGCAGAAAATTGACAAAACTAACAGTTTTGAGATCTGTCATCACGTGTCGAGCAGAATTACCTCGCAGCAGCAAAAGACGGCAGATCAAAAGAGGAACAGATAGTTAAAATATGTGCCTGTTCAGCCTTAGTGTAAATGCTGTGTGATGGCTCTTCCATTAGAGTCATTTCTTTTGATTTATAGATATTAAATCTGTGGATGTCTTTCAAATAAATAGGTATGTATGAGGGTTTTTTTTTTTACTTTTTAATTACAGACCTTCATCTACTTTTTTTGTGTTGCTGTACCTGATTTGCTTCTTCTAGCTTTACTAGATCTACTCCAGCCAGATATTGATAGCTGTGTAAGTACAGCAGCCTAGGATTTATGAGAATGTATACATTCAGCTGCACCTGCCAGTTAAAGGTCTCTACATGTTATAATATAATCAACATGTAACTATTTTCACACGACACTTTCATTTGGATTTGTTTGTCTTTTCTTTTTTCTCTCTCCTAGTTTTCTCGTACCCCTTTCTCACCTCTTAAAGGATATAAAGCTTTCTATATAAGCACATTTATTGCCACTCTTTTACTGCATAGCTATAATACTAAGAGAAAACAAGATTTCAAATTACGTAATCACAGAAACACCTCAGTAACACTATCATCTCTCTGAATGCTTTTTTTGTACTTGGGGACTCAGACGAAAGAGTAAATGTTGACTTCCATATTACTCCTCTCATGCACTGCGCATGTAAATTGATTTCCAATGTCACAATTAATGAGCACCTCCAGTGGTACAGCCCTCTTGATTGGGTATTTCCTCGAGCTGTTCGGCAAGTCGAGCGACAGCTAAAGAGTCAATAGTGTAATGCAGATGTTTCGGCGCATCAACACACTGTAATGAAATCCTCTGAGATCAGACTGAGGTGTATACGTGCTTGCATACATGCTGCTGTGCACGTATGCAGGTGCATTAACTGTTCTTTTTTTTTTTTTTTTTTTTTTAAATGACATCAGAAACAGCAGTATGCGACATTACGTGATGGCAGAGCTTCAGTTCATCCTTTGTCATTTTTTTTTTTTTTTTTTTAAATAAATAGGACAGGGGGAATGAATGAGAGAAAGAGGGGGAGAGAAAGAAAGAAAACCAAAGGGGAGAAGAGACGGTGAGAAGGGGGGTGAAGAGAGAGAAAAAAAAAAAAAGAACTCCTGGGTCACCTGTATGGAGAAAAAAAAAAAAACAAACAAAAAAAACAAACAGAGGAGACAGCAAACAACAAAGAGCAACATAATAATAGAGAAAACAAAGCACCATCACAATAAACTAGCTAGTCATAGATATCAATATTTACTAAATAATAAACGATATTGTGCAGCACGCAAGATAGACAGCGCACAGTGTGCTTTGAGGCAGCAGCCAAGAAAGCTTTAGTCCGCGTCTGTGAATACCCATGTGTGCATACCTGTGTGGATCAGCATGCTTGCATTCCAAAGGTTTCTCCATGTAATGATCTGCTAGGGAGTGTGGGGGGGCCACAGCCCCGTCCTCCAGGGTGTGAAGCGGGTATGGAGGAGATCAAAACTCCAGACATCCAGAGGCCCCCAGAACACAAGAGACCATGGAAGACCAACAGAGGGGCAGCCGCGCCACTGTTCCAGTAAGAGCTGAGGAGAGTCCCAGATGAGGGCTCGCCCAGCAGCCGCGGAGCAGAAGTCAGGGGGAGTTGCAGTGACGCGCCCGTGAGCTCCGCCGGCCCCCAGCTGTGCCTGAGTGACCGAGCCCCAGGCCGAGAGGCCGGGGGCACCCCACCTCCAAAGGGGCCCGAGCGAGCCCCAGGCCCCAGGCCCCAGGCCCCGACAAGCGGCCGCCAAGGAGTGAGCCGGTGTGTACCCGGACGCCCACCCCCAGACACAAAGAACCACCAACACACCGACACCTGAGGGAGTCCGCCACCGGCAGGGGAAGTGGTGGTGGGTGGAGATAGGCCTCCAAACCTTGGAGGGCCTGAGGTGTCCCCAGAGAGGTGGCGTCTGATACCCAACCTGACATATAGACACAGACATACAGGCACACACAGACACAAACATCCATTCCCACCCTCATGCTCTCATATGCACTCACTCCACACTCAACCAACGTGGAGACAGACATAAAGAGACGCTGTACACACAATCACACTCCCCAAGCGTACTCTACAAACCGGGTCTAGGTACCCTTGCCCCTGGAGGGGGGGAATTGCACCCAGACCCAGGTGGTGTTACCCTTTTCCCTGCGGTGGGGAGAGGCAGACCACCCCGACTCCGCAGCAGCAGGGAGGCCCCACACCCCAGACCGCAGTCGGACGGCCAACTCCTCCTACTAGCCCTCCCGCTCCAGCAGGCCGCAGAGAATGGGGGTGGGAGAAGACTCCAAACCTCCCTCCACCCGCTCATTGTAGTGTTGATGCATATGTGTTCTAAGGTGCAATTAAAACCCAGGAGGGCATGGAGCTACCTGCCAAGGAGCAGCAGGTAAGCGCATAGTCCCTCCTGCTAGCCCTCAATGACTAAGTGTATTTAAAATTGAGAGGTGGGCAACGACGTCAGGGGTGAGGTATACACCCTGATGGTGATTTGGACTCCGTGATTGTGCCCACCCCCAAGATCCTATATGTATGTGTAATGAGAGTGTGAATAATGTGAATGTCTAAGTTGTGGGATAAAATTGAGGCAGAGGCAGCCAGAAGGGGACGGGGGGGACGGGGGGGGGGGGGGGGGGGGGTAGCCTCCTCTGCACCCTGGTGACATACCCCCACTCCAAGGCCCTGCATGTGTGGGTGGTTGTGGAGGAGCGGGAAGAGGGAGGCAGCTGGAGATGGGGAGGGAAGGAAGGGAGGGGCAGGTAACCCCTCCCTGGGGCCAGCTCCCCCGCTGACCCCAGTAGGCACTCCCACCCTCCGCGACCCGCCAGGGAAGGGGGGCCCAGGCCCATCAGACCGGGGCCCAGTGCAGTAGCGCCCCCCGGCTCCACAGAGCCCTGGACAGTCCACCCAACCCCACCACAGAGAAAACTGCACCCACCCCACCATCCACACATCTTCCAGACTACATAAGACGGTAAACGCCCAGGCTGAGATCTTCCTCCACCTCTCCTGTATCTCCCCCTCCTGCAGAGAGTTCCTGAAGAGAAGAAAGCTCCTGCAAGATGTGACCATCCCCCCCACCAGTTGAAGAGCCCCCCAGGCGGCTCGACGCACCGGCGGCACCCTGCTCCAGGGCCGGGCCCCCATGCACCCATCCGCCCACAACCCCGGCAACACACCAACCAGGACCCAAGCCCCCGAGGCCCGGCCCGGGCCCCAGCCCAGAGACGGAGCGCCCCCAGAACCTCACGCCCATCCCGGACCCACCCAGGGGCAGCCAGGTTGCCAGGTCAGTAACCCACGTCCGTCAGCACAGACCCTCCCCTAGCCCCGCTGCACGCAGCCGCGAGGAAACAGTCACCTGAGAGCCAACAGAGCCCCCAACCGGACGTGACCGCTACCCCGGGTTGAGCTCCCCAAGGAAGATGCCTCCGGGGAACCCCCCGACGCCCTAAGCCTGTCCCTACCCCCTCACCAATCACAACAGTGAAGGCGGGACCAAACTATGACCCCCCACCCCCACTAGGTGATGGAGCTGATAAAAGGGGCCCAGAGCAATTGATCTAATGTGGTGGCAGAGGCTGTGTCAAGACTAATGTAATCTAATAGATAATTTCTATATTGGTTAGAATTAAGATTATTTTTATTTTTCCAGTTCATGAGGACTGTTTTCTTGGCTATGCATAGGGCAGTGAAGATCATATGGGCTATATTCTTTTCTGAAGTGACATTATCTAAGCTGCCCAGTAGACACACTAAGGGGGAAGTTGGGATGTTACATTTCAGACACTTTGATAAGTCTTCACATATCTCGCGCCAAAACTTTTGCACTGGTGGACAGAACCAAAGAGCGTGGATGTAATTGTCTGGTGTATTGCCTTGACAGTGTGAGCAGTTGTTGGAAGATGTAAAGCCCATCTTGAACATCCGATGACCTGTATAGTGCACTCTATGAAGTATTTTGTATTGTATTAATTGCAGACTGGGATTTTTAATTAATTTAAAAGTTTTTAAGCAAATCTGAGACCAGAAGTTTTGGTCTAGGTTGACTGATAAATCTGCTTCCCACTTTGCAGTAGGAAGGGATATTGATTCATCTAATTTAGAAAGTGTTCTGTATATTTTAGATAATAATTTGGGGGATTTAAGAGTAAGAAAATGTGCCGCACTTAGTGGTGTTTGTAATTCAACTTGACTGAGGTTAAATTTCTTTTTTACTATGGATTTAATTTGTTGATATTCTAAAAACCTTGTCTTGTTGATCCCATATTGTTCAACTAGTCTGTCAAATGGAATAAATTCTGTTCCCTCTAATATATGTTCTAAGTATTTAATTCCTTTACAACTCCATTCTGGGAAATTAATCATATTATTGTTTTGTAATATGTCAGGGTTATTCCAGATAGGTGTGCGTTTGCATGGGATTAATGAAGACTCCGTTATTTTTAGAAACTCCCACCATGCTGTTAGAGAAAAGCTGATGTTGATACTTTTAAAGCATTCATGTCTTTTGATGTTTGAGCTAATAAATGGTAGGTCTGAAATCTCTAGATCCTTGCATAGTGCCTGTTCAACATCTAGCCAGGGCTCAACTAAGAAGGTATGTTTTAACCATTCTGAGATGAACTGAAGCCTGTTGGCTAAGAAGTATTGGTGAAAATTAGGCAGATCTAATCCTCCTCTATCCTTGGTTCTTTGTAGCGTTTTTAAGCTAATACGCGGGGATTTATCTTTCCAAAGGAATTTGGAAATATATGAATCCAGAGATCTGAACCAATCTTGTGATGGTTTGTTAGGGATCATCAAAAATAAGTAATTTATTTTTGGCAAGATCATCATTTTTATAGTGGCGACCCTTCCCATGAGTGATATGGGTAAAGATTTCCATCTAGTCAGATCGCCTTCTACTTTCTTTAGAAGTGGGATGTGGTTTAGTTTAGTTAAGTCTGAAAGCTTAGGAGAGACATTAATACCTAAATATTTAATATTTCCGGATTGCAGTGGGGCAGAGGAAGAATGATGGAAGGAGCAGTTAATGGGGAGAACTGTAGATTTTGGCCAGTTAATTGAATAATCTGAAACTCTTGAAAACCAGTTTATTAAAGTAATTACCTCAGAGAGGTTGGTTTGTGTGTTTTGCAGAAAAAGCAACACATCATCCGCATAGAGACTGATTTTATGTTCTATGTTCTTACATTTTATGCCCTTAATTGTTGTAGCCTGTCTAAATGCTGCTGCTAGAGGTTCGATAAAAATTGCAAAAAGTGAAGGGGAGAGTGGGCATCCCTGTCTGGTGCCCCTCAGGAGACAGAAGCTGGAGGATGTCTGGTCATTTGTTCTGATACGAGCCGTTGGGGAATTGTATAATATTCTTATCCAGTTTATGAAAGAGTTTCCAAAACCAAATTTGTGTAAAGTTGCGAATAAAAATTTCCAATTAACTCTGTCAAATGCTTTTTCTGCATCTAGAGATAATATTATGGTTTCGATGTTTTTATCGTATGAGTAGTCTATTAAATTAAGTAATCTACGAGTGTTTGTTGAGGAGTGCCGACCTTTTATGAAACCAGTTTGGTCAGGATGAATTAAGAGGGGGGTCATTTTCTCTAATCTCTTTGAGAGAGCTTTGCAGATTATTTTAAGGTCTACATTTAAAAGAGAAATTGGACGATAGCTTGAGGGAAATAAAGGGTCTTTGCCTGGTTTTAGCAGGAGACTAATGTTGGCAGAATTCATATTTGGTGGTAGTCTGCCCTTTTCCTCGATTTCCTGCAACATGCTGTGGAATACTGGTGCCAAAATTGTCCAGAATTCTTTGTAGAATTCTGCAGGGAAGCCGTCTGGACCTGGAGCCTTATTATTGGGCATACTTATCAGGGCTTCCTGGAGTTCACTTGGCGTCAGTGGCGAATCCAGTTCCATTGCTTGACTGTCTAGTAATTTTGGAAGAGTTACGTTGTCAAGAAACAGATCAATTTCATTTTTAGATGGGTTTATTTGTGGTGAGTATAAAGTTTCATAGAAATCCCTAAAAATGTTGTTTATTCTTCCAGGATCATATATTGTGTTCCCCGATAAATCTTTAGCAGCACATATAGTTATTTTTTCTTTATTTATTTTTAGCTGGTTAGCTAGAAATCGACCTGATTTGTTACTGTGTTCAAAATTCTGCAAGCGAAGTCTTTGTATAAGGAATTGTGTTTTTTTATTAATAGTTTCATTTAATTCTAGTTTTGTTTTGCATATTTTGTTCAATGTTTCCTGATCTTGGTGGGACGCGTAGGCTTCTTCTAGTGATTTGATGTTTTTTTCTAATTCCTGAATATTTTTGTTTTCTTCTTTCTTTTTGTGTGATGAGAAAGAAATTATTTTACCTCTCATCACAGCTTTCCCTGCTTCCCATAGAACAGAAGCAGATATTCCGGGAGTGTCATTAAAGTCTAAATATGAAGTCCATTCCTTTTTAAAGTATTTAATAAAGTCTTCATCTTTAAGTAGTGATATATTAAATCTCCAGTTTTTACTTGGCGTAGTATTATTCTTGTGCATTAGTGTTAAAGATACAGGAGCATGATCGCTGACAGCTATAGGATGAATCTCAGTGTCTGAAATGTCACACAGCAGTGAGCTGCTGACCAAAAAATAATCCAGACGAGAGTAAGAGTGATGAACATGCGAGAAAAAAGTATATTCCTTACTGGTGGGGTGAAGAGAGCGCCATGCATCGCAAAGACCAAAGTCGTTCATATACTGTTTGATTATATTTGTGGACTGCCAATTACGCTGAGTTCCTGTTGTGTTGAGCCTATCCATTTCTTCATTTAGTCCAAGGTTGAGGTCACCGCCAAGAATGAGTGTGCAATCAAGGTGTTCAGAGAGTGCACTAAAAAAACCGTGGAAGAATGAGGGTTCATCAACATTTGGACCATATATACTAACAATACATAGTTTTTTGTTCAATATTGATAGTTTAATAATTAGAAATCTACCCTCTGGATCTATAACTGTATCGAGTACTGTAAAATTAACATTTTTATGTATTAAAATTGCTACTCCCCGTTGTCTAGAATTATAACCGGCTGCAAACACGTTAGGAAACTCAGGTGTTTTAAGTTCATTTAAACCTGTGACAGGTTTGTGAGTTTCTTGTAATAAAACAACATCTGCCTGTAGTTTTTTAAGCTGGTTAAATATCTTTAACCTCTTTCCTCTGGTGCCAGCTCCATTTACATTCCATGTGACAAACCTCAGCATGCCCTTAATTGTGCGTGTATGTCTAATGATGTATGCTGGGTGTTTCGTTTAGACAGGTGGAGAGAATATGGAAACATCCCTTGTTTGTAAATAGAAAGAGAAAAAGAAGTGTGGTGAGAGACTCCATAAGTCTGACTATGTGTGTGAATATTCACTAATATGAACAAGCGTGGCTTGCTTATGTGTCCTGCAAGTCTGTGCGTGCTGTGAGGCTGTTGTGAATGTGCTGCCGTTGAGCTGATGTGTTTGCGTGATCGTGTTGTGAAAATATGGAGAAATAGAGGGTGTTGTTTGTAGGTGAGTGGGGAAGTAGGTGACCACAGCAGTGAAAGACAAGAGAAAGAAAGAAACCACATGAACTGTGAGCGACAACAAAAAAAAAGAAACGAAACGGAAACATTCCAATTAAAGCAATGACGGAGGGTGACGGTGTTATATCTGCTATGACATCATATTGATATTACTAGCTTAAACTCATGTTAAAGGAGAGAGTGTGAATGAATAAGAAAAGAGTGTAGCGGGTTCTTATCTGGAGTGCAGTTAATATAACCACGGTGTGGTGCCGAGGTCGCGGTAAAGCTGTCCGTCCACGTAGAGCCGGTCCACGGCGATGACAGCACGGGAGCCTTTCTGGATGAAGCTATGTCGAACTGGGAACAGGACCTTAACATTAACTGTTCTAGTGCAGTGTTTGTGTCCACGGGCTTGTGGAGGGGGGCTTTATCCTGTGGAGAGACAATGCTAGACTGAAGGGCACAAAGGCCCGACCATCTCCCACAAGTGTTTTGTGTACGTGTGCAAGTGTTTTAGTGTGGCCGTTCAGTGGTGCCTGCCATCGATCTTTGTGATAGAACTAGGACGCTGAGAAATAATGATTTTAATAACTCATCAATTAAAGGGAAGCAGACTTTCTGCTATGTGCTGTTGTTTTCTCTCCCCTTTATCCCACTTTTCCATCCATCTCCCATTTTTCAGCAACTTAATGCTTCACTTTACCTTGCATCCAAGTCTATTGATTGCCCTTATTTTGCTATCGAAAATAATGTGATAAACTTGTTTATATGCACAGGAGCAGCAGGTTTCACTAATATCCCCGTTTCTATGCAACCATGTATTCAGGTGTTGATTTAATCGATTGCCCTATAGACTGCAAGCAATATCCCTCCCTTGATATTTCTTATGTAATTGTAGAGCATTTTATCTCGTTCAGAAACCCAAGAGATTACAGTTGGTGGTGAATAAATAGTAGCTGAAAAAACAACAACAACAAAAAAACATAGCTTCAGTAAATATTAGTAACTAATAATTGTCTCTTTAAGCTGTGATTTGTCAGCTGATCTTTATCATAATCAGTATCATGAAGAGTAATTATTTCTGATCTCAGTAGTATCCATATATTTTAGCATATCAAAATTTTTATATTAACAAATATTGTATAAAATATGCTAACACATTCATTCCATTTAACACTGCCATTGCCATTAGTCATGGATTCTTATGTTGGCTAGAGCATCTGGATGGAGTCTTCATTTGATACGGCATAACACTTGTTGACACACTTATATTTTAAATCCTTTGCCTGGCATCTTGAACACTTAATCCATAATTGGCTTTGGTTGGTAGATATGCATAAACATTTAGAAGAGTCAAACTATTACAGTAACAGCACACAATGCCTGTACTACATGTACCGAAATGTGCAAAACATACAGAAAATGAATGTGCTGTGACACAAAATTTTGCTCAAAAGATTTGATTTTGTATGTATTGAATGCAAAAGGCTGCAGTTGAAATTATGAACTTTAGGATGTCTGGCCTGAGAATATGTTCCAAAGTAGTCTTTTTCTTTCCCCAACAAGTATAGTATAAGTTTGTGTGGTGATGTTCAAACTGGGGTAGTTCTGTAACTGGACAATGCCAAGACTACATACTTTAAATAGTTTCTTGTCATCTCAAGGGGCATATTGTCGTCTAGAAAGAATTAAATTTGGAAACACAGGTTTTCCCAGACCTTTCAAATGTACATTTTGTCTTTTAAACTCAACAGAATGAGTTGTATGAGAAACACTGACATATGAAGTTCACACTGCCACAGGTGATCGTGTATTTTAGTGTAATAGAAAAAATATTTGTTGGTTTGTCTGCAAACTACTCCCACACAATCAGTTGTGCAACCAAACTTTTCACACAGGTATCTAAAAGGCCCCTAAAGGTTCTTACATATGTAATCATGTTGCCTAGCAACCACTATCAAGCAATGATCCATTAGTAGTGTTTATGCACCTATAACGCCTTATAAAAGAGTTGTATCATTTTAATTTCCTTGATTTAGCCAGGTTTATTTTTATACTCATTGTTGATATTTCTACATTTTACAATTTAGAGTATGAATATTATGTTACATCATTTGGCACATTAATTTATGAAGTAAGGTTTATTGTATTTAAAGATGAGAACAAAAATGTAAAGTTGGATGAATAACTAGATAAATGTATTTAAGGCGTGTGAATTAGTTCAGCCTACAAAACTCACCATTTTTCCAGATGTATTGCCAGTCCCATGCCCAGATATAAGACGTTTTCATCAGAGCATTCGGCATAAAATCGAAATCAATCAAATCATCAAGAATGAGCTTTCCATACCAAATTGGTCATGGTCTGGTTTAACAACAACTGCCTCCAGTGCTGTTAACTATCAGGATGCAAACTGTGGTCCTGTTGGCCAAAGACAAAGGAAGAAGCGAGACTGAAAGTGTGTTCTGAGCCAGAACAAGAGAAACGAAACGAAAAGAAGAGGCTGGAATATGGAGATGAGACTAGGGATTTTAAATGTAGGAACCAAGACAGGTAAAGGGAGAGAGTTGACTGATATGATGGCGAGGAGGAAGGTAGATGTATTGTGTTTGCAAGAGAAAGGCTCTGGGTAGTGAAGAGTTTCCAGATGACTGGAAAAATACAGATGAAGCCGTAAAGGACACTGCCAAAAAGGTGTTTGATTCTTTACAGAGGAAAGAAGACAAGGAATTGAGGAAAGTATTCAAAGGAAAAGGTTAGAAAAGATAAAGTCTGATAGGCTGGGAGAGGTAACAAAGGAAAAAGCTTATAGTGAAATGTGTATGAGGTTGAACACTAAGGAAGGAAAACTTGTATTGATTGGCGAGATGGCTGGAAAGGATGTTAGGGTGGTTACAGATAGAGATGGGAACTAACAAACGAAGGAAGAGTGTTGAAAACAAGGAAGGAGTACTTTGAGAAGCTGATTAATGAAGAAAATGAAAGAGGGGGACAAATAGAGAAAGGTTAGTGCAGGAAGTGCAGAAGATTTGTAAGGAGGAAGTGAGGACAGCTATGAAGAGATGGAAGGACTGGTGTTCCAGAAGACATACCTGTGGATGTGTGATGGTGTCTAGAAGAGAGGTCAACGGACATTTTAACCAGAATGTTTAACACAATCCTGGAGAGTGAGGAAATGCATACGTATTTGCAACAACACTGATAGAAACAGTGCTGTCTTTACTTCCTGTAGCTGACACAGTGAGGCAAAGAGCTCCTCTCCTCACTAACAACTAAAGAAGTTAACGTTTATGACACTGAACGACACTTTAGGAAGAATTTCAGTCGTCAGTAAACCTCCTGTTTCAACAACACTGAAGTTTTAGACAGTTATCATAAATGTTAACCTGTCTGGCACACACAGTAACATTAGCCACTTAGCAATTATCACTTAGCAGTGAGGGAACCATAGCTGAACTTAGCATAGAGTCCAAGACCTAAACAGAGCAAATGAAAGGTGAAAGTCTGGAGCAGAGCAGCGGTTTCAGGACTGATGAGTAGCGCTGAGGATGCAAAGAGCTGCAGAGAGAGAGCAGCAGGCAGCCGCAGGCAAGATGATGAAATGTAACTTTTCTATTTTTACAGTAATTTATTAAAATGTGTCACCTATTTTGATGTAGCAAACTGTGTGGTCAGATTTAAAAGTGAGTGCTCTGTTTTTCACAACTTATTTTATTATTATTATTATTATTATTATTATTATTATTATTATTTTAAGTATAAGTAAAAGCACCCTTTATCCATAATGTATTTGTAACTTTTCCATAATGCTCTTCTACAATAATTACATTATTTAGATGTTAGGTATTGTGCTGTTTGCTGAACCCTTAGTTTATTAGTATGTTCTAAAATATATTTTATCTTCAGGGTCTGCAATGAAATTATCTAAATAATTTGTGAACTGGATAAAACCTCCAAACCAACACCTTTAAACTTGATCTTAATCTAATACCTGTTTCAAATTTGTATGGAGTCCTGGCAAAGTCGGTATCGACTTTGCAATTGCAGTATCGTGACAAGCCTAGTAATAACTACAGAGAGATAAAGTTGATGAGTCATACCATGAAACCGTGGGAATAAGTGGTTGAAGGGAAGGTTAAGGACAGGGGTGATGATCAGTGAGCAGCAGTATGGCTTCATGCCATGAGAGTACTATAGATGCAACTTTTGCTTTAAGAATTTTGATAGAGAAGGTGAGAGGGGTTTTTTTTTGTGTCTTTGTGTATCTAGCGAAGGCTTATGATAAGGTACTAAGAAAGGAACTGTGATACTAAATGAGAAAATCAAGAGTGGCAAAGTGTGGTGCAGTACAGCGAGACATCAGTGAGGTGTACAGTAGAAGTGTCAGTGAAAGTTCAAGGTGGGGGTGGGTGTAAGCTCAGTGATGAGTGCTGAAGCCCTTCTTGTTTGTGGCAGCGATGGACATGTTGACAGATGATATTTGCAGACAACACTGCCGTGTCTAGTGAGAGTGGGGAGCAGATAAGGAGAGCCTGGAGAGGTGGAGGTATGACCTGGAGAGAAGAGGAATGAAGTCAGTAGAAGCAAGACAAAATACATATGTGAGAATGAAAGGGAGACAGGCAGAGTAGTAAAGAAGTAAGGAGTAGAGGTAGTGAAGGTGGGTGAGTTTAAATGTCTGTGGCAGACCATTCAAAGCAACAGACAGTGCATGAGACAAGTGGAGAAGAGGTGGAGAAGAGCTGCCATGGTTGTTTTTTAACAGAATAAAAGCAGCAAGAGTGAAAGGAAATGTTTACAAGATTGTGGTGAGACCTGCTATGACCTACTGTTTAGGAGAGTGGCTCTTCTTAGCGGATACCCGGCTAGTTGGCACCTGCATACGACATATGCTGCTATGCATCAGCATTATTCCAACTTACAAATCTGTGTTAATCAAGTGACTCAAATATGCGCCCTTATTTGAGGTTAGAAGGGACTGATAGCAACAACAAATTATAAATCACCTGATTTGACTCAGTTATGTAGCTATGCCAGGCAGTATGTGTGTAGGTGTTATTAATTACACATACAGATAGATATACTACATATTTATTATCATACAGCTTTTCCACTGTCATATGCGTATTCCATTAACACTGAGAATTATAGACCATGCTGACATATTGATGTTTTTCAACTGCCAGGAAGAAGTGAAAAGGTATCATTGCTACTGCAACCACAGCGGAGGCCAAGCTGTTCAAAAGATAGAAAGGTGAGACCCTGTACAGAAATCTGCCTGTTCATAAATGAGCAAAAAACCCCAAAGCACACGGCATTCTCCACAATAGGAAAATGCAATGTTGGATTTTAAAGCTATCAGAACCATTTTGCCATAACAGCACTTTATTTCACAATTCCAAAAACATTAGGCAGCTGTGTAAGATGTAAATAAAAAAATGAATGCATGAATCTGCAAATCTTATAAAGCCATATTTTATTCAAAATTGAACACAGATTTAAAAGAATGTACCATGTACCTTTTAGCATTGATGGTACCTTTCCACATATGCAAGCTGCGACTTTCATAGGCACTTGTGCCCCCCCATACCATCAGAGATGCAGGCATTTGAACTGATTGCTGATAACAAGCTGGTTCTTCTTCTGTACGTACACATGTATTCTTCTTTAAATGTTCCTATGTTGGAATTCTGTCATGACTTCCATGACAGAATCATCTGTTTTTAATACAGATCTGCCTGAAGAACCTGAAGCTCATTGACATTCCAATATTGACTTTAGGCTGTGCCTCTTGCACATAGAGATTTCTCCAGATTTTTGGAATGTTTTAATAATATCATATAATGCAGATGATGAGATATTCAATCATTGCAAATGCCGAACATTATTCTAAAACAATTCAACAATTTGTGCATGCATGTTTTTGCAGATTAGTGAGCATCTGCCATCTTTATTTTTGAGAAACTATGGGTCAAATTACTGACCTGTTACGAGTTAGTCTAATTAGTTACATTACCACTTAATTTTCCAACCTTTGTTTGCCCTCATGCCAGCTTTTTGAGGCATTTCCATCAAAGTGGGATATTTTTCTTTAAATGTGGATTTATGACATTTGCAAAACATTGTTTGCTTTTATGTATGTTTTTGAAATTGGGGTTTCACTAGCCTAGTATGTGCAGTAACCCCTGCAGTAACAACTTATCATTTTTTAGATGATTTGCATACACCATGTTCTGTGTTGATGCCAGTATTTATATTTCCAACCTCACAATTATTCTTTATCTGCACTGTTATCGTTGTAGAAGTTGTCCACGTAGGAGTGAGATGGAGGACGACAATAGCCTTCACCGCCGTGATCAACAACAGCACCTAGAGATAAAGGCTGCTGTGTGAGTATCACTTTTGGCTGCTTTATGTATCATTATGATTATTTGTACAATACCCAGTCATAACAATAGATTCTTACAATATGAAAGGCTTTCATTTTGAATGTCATCCATGTTCAGTTCCTTTCAATTCATTCTGTTCTTTGGGGTCATGGACTTGTGGGGTCAAGGGTCACTTTGAAAGCATTAACTCTTGTCAGCTTTCATCTACGCAGTTACACACTTGTAGGTGCGACAGGGAAGAACAGCTCTGGCTTCAGGCTCTCACTTCATTGGAAGCCAAGGATAGAAAAAAAAAAATTTCTCTATAGGATAAAAAAACGTTGACAGATAAGGAAAAAGTGTTTGGATGAACTCAGAGAAAAGTCAATGAAACAGGAATACACGGAAATGGAGAGACTGAAAAAGCAAAGGGAAAAGGAGAAGCGAAGGAAGCGAAGGAAGAAGAAAAGGTAGTAGCTTGGAGCTAGAAGATGTGGTTTAATTCAATTTGTTCCATTTGCCTCAGCTGTCTCTCTGCTCCACTGGAGGTGAATGTGTTTCTCCATCGGGTAATTGATCCTACACTCCATCCTGGAGTCTGCTGTTGAGGTGACTACTGGGATGAAAGTGAGCGGAAAGTGAAAGATGGAGAGAAAGCTGTCTGTAGGTTGGAAACATAGGCTGGGAGAGGACAAGGTAAAAGGAAAACATAGACAAAGTTAAGCAAGAAACTGAGGAGAAAGATGTTTGAGAATGGCCAAGAAGGAGAAGTTGTCTTGGAAATTCAAAGAGCTAAATAAGAAGATGAGTTAAAGAAAGAGAGACAGAAATCTGGTGTGATGCACTTGTTTACTTAATATCTTGCATCTTGGCAATATTCCTTCAGTTTTATGAAGAAACAGAACTGGAAGTGAACTATTTCACTTCCAGTTCTGTGTTCACTGTGTTTGTGCTTTTTTGTTTGTTTGATTTTTTGGTGAGCATTCAAATTTAAGTTAACCTTTATTCATAATTATAGCAAATTAAAAAAAGAAGAAGCAAGAAACCTGTTTTGGCTCAGTCTTACAACTATGCCAGACAGACAGTATATATACTCACACATATACTGCAAATTCATTATTGTATGCTATCATACAAGAACAAGCCCAGCAGTACTGCAGATGTGCTTAAAGCTCTGCACCAAAGCTGTTAAATTTGATAAAAATTAAGTGATCGGAGAATAAAGAATGAGCTGTGTTACATTTCTTTAATGGGTAATTGTTAGACTTACTTACGCCTTCTTAGGTATTTCTATGCTCTCCAGCCACTTTGTTAAGTAAACTGAATTACTGCCAATCACGGGATACCAACAAAGGTATTTCGAGGTTGGTTGACCTCCTGAAGTACAAACCATGTATCAGAAAAGGTAATAATGTGATTTGATTTGATTCAGAAATTTTTAAACTACTTCACATTTATCTCAGGTTTATGGTCAGACAAAGAGAAAATAGTGAACATCTGTTGATGTTAAAGGAGAATAGACAGACTGTGTTGATCTTACAGTAATGCTACAGTAACAAAAATAAGACATTTATACAAACAAGGTATCAGAAGAGCATTTGTGAATGCACAGCATATCCAACCTTGAAGCAGATGGGCAGCAGAAGACCACACCGGGTGACACTCCTGTTGGCTAAGAACAGGAAGCTGTGGCTACAATTCACACTAGCTCACAAAAATTGGACAATAGACGACTGGAAAAACGTTCTCTGGACTGACTCTTTCTGCTGCATCAATGAGATAGTAGAGTCATAATTTATGTAACACATGAAAGAAACAATTCAGGTGGGTAGTCCTGGTGTAATAGCGTGGGATATGACATTAAGTTTACTGTACTCAAATTGCCTCCACAGTCACCAGATCTCAATCCAGTAGAGGACTTTTTGGATGTGGTAGAATGGGAGATACAAACCATGGATGTAAAGCTGACAAGTTTGTAGCAACTGAACACTATCATGTCAGTATGGACCAAAATGAGGGATGTTTCCAGCTCCTTTGTGAATCTATGCCATGAAAGAGTCAAGAAAATGTTTAAGACAGATTGGTGTCCAACTCTGCACTAGCCATATATCTAATGAAGTGTCCAATGAATGTTGTTGTCTTTTTTACATTATTTTTCTTATTTTTAAAGTGAGTAAGAAAAAACAACACTTGCTTGCCTTTGGTTATGGCAGCACAACATTGTGTAGTTTATGCTCAGCAGCTATCACTCCAACAATCGTTCATCAAACATCCTTGAAGCAAATACTTAACATGGCTTCTAAAAAGTTTCAGCAAAACCATTTCCTTTCACGAAGAACTCCAAAATTTAACACCCTTTTTTAAAAAAAAATGCAAGATGTCTCAATAAATACATTTTGCTGACTTATGTCACCAGGATCCAGCGTGCCTGGCGTGCCAGTATGTCCCGTAGAGAGAGCTGGCAAGCACAAGACAAGAACCGAACCAATGATCATTGGAGAGAGACTGTGCCTTCAGAGAGCCTCCAGGAACCTGTGATGACCACCAATATTTCACCGGTGAGACTGCGAAAACAAAATCAGACAGCCATATGGTGTGACATGAGAATGAGCCAAGTGCTCAGAGATGTCTTGAGTGAGTGATCAGCGGTGATCTGTTGTTACAGTAGAGAATGAATAACAAATGGGGGGAGAGGATGCACGGATGGGTAGACTAACAAAGACGAGAGTAAAAAAGAGGGAGCGAGGGAGGGATGTTTACCTCTAGTGTCATTTGGGGGACTGCAGGGGTGTAGGTGGATGGGATGCCAGCTGGCACTGTGCCCAGATCTGTAATTAGCCGTTAATTAGGTAAATTTTCAAAGCTGGTTGATTGATTAATGAAGTGCCTATGCCCTTGTCCTCCCCCATCTTACCCCCACACTCCCCCCAATCTCCTCAGGGAATGTGGGGGAGCATTAAACAATGCTCACAGGGCATGGCAGCCAAACAAAAGCCAGAGAAAAAAAATAACTGCATAAGCAGCAGCTGATAAACAGCGAGAAGACAAGGAGAAAAGAACAAAGACAGTCAGAAGCAGATGCAGAGATAAGGAGATGATTGCAGAGATGAAAAAAAGATGCTTTTAGATCGCCTCAACTTCTAAGTGACACATGTGGACGCAGAGGCGCGCACATTAGTCTGCTGCGCTGATTCCCCAGTCTGTGTCGGCTCTCACAGTTTAGTAATCACACTGAGCCACACACACACACAAGCTACCCGCGCACTCCTGCCCACGTTCTTTGCAGAGACTCAGCACAGGGAAAAAATGATGTCATGTCTCCGTACTCACTAGTGTGTGTGGGTTGCATTTGTTTCCCACTCTCTTTTTAAGCAGTGTTAGAGGAAGCAAGAATCCCTTAGCAAACAGATGGGCTAGTATCCTGGTGAGACTCAGTGAGTGTGTGCATGTGCTTTGTTTATTAGGTTGTTTGTTCTGGTTGAAAGAGTTTGTTGTTCATTAAACAGCAGCAAAGTGTCTCGCTAATTAGAAACTTGCTGTAACTTAAAAACCAGGATGACAAAGAATCCCCTCTCTTCTTGAAAAATCAAGTATGTTACTCTTCACTATTGCAATATATTTAATAAATAAATATATTTTTTTATTTGCAAATTTTATGTTAAAATATGCTGGACTCATGAAAACGATGGACTGTATTATGCTGCTAACACTTTAGTCCTATATTATAATAAATTGTTATACAATTAGAGGAGACGTTGAATCGAGTTAAATACTTTTACCTTAATTGTGGCTGTTAATGTTATTTCACATCGACTGAACAATTGAAATACTTGTAATATCACCAAGCAGCCCACACCTATGCACGCTGGGGCTGCTGGTGTACTGTTGTTAAGTAACGCTTAGTCAGTCTTTTCCTCCACTACTTCAAATTGAATGGTGTAAAGTTTACCAAAAAAAATCTTTTGAGATTAAACACTTTTGCTGAGAGTGTTTACTGTGAGTCACTCACTCCCCAATCTGCCTTACCTTTTTCAGTTTGAAGCTCTATTTTGGTGGAGTAATGCTGGACAAGCTGTGCTGAACCTTTGCCCTCTGTACCGCCTTGCCTTGCCTTCTCTTGCACCTCCGCCCACAGCACACTACACTCTTAACTCCATTTTTTTTCTTCCCCTCTCTGCCTTGTCACCACTCTCTCTGCATCGTTTTCTCTCTTGCTTCGTCTGTCCTCATTCAGACTGTATCACTCTGCTGTGGCTCTTGTGGTCGCTGAAGGACAGACATTCATCAGCATAAGGCCAGGGTGCCATGCTATGTGTGTGCGTTTGTGAATGTATGTTTGTGTGGTTCTTCATGTTGGCTCATGTGGGCTTGAAGGACCTTGCTGCTGGCCTGTAGGGGAGGGGGAGGTTCAAACATACTTCAATATCATAGTTCCATGAAATATGCATGAACACACACACATAGAGGAGACACTGCAGCACTGTGGTTTTTCCTTCTTTACTTCTTCCAACATTGGAAAACCTCCTAGATTCAAGCTCACCTTCCCAGTACCTCCCAGACCCTCAGCTCTCTCGACCTCCTTGAAACAAGATGTTACATCTCAAGGGGTTTATCCAGATACAACAAATTTCAAGTACTTGTACTACAGTTGAATATTTCCATTTTATGTTTCTTTTTTTTTTTAAAACTTCTGATTGGCACACAGGCTCACAACTGACTGGTTGCTACACATAGCCCATGCGTCATGTAATGATGACTTCACCTCCACTTAGCCCATACACTTGTATTAATTAAAACATGGACATTTGAGGATCAGTAAATGAACCTTTCCTGCCAAGGATAGTCAGCTGTTTTTAATGAAACACATCTTTTTTTCTCCAGATGATCCCCCTTGGGGGCACCACACACACACACACACACACACACACACACACACACACACACACACACACACACACACACACACACACACACACACATTTTTATATATATTTTATTCAAAGTTAAAAAATCTCAGTCTCTGGTTTTCTGCTTCCTGGTCAACTCCACTGACTTCCTTGACCACATGAATTGTCAGGATAAACAACAAACCTTTTTTTTGTTGAGCTGGCCTGAGTGTACTCCATATTAAGCATGCAGTTATCAATCGTCATTTAACTTCCAGAAACAGTACTTAAAACACTGGTGTCCACCAAAGTGCTTAACATGCTGAAGGCAAAATCACACTATTACAAGTCATGTTTCTACCAGCCTTCGGGCTAAACTAACATTCTGTCTGTAGACATATCTGGGCAAATTTGAGAACTTACCTGGGAATTGATTAGCTTCACTTTTGAATGCTGATGAGGTCGTGTGGAGTAGTGAAAGCAGAGATGCTAATTCAGTGATATATAACAGATCATTATCTGCAAGCTGGAAACAAATTATGTCTCTGTGCTCCCGCTTTATTTGACCATAATTGTAGACTAGTATTAGGTACCTTGTACAGTTTGTTCTGCATTTCAAATATGCTTTAAAAAGTTTATGTGTACATTTACATTTGAGCATCTATATGTGCTGACTTGATTGCACGAGTAGATCCCCATGATTCACAGCAGAGTGTGGCCCTCTGGGATGGTTTGGTGAGGTTCGTTCAGTCGCACAAACCGAAGATCAAAGCCAAAGTGTTGAGATGAGAATGGAGATAAAACGCTTCAGCTCGGTTGCTGTCATTGCAGAGAAAAAGATACAGCTGGTGGGCGCCTGATGAAATGATTTAAGTGATGTATAGTTAAGAGGCGAATAGGACTGTGAGGAGAAGGATGAAAAAGAATAAAAAGCACAGAGCTGACTGTATTAAAAAAAAGATAAATTACATAACATCCTCTATGCTTAGCTGCATTCAGCTTGTGCGTCCATGGCTGCTTGTCTGCTAACTGTGTTTGTGGACATTGATCTCCTCCTGGCTCTGTGACATGTTTGCACTTTTCCCCTTCCTTTTGTTCAGCCCAGGTGGAGGGAAAGTGTCACTGTAAGCATTTCTGTAGCCTGCGTGGGAGATCACTCTCTCATCTCTCACCGCCAAGAATCCAAAGCAAAGTGACGTCTTCATCTATGCCTCCACCTCTACCCTACTTAATCCCTTTTCCCCACCCTCACTCTATGTCATCCCTTGCTTTCCCTCCCACTGCCTTTCCATGCACAGTTACACATTCACATTCACAAATGCACCCTATGCCCTCCCCCTGCCGTGCACACACACACACGCGCGCACACACATCCCTTGGTGTTTCTCCTGACAAATTCTAACAAATGTTTTATTGGTGTCAGTTGGTGTCTCATTTGAATTGAATTTATACACCTCTGCTCCAGAGTTGACATCGATCGGGTTTAACTCATTTAATAGCCATGACATTTGCCTATTAGCTTATTTACTGTCAAAACAGGCCCAGGCTCAGCTGGCTTCCTGAGAGACACTAACTCTTGCATTTGTATCCGTTAGGGAAGAAAATGTGATTGCTTGTGCAAAATATAAACTCAAGAAGAATGTTCAGCCCTGAAATACACACAGAGATGGACTAAAATGAATGTGCTTCATCTACAGTTAGGTGCATAATTTGTTGAGAGTTTTGTAGCTTGCATCTGTACACCACCACAGTGCTTCTTAAATCAAGCAGTCTGCATGTGATTGAAGTGCTGACTTTCCTTTTTAATTACAGCCATATTTATACATCATCCTCCATTTTCTGAGGTTCAAAAGTAATCGGACAAGCTAACATAATTTTAAATGCAAGAAATGTTTTTAGTTCTTGAATAAAAATGATTTGTCGTCAATGTTTGCCTTAAGTCTAGAAACTATGCATACTTATAAACAATGTGGGTTGCACAGCATGCACAAGACTAAGCTTACAAGTGAAGCTGTGAAATAGCCACTGATTTTGTGAATGCCCAGCGGGAAGCTATCTTAAAAATTCATCTTGGCTATGTGACAGTGAGATAAAATGAGGAGAAGAGAAGGCTAATTTCTCCAAAGGCAGAAAGAGAATGATGGATGACTGAAAATCTGAAAGGATTAGGAGTTAGAAGGTAGATAAGATGCGGCAGATTTTGGAGTGATTATGACGATAATAACTGTGCCTTTGAAGCCTTTATGACTCTACATTTGCGTGGGTATGAGATCAAGTGTATGCACGGGCACAGGTATGTCAGTCAAAATGTCTGATTCCTTCTTTGTTGCTGTTTCTATGTCTTCATACGAGGTAGATGTTAACTCTTACATCCGTGGACCTGGAAAAGTACTCGTAATTACACGCTCACATCAGCTTGTGTACACACATATAAACACAGCAACAGTCTTCAGTGGCACATTAAAGCCCTTCCAAAACAAATCAATGAAAGCTGTTACACAAATGAGGAAAAAGATGACAAATGAACAAGAGACAGACAGTAAAATGGATGTCGATCCAGAAGTAGGAGAAAAACGCTAAGTATCGTGAGGGAAAAGGGAGTCCTCACTTTTTATTTTTGCATATCCTTTTTTTGTGAGCACATGGTCTTGAATCGCTTGATTGGATATTTAAAGCAGGCTGTGTGCAGCATTTAGATGAGAGCAATGGTTTACAGCTGGTGTATAGCGATTTGATTAGATGCTGTAGCTCACTGCAAACGCCCCACAAGCTTCTAATTGGTTATTTATCTAGAAAACATGCCATTTAGCTGACATTACTTAAACTAAACAAGCATATAGTGGCATGCGTGCTCACATGTAGTCACGCACAGACAGAGATGTGGCACACACACATACACACGCACATATATATATACTATAGCACAACATAAATCTGCTGAAAGCATCTCCAAACCATCTACAGCAGTAATAACAATCTGGTACCTAAGGCTATATGCTCTACTGTTCATTTCAGCACACTTCTCTTTGCACTCACACCTTTTCTCCGATTGCTCTTCCCCCCCCTCTATTGCAGGTCCCAGTTTTTTTTCCCATCATCACTCTTGCTTACGCTCTTTCTCTTAAGCATGATGTTTTGTCCCCCTCTTTTGTCCCACTCTTTAGCCTATCACATACGCTGTTAGGAGAGGAGGGGGGGGTCGCTGTCTTATTTAATGAATCATTTCAATGTAAGCAGCTATCTCCTGGAAGTTTTCAGTCTTTTGAATATGTGGCTTTACAGCTGAAGGCACCATCCAAAGTTGTGTTTCTTAATGTTTACAGCCCTCCCAAATACTGCACAGACTTTTTTAATGACCTCAGTGAACTGCTGTCTGTGATCTGTGATGATTTTGACTGTGTAATTATTGTTGGGGATTTTAACATCCATGTGGACAACCCTCAGGACAAAGGGACTAAAGACCTGAGTAACACTCTGGGCAACTTTGGGCTGACTCAGCATGTAACAGAGGCCACACATAATAGAGGACACACTCTTGACCTACTGATCTCCAAGGGCCTGAGCATTTCAAAGGTTACTGTGTCTGATGTGGGCCTGTCTGATCATTACTGTGTTTTCTTTGAAAGTAAAATCTCAGCCCACATAAATATATCAACAACAGTGATCACAAAACGGTGTATAACTGAATACAGTAGTGCAATTTTTAACCAGGTCTTCCCATTAACACCTGACCTGTCCAGAGGGTCAGTCAATGAGCTCGTCAATATAGCTTCAGTGCTAACATGTTAAATGTAATAGACACTATTGCTCCCATTAAGGTGAAGGTTATCTCTGGAAGGAAAAAGTCTCCCTGGAGAAACTCCACACTGGTGAAAAATGAAAAAAGAGAGTGTAGGAAAGCTGAGCGCAGATGGAGAAAAACAAACCTCCAGGTTCATTATGACATCTATAAAGAGAAACTTCACAATTATAATTTACAACTCAGGAGTGCAAGGAGGTCCTACTTCTCTGACATCATCACTAAAAACAGCCATAATGCTCGGGTCTTATTTTCTACAGTTGACAGGCTAACAAACCCTCCTGTGTCAGTGGCAGCTGAACTTCATTCAACCATGGCCTGCAATGACTTTGCCAAATTCTTCACAGAAAAAATCCAAAAGATTAGACAAGCAATTGGTACATCAACAGCAGATCCAGGATATGTACTGTGTCCACCAAAAAACTGTTTAAACACCATAAAACAGTTTCACCCTATTAACAGCAAAGACCTGGAGGACATCTTAGGTCAACTGAACTCCTCCTCCTGCTGTTTAGATGTCCTGCCAACAAGTTTTTTCAAAAAGGTCTCAAAGACTTTGGAGTCAGACCTGTTACAGATCGTCAACTTTTCTTTAATATCAGGTGTGTTTCCAGAACCACTAAAAACTGCTGTAATTAAACCTATACTAAAAAAGGACAATCTTGACAAGACACAAATGAACAACTACAGGCCGATCTCAAATCTCCCATTTTTAAGTAAGATCATTGAAAAAGCAGTTTCTCAACAGTTCAGTTACTTCTTAAAACAGAATAACTGCTATGATGTTTTAGACAGAACCACAGCACTGAAACCGCTCTGACCAAAGTGTTTAATGACATATGTCTGAATACAGACAGTGGAAAAATGTCAGTCTTAGTTTTACTGGATCTCAGTGCAGCATTTGATACAGTTGACCACAACATATTACTCAAACGACTGGAGAACTGGGCAGGTCTTTCAGGAACTGTACTAAACTGGTTCAAAACATACTTAGAAAACAGGAAATACTTTGTATCAATAGGTAACTTCACATCTGAGCAGACAAGTATCACATGTGGAGTTCCCCAAGGTTCCATCTTGGGACCCTCTCTGTTTAACATCTACATGCTCCCACTGGCACAGATTATAAAGAACAACAAAATAAACTATCATAGCTATGCAGATGACACACAAATATATATCACAATGTCACCAGGAGCCCGAGGCCCTGTGCAGGCTCTTGGTAAATGCATTGAGGAAATTAATGGGTGAATGTGTGTGTGAATGGGTGGATGACTGGATATGTAAAGCGCTTTGGGGTCCTTAGAGACTAGTAAAGCGCTATATAAATACAGGCCATTTACCATTTACCATTTAATGACTGGTTGTGCCACAATTTTCTCCAGCTAAACAAAAACAAAACTGAGGTAATAGTCTTTGGCGCCAAAGAAAAACGATTACAGGTCACCAGAGAACTTCAATCTATACATCTAAAAACCACAAACCAGGCGAGAAATTTGGGTGTAGTGATGGATGCAGACCTAAACTTGGAAAAACACATTAAGACAATAACAAAGTCAGCTTACTATCACCTCAAGAATATTTCAAGGATAAAAGATCTGATGTCTCAACAGGACCTGGAAAAACTAGTCCATGCATTCATTTTTAGTAGGCTTGATTACTGTAACAGCATCTTTACAGGTCTACCTAAAAAATCAGTCAGACAACTACAGCTCATTCAGAACTCTGCTGCTCGAGTCCTCACTAAGACCAAAAAAGTGGACCACATCAGTCCAGCTCTGAGGTCTTTACACTGGCTGCCTGTCCGTCAGAGGATAGACTTTAAAGTTCTGATGCTGGTCTATAAAGCTCTGAATGGTTTAGGACCAAAATACATCAATGACCTCCTGACCCAGTATGAACCTTCCAGATCCCTCAGGTCATCTGGATCCGGTCTTTTATCAGTTCCCAGAGTCAGAACCAGACACGGAGAAGCTGCATTCAGCTTTTATGCTCCTTATATCTGGAACAAACTCCCAGAAAGCCTCAGATCAGCTGAAACACTCAGTTTATTTAAATCCAGGTTGAAGACTCACCTATTCTCAGCTGCATTTGAATAAAGCACCAAATCCACACTTTTAAGCTTAAATTTCAAAACTTACATTTAACTACTGATTTTATCTACTGTTCTGATTTTATCTGTTTTGATTTTATATACTGTTTTGTTTGTTTGTTTGTTTGTTAATTAGTTAGTTAGTTTGTTTGATTGTTTTAATCAATTTTAAATCATGCTTTTTATTTGTTTTTGTTTCTAATGTCTCTGTAAAGCACTTTGAATCACCTTGTTGTTGAATTGTGCTATACAAATAAACTTGCCTTGCCTTGCCTTGCCTAGGCTCAGTTCTCAAGGCCAATGAGTCTTCCATAACGAGATCCCCTGAGGAGAGAAGAGTAGTGTAAAGAGCAGCGGGGACAGCAAATGGGAGGGGAAGAGCTGGGGTTTGATCTCCTTTCTGACCTGCACAAATAGTGCAGCCTCTAACTAACCTTTCACTACCACTTCTCTTTCTCTCAGTCTCCCTTAACCCACCATTTACGTGTTCCACTCCCCTCTGTTCAGGAGCCATCTATCATTACTGTCCATTGACCCGATCAGATGCATTATAATCTTCTTCTGACAGCACTCCTGCTGTGTTTGCAATACACTGCACAGCGAGAACGGCTGAGGAGAAGCGCAGACAGTTGTCCTTACAGAGGAGAGGGAGTCTGGGGTAAAAATCAAATGGGTGCATATCTAAAAGTGAGACAAAACGTTCTTAGGAAAAAAGGAGCTTTTACAAACACTTATCCACCCATGTTCTGGAGTTTGTCACAAAACTGATTCTTTAAAGATTGATTTTCTGCTTTCAATAATAATCTCTCTCCTGTTATTTGAGTTCACTACAGATTACCCACAGTCCTTATTTCATCGACCAAGAAAGTCAAGCAGAAAGGAATGATGTGCCAGTCAATGACTGTTAAACTAGAGTTACCTCCCTGATATCATAAAGTCCGGGCTGTGGCAGCTAGCTGCT
Source organism: Rhamphochromis sp. 'chilingali' (assembly GCF_963969265.1). Taxonomy (NCBI): domain Eukaryota; kingdom Metazoa; phylum Chordata; class Actinopteri; order Cichliformes; family Cichlidae; genus Rhamphochromis; species Rhamphochromis sp. 'chilingali'. Next base: position 15,757,142 of record NC_137935.1, read on the forward strand.
GTTTGCCTCATTAGTATGTGCGCTAACAGAGTGGCAAGCTGCTCATCCTTCCTCCGACAGCGTTTTAGCAGTTTAAGCGGGAGTTCAATAAAAGTGACTCTTAATGAAATGCTCTCTGGCCATTTAGGGAGACATGGTCTCTGGCAATTTTGTAATGGTTGTCTTTACACAATCTGTGTACTTTCATTGACTTTTGGCGTATTTGTCAAGGTGCACCTTTCAAAAGAAGTATACAAATGAGCGGCAACCAGCGTAGTCTTGTGTCAGCATGGCATGATGGATATGTTGTAATTATAGAACATATTCATCATGCTCCCTGCTTTATACCTAAACACAATTGGTTTAGGTATAAATGTAAAATGTGTAATTTTATTTCTGTATTGCTAGAGTTAAACTTAAATTGCAGGAGATTTTTTTTGAAGAACTCCTCAAAAGCTTCTCATTCTCCACTTTCTTGCTTCAGGGCTCAGTTGATTCTGTGTCAGTGTTTTCGAGACAAGATAACATACTGAAAAATGTGAGATGGTAGCTTCTGCACAGTTAACAGTTACTGATTCATCCGGTATTGTAACATTGACACTTGTGACAACACACGAATAATATCATAAAAATGTGGCTGGGTGTGTGAAGCTCGCTCAGGTACGCTCAGGCGATGTCCTCTGTGTGAGTTTCTGACAGCTCAGTCTGCCCTTTCTCGTGTTTTTTGATCAGAGAGTTAGGAATAAAGGGGCAAGGTGTTGCCCTTTTATTTGATGCATACATTATGCACCAATAGTTTTCACTGCATCACAAATAAATAAATAAAGCAGCACATTAAAGAAGTCAAAGATCTAAGATTCCTCTGGATCAAACACCTTTTTCTTATGCAGACCATGTGTACGAGTTGATGAATATAAAGTGCTTTAATGTTGTCGGGCTGTAAGCATGCTATTGTTAGGTCAGAAATCTTCTCAGCAAAGAGACTCTGCTTTGAAGTTTTGCATTTGTCTATAATAGTTTATTAAATCTTTGAAGCTTCTGTGAAGACGCTTGTGTTTGCATATGCATTCATACTAACTGTACTGAATAGAGCTGTGTGTATGTGTGGACCGGATCCATACATACATGTGTATGTGCACGTGTATAATGTGCACTCACATACAGAGCACCTGTCTAGTTTCCTCTGTAGCAGTTTAAACATGGGCCAAATGTGTCCTCACAGTTTTCTAGCGTCACCATGGTAACAGTGAACTTGCTCAGAATGTCCTTATTTACTTATGCAAATGACTTCCTGCAGCCCTCCAGCCTGTCAATCAAGATTGCAAGCATATTGGAAAAAATATAGTTAGAAAGGTGAGAACTTTCAGTCTTTGCTACAAGCTTATGTAACCCTCACTTAGCTCCAGTTTGTATAAATCAGTGCCTCCATATGTTTTTGTCTTCTAATGCTGTGGTAAATCTCATATTACCTAACGGACCCTTTGTTGGGTTTCAAGTTGAAGCTTTTCTCTCATTTATCCATTTGCATTTATCCTTTAATCCATCCTGTTCTTTGTTGTGTTTCCTAATGCTGCTTCTTAATGCTACTTAATTGTTAACTGTCTGTGCCAGTTTCATGCTGATTCATCTGCATTATGTAATTTGTTTGCAAGATACAAATAGTGGGAATGTTTTGTGAAATTAAAATTGTCTGTCCCGAGCCAGACTAGCTTGCTTATATACTTTTTCCAATACTTTGCACAAGCTACCAAATATCTTTCCGCTCTCGTTCCCTTTTTTGTCTGTCCTTAGCTTTCGCCTTCCTTGAGGTTTTGCTTGTTTATTCTCTTCTTCTTGTGACTTCTTCCAGCTGCTTCGTCTTTTGCTTTTATTTTTCCATCTGCATTTTGCTCACTAACCCACTATCCTTTGAAATAAGAGAAAGGAGAGTCATTCTGATTCTTTAAATAGTGCCAATTACTTCTTTTATATATGATCTTCTGAAATAATCATATTTCTTGAGCATTTCTTTAACAATATTTATTTGTTAAAATGATTTTTTTTTAAATGCTGTATTATGGTCAAGGCAATACTAGTATAAGCTACTTAAAATCTGACATTAGATTATTTCCAAGTCAGGTGACAGACTGCCCTTTTTGATTTGGGAATGAAGCACTGCCCCAAATGAAGGAATTAAAGATGGATGAGATGGATTTGTGGTATGTCTGAAATGTTAATTGGCTGACTGTAAGCTTGAGCAGTTCAGCAGTCCGATTTTCTGCTTTCAAAAGATCTCTTATTACGCTGGTCAACAATTTTTCAGACGTTATCTGCTTGAGAGGATGAGAGGTGAGCTATTTTTTTTTAAAGATTTTGAGGTGCTCAAATATGACAGTTAAAATAGATGATTGGCTACCATTTCCAAGATTTCCTGCTCTTTTCTCTTTGTACATGTTGCCCTTGGGATTAATTTTTAGTAAATACAACATCTCCTTTCACTGCTATGCCGATGATATCCAGATTTATTTACCTTTGAAATCCGATGTTTGCATGAAGTTAAAATTTGGTTATCACATAATTTTCTTACATTGAACGAGAATAAGACCAAAATCATAGTCTTTGGTAGTCACACTCCGCTAGACCAGTTAGCTGACGCCCTAGGCCCTCTCGCTAGCCATCTTTCGTCCACTGTAAGAAACCTCGGAGTGTTCCTGGATGGCTCTTTTAAACTCGAGAAACAGGTGTCCACTGTGGTAAAAAACAGCTTTTACCAGTTGCGTCAGATTTCCAAAGCAAAGCCGTTCCTTCCTTTAAAGGACCTTGAAAAGCTTATCCACGCATTTATTACATCCAGATTGGACTACTGTAACTCCCTCTACTCGGGCCTCCAACACTCCTCTCTTTGCCGGCTCCAGTTAATTCAAAATGCAGCTGCGCGTCTTTTAACAGGTACGAGAATTCATGAACACATAACTCCAATTTTAGCCAAATTACATTGGCTCCCTGTTAAATATCGTATAGATTTTAAAATTCTTTTGTTCACTTTTAATATTTTGAATAATTTAGCGCCCAGTTATCTTTCTGATTTACTCCATTCATACAATCCCAACAGAGCACTTAGATCGTCCAACCACAGGCTCCTAGCACAACCTAAGACTCGAATGAAGTCGAGAGGCGACCGGGCCTTTGCATCCGTGGCACCCAGACTCTGGAATAACCTCCCCGTTCATATTCGCACTGCTGAGTCTATCCAGTCTTTTAAATTACGTCTTAAAACTTATTTTTTTACTTTGGCTTTTGATTCTGTCTAGTTGGCTGTTTTAGCTTGTTGCGTTGTTACCTATTGTTTGTTGTCCTCTTTTATTGTTTGTTTTAACTGTCTCATGTTTTTATTGACTGTGAAGCACTATGGTCAACACTGTTGTTTTAATATGTGCTATATAAATACATTTTGATTTGATTTGATCAAAGTTTTTATTTTAACAACTGTGTTTGTTAAATAGATGAGTTTTAATTCTGAATTGTTAACTTTTTTCATTTGTTTATGGTCAATTCATATGATAATATTTAATCTTTCTTCATTGTGTAACAGTTTAAAAGAGATATATAGATACACGGAGAGATAAGAGTTAATATGAAACACATATACATCATATTTAATGGAAAGCACAGCAGAGCTATTTCAGTTCACAAAAAAACTGGACTGAAATTATTTAGAGCCCAGCAAGCCCAACCAGGGAGGTCAAGATGTTGTGTCAAGGTGGCATGTTGTGACTTGTGATTTATGTCTGTGGATATCTCCACAAGCAAACTTATTTTATTTGGTAATGTAGTGCACCAGAACAGGAAATGCAAAGGTTATCTGCCTTTTGGTGGTGCAAGTCACGTTATTTTAACAGCATAGTGTGAAAGAAAATGACAAATATTACTTGTGAGACATATACTTATTTAACATTTTGACAGTACAGTGCCATGAAAAATCGTTTTCCCTCTCCATGATATATTTGTTTTTTTGCACACTTACGGTTTGTAAGTCATTAAACTTTCAATATTAGACGAAGATAACCCAAGCAAATACAAAATGCACATTTTGAATGATGATTTTATTTATTATGGGGAAAAAAAACGTTGACTAGTGTAAGCTGATAGCTTGTTCTAATCTTACTCAGTTTTACATGTTGTGGTTCAACATGAGAAAAGCCGTGATATGAAACTGAGTTTCAGGACAGATGTCGTCTGCTCATTGTGAGTGTGTTAGACTTCATTTCATTACCTTTTTCTGGCTTTCCATTTATATTAGAAATATACAAAGTAACATTACCATCTTTCCAGCCAGCATTTGTGAGGACATAGATGACATAAATAAAGGCTGTTCATCAGTAGATAAAACCTGCCAGAGTTTCTGTGCAGTGTGAGTTCCATAGTCATTGATAGTCATTTGATTGTACAGTCAGTGACAGTTTCTAGACCTCTGCAAATAACTCCTTCCATATCTGATCACAGTCACTGTGTCAGCATTTCAGGCCTGTCCAACAGGGATGAGATCCTCAGGCAAACCTAAAACTGTCATGCGCCGTGGTGCGCGGGCACGAAAGGATCCAGGCGCAGACTCCGAGCTAACAAAAAGACACTTTAATAAAACAACGAAAGGCGACCCGGGGAAAGTAGAGAGCAAAACAGAAACTAAAAATCCGGGGAAACAATGACACGAGGAAGCCGGGATCGGGATGGCGGGGGGGATAGAACGGAACCGTGGGAGCTCGGGAGGGAAGTGTGGCAGTCCGTGGGGGCAGGAAGTCCGTGGAATGGCGAGTGGGCCAGGTGAGCACCGCGAGATCCAGTTGAGCCGGAGGACAGGCAGGTAGCAGACGCCGAGTAGAAACCACTGTGGGGATGACTACGGACTGGCGTGGAGCATCCGTCAGCGCCGGATTAAGTGGATCTCCGTGTAATCACCGGGATGGAGAGCAGGTGTGCTGGTGATGGCCCAGCCCGGGGGTGTGGCTACCCGAGCATCACGCATTCCACAGACACAGGACCACGGACCATGACAAAAACAACATAGAGCAAGTCTTTGTATCCCTTTGCTGACTGATCTAGAGGAGGTGGCTAGGGACATGTCCACTGCTTTGGTGACCCCAAACCAGCAGAAAATGAATCACACTGTGAAATAACAACATGGATTTTTTTTTAATGGCTTGGGAGAAAGATCCTTGACATTTTGGGTTCTTTGACTGGATGATTGCCACCGGTGGTTGTATGTTATCGATTTCTCGAAGCGGAACCAGGTATCCTCTTTGTGGAGCAGTTTCACAAAGCTTGTTTGGCGATAGCAAAAACGAGACACTCTGGGTCTATAGCTGTGTGTGTGGCCAATGACTATTCATGAGTTACTGTTCAGTCTGTGTGATCGTCATGGTGTGGTATGTGTGGAGAGAGGAAGAGAGGTTTACTGTTTACAGTTTTAACATTTACTGCGAGAATGAGCCCATGTTTCTCCTCCTGCTGTCATTTAGCAGATGCTGTTTCTTGTCAACAGTGAACAGAGAGATGAGCAGAATTAGTATCAAACCCACGATACTAAGACAATAATGCAAGTGGCAGAAAGACAGTAAACAAACACTGACAGAAAAGAGACAATGGCATCTGCTCTAACTGAGCTGCAGAGTGAGTGAAACCTCATGTCTCTGATGTACAAAAGATCCTTGTTTTTTAATTATATATGTATTTTTTAAAGTTAAACTTTATTTTCATTTCATATTTTTCCATTTTCTTTTATTTAATAAGGAGCCTATTATTGCACATGTATCATGGCCATATAAAATATAACGTTTCATTTCCTTTTTTTCTAGCCAACTACAACCTGTCATAATTATGTAATGTATATTTTGACATACAGAGCAGGCCTATTATAAACATATATGTACATATATATATAATCAGTCACACCCCGAGCGCTCACTTTTCTCAGGATCTGTTGTGTATAGCAAGAAAGGCGTGTGTGTGTGTGTGTGTGTGTGTGTGTGTGTGTGTGTGTGTGTGTGTGTGTGTGTGTGTGTGAGAGAGAGAGAGAGAGAGAGAGAAAAAGTGAGAGTAAGTTAATTTCATGCAGTGTTACCTCATTTTGTAGCATAAAAATTAGGATGATACATCATTATACATATTCAATGAGAAGCTAGCTTACATGCATAAGAGGTTGTCTGAGGGATGAAGAGATAAAAACCTTTGGTGATAAATTGATTTTTATGCAGTTTTCAGGGAGAAAAATGTTTCAAAGATAAAAAAAAAAATTCAATTTCTGGCCACAAAGAACTCTTTTTAAATTGGTTAAGTTGTTACCCTTATACCACGTAGCAGTGTTGAGATTGCATTTTGAGTATCCGGCGTATCCTCTGGAGGAGTTTTATTTGACACCCCCCCCCCCCCCCCCATTATATTGTTTACTCCTTTAACTAAGTCAGTGTTTAGTCATTCCTGCTGATGATGAAAATGACTTTATAGTAAATCAGTGTAAAGTGAAAGGAAGACAGAAGAATGACAGCTAGCTGAAAAGCACTGTTACTTCTTATTACACTCATGCACTCATATAAATAGTCATTATCTTTTAGCTTCATTGTTTTTTTGTTTCTTTTACTCAAAAACTGTATTTTAGTGCAAAACAACACATTATTTTTTTTGTAAAAGTGACATCTGCACTTCCAAAATGAAATAACAAATTTAATGCATGAGTAGCCCAAGGCTATTGAAAATGATTAAAGATTTGCAAAACTATTATGTGAAGAGCATGAGATGATGTTTCTTTTTGTGTGCTTTTCCAGCTCTATTTCACATTGTGACTTTTGTAACTTTCATTTCTTTTGCTCTTATACTCTCTTTTATATTTTACTCTGTCATTTTTCTTTTCTCTCTCCAGATTTCAGCCAAAAAGTATGAGACCTTATTAAATCATTTCTGGTGCCTTGTGCACCTTCCGCAGTGGCAATGCTGGACAAGGTCAGAATACTGATAAATGGAGCACACGTGTACTCGGGCAGCCAGACATTTTTTATTTCAGGCCATACAGCTCAGATAGTGTGAGGGAAGCAGATCGGTGATTTCATGTGTTGAAATAGAGTCTGAAATTCAGCGCTGCCCCGCCTGCACAAACCCAAGCATTTATTAACTCCTCGTTAACCTTCAATGAAGAGTGTCTTTTTTGCTTGTGGTACAATAAAGCATCCAGTATCTATCTCTTAGATGTCTTTAATGTCACCTCTGTATTTTCCGCTCTGTCTGACACAAAGAGGACAAACATTGCACACCGAAGCAGAAGCCCCACAATGCTTCACCACCTTAAATGAGAATGATGCTTCGAGATAAGCTCTGAAAGCCGCAGAGACATAAAAGATACAAAACTGGTTCTATAAATAGTAGCAGTCTGCACAGATCCTCAAAGCAGTAGTTTTTTCGGGGAGGAAATATTTTTTTCACTTGCTTATTTTACCACAAAGACTGGAAGCTGCTACCCTGGCTCTGCCAGAAAGTCTACCTGCTGAAACCTCTAAAGCTCACTAAAGCCTTTCTCACACATGGCTCAACATAGCTAGTTTTGTGAATCGGTTAAAGTGACAGCCTTTTGTCATTCAGACTGAGGTCACCTTTACATCCTTGTTCCTCAGTGCTTCATTTATACACAATTCAAAAGGCATGCAGACTCTTGAAAATGTTTTCACTTTCATATTTTTGCTTAAAGGTACTGCCGTATATGCGAGTGCTGACCCTTCCCATCGCCTACAGGCTACAAGAGAGCTCTCTTTTGGGTTGGGTTGAGATAAAATGTTATTAACGTCATATAATTGTTGTTTAAGGCATGCCCCAGAGTTATCCTGTTCTTTGCAAGCTAAACAAAGCATAAGACAGTCATATATTTGTGCCTGCTTATTTGTATCGCTGCTACATGCAGCTCTGAATTGTGCCATGCTGAAAATGAATATGGCTGAGCGTGTATTGCCTGATTACCATCGCAAAGGGATCACATTGCTCATTCATACAAGAAAGGTGCCGACAGCCATATGTAAAGGAATTAATAACACATTATTATATGTTATACCTTTTTATTTAATTCATACAAAAACCTTGAATGTCTTCATTCAAGAAATCATAAAAGTCATTTAAAAGCATTCAAGGATATAAATATCAAAACACACCATTAAAATAGCACGATTCATTTTACTGTTACACCTCACTGTGTAGCCAAATGCACTTGAGCGAAATCAAGATAATTCAGCAGCCTGTTAGAAGTAGGTTGGCTGTATCAGTGACAGCAGGGCTGGTGCCTGTAGTAGCATGTGTAGAGGCTATGTAATGGTTATATTTAGCATCTCATCTCCCAGACGGTTCTCTGAGGACACACTCGACTGGCACAGCAGCCTATTCTGGTGAGAACTGTGAACGCTGGGAACAGTTAATGCCGTTCTGGCCCAGACAAAGCGATATCATCGGGAGTAATCTTTTTTTTTTTTTTTTTTTGGACAAAAGTTTTACTACACATTTCTTGCCTCTGTGTGAATGATGAGTTTTCCAGCATCTATCAGTTCTCAAGCCTCACTTCTAATACAGATACTGATTTCCCTCTTTTCTGTAACTTTTGAATTCCTGTGTGTGTGTGTGTGTGTGTGTGTGTGTGTGTGTGTGTGTGTGTGTGTGTGTGTGTGTGTGTGTGTGTGTGTGTGTGTGTGTGTGTGTGTGTGTGTGTGTTTCCCTCTCTCACCTGTATTGTCTTTTTTACCTTCTTTCATTCACTCCCAAAGCTCGTTTCCCTCAGTAATCTTCCTGCCAGAATGAGAGTTGGAAAACAGGCTTTTTTTTTGTGACAGAGTGTGTGATGTTCCTTGTGATCCCTCCCAGTGTTTGAAGCTCAGACTTTCCATCCTGCCTGCAAATCCTGACTTTCATAGTATTCGTATGTAAGCAGGAAAATGGGTGAACTGAGGCATTGATTGCCCCCCCCCCCCCCCAATATATTCTGTATAAACATGAGAAACATTCACATGCACTGCACACAACGAAAATTTACTTGCACATACATAACTCGTATCTGAATGCACGAATGCTGCAGACTTTTTGAGTTACAGGTATGCACACAGGATACAAGCTGACATCTGTACATCCTGCTGCTGCTGTTTGCTGCTGAAACACTGGGGCTTACTCCTCTGCATTATAGATGAGGAAGCTGTGAACAGCTTGTTTGCTTTCTAAATTAAGTTCTTCTCTCCTCTCTTCCTCTGCTTCTGTCTCTCCCTGGGTTGCTGCTCCTTTTGCTTTTTACACCCTGAGATGAGCCAAAGCCTCTGCATGCCAGGGTGTTTTGCTGTTTTCCTGCATTTTTGTAAACGTGTAAGCAGCCTCTCTGCTAACAATGGGTATGAGAAGGTCTCATCTTTAATGTATGTTGCCCTGTGTATAGAAAAGTAACACCCTCAGAGCCAGAGACTTTCCTGCTGGCTAGCCTGTAGTGGATTGGAACTAAGCACATACTCACAAACATTCGTACAGCCATCTATTAGCTATATCCGTTTTAACCCATGGAGGGTAACAGAGCAGCTTGATGGTCAACTATTAACCATAGCCAATTAACCTAAGATGCATGTCTTTGAGCTGTGGGAGGAAGTTGGAGCTCCTTCAGGAAATCTGCAGAGCCACAGGGAGAACATGCAAATTGCACTCGAAAGACCTCAGCAGACCAGCAAGATGTAGCCCAGAACCTGTGAGTGAGGCAACAAGCTCAGCACAGCTGTGCATTCCCACTGCACAGAGCTTTAATTCTCCTGTACAATGCAAGACTGGATCAAGTGTGATCTCTCTCTGACTCTTTTTCTCTCTATATGAGTTTTTCCTACATTTCATACAATTAGAGTGCACTAAATAAGGGTTCAAAAATTTAGAGCATCCTAAATTCAGCAGAGAAGCTGAAGTCATTTTATTTGAATATAATGTAAATAACTGCTTCAGCTGTTTGCAGTGGTCTGTCTGGAGTCACTTGTTTCTGATACTTTTGAAATCTTCTTCCCTTGCATCCTCTTTTGTCACATCAGCCCTCTCTCCCTTTCCCATAGTCTCTACATTTAAAGTCCTTACTCTCACCTCCACACTACAGCCTTTCATTCTCGCTTACTGGCCTCTGAAAACACCTCACCTCTTCCTCTGTCTTTAGCTATCAGAGATAGAGGAGGAGAAACATTTCCATCAGCACTCATCCAGTATAGAAATCTTACTGATGATCTGCATGTTAGTTTTCCTGACACTACACTCCCCATTTATCCGGGCTCGATCTCTTTGCCATAACAAACACGTGCCTTGTGTGCTCGCTAGTTGCTTTGCACTTCATCTAAACACATTAGCTCCATCCAAGAACCATATATAAAAAAACATTGAATCCCAGCTTAAAGAATCACTCATAACATCCATGGACAACATTACACCCACACTTTAAAGCTACAGTACCAGTCAGAAAGTTGGACACTCGTACTTATATCCAAATGAATTCAAGTCTGCTTTTCATCGTCTTTTTTTCTATTTTTCTCTATTTCTCTGTTATTGCTATATTAGATGGCAATCAGATTCATTTAAAACATGAATTGGGTAAACAGAAAACTTTCTTTTTGTACACTCTGTTCGGATTATTTCAGAAAAACGGAATATTGCATAGAATATAATGAACTAACAAAATTAGACCTAAAAACTGCAGAGCTATTCCAGTGACATTTATTAGCGGTAAATCAAATGTTAGACTATATGCTGTTCCACTCTATTATCTGTTTTACTTAGTAATAATAAGTAATAACACTTTCCTGGAAAGTTGACATTTATACTTCTCTCCTGTTGTCAAACAAATTCATTCTAAATGGCAGGATTACCTTAAATTATGCCTGAGTTTCATAAAAAGAATATTGTAGCTGAAATGATATTCAGACTATGTTCAGTGAGTCGCATCTTTCATTTCAACCACAAACCGCAAACAGATGCCCACTGTGACTAATGGGATACTATCTGATTTCTTAGATACTGTGGCATAAACAAAGCTCTGACGCACAAAAAAGAGATTAGGAGTGTCTGTCTTTCTATCTATCAGCCTTCCTGTCTCTTGAGCCTGTCTCTGTCTCACTGTGGTTTCTGTTCAGCTCTTACTGGGGTCTAGGTGGGCGGATCAGAAGTTCTAGCACTTCTGTACAACCTTTCGCCGGGCTGTCTTTCCATCCTTCTCTGGTTTAATTTTCTCTGTTCAGACTTTGACTGAGCTCGGTCAGAGGCTATTGATTCACAGAGAGACGAAAAGGAAGGTCAATGAAAGGCAGCAGAGTTGCTTGAGAGTTGATGGGAACTGTGAGCATGCACACACACACACACCTGCTGTGCTTTTCCAAGAATGACTTGATTTGTGTTTGCTTGTACTACACATACAAGCACAAATGAAAGCATTGCCTCTTCTTAGATGGATGGCAGTGATTGTGCTGTGCATGCCTCTGGATATATCTCTATCATCAACAGACTTCAACATGAGGTAGAGCTCTAACCTTGCCTGCTCATGTGTCATGTGTTCACCCAAAACAGAGCGAGAGAGTGAGGGAGGGAGAGAGAGGCATAAAATGAGATCCAGTAAACATTATAATTGTGTGTGATATCTCTCTCTTGGAGCATTCTCTTGTTCCCTAATCTGTTCACATGCCAGGCACCTGGACTTCCCTGAATGTCAAGGGGAAATGGCTTATCAGCCCCCCCATCCATTTCTTTTTCTCCCCGTCTCATTCTCATTCCTCTGTCCAGGCAGTCTGTCTGTGTGGCTCCCAGAGGGAGGCTACCCAGAGGTCAGATCTCCCTCTTCACCTTTTCAGTTCCTCTCCAACTTTTTGTCCAGCCTGCCCAGTGGGACGGAGGGTCGCTGGCTGACATTTATCTCCATGGATATGGAGTATGCTCTCAGAATGGGAAATGGGTTTTTCTCCTGCAAGGCAAGAGCCTAGAGAGAAGTATATTTTCATTGGTGTCATTTGGTAAAGAGATGGAGCGTGGACAAAAGGAGAACTCATTTGATTTTGATGTGCATCCAAATTGCTGCTGAAGAATTGGCTTTGCTGAAGCACCGCACTCTCTCAATGATCTGACTTCATGTTTTCAGTGTGTATGTGCGCAAATTATGTTTCTTTGATGCTCCATGGAATTACTGTAGCTTGTTTGCTAATGGTGAAAGCTTCAGTTACTGTAGGTGCTTAGCCCATTCAGCTGGGTGATACATGTCAAAGTAATATCCATATGAATGCCAGGACCACAAATTTCCAAGCACACGTAATGAAATAACCAGTGTAATTGAGTTCACCTGTCCGTAGTGTCATCTTTTTTCTTTTCTTTTTTACCAGCGTTAACGTCATGCATATGCACAGACAGTTATCTTCAGGGTGTAGTTTTGATGTAGCTAGCTAAAAGCTGCTACAGTTTCATTCAAAGTCCTTTCAGGAAAAACTAAAAAATTCATGTTTGACAAAAGTAATCTTTGCAGTAGCTTTTCATGATCTTGATCAGCAGAAATTCCTCTGTTGTTGGAGATAGAAGTGTTGAATTGTCAGCTTTTTAACTGGGTAACGTGAATCTGACATCTTGGTTTAATGGTATTTGTCAAATGCTGTTAGTGGATCAAAAGACATTTTTCACACTTAAAGGCCAATTCATGCTTTTCATGTTGGTGTGTCTGTTGGATTGTGATTCATTGAGGGATTTCAAGTGTCTCTACACACTATGATGAGCCCTATTTGTTAGCTGACTTGTTTGTCAGCACATACAAATGGTGTTTAGTAGCATAGGCAGTGGCAGTTGGTAATAAACTACATCAGTATGACTACTTAAAATATGTTTCAAGATGTCTAGAAATGAGAATATAAATCGAACTGAGGGGATGTCCTCTGTTTTCTTCTGGTTATTCGATTAGAAGGGAACTAGAATGGATTCAAACCTCGAACCTTCTTGCTGTGAGGACACAGCGCTATCCACTGCACCACCACGTCGTCAGAAACATTATTAATAGGCCCATTTGTCACTCAGTGCAATTTGTCAGAATCAGCACCAACAATTCTATACATCTGTAACTTAATTGTAGATATCTATAATGAAAGCTTATAGAAAAGAATGGCAGCTATGTCACCATGATATAGCAAACATAAAAGCAGCAAATCATCACTTTCTGACAAGCTGATATTTTCTTGAAGGAACAGACAACATATTTAATTTTTACTTGAAAAAAATTACAAGGAAGCAGAAGAGACGAACCTCTCATGTGGTGACATATTGTTTGCACTGCTGAATGCTGTAATTAAATTTTTCACAGTGATAGTGTCTTCAAACAGTTACAAAGTTAACACGTTTGAAAAGGGCCTGCTTTGCTCATTAGCAGCTGGGAATGGATCTTCTCACAGCAGGGAGAAGATGAGGGTCTGCCAGATGTAGATTTTGATTATTTGACCTGAGCTCTTCTAGGACTTAGAGGCACTTTGTAAGGCTACGTCCATCGTTTTCTCTCCGTTTTGGCCTCCCGTCCACACTGAGACGCTCATTTTCGTTTTCGCTCATGGAAAACGCTGCGTTTTCAAAACGCTCTTGAAAACGCATACATTTGAAAACAGTGCTTTCGCGTTGCAGTGTGGACAGCGAAAACGCAGACTTTCTAAAACGATGATGCACGTCACATGTCATATGATGCAGTCATGTGACCAATTAAACTAAGATAGCGGAGGGCATTATACAGCAGTTATTTTGTATCCTCTCAATTTTGACAGCCCTATTAAAGATTAATATCAGTCTTTACATGCTCCAAATTCTTTAACTCTAACTCGCTTTTGCAACTTTGTACTTTTGTGTTACTCGCAGCAACAACTCCATCTCATTGTTAGTCCATTTAAAAAACTCGGTGCTTTTCCTCAACATTTTGCTGTTACGTTTTAAAGAACCGGAAAGTAAATAAGTGACAGACTAACTGAGGCAGGTCGAATCTTCTTGCGATTCACGCATGCACAGGACTGGAACGTAAGCGTTTTCGGCCGTTTCAATGTGGACGCACAACTCTGTGAAAACGACTGAAAACGCTAGTGTGGACGCGGAGCATTTTCAGACGAAAACACCGTTTTCGAATCTATCCGGGCTAGTGTGGACGTAGCCTAAATGAGTTGCTGGTGTTGGAGGTAATCTTTCAGAGTATCACTGTGTTTCTATAAATGTGAGCTGTACAAAAAAAGGTGCCTGTTTACTGGTCGTCTTTTCTTTGTGTGCCTGTGTGTGTTAGTATTTTTAGACATGTGGTGCAGAACACAGTGGTAAAACAATTACAGTTCATCATCTAGAGCTTATCCATTGTACTGCTGCAGATGGTAAAGCTGTCAATCTACTGCAGATATGGCGTTTAACATCTACAAAACACATGTGAATTCAGCACGGTCCCCTCCCTTTTTCTACAGGATTGTATTGTTGGCTAATTGAGATTCTATACCAACCTCAGCTCTGTGTGCGTTGCTTTTATCAGTGGACTTCCATCTCACCCCGCTTCATCCTCCATCCTCCCGCCTCGACCGAGCAGTCAGATATCACAGCCTGCCCCTGAGCCCTGAGCCCCGCAAGCTGCCGGGGTGGCCAGCTGCTCCCTCTGGCTCTCTAACACCACTAATTGAACCATTTCACTACTGACGATGAGTTGTATGCACAGCAGTATGGGACAAAAGCTTCAACAGGTTTTTATGTGCATTACAGTTCTCGTGTGCAAGCAGGTGTGAACGTACAATCACAGTAGAAAGGGTAGATCAGAGCGACGTTGTTAAGGCTTTGTTTACAATGGAGATAGTCAGAATGGGTTTATCGGGTAGTAAATCAGCAGGCAGCTTGTGTCTGGGGAGCTTTTAATTAGATTTGTCCAATTTTCTCACTTGCACCGACTCCCGTACACGTTCTTTCCTTTTGAATCTCTCGATCTCTTATCGTTCTCATTCACTGCATGACACACTCGCACCTCTTTCATGTGTTACTTGTGCTACGAATGTGTAAATATGGCAGGTACATAAACACTGACAGTTTAAAGGCGGTTGGTTAAAGAGACTGATATGTAAAACGGGTCACGTCGACTAGGACGTGTTCGTATCGCTGAGCGCATAGATCCGTGTGTGTGTATGAATATCTGCTGACATAAGCTATGTGCCCTCCAGCAGTTCTCTTTGCTTACCCAACTCTTATTAAAGCAGTAAATACGGCCAGGACATAAATTTGACGTCATGATTTAATTCCACTCTCTACACTCCCTCTCTCTCTCTTTCTGTTTGTGTGTATGCGGGCATGCTGATGCTCGTTAATATAGCATTAATGCTGCCTTCTAATTACAAGAAGCCAAAAACTGCTGGGGGGCGAAGTTTGATGCAGTCTATTTCAGGGTGCTCTTTTGAAATATGCCCACCTTTCCATTTCTCATCAATCTAGTTTAGAGGGGCTGATATATTGCTACTGTGTGAGTTTTTATGAGTGTGTGCAATTGGAGTTTTATGTAGATGTTCTTGGGCGGTTAAAGAGCCAAACAAGCTGCAGGTGTTAGTGCCTCTTATCCTCCCCAACTTAAAGGCACTCTGGATAGTTGCAGAACAACCTGATATAACAGAGCGCAACCAGGTACACAGCCTTCTATTTACAGTACTGGCCCTTTTCCAAAACACTACACCAAAGATGATCAAAAACCTGAAAAAGATGAAGTTGTAAATATAATTCATTCCCTCCTTAATTTTACTTTGAGATATATATCTAGCAACCTTTCACTGCTCCACATAAAACCCCAAATGACACGATGACTTTCCTTGTGGAATGTTATACTGCGTAGAGGGAAAACTATATATTTTGTTTTTGTAATTTTGTGTCTGTGTTATGCCACACATCTGGTGCAGCTCACATGCAGATGCATTTAAGCGTTGTTTGGGCTACTTTTGGTGACTGCAGCTAAATGATGGCTTTGTCCACTGTTGAGTGAGCCATGTGAGCCCCACAAGTCAGGAGCTAGGCTTGACAGGTATCACGGCCAATCCTAGGAGGTTCTGAGAAGAGTGTTTACTCCTTTTACCACCCTGTTTAAGTGTTATCAAGCTGTGGGACCAACATGAACATCAATTTTCTTTTAATTTAAATACCATTATGGAAGTTTTATTGGATTTTATTGGGTGTAATGCAAGTAGAGATAAGACAGGGCCTTGCAAGCGGCGATAAGGGGAGTGGATCGAGAGAGGAAGTAATGACACATGGGATGTATATGAACATCTGGGGGAGGGATGAGGACAAGTTTTAATGTTATGTCAGATTTGTATAAAATATCAGGTTCAACTTTTAATTGGGCTGATGAATGTTATTATGTGGTACCCAAACACATCCTCCTTCTCCATCTCTGCATCATAAACTTTGCCTGACTAAGTCACACACACACAAAACTAGTTTCTTTTGTGAATAGCTGTGAAGGAGGTTTCTGTAACTTGTGAAAAATGCATTTGGGGCAGTGCAGAGAAGAAATGGGATGAAAGCACAAAGGAGAGAACACTTTAGCCACACTCCTAACCCGCCCATCATGCCTTTCTTCTTTCCTTTAGTCTGAGACGGAGTGAGACAGTGAAAGAAAGCATTAGAAGAGGTGTGAAAGGAAGAAAGGGTGAAATCTGGACTCCTCAAGGCTTCAAACAGGAACACGGCTTTCATCACCTTACAGATAGAAAGAACAGAGTGATTGTTCTGTAGAATATGATCATATACTTGCACTGAAATAAGGCCGACCGAGTTTTGTGCAAGAGACATAAAGTTAGCATGTGGTATTAACTTAACCCATGTTTGGTATTCTATTTTGTATCTCTGGATATTACCTATTGAGTTATTACTGATTACAAAAATTACCTTTTTTAAATTTCTGCTTCTACAGCTGTGCTCATTTCACTTCCTGTTCTCTCCTTATCTCTTCTCCATTCCTGTCCCGTGGTTACCTGGGAAACAGTTTCCTTTGCAGTGAGAAAAAGAGTCAAATTTAGTTAATGTTCTCATCCCCTACAGGGCTGACATAAAAAATAAAACAGCATTGAATGGCATCGACATGTTTCCTGCACAAACTGGGGTGGCTGTAGCTCAGGTGGTAGAGCAGGTCATCTACTGAAGGTTGGTGGTTCGATTCCTGGCTTCCCCTAGTCTGCATCCCAAATAACCTTGGGCAAGATACTAACCCCAAATTGCTCTCTGATGCATCCATCTGTGTGTGAATGTTAGCTATAAAGCACTTAGATAAATGTGCTTGGGTGAATGCACAAGTTGTGTAAAGCACTTTGAGTGCACAGATGACTAGAAAAGCGCTATATAAGAACCAGTCCATTTACCATTTACAAACGTGTGCGACTGTGCAGCATTCATTAGGTGCTTTATTAAAATACGGTTTCCCCCCGGTGTCCATAATTTGTAGTGATTTTTAGTTTTTCAATTCCCGACATTTTCTTGGTCATACCTTCCTTGGTTTTATTAATATGCCACAGTCTTCTATTGGACACATGTCGTCTCTGACCACACATTTTGAGCCCAACCGCACAATTACTTTAGCCTGTCTTCAGTTTCTCACTTTTCATTGTGCCTGTTGAACTGTGATCGGAAGCAGGTAGTTAAAGCTGTGTAAGCATAAATATAGAGAGTTAAAAAGAACAGTTTACCCCAAAATCAAATGTACATGTTTCTTGTAACTTCAGCCAGATCATTGCAGAAAGAGGCATGCACCTTCTTGTGTCAAAAGAAGCTTGTGACATTGTGACAGGATATGAACCTGTATTATTAGGCATCTATTCACTTCTTTTGGAAATCAGAAAATATGGCTGGGTTAAGAGATCATCCAATTACACACTGGGAAGGTGTGGTGGGGGAGTGGGCTCATGTCACTGGCAGTAATAGTAGAAAGAGGCTACTCACTGAATAAAGGTATTTTCCTTGTGTGTATGCATGGTTATTCCTATGTTTATATTAGGGCTGCTCAATTAATCGAATTTTAATCACGATTACGATCTGGGCTTTCAACGATCATTAAAAATGACTGAGCCGATTATTAGCCCCTCCCTCATTTATCCGCGACACCTTAAAGGCCGGTCCGTGAAAATATTGTCGGGCATAAACCGGTCCGTGGCGCAAAAAAGGTTGGAGACCGCTGATTAAGAGGACCCGAGGTAAGCTCGGAAAGCTAAGCAGAAGTTATTTGGAGAGTGACTGCCGTTGGTTGAAAAGAGAGTTTAAAAAAAAAAAAACTTCAGTGGTGTTGCACACCATTTTATATTATTTTTTTAAAGTCATTGTTAACCCTTTAAAGCCGGTCAGAGCAGCAAGCTCTGTTTTGCGTAACTATTTTTAAATACCTGTAGAACCTGAACCGTGTAAGCTAGCGCAATAATTTGTTTTGCATATGAAACCGGAGGAGTTGTACTTACATCTTATGCCATCAGCTTGTCCTCGGTCACGGTTTCCTTCCACATATAGCTTTGCAAAAATTGCATAAAAAGCGCTTGCAGGAACAAAAACATAATATTCCAGAAACACGCTTTGCCGTTCCTATCAGCTGTTCGTAACACTTCCCACAGTGAAATGATGCACATGCTGTTTTCTTTGCAAATTTGCATCATAGGATTGTTTTTTGTTTTTCCTGCAGTATATAAAAATTGGTGTATCTCCAAAATAAAACTATGAAGACACTCAAAATAAATTTCCTGTTGTTGTAAACTATTTTTTGCAACTTTATTGTATTTAAAGTTTTGAGGGATAAACCTCTTAAATTTCTCCAAGTAGAAATATATGTAAACAAAACAAAAGCGATTTTCGATTTTTTTTGTAGTTTATTGCACTTTTTTGCAATTTATGTAATTACTATGGACTTAATGCATACATATTATTAAAATATGGGCTATAACAGTTGTATTGATGTATAGCAACTTGAAATGCTCCCACAAATGGCACTACAGCATGTAAAAAAAATAAAATAATATAAGCTCTGGTGGACTTGGTTCTATAGTAGGTCTTAAAGGGTTAAATAAATATCGTCAAATAATCGTGATCTCAATTTCAGTGAAAATAATCGTGATTATCATTTTTGCCATAATCGAGCAGCCCTAGTTTATATTACACAAAGAAGCAAGTGGTATTGATAAATGAATTCCAGTAGCTATTAAAATCATCTAGGTTATTGTTTTTTAGTGCCATTTATCTTTCTTTGCAGATGCATTCGGATAGTAAGCGTTGCCACTGAGATATTGAATTTTTTCTTCCTCTGTTTCCAGTTCAGGAGGATTGTTTTCTTAGAGACTGTCATTGTGATCAATATGGGTTACCCATATTTCAGTGGTGATTCAACTGAAATAGCATTTCCAAGCAGTCAAATTGATGGAGACGGTGCAATGCTTCAACTCATGTATGAAGATAATGTTTTGGTGATGTTTATTCAGAATGTTTAAATAGCTCAGTAGAGCAAAGGTGGCATGTAGGTAATTATGTGCGGTGGTTAATGTGCAATGTGTGGTGCAGAAACTGTGAGATTGTGAGAGTCATAGAAAATATATTATTGCGCATGTGTCCAGAATTAAAATTCCCAGATCTTTTTCATAATTTTAAAATAGTTGTAAAAAAAAATGCTAATTTTAAGTAAGAACTGAAATAATTTTGCGAGAGATATCCTTTATTATTACTTTTCAATACAAATAGTTTTTGGGGTTTTTTTTTGTTTTTTATCCTTCTGTTTCTCCTGTGTGTGTTTGTTTGTGTATGTACGTGACAGGGACCCAGTGTGTGATAGCTGAGCCCTGTCACCCACTCCCACAGTGAGGTGAAATGCTTTTCACTGCTCGCTGCCTTTCTTTTCCATGCTCCTCGGGCTGCATGAGCATCCAGGTGGGACAGCAAGCAGAGAATATTGAAGCCCCATAGCTATGTGCATGTGTGTGTGTGGCGTGTACAGGTATGCATGTCTGTTTTCCAGCATAGCTGCGTGCACATGTAGTGTGTAGCTGCATGATTTTCAACCAGCGGAGTGTATCCAAAAGCTGAGGCATCCCTGTAGGCAAGCTTTCACTATCCAGCAGTCCCGTCACAAGCCTTTCTCCGTCCTGCTGCTACTTTTACAGGATTAGAGCTGCCACCAGTGGCTCTTCTGTTTGTGTGGCTGTGTGCTTCACAGTGAAGATAGCAAAATGATTGAGCAAAGTTGGAGGCAGCAATATCCATCATTTAAATAATGAAGCTACTTTTTTTTATTGAGGTGATGGCAGAAAAAATTAGCTTTGCAGCATGCTATCCCACATCTATATGACAGTTGTCCTATTGGCCATCATTGAACTGTCTCAGTCGCTACCTTATTAACTGTAGCATGCAGCTGCATGACTAATAGACTAATATTACACTGATAACAATCCTTACTGTGGTGTAATTGCATGAGGCAATTTCCATCCGCATTAGCCCATCTCTCCTGCACTGATAAAGAGCTGGGAAACCTTCCCATTAACTGCCTAGAATTAGTTATTAGATCAACAAATATCAGGCCTCAGAGTTGTTCATGAGATCTGTCAGAAATATATTAAATGCAGATGGGATGTGTCTGGCACCTGATCATCTTTCAGATACAGAGTGTCTCTGTAACAGTTTTTAGAAGAGAGAAAAATACATTTTATGACACTCTACAAGTGCCGTTAAATCAGTAAAACCCAATTTGTTTATTTAAACAAGTAAGAGTGTGAATACAAGATGTCTTCCACATTTTTACAACACATCATTTAGTCATCCTTTCATCATGATTCATCATTTCACCCAGCTTGAACTGTTCATTCACATGTAGCTTACAGTTACATAGCAACATTGTGTACTAATAATTATCACGGACACCAACATTTCCCCATGCACAAACATATACTTAAACTTAGCAAACTCTTCTGGGAACTTAATATTATAAAGGGTATTATGGTGCATCATGTAGGTTGTATACAAGTGCAACCGTTTTAAATTTGAAGCTTGATTCTTGTTCTCCCCGTGTTTGCGTCGGTTCCCTCCGGGTACTCCGGCTTCCTCCCACCGTCCAAAGACATGCAGCTTGTGGGGATAGGTTAATTGGAAAATCCAAATTGTCACTAGGTGTGAATGTGAGTGTGAATGGTTGTCTGTCCCTGTGTGTTAGCCCTGCGACAGACTGGCGACCTGTCCAGGGTGTACCCCGCCTCTCGCCCTATGACAGCTGGGATAGGCTCCAGCGCCCCCCGCGACCCTGAAAAGGAGAAGCGGAAGCGAATGGATGGATAAAACAAAGCCTTAGTTCTCAATCAGCTCTGTGGAATTTAGAAGAGTGGCCAAAATGTGCTCGCTCTCCAAAAGTCTACAGGGCAACCTGATCCTCACAAAGACAGCCAGGCAATTAGACACACACATGCACATGCACACATCACATTTCCTCCCACGGCATGGCGACGTTTGTCCGTTTGGAGAGCAAACATTAGATTCAAATAGTTCTCAGAAAATGGCTGCAAAGCTGTCCAACTTTCACACTCTCTCACACACATTCATACATTTACTGAGATAAGCGATGGAGCTTATCAGTCAGGAGCACAGGCTGAGACATGGTAGCCAAGTAACCTGTCTGCTACCTAACAGGAAACAATAAAGATATTCACAGAGCACAAATGAACACGCAGGTGTGTGCGTGTCCTTCACTGCGAACACAATGACGCAGATACAGTTTGGGAATCATGTCCGTTTTGAATAATGACCCATTCACCAGCGCAGCCAAAGATACATCCCCGATCCAAGTTCATTAACCTTTTAAGGATTTTCCCAAGTGTTTTTTCAGAATTCTCCTACACAATGCTGCAACATATTGGAGACATCATAATGTAGCAGTAACACCAGATCATATTATTTACAGGCAACACATACACACTGCAGGTTGTGCTGCCCATAATCATAATGAAGTGTGGTAGCTGAGGTCAGATGGGCTGCTCTAAATTCTAAGTGAAAGGGCCATGGCAGGCATGGGTGGAAATTTCTCCTCTCTTACTCCAATCCTGATTCAGTTCTTAGTAATAAATTCTAGATGTTGATTTGCGTACACGTCTATCCATAAATCTTAATGAGGCAAAGAGCACTTCTAAATATTAAATTTCTCACTGTAAGGTTTCAGTATTACCTGCTGTTTGATCTGACTGCTATTTACAAAAAACAGGCAGGTATATAACTTATACTCTTATTATCCTGCCTCATGCATAAAGGGCAGCAGCATATAAAACGAATGTCAGATCATAATACAGATGTTGTAAAGCATAGCACAGAAAGTGTTTTCAGCATTTGCAAACACACTCACATACTCTGTGATGTACCCTGCTCACTGTTCATTACCCTAACAGAACAACACTCTTTTTTTCTGCTCCATCAAATCACATTTTTTCTGCTAATTATTCAATACTATATATAGAGGAATTAGTGTTTTCTTGTATTTTCTACCATCAGATTAGCTTTGAAGCAAATGATTGAATTCAACAACTGCAATCGCATTGAACTCATAATCCTTGTTATGCATATCAGACTAGCAGTCACAGAGACATTTATTATTCGTTTAAAATTCAGGGATTGTCAAAATAAAGCAACAACGCACACACAGACACATTGGAGCTCTTTTAAAGACATCTGATTGGTCAGCCTAGTTTAACTTAAACCTTGAGACCTCATTTGGAAATACCCACAGGCGTGACAGAGAGTGCACGCCATATGTAAAAGATTAAAAGATTCTATACCAAGTTAACATGTAACTTGACTGCCCAGTAAAATAATACATCTGGTATAAAACTGCTCTGAAAAAGAACTTAATGCATCTCCTTCCACATTGCCAGCTGCGTGACTTCTCCTTTTTAAACTCTCTCAGCGCTATAAGCTCAGCTGTCCTCTTATCCCCCGAGTGCCACTCTTTCATTTAATGCCTTCTCCATCGCTACGTGGTGATTCATGTATTTTGGCCTTTCATTCAAGTTTTAGGTCACTAAAAATGAACCTTTTTTAAAAACTCCTACCAGGGTGAAGACATCGAGAAACTCGATTGACACTGTACAGACAGGAAAAAGAGTGTGATACTCCAATCTGTTGATATCTTTTTAAACAGGTAATACTGTAGCCCACCTGTTTTTGGACTTTATTTATTGGTTGTTGTATTATCCTAGACATGCTGGATTAATTGAAGATGGCGGGCATGATCACAGCCGGATTGGCGTCCTCGCGGTGGTGCCGTGATGTTTGGTGTTAAAACTCCAAATAATTCTGGTTATAGACCTTGTTTGGGCAAATAAATAAACTAAGATTGACATTTATAAGAGACAAAATGGCAAAGATGAAGAAAGTCGAAGAAGATCTGGAGGAGATTAAGCATTCACTTAACTCGTTGACGTCGGAAATTGAAAAAGTAAATAAGCAACAAGGAATATTAATGTCGATGATGGACCAAATCAAAGAACTAAAAAGCCTGATTAAGGAGAAAGATAAGACAATCCAGTTTTTGGAAAGGAAGGTGGACAATCTAGAACAGCAGGCTCGACTCGAGGAAGTGATTATTACGAGTCTGGAAACTAAACAGGACTTATGTGAGAGTCACCGAGTCTGGGACTGGTGCAAAAAGAGGAGAAGACGCGCCCCCGATGGAGGAGCTACAGTCGTTGGAACGGCAGGTTGTGGAATTCTTTTCGAATAAAAAACTTCCCCTGCATAGTAATAATATATCTGCATGCTATACCCTTCCTAGAAGGCACACTAATGCTCCTCCAGCAATTGTAGCGAGATTTGTAAACCGTAAACACAAAGTTGATTTGTTGAGACGGTCCAGCCTTTTGAAAGGAAGTGGAGTATATTTGAATGAACATCTTACAAAAAGAAATGCAGATATTACTAGACAAGCTCGCATTTTACGGAAGGAGAAAAAGATTCAAGCAACCTGGACCAGGAACTGTAAGGTGATGATTAAACTGAATGGAACTCCAGAAGAAGCCAAGGTTATAACGATTAAGGATCTTGAGGAATTGGACACTTATACGTGATAATATTATCAAGATAGGCAAATGGTTACGACCAATTATGGCTATGAGCCTAAAAACAATTAGTTCATCCTTTACAAGAACAAATGCTACTTCGGGTGGAAAAGGACAAAAGGAAATTGTAAATTGGACATGGAAGAAAACAAGATCAACGGACTTTAAAATATGTCGATAAATGAATGTGCAATTGCTAAGGATCCCTTTCTTTTTTCTTTTTTTTTTTTTGAGGTTAATAGATAGTTTTAGAAGAATTATGCATAATGCTTGACGACTCAGATCATAAATCATATGATTTTGAAGTAGGTATTGACCCTGAAAGGAATGTGCTTAATACAATTAATGTCACATGTGATTATTTTACAGAGGAGCAATTCAGGGATAAGTTTGATATAGCCAACACATTTTCATTAATTCATATTAATTGCAGAAGTCTTTATAGAAGTTTCGCTTCGATTGAAGATTTTCTGTATAGTTTGAGAGGCAGGTTTCAAATAATTGCTCTGTCTGAAACATGGTTAGATGAGAATATGGGTTGTCATTTCTGTATTGAAGGGTACGATTTATACTTTGTAAATAGAACTAAGAAGAAGGCAGGAGGGGTGGCACTTTTTGTTAATTGTGATTTGAAATGTAAAAAAGTTGAATGTATGTCTGTGGCTATAGACGATTTAATGGAGTCTGTGACAGCGGAATTGGATATAGAAAGAAGAAGTAATATAATTGTAACGTGCATATATAGGAAACCGGGGTCACAGATTGAGTTATTTACAGAAGCAGTAGAAGACTTATTGAGTAAGGCTAAGGGAAATAAGACTTTATGTTTGTGTGGTGATTACAATATTGATCTTTGTAAAGAGGCAAATGATAAGGCTGCGTCAGATTTTTTTGAATTATTATTTGGTAAAGGATTGTATCCTTTAATTATAAAGCCGAGTAGAATAACCGATAAATCAGAAACACTAATTGATCATATTTTAATTAATAGTTTGGAGAGTAATATTATGAGTGGTCTCATCATAAATGATATAAGTGATCATCTAACAGTCTTTTTTACTTTTGATTTAAATATGAAAAGAAAGGAAGAAGTTGGTTTCGTGAGTCATAGAAGGTTAAGGAATAACGAGGCAATTAACAAGTTTAGACAAGATCTCATGGAAGTGGACTGGAAGGAGGTTTATGTTAATGAGGTCAACGTTGCATACGGAGCATTTTTAAATTAAACACAAAACTAAGAATGCGGAAATGAAATATAAAGTTTATAAAAATAAGTTGGTATTAATATTGAGGAAAGCCAAGAAAGACTACTATAATAAACTTTTTCAGGAAAACAAGAATAATATTAAGGGCATTTGGAATATTTTTAGTATTGGGTAACAAGAACACACCCTTAGATCGGCCTAATTATTTTATTAAGAATAATCAAGTTGTCGAAGACAAGACTGAAGTAATAAACAAATTCAATTCCTTTTTTGTAAATGTTGGACCTACTTTAGCAAATTTAATTGGGAAAAATGACGATCCAGAATATGAGGAAGCCTGGAAAGGAGATAATAGAATGGTTAATTCTAGAGATGGACCGATCCGATATTACGTATCGGTATCGGTCCGATACTGACCTAAATTACTGGATCGGATATCGGAGAAAAATAAAAAATGTAATCCGATCCATTAAATATCACGAAAGCACCTCACAAAACTTGCAACACGCCGTAACTCACCTCAGAACGTTAGCACGTCGGAGCAGTATGCATCACGTGATAGAGCGGCTGTGGCATGCGGGACCTGTCGGTGGTCTGGATAGCATGTGGAGCTTCGCTAGCAACCCGGCATTTCATCTCTGACAAAGTTACCCCGAGAGAAGTAAAGCAAGTGTGTAAGTCCATCTCTGAATGTTTGTAAAGCATTCCTGCGTTAAGCTTAACAAACGATATATGGAGCGACTGCCTCTCGCTCTCCGGCTGCTACTTCAATCATGAAACTGCTTAATGATCAGCTGATCGGCTTTTCTGTCGCAAGTCCGTGTCTCTTGTTTGTTTTTGGCCCACTTTGCACCAGAAAGAGGAAACCAGCGGCTGAACAACAGCAGCACGTTTAAGCTTGATCAGCTGTTGTTAGAATTTATTTAATATTACTTTCTACACCAGGATCTTTTTCTACGTAGCTGACGCTGGTAGCTGTGCAGGGGCGGATCTAGCAAAGTTTAGCCAGGGGGGCCGATAGGGCATTAACAGGGAAAAGGGGGCACAAAGACATAATTTTCTTTCTTATTCTCATTTAAAATGTCGAGCTTTTAATTATTTAATATTTATCTGAATCTTACACCCAAAGTTTTAATCTGATGTAAAATGTATAGAAGTCCATTATTGTATATAGTAACTGTTAAGTCTAATATACCCTAGTAAGCTATAGTACTTTTTCCTTTGGGAAGGTACCATCTGTGCAGTCTGCAATTTTGTTGAAGAAAGATGTTGAATCTATTTAATATTTCTTGAAAAATAATTGATTTCTGTGCATTTTTTTTTTCACACTGCATCAAATTAAGGTTGATTACGTCGATTAAGCATCATGAGGTGGAGCGTGAGGGGTGGTTCCCTATTTTTTATTTATTTATTTTTGTTGTTGCTGGGAGTTGGAACCCTATTAGTTAGGTTGCTTAATATTTATGCTAAGTACTCTTTAAAATACCAGAATAGGGAGGATGGTGTAGGTTTGAGTTTATTAGATTGATCAGTATTGCTGAACTATGAAATATTTTTTTTGCATACAGGTATAACAGAATAGCTTTAGTGTAGTTGTTGTTTTAAACTTGAGTATGAACTTATACAAAATGCAGCAAGATATTTAAAAAACAGTTTTGTTGATTAAAAAACATTATATCGGATTCATATCGGTATCGGCAGATATCCAAATTTATGATATCGGTATCGGTATCGGACATAAAAAAGTGGTATCGTGCCATCTCTAGTTAATTCCATATTCTTGGCTGATATTACCATAAAAGAAATAGTAGCAATTGTAGAAAATTTTAAAAATAAAAAATCTACTGACTGTGATGGTATAGACATGGTTATAATTAAAAAGACTTTAGATTGTATAAGTATTCCTCTTTGCTATATTTTTAATCTTTCGCTACAATCAGGAGTATTTCCTGATCGAATGAAAGTGGCAAAAGTGATACCCTTATATAAATCAGGAGATAAGCATAGTTTTAACAATTATAGGCCAGTGTCTCTTTTTTCACAGTTATCAAAAGTGCTTGAAAAACTCTTTGCGCAAAGACTTGATAGTTTTATTGAAAAATATCAACTAATAAATGAAAATCTATTTGGATTTCGTAAAAATAGATCAACAGCATTAGCATTGTTGACTTTCATTGACGATATTTCATCTGCAACCCATAATAATAAATATACAGTGGGGGTATTTGTTGATTTAAAAAAAGCTTTTGATATGTTACAACATTCTATTTTGATTTCTAAATTGTATAACTATGGTGTGAGAGGAGTGGCATTGAATTGGTTAAGGAGTTATTTAGAAAATAGGTTGCAATATGTACATTATCTCGGCAATACCTCTGAAAGATTGAAGATTGTATGTGGCGTTCCTCAAGGTTCTATTTTGGGACCTAAACTTTTTAATTTATATATTAATGATATCTGTGACGTATCAAAAAGGTTAAATTCTATTTTATTTGCAGATGACACAAATTTTTATTGCTCAGGAGTGAATTTGAAAGATTTGGTTGAAATTATGACTTCTGAGATGTTAAGATTAAAAAAATGGTTTGATGTAAATAAATTATCTTTGAATCTGACAAAAACGCAATTCATGATATTTGGCAATGGTCTAAAGGAGAATGAAGTCATTATGTCCATTGATGGAGAATTGATTGAAAGAGTTACTGAATTTCGTTTTTTGGGTGTAATAGTAGATGAAAGTTTGACATGGAAATCACATATTGAGTATATTAGAAAGAAGATGGTTAAAAGCATTTATATTTTGGGAAATGTAAGAGATTTATTAGATTATAAAACAATGCACATTTTATATTTTTCAGTGTTTTTCTCATATTTTAGTTACTGTGTTGAAGTTTGGGGGAATACATATGAGAATACTATAAAACCTCTAAACTTATTACAGAAGAAAGTGATACGAATGATTCATTATGTTAAATATAGAGAACATACAAATAAATTATTTATAAAATCAAAATTATTAAAATTAGGAGATTTAGTGAAATTACGGACACTATTAATTATGTTTAAGGCTAAAAATAATATTTTGCCCTTTAAGTTACAAAGAGTATTTTTAATGTGTTCAGGGGGAGAAGATAGCAGAAGGAAATTTTATTTTAAGCATCAGTTAGCTAGGACTACACAAAGATTAATGAGTCCAACGGTTAGGGGTATACGACTGTGGAACTCTTTTCATTATAATTGAAAGAATTGTATAAGTTTACATTGTTTTAAAAAGTGTTACATGTTTAAAATGATAACTCAATATGAAGAATGCGAATGAAATTGGAGTTCATTGAAAAAGGATCCATTATAATTTTTTGTTTTATTTATTTTAATTTTATGTTTCTCCTTGTTACTATGTGGAGTGGTATATTCTGATTGTAAATTTGTTGTTTGGTTTGGGTTAGGACCGGAGATAAATGTTAATATTAGTTTGTTCCCTGATTTTTGGTGCCCACTTGTAATATAAGTTGGATTGTAGATAGGGGGCAGGGTTTAATAAGAATATTTTCTTCTTCCTGCTCCTTTTCACACATGGTTGTAGTGCTTTATTGATAGAAAGTGTGGTTGGTTTGTTTGATCTGTTGTACCAAGTGTGAAATAAATAAATGAAATGAAATGAAATTCTGTGTGTACCCATCTGGTTTGGCAACTGTATGCACTTCAGATGCCGTCAGATCAAAGCAGGAAATCTTAACAGAAATGGGAAAAAACCCACAAAATTTGAAAATAGATATTTGTCCTTCTTATCAGAAAAATTGCCTTCCAATATGCTGAAGTTACTTTAGGTTTTTTGCTTAATCAAACACTTGTTGCCTACTACAGTTTTAACAGAAAGGGGTACACATCAGAAGTTTGCTTACATTTGCTTTTTGTTAGGGTTTTTTTTGTTGTTGTTATTGTTTTGTATTTTTTAGGGTGGGGGTGTTCCATCATCATATTGAGCTCTTTTGGCCAGTGTATTCTCACTGAGGGTTGTTATCCAGAGCACTGAGCTCTCATTTCATCTGTAACACAGACAGGCACTGAAACATGGCATGGGCTCTGTTAGTGCATGAGCATGGACAGTGTAGGAATATGTGAGCATCTGTATATCCCTCCACCTGCGAGTTGTTGAGTGGAAAGATGCCATACTGCGAATAAGATGGGCTTGTCAGCAGCTGCGTTGTGGCCCATTGAACATCCCCTCTCAATGCAGCCAGCTCATCCCTTCTCTTTCCATCTATCCTTTTCTGGCTTTGCTCATTCCACTTGCCCTCCATTGCCTTATTCACCCTCCCTCTGTTCTCCATAAACCTTTCTTGCAACCAACTCAATGCCCATCATTCTTCATTTCACCTCTTTTCATACATCTTGCAGGCCTTCCCATTGACTCCCTTTTCCTACTGTGATACCTCTTTGTATCCCTTTCCCTTTTCATGATACTGCCCTTATATTATACTCCTTTCTTTCCTGGTCTCTCTTTGTACTTCCCCTCTGGTCCTTGTCTTACAGTTTCTTTATTCTGCTCCATCTGCTTCTACATTCCTTTGGCGTGAACGACGTCTGCCTGTTATTCTTTCTGTTTGGTTCTTTTGCTTCTTCCTCTCTTCACTATTTTTCAGCACAGTATTGTTTTCATCTCTCTTTCTTCTCTCTGTGCCTTTAACCATTGTTCCCATTATCCTTTTCCTCTCAATGCTTTACCTGCGTAAAAGAGAAAAAAAGAACCTAGATGTGCAGAAAATCCAAAAAGTGATGTAACAAAACACAGCACAAAATAATAGCAGAACTCAATAGAAAAAAAGAAAAAAAATTACATCAAAAAAGCCTCACACAAGGAAGTCATGTAGTTTTCACCTAAAAACCTGCCTGAAATGGTAAATGGCACTTTACTAGTCTCTAAGTACCCCAAAGCGCTTTACACATCCAGTCATCCACACACTGGTGATGGCAAGCTACATTGTAGCCACAGCCACCCTGGGGCGCACTGACAGAGGCGAGGCTGCCAGACACTGGCTCCACCACCACCAGTAGGCAACGGGTGAAGTGTCTTGCCCAAGGACACAATGACCGAGACTGTCCAAGCCGGGGGCTCGAACCAGCAACCTTCCAATTACAAGGTAAACTCCCAACTCTTGAGCCACAATCGCCCCAAAATTACCCAATCAAGGAAAGAAATAGATTTTTCAGACTTAGGCCCAGTTAACCTGGATCTACAGAGTGGTCAGTGACCCCTGGCAGATTGTTATGGAGAAAAATATATGAAATATGAAAAAATATGCAGGCAGTTGTTAGATAAAAATGTACAGTGCTGTACTGAAAAACCTTCTTACCATTGCTTTGGTTGGTAGCAGGTTGCTGTGATCGCAGCAATATTCACTACTGCTTTTTATTATAGATTTTAAATACTACCTAACTACATACATCACTGACACACGTCCAGAACACCAAACACCTGTTTTGAAAAGAAAAGTGCATGTGCCAAAGTTTCTAGAGAACATGACAGTTTGATAAAGTACATGCAAAGACCAAGGAGAGGATGGGGAATGGTAGAAAAATATATGTATAAATAATAAACTTTAATGGGCGATTAGTGTCATTCAGGTAATTGTCAATACTTTAATGAGCTATTATTATCGGCATTCACGACACCCGTGCTTTCTCAGCTAACGTCAAAATACGTTTTGATTGCAAAGGGCATTAAGTGGGAGGAGAGACCTGTCATAGCATCATAACAAAACAGATGGATGTCTGAAAGGAAAACAGACAGAATATCACAGGGTCTTGTCTTTTTTATCCAGGTCCTATAAGATAAACTGATTTTTGTGGCTGGAACACTGAGCGTTTCCACATCAATAATAATTGTACCAGGTAATGTTTTCAGCATGAATTATTCTACAGTTTTTTTCTGATATTATTATTAATAATAATAATAGCTAATAATAACTGGCTTGGAACATTAAGCATCACAGTAAACTGAAGTTCCAATTTATTACAACAAATTGTTTGTTTCTTGTGGATAACTAATAATAATATAATTATTTGTTATTCTCTTAGACAGAATCCAGTATATTAAATTGATCTCTAATCGGTGACAGATAACAACTGTCACAAACTGAGAACCTAATCGTTTCTAAGCATTTTCCATGTGACTGATTGCTGTAACATCTTACACCACCACCCCTCACCCCCTCATCTCAGATCACCTCTTTGCTTCACCTTCTTCATTTCCTTCTCTATCTTTGTTTTATCTCCCTCACTACCACCACCTCTAACCTTCCCTCTGTGTATTGTCTAAGCCGGCCTCTTGGCTCTGCTTTAATCTGCTTCTGCCCTGAACATCAGTCAATCACCAGCAGTCCAGCCTGCCACCTGTCTCAATTTCAGTCAGTACATTGTGTAACACTTTACCTTCAGCTGGTCCTTCATCTTTCATCCTATCTGTTCCCCCATCCGTTCTCTCACCAATCACCCGTCTCTCCTCCTAATTTTCTAATTCTTTTTCATATATATCTTAAGTGTTCTAAGAAAAGCACACACTTTTTAATCACCTTTCTATATGTGTTTCTACAATGTCCACATTCTTCACTTCTGTTAATGAAAGTGCCCGTTAGCTTTGTGTGTTTTTATGCTTAAAGTACATTAATGATTTGTTTAACCTTAACATAGTCCCGCCTTCCAACCTATCTATCTATTTAATCAAGATCAGCATTGACCATAGAGGTGGGTGGTGACTGACTACTTCATCCATGTTATATTATTATTATGCAGGATTGAAAAATTATCTATTCCATATATACTTGAACTTGAAACGAGGCTAGTGAGATCTGAAGCATAAGAAGGGTGCAGACAGCAAATAAAGCTATCCATCAGGGGGGATGGAGGGAAACAGAAGCAGAGCTGTTTGGGGTGAAAAGAGTGATGGGTGGAGATGTGGGGGAAGAGAAATGAGGGGACGAGGGCTGGCGGACATGTGAGAAGACAGAGAGGTCTGGTGATGGGCAGAGGGCAATCCATGGGAAGAAGGAAAGGATGGGAGAAACAAAGAGAGAGGGATGCTTTAAGGAGATTAGCTTTTTTAGATAGAGTAGATGAGACAGAAGGGGATTGATGATGGGGAAGTTGGAGCTATAAAAGCAAGAAAAGAGAAAATGTGAGCGCTCGTGAAGAGCCCGTAAATGCTTACAGGGTTTGTTTTACCCCAATCTGATTAATGAGGTTGTTTACTGGCTGTAAACAGTGCAGGATCTAGAAAGTGCAGATCAATTGAATGTCACCCTTAGAGAAAAAACATAGCATGCTCCATAAAGAGCAATACTAGCCCCACCATCTCTGCTCAATCGCATCCACCTGACAAAAGACACAAATCGAATGACACACAAAGTGTTTCTCGAAACAAGGATTACAGTGTTTGATTTATCAAATTGTGCCTCCTTTAATTATGATGTTTGTGTACAGGTGTAAGTGTGTTGGAGTTCTGGTTGGATGAAACTTGACCTGTTTATGAGGCACCATGACACAGGATTTATTCTAAGGGATAAATGAAAACCTAGCAGGAATGAGGCCTAGGTTGATGTAGGTAAGATGGATGGAGTGATGAAACGGTCAAAAGCAAGGGTCAGTAATTACGCTGTGGTGCACTTTTCCAACATTACCGAAACCCAATATTTACTATGTGTACTGAACGCTTGACATCAATACAGCCGCGTATAAACAAATGTAGATTTCATCTGTGCCACCTTTTGATACACTTGTTCTCAGAGAAATTTAAATCAACACAGAAATCCATTTTACTGCCACTCTCCTCACAGCTTATTGCCATCGGGGTTGTTTGCTGCTTTGCCAAGTAAAGCTTGAAGTGTGTTGCAAGACTATTGACTGCAGTGCAGCCACAACTCGTCAATTGAAAGTATGCCCAAAAGGCGGAGCCGGTCTTCTTAAAATGCACTATTGGGCAACATCTTCAAATCCCAAAGTGATGTGAAGTGGGAGAGGCTATTTCTGACAGCCAGTTGTTGCAGAATATGTTCTGAAAAATAAGTTGTAATTCTCGAAGACTTGTGGTTAGTCTACAGTAAATTTCTCAAATTCAAACAAGGTTTGATTTTTGGTTTTGTTGTTAAAACTGCTAAAAAGAACAAAAGATTTTGAAAAAAAGAAGAATTTAGCACAACTTTTTCACCATTTACTTCAGTATAAAGAACTCAAAAAAATTTCCATATAAAGAACTAATCCGTTGACTGTTGACTATTGACTTGACAGCTCACTAGACATCAAATATCTTGGCTTCAACTAGATTTCAGCAAAGCTAAAATTACATTTGCAATAGCTGCAATCACACTACGACCTTTACCATGAATGTTTTTGGGGGGGAAATTCCGTGGCCAGTGTTGTTTCCGTTTTAAGGCCAGAAGGTGGCACTGTGGTAAACTTAAAATTATTGTATTTGCTCTTATAATGGACAGTATCATTTCAGGGAAACATCTTAAATCTGCCTAAAATTCTGTCAAGTGAGCTAACTAAGACTAAGCTAATTAAGACATCAGTCATACAGAGTGGTTTCGATTACTAGGGAAATGTTTATTCTGTGACGAGTTGGCAACTAATTGCTGGAGGTTGCTGGATGTCACCAGATAAAATTGGTTGCAAATAGGTTGCTGCACCAAAAAGCTTGTTGTGATTGCTTTGGTTTACAGCAGATTTCTATGGCTTGCTGCAAGATTCTGACCTGTAAAGAAAAAAAGTTGTGCCTTTTGAAATGTGCAGGTCACAGTAGTAAGGCACTGTGCAAGTTTGTGTTGCAATTCTTCAAATGTGACTAAATGTTGAGAATACCAGTATTCCTTGGAAACTACTGGCATCTGCAAATCAATCACGGGGAGGTTTTTGGTGCACCACAACTTCATGTCTTTTTGCGACTAATTTCACTCTAGCGACTTTCAGCAACTCCAGAAACCACTTGCCAGCAGGCCGCAGAATACACACTTCTACTACACACAGTCTCTAGTAATGTCTGGATAAGTTCATAGAGACTGCCGCCGGCCTCCAGTAACAATTTTTTTTTTGCCTCATAATTGGTGGTTGCTAGATAGTTGTTGGCAGGTCTCTCGGCGCGTGTGACTTTGGCCTAACTCCGTTGAGAGCTAAAGATGTAGGTGCTTAAAAACTAAAACCACAATCTAAACCTTAAATAGATTTTACTTTAAACTTTCTTTTTCAGTTTTATTTAAAAAAGCAGATATGACACCATATTTTGTGGTTTGAATTCCCTCCCAAACAAATGATTCACAGTTCATAGCAATAGAGCCCAAGGCTCAGACCTGTATCAAACAACAAACAAAAGACAATTTATCAAGAACTATGTTGGAAAAAAGTTTTATTTTAGTGTTCTTGGGCGAAGTGTGTAAACTATCACAATCAATTTTTGTTTTGGAAGTCAGTACCTCCAAAACAAAAAAGCTAGT
Source organism: Rhamphochromis sp. 'chilingali' (assembly GCF_963969265.1). Lineage (NCBI taxonomy): Eukaryota > Metazoa > Chordata > Actinopteri > Cichliformes > Cichlidae > Rhamphochromis > Rhamphochromis sp. 'chilingali'. The sequence continues at coordinate 15,791,882 of NC_137935.1, forward strand.
CATCAACTTCAGGAGGTCCTGTACCTGCAGAATACACAAAAGCTTCTAAACACCATTTATTTTTATCATATTCTATTCTACTCTAATTTAAATTTGAAATGGGAAGATGGACTGGGAAGATACGTCCTACTAGACAAAGCCGCTTTGACTTCATAAACTATACGAGATAGACTGATGTATCAAAAGTGGTCACGGTGGAGTCAGAGGCCAGAATTATACATATTTAAACAGGAGGGTGAAGTACTGATATATCATGGGGCAAACAAAGTACATTGGTTGACTGTATTGATGTGTCTTGTAAACAGAGATAACCTCTAATTAGTGCTAAGTAACATGCTAATGAAAGATTAGAACAATATTCACCAAAACCAGAGGAGAAACTCACTGCATGTGATGTATCATACAGCCAGAGCTGTTATTAGTCAGATAATTGGAGGGATTGTTGCAAAGCAACAATCACACTATATGTTATTGTCATCAACCATTTTTCTTCTTCTCACACCATTTGTCATAGACAGACCGTTCATGCCTTAAAATGACCAGCTCGACTGTGTGCTGCGTGCTTCTATTCAGGATTTTTAAATTACTGTTTCTGAAAAATTCCAGTTTTTCTAGTGACTTCCCTCTAAACTCTCCTTTACTGACATTGTGTCAGAGTTACCACTCGCTCAGTTCTTCCTTGTATTTTGAAGGCTGTGAGTTCAAGTACAGCATAGGCTATTTTTCACAATGATGTGGGGTTTTTCTTTGTATGTATTGTATATTACACATCAACACACTTTTCAGAAAACAACCTCACACTATCATGGTGAGTCACAGCAAAGTGCACTGTGGTACAGTTTGGTTTTTTTACGATAGACACAAACCATTTTTTTCTGTTGGGAAGTTGAGCACTTTAATGTGATGGGACTGTTGGTGGTATTGAACTTAAAAACAGCATGTTATAATTCATGTTGACCTCGCGTTGCCAGATTCCTCTCCCTCTCTCTTTTCTTTCCTTTAATTGTTCCACCATTGTTTTCAGCCCCTTATCTCTCCAGATACCCTCCTTCTTCATCCTGTATATCTCGCCTAGCTGTTCACTTATCTTGGTCTTCTTTTGAGTGTTGCTATAGTTACTGATGTTAGAGAAAAGGACAACTGGTGTGAGGCAGCAGGGGGCCGTGAGACTGAGCGATTTAAATGAAAGCCAGGTTAGGACCTGCTGGAGTGCTACATGTTGTACCCAAGTTTAACGCACACACGGATGCATCCAAACATTTGGAAACACAAATAAATACAAATAAAGGGAAAGGTCAAATTGTAGAAGACACTAATTAGCACTGCATTAAAATGAGGACTATCTCCTGTCTTGTTACCAGAAATGAGCCATGTCTCTAGAGTAAATTCTCACATGTGTGACCTTGACCTTGTGTGGGTGGAGGCAAAGATGGAACGCTTCATTCTGCTGGTTTCATTGTTTATGGAACTTAAATACTAAACAAAAGTCTTTCATTCTCACTGCCCCATCTGCCCAGGCCTCCTCCTCCTCGCCTGCCTTGCCCTCTCATTTTGATGAAACACAACACTTTTCATTTCTACTCCTCCATTCCACCTATATGCTTTTCCTCCCACTTTGCTGTCCTCACCATCTCTTCTTGACATGCTTTCTCGATTCACTTCGGCTTCATCTGTCTGACCCTTTCCTATCAGTTCTTCTTTTTCTTAACCTCTTTCTATGGTCTGTTGCTGCCTATACATTTTCTCCCTCTTTCTGTAATTTAGATTTTCATCACACTTTGCTCTCTCTCTGTCTCTCTCAGACTGCCTTTCATTTTATTTCTTTTGATGACTATCTCTCTTTTTCACTTCCCCGTCTTTGTCTCACCCTGTCTCTGTCTCTCTGCACCGCTTCAGTCTCTTTCGGGCTCCCTGCCTCACAGACTCACAGTTCTCCTCTATTAGCATTCCCCCAGGGTGGCTAGACTCCACAATGTGTCGTGTGTCACCTCAACAAAAGGCAAACAATAAAGAAAAATGAAATGTGCCTTTGCATGGAGGAGAGAAGTTTTGAAGAAGAATAAGGAGAGACAGACAAGGTGGGGGGGGAAAGGCGCTGTAATTGAATGAGACAAAAAAAGACACAGACAAATCTGGTCATCCATATGTATGAATGGTACAGAGACCAGACAAATGGATGCATATGAGCCGTGAGTAACTACCCATTTTCCTCTTTTCCAATAAAAAGCAGCCCTGCACAGGTGTGGTGCAGTGCCGCACATCAGTGTATTCCTGCCCAGCGACACAATTTGCAGAAAATCCACAGAAAAAAGCATTCCCCTCAGCTTTGGTTTGGTTCACAGTTTGTTCTTTTAATATGAGACATGGTTTGGTATTGTTATCAGTGTAAGAGTCGTGGTTCAATATATGAGCGAGACGAGGCAGATTTTTTACAACTCAAAGTTTATCTGAAACAGTTTTGAGTAATTTACCATCATACATTCTCTTAATTATTTTTTGGTCCTTTTCTCTGTTACACATCACAGTAAACTGAATGTCTTTGAACTTTAAAATCAGAAAAACTCAAAGACTTGGAAATCGTGACAGACAAATTTCACTCAAAGAGAAACTGATAACGAAAAGATGAATAAGAATAAGACAAACAATGATGCATATTTATATGCAGTTTTACTGTTGCAAGTCTTCATGTAATTCCCTCTGTATGTGCCATCACACAGTATGCTGTCAGATATATTTTTATCACTATACCATCCCTCACAGCACAAAATGAGCGTAGCAAAGTGTACTTTTCAGATACGCCGTTTGCTAAACAATGGCTGACACTTACAACCCTGAGAAATCCTGTCATCGTGTAGGGTATTCATAAAATGCCCAAGAAACGTATGGAAGCTGTGAATATGAAATGCATGCATTATTCTCTGCGAGTGTGATCTAGTCTCGTATCTGATTTGGACCTCATGCTTGTCTCTTTACAGTAAAACACTGGTGACAGTCGCGCTCCTTTTTCATTTGCTGGAGAAAATATGTGTCCAGCGGGAGAGCAGTGTCCTAACTGTTTGTTGCTAGTATATTCATAAAAGGGTGCACAAATATATGCCTGTTTTCAGGTAATACACATAATCGTGGTGTGCACAGAAGTGGGAATCAATCTTCAAACTCAAAATCAAGCAAGCATTCAAGGTTTCTTTTTCTTACACGCGTACACCTCATCAAACATGAGAAGAGATAAGTCAGACTGTGATATAGAGGGTGTGTCAGCGTGCGTGTCGTGTGATGTAACTCACGAGTGTGAGTTAGTGACAGAGCGAGGAGGAGAACGGAGGTGGGTGACTAAAGGGCGAGATAAAGAGAAGACGGCCTGAAAACACAGCACATGAAAGCAGAGAATTGTCACGCGCCTTCCCCCTCAGGGCCCAGAGATCACCCCCATCTTCCCATCTTGTGACTTGAAAGACACACCATGTCCAAGCGGGTCTATCGGAGATAAACACAAACACACAATGATGCTTTTCCCCAAACTCACACATGCGGCACACAGACCACCCACAGTTTGACAGCCACACGCAGTCTCACAGAGATTGCAGTCATAAGCACGTCTGTCTCACTCATCTTTATACCTGTATGAGGTTTCCAAATTGCAACATCATCATTCGAAATTTTATCTCAAAATGATTCTGAAACATTTGAACAGGAGAGCTCAACCCAGGAGTGACTTTGCAAGACTGGAAAAAGCAATGGGGCAGTCGTTGTGCGTGGTTGTTTGTGTGCTGCACTAAGGTGCCCTCCGACAAATGTTCATGCCCACACAAACACACACACACTGACCTTCAGTGGGTACCTTAGTAGACAGGTGGTGGTGCCATTGCCTGTTGCTAAGCAATTACCAAGTCCATTACCCCTGCAACATGTCCACAATGTACATTTTTTTCCCATCTGTGTGTGTGTGTATGTGTGCGCTTGTTTATGTGATCTTTCACTAAAACAGATGCAATCTACAAAGTGTTTCTTGCTATAAAACACTGACCCTTCTGTTATGCAATTCCCAATTTACATTTACTCATTCAACGCCTCTTAGGTTCAGTTTTTAAAGCTGTTTTTCGTAGTTGCAAAACAGATTCAGTTGAATTAATGCCACCTCCTGAATTTGGTCCTTTATTTGGTCATATGGTGAGCAAGTCTGTAACACAAAGCCATGAGATGATAATGCACCACAGAGATAAAGCATCTATGGTGCATTATGAGAGCTGGCTGGTAATTCTCTTTGGGTTTATGTCCAAGTGAAACATTCACATTGCTAATGTGCACATGCATTCAGTATTACAGACTACACGTATCATACACTCACTTTATTAGTTACACCTTGCTAGTGCAAGGCTGGAACTTCTTTTTCCTTCAGAACTGCCTTAAGTCTTTGTGGCAATGATTAAGCAAGGTGCTGGAAACATTATTCAGAGACTTTGGTCGATATTGACATGACAGCATCATATAGTTGCTGCAGATTTGTCAGCTGAAAATCCATAATGGAAATCTTCTGTTACATCACATCCCAAAGGTGCTTTGTTGGTTAGAGCTGTTGGCTTTGCAGGGCATTTGAGTACAGTGAACTCATTGCCATGTTCAAAAAAGAGATGATATGCAGTTTGGTGTGTTTTCCTGCTGGAAGCAGCCATTACAAGATGGGTCCACTGTAGTCATAAAGGGATGGACTTGGTCAGCAGTGATACTGAGGTAGGGTGTTGTGTTTAAATCATGCTCATTTGAAACTAAGAGGACCAGAGTGTGCCAAGAAAATATCCCCCACACCATTACACCACAACTGGCAGCCTGAACCAGTGATAGAAGGCAAGATTTACCACCAGAATGGCAACACAGATTTCAGTACCCATCAGACCACCAACATCTTCCTCTTCTGTAGCTTCGAGGTGCACATGTTGTGCATTCAGAGCTGCTCTTCTATATACCTTGGCTATAACACATGATTATTTGAGTTACTGTTGCCTTCCTGTCAGAGGTCAGAAGCAGTCTCTGACCTCTGACACAAACAAGGTATTTTCACCCAAAGAACTGCTGATCTCTGCATTTTTTTTTTCTTTTCAGACAATTGGGTTTGAACTTCACCAGGTCATCTTGACCTTAACCTGAATGCATTAAGTTGGTGCCATGTGATTGGCTAATTAGATGCAGCTGTCATGCAAAGTCATTGCACGCCTTTTCTGCATTCTCTGTTGTTTTTTGTTTTTTTTTAAAGCAGTATATTTATAACATCTTCAGTTCATTTTCTTTATTTGTAAGAGGATGGGAATTAGGAAGTGAGATTTATTATTTGCACATTTGGTCCGTGTGTGTGTGTGTGTGTGTGTGTGTGTGTGTGTGTGTGTGTGTGTGTGTGTGTGTGTGTGTGTGTGTGCGCGCGCGCGTGCGTGTGTGTGTGTGTGTGAAAGAAAGAAAGATGTACGCAGCCTGATATACAACACACTAGCTAAATGCAGCAGCATGTGTTGGCTGTAAATAACCAGCAAGCTATTATAAAAGGTTAGACAACTGCAGCTGGTGCAACACAGTGCAGACTGAAAGACACAGATATATACAAGAGCCACCTTGATCCGCTGCAGGTACACAGACAGATGAACAGACACCACTAGATGTTAAACAATTCAACCCTTCCTCTTCCCTTCACTCTGCCTGAAAGAGACTGAATGCGATTTGATCTTTAGCATGAGATAGACAGATACCCTCCCCTAACAGTCAGCCTATTCGAGGAACCTATGTTTGCCCCTAATGCAGAAATGATTGGTGCTTGATGTGATTACTTTTCCCCAGTATTCAATTAAAATAACCCCTCTCTGAAAAAGGAAAAAACACATTGAGGGAAAAAGCATTACTTACCCTGTCTGACTGCTTCCTCCTCCCCTCCCACCTCTTTCTTCCGTCAAGTTCATTTCACCTCTGCTCGTTCAGTAAAGGAAAGGGTAATTAAAGTTGAACTTCTCCTGCGCTAACATATGCCGAGAAGTGATTGTGTGCACAAATAGTACTATGTGTACTTCAAGAACAATCAAAAGAAAAATGCACATTTAAGAACTTTTTAGGTACTTATGAACTTATTGGCCAATAATTATTATAACTCCCTCCACCCATTTTCACCCCTTTGTTTGTTTTGTTCAGAATTTTGTGTATTTGTTCATTCATTTACACAAGCCAAAGAAAAATAGAAGAAGTAGACGTCTAGCCCTGCCAAGCGAGCAGCGCTTGTCTCAGTCAAGCCTTTTGATGTGATTCTGAGATCCTGAGAGTCGTTTGGGCTCCCTAATCATTCAGTAGATGTCACAGTTGTATTAATCCATAACGATGAGTAGCTGGGATGGCAGTTATGTGCATGAGTGAAAATCACTGCCTCTGGAAAGCAGTTTATGCATAATGTGTAGTAGTTCCAGTGATGATCTTATTACTTTGTGTCTGATTTATATGTACCCAAATTACAGTAGTATTTTCTTTGAACACGAAACTAAACTAAACCATGCATGAAGAAAATGACTTATAGGAGGTTTTAATGGGTTTCTTGAGAAAATAGAGATTTCTGTAATATGCTTATTGACTTACTTGGTAATAGTAAGAAAAGGAATTTCCAAACCAGTCTCATGTCTGTATGCTAAATACAGCCATTATCTAAGCACAGCACAGAGAGCTAAACTGCCAGTCTATGAATGTTGATTTTTTTTGCACCGATTGAAAAAACACATTAAGAAATCTTAACTGGTGAATTTGTGCTCAGTGGATTTTATTACTTTTGCACGTTCTCCTTCATTTCCATCTTTCTGTGAAAGCTAATTCACTCTCTCCCGGCTATAGCTTCACTCTAAGGCCAGTCCACAGCCTGTACATCTGCCTGGCCACTGTGGTTTTGTAGGGATCGTGTTTTGCGAGCACACAAAGTGGGATGGTTCTTATACTGTAGGCAAGAAAGCTCATTCATGTGTTTAAATCAACATTTTGTATAGCAAGATAATGAACTGGCGATCTGTCCATGTGGTCCCTGCCTCTTGCCCTGTGATCTCTATATAGGATAAGCTTTCCAACTTTGAACTGGATAAATGGACGTTCATTTTATCACTTTTTAGCAAGTTTCAGAGTGTAACCAAACAGTCGAAGTTCACATGACAGAACTTACCTCTGTGTTTTTTTATTAGGTATGTTTCTAACTGTTTGGTGCAGCAAAATAGTTTTCATCGTGATATTTTTTATATTCACGACTATCTTTCACTTCATGCTACAACTTCATTTTATTATTACCTGCGTGTCTTTCTTTTTCATGCTCGTACACATGTACTCATCTTGCTCCTCCCTCTCTCTCTGGGTAAGGGCCCTGTGGTAGAAGTGGTGATTTATGGTTTATGGCTTCTGGCTCCAAATGGGATGTTTTATTCAGTGGTGGGAGGAAGTTGCTGCCTTTCTCCACTGCATTCTGGAGAGTTGCGTTAAAACGGCGTTAACACAAGCACACACACAAACATGCGCAATTTAGAAGGATGATTTACCGCCAACACTGACATTTCTGCTTTAAGTTTAGACATGTTAGACGAGGAAAGATGAACTGAGCAAGATGGACAGATTGACAGCCATTTAGGGAGAAGAGAAACGGAATAGAGGGTAACTTCTGTAGCTACTGTGGAGTTGACCACAGTGTGTGAGTACGGTATGTGCTTAAAGTCAAGGTCACCCCAGCGGGCTGCATTTCCATAGCTGTTGTCAGCTCACATGCTGACAGCTACACATAGATTTGTGGGCAGAAATGGAAATTTTTCAGTTTCTCTGTTTTTTTCTTTCTTTCTTTATTTGCATTCACATGTGCGTCCAAATGTGTTGGCTCGGGTTAGGATGCAAGAATGTAAATGTGCATGTTTATGCATCTGTCGAGTGGATGCAGTGGGAAAGATCATGCTTCTGAAAATAGTGTGAATATTCATCAGCTGTGTACTGGTGACGGTTACCCATGTACCTGTCTCTCAGAGTCTCTGGTGGTTGCAGCTACACATAGACACACATCTATAATTCGGTGACGTTTGCTATATTCTTCTTCTGCGTCGGGATACTTGTTCACTGTCTCGTTTTTATTCACACATTGGATTCATGCATGCTTGAGTTTATATTGATGCCGTGTGTTTGTTTGAGGGTAGGGCATCCACTGATTTATTTATTGCTTCTGTCCCTTAGAGACATCCTGTGAGCAGGATAGACTGCAGCTTGTCTCCACTCTGTGTTTATGACCTCCAGTTGATGTTCTTGTGGCAGAGCTCCCAAACTCTATGCTTTAATTCCAGCAGAGATCCTGCTGGAGAGACAGGTGCACTAAACATGACTTATCCCTCACCTGAGTCCCCTACGATTGGACGCTAATTGAACTTCTGTGTACATCTGTGTGTGTGCATGTGTGTGTTTGCTCGTGCTCCTGTGTATATGGCCATGACTCTGCTATTGAAACGCATGCACTTTCACACACATATATCTCCGGAACTAATTTCAACTTCATTCTCGTTGTGTGATCTGGAGAGCAAAGACAAGTCATGCAATAGCTCAGCATGGAGCCGTAAACACAGCAGGTGAAATGGTGCTCAGGGAGCACACAACTCTCCCTGAGCTCCCCAGGAATATTCAGATAGTTTTCATTTTCCACAAGATTGACTCTGGTTGATGGCCACTCGGTATGAGATTGGAACATAGCAAAATAAAATTAGGGGAGCCACACCAAGAAAGGGAATGTGTGTTTGTGTTTAACATAAACATTCCTCTGTCTCTTGTTGAGGCGAGTTACAAGCAGATGGTTTTTACGAGTGACAATATGGATATTTTCTTTCTGGCTGTATTGCTTTGACAAAGGGGGGGGGGGGGTTAACCTGTTGTCCAGCTCATTTGCCAATTATTTTTCGTTATGCCATAATAATGTATTTAGTAACCTGCATTACCTGGCCAGCTTGTGTTTTTTTATATGCACTGCAGGGCAGAATAACAGCGCGTGAGACATGCTGGAATGAAGTCAGCGTTTAAAAAAAAAAAACACAGACAAAAATGTCATAGTTATTTGAAATAATGGCAAGAAGGACAGAATGTCATATAGAAAGCCAACAAAATGAGTGAGTTTTTGATGGAAAGCTGAGGATATGGATAAAAGATAATTGGTTGTTCACAAAGTAAGAGTATGGAAGCTTTGGCTTGCTGTCTAAACTGTAGCTGACCTTTATTGAAGGAAAAATATTACTGAGTCCACCTGTCCTTCAAAATCATTGTGTTTTTCTGTCTTTTCACTTTTCTCCATGCCTTTATGCCCCTAACCTATTTCTGGACATCTGTGTGTTTGCAAGTTCTTTTAATTGTGTGCGGTACGCCTTTTCCCGTGTTGTTACAGCTTCGCTCGTAGTGATAAATCTAGTTATAGTGTTGCCATAGGGGCGGATTGCAGAGAGACAACCCCCCCTATTAAAGCCTACTATTCTTAGCTCAAGCAATCACAGCACTCTCATTATTACTCAATAGGATGGAGGCATGCAACTCATCATCTCTCATCATCTGTACATCCCCGGGCAATAAATGCACACATTAAAACTTTGCACATGCACATTCACATCCTCTGATTATTATATACTATTGTAGCTGATATGTTTTTGTATTGTTGCAGAAGTGAAAGAAGCAGCAGGGTGGGGGGGGGAAGGGCTTCATCAATACTCATTGTAACATGAGTCCCAGTGCTCTTATAGTGCCTTAGTTTTTACATTCAGCAGTGTGAAAGTCATTTATCTGTTTTAGATAGTCTGATGCTTTTATTGTGTTGTAATAATAATCTACAATGAGGGAACCTCTGGGGATTATTAAAAACTATGTTAAGATACAAAAATACAGACAACTTGGACTTAGACTTTCCAGCTTGTTCCAGCAGCACAAGTAACAGGAAGGAAAGGTAAATCAGGGATGTAATTAGAGATGTAAAAAAAAGCCAAAATGTTATACTATGTGTAGATGGTTACTATATACAGTAAATTACAGTAACAGTTTTTTATATGTACATAAATGCAGGGGGGAATGATAATAATATACCAATATTTTTAGAGAGTTTTCATCCTGTGTCTGTATGTACAGCTTGGATGCTGTTGGAATGAAATACCTATGATAGCCTTCAGTCCTGTAACAGTCTACTGTTAAAGAAGCTGCTCAGAGGTGTTGTCCATAATGAATATTAGCTTGGCTAACATCCTCCTCTCACTAGGGCTGCCACGATTAGTCAACTAGTCACGATTACGTCGACTATCAAAATCGTCGACGACTAATTTAATAGTCGACGTGTCGTTTGAAGCTTTGTAAGATCCCAAAAGATGCAGGAATAAGTAGTAGGATTTAAGAGTGTAATAATGGACTGAAACAGAAGATGGCAGCACTGCACGTACAACGATGCCAGCTGCCGTTAAACCCCGAAGAACAAGAAACTGTGTCCCAGAATCGCGGCCCTGCTCAGTTTCCAACAATGGCGGCAGCTAGTTAGTTTTAATATTACTCTTATTATTCTTTCTGGGTCACAAAATAAACGTTTAACATATTTTCAGGTGAGAATGTAGCTGTGTAAGCCTCAAATTTCTGCTCAGTTTATCAAGACACCACATATTTTCAAAAGCGCTCCGATGTTTTCGGAGACGTCTGTTACCCACTAGCTCAAGCTAGCTAGCTAGCTAGCCGGAGTTCAACGCTCACTAGAGCCGGTGAGAACACCGGACTCCCGGCAAATCGTTTTCAAGCCCGTTTTTCGCTACTCAGGTTAAACATGATATATAAGTCACTTAGATACCTTAAAAATGTTATTGTTTGGCTTTTTTCAGTATTTTATTTGTTCCTGAGTAAATCGGTTTGGCTGAGATTAAAGTTATACAGTAGTTTTTACACAACTGATTATCAGAAGTGTGAGATGCTGGAGAATATACTCCGGTGTCCCGTTATATTTGTCATGGTCCTGCGACCATGACTCAGTGACTTTATGTTTATGTTCTTTATTGTTATTACTTTCATTATTATTCATGGCTGCTTTGGGATGGTTTGTGTTTGGGATTTTAGACACTGGGTTCTGGGTTTGTGCTCCCTCTGTTGGTCCCTGGTGTTAGTGTTTCCCTGTCTCGTCAGGTTAATCAGGTCCAGCTGTTTCCCCCACCTGTGTGTGATTTCCCAGTGTCTCTTTGTGTACTTATAGTGTGTGATTTCCTCTGCTCCTCGTCGCGTCGTCTGTGTTCATACCCTGTGAAATCCCCTGCGTGCTCTCCCTGCTGTTCTCCCTTCATGTTCAGGTTTGCCACTCCTTTGTGTAGTTTCACCCAGTTTAGTTCATCCTTAGTTCTGTTTTGCCATCTCCACTTTATGTTTGATATTGTCAATAAATCACCTTCACATCTGAGTAAGTGCTGCATTTGAGTCCTTTCCACTCTTCACACGGCCGCTGCCCCGGACCGTGACAGTACGACGCGACCACAAGATGGACCCAGCAGCGCTTAATCCGTCCAGGGAGCTACGGGAGACGCTCATCGATGCCACACAGGAGCTGATCGACCTGTGGCTGGAAAGCCCGGGTGGCACGTCCCAGCGCGCTATAGAGAGGCGGCTACAGCGTCTGGTGACCGGTCTCCCATGGCTGCTGGACTCGCTCTGTTCGTGGGAGCGGGAGTTTCTCCTTTTGGACCTTGGACTTCACCCCCCGTCTGCATTCACTTTCGAGCAGCCCGATGCGGTGAGTCAGCGGGATGCATTGCTTTCCCCAGTTTCCGGGACTTTGTTTTCTGGGGCTATTCAGAGCGGGATGGGAGACTGTATGGATCGCTTACCTACCTTCGTGGTAACGGATCCTTCCCAAGTGGGCGTGTACAAACCCGCTGCAAAACTGACAGACTGTGTCTCTGCCGCTCCTTCTGAGCCAGGACTTTATTGCCATTCTCCGGCTCAGTTCTGTGTCCAACCACAAGCTTCCCAGTCTGTAGCTCAACCATTAGCCTCCCTTAAGCCACAATTTTCACACTGTTTTTCCACCGCTGTTTCTGAGCAGGGAGACAAACTGTTTCACTACGGACCTGTTCCTCAAAAGCTGGCAACAATAGAGACTATTACTCACTCCGGGGCTTCCCCAGAGGCTGGGTTACTGCCCTCAGCTTACTCTGGACCCCTGGAGGCCAAGATGCCGGCTGTGAACTGCACCGGGCTGTCACTGCCTGAGCAGGGTCAGTGCTCTGCGCAGCTGCAGCCCTCCGTACGTGCGCCAGAGGCCCACGTGCCTACTGGTTTTGTTTCATGTGTGCCAGAGGCCCACGTGCCTCCTGGTTTTGTTTCGTGTGTGCCGGAGGCCCACGTGCCCGCTGGTTCTGCGGCTGTTTTCGCTGGGGGGCCCAAGGAGCCCGTCCAGCCTCCTGCTCCGCCTGCTGGGGGGCCCGAGGAGCCCGTCCGGCCTCCTGTTTCGCCTGCTGGGGGGCCCGAGGAGCCCGTCCAGCCTCCTGCTCCGCCTGCTGGGGGGCCCGAGGAGCCTGTCCGGCCTCCTGTTTCGCCTGCTGGGGGGCCCGAGGAGCCCGTCCAGCCTCCTGCTTCGCCTGCTGGGGGGCCCGAGGAGCCCGTCCAGCCTCCTGCTTCTCCACCTGTGGCTGCTTCTCCACCTGTGGCTGCTTCTCCACCTGTGACTGCAGCGCCGCCTCCTGCAGTACCACCACCGGCAGTGCTACCGCCTGCTACGGCCACACATCAGCCTGAGGACGCATCCTCACCTGGTCCGGCTTCATCCTCAGCTTCATCCTCGCCTGATTCTGGTCCAGCTTCATCCTCACCTGGCCCAGCTTCAGCTACAGCTTCGTCCTTGCCCGGCCCGGCTTCAGCTACAGCTTCTTCATCGCCTGGTCCGGTTTCATCCACGCCTGGCCCGGTTTCATCCACGCCTGGCCCGGTTTCATCTCCAGCTTCATCCACGCCTGGTCCAGCCTTCGTGTCTGCATCCTCGTCTGGTCCAGCCTTCGTGCCCGCATCCTCGGCCACAGCATCCTCATCTTCACCCACTGCGCCTGGTCCAGCCTCCGCTTCGGCATCCTCATCAGCCTCGCCTGGTCCAGCCTCCGTGTCTGCATCCTCATCAGCCTCGTCTGGTCCAGCCTCCGTGTCTGCATCCTCGTCAGCCTCGTCTGGTCCAGCCTCCGTGTCTGCATCCTCGTCAGCCTCGTCTGGTCCAGCCTCCGTGTCTGCATCCTCGTCTGGTCCAGCCTCCGTGTCTGCATCATCGTCTGGTCCAGCCTCCGTGTCTGCATCCTCGTCTGGTCCAGCCTCCGTGTCTGCATCATCGTCTGGTCCAGCCTCCGTGTCTGCATCATCGTCTGGTCCAGCCCCCGTGTCTGCATCATCATCTCCGCCTGCTGCGGTCCCGGCTTCCGTGCCCTCAGCCTCGCCTGGCCCAGCCTCGTTTGGGTCTGGAGCTAAACGGCCGTTTTCTGGACCGCTGGCTAGGCTACTGGCCGGGCGCCGTCACCTGAGCGGCCGCCGTTGCCTTCCGCACGGCCGGCCCCCGGACCCTCTTCGCCTGAGCGGCCGCCGTTGCCTTCCGCACGGCCGGCCCCCGGACCCTCTTCGCCTGAGCGGCCGCCGTTGCCTTCCGCACGGCCGGCCTCCTGAACCTTTTGTGCGCCTCCACGGCCTTGTTCGTGGCCGGCCTCCTGAACTGTCCCATCCTGGCCTCCTGTGTTATCGGGCCCCTGGCCGGCCACCTGAACTGTGTTTTGGACTCTGCTCCCCTGTGAGTTTTTTTTTTTTTGTGAACATTTGTTTGGGACTCTGGGGCCTCCGTCTTTGGTCTTGGCCCGGTCCCTCCGTCCTGGGCCCCCTGCCGCCCGCCCGGATCTGGTGGTGTGTTTCTGTGGCTGTCGGGGGCCAGCCCTTGAGGGGGGGGTACTGTCATGGTCCTGCGACCATGACTCAGTGACTTTATGTTTATGTTCTTTATTGTTATTACTTTCATTATTATTCATGGCTGTTTTGGGATGGTTTGTGTTTGGGATTTTAGACACTGGGTTCTGGGTTTGTGCTCCCTCTGTTGGTCCCTGGTGTTAGTGTTCCCCTGTCTCGTCAGGTTAATCAGGTCCAGCTGTTTCCCCCACCTGTGTGTGATTTCCCAGTGTCTCTTTGTGTGCTTATAGTGTGTGATTTCCTCTGCTCCTCGTCGCGTCGTCTGTGTTCATACCCTGTGAAATCCCCTGCGTGCTCTCCCTGCTGTTCTCCCTTCATGTTCAGGTTTGCCACTCCTTTGTGTAGTTTCACCCAGTTTAGTTCATCCTTAGTTCTGTTTTGCCATCTCCACTTTATGTTTGATATTGTCAATAAATCACCTTCACATCTGAGTAAGTGCTGCATTTGAGTCCTCCTTTCCACTCTTCACACGGCCGCTGCCCCGGACCGTGACAATATTATAGATAGCAAGGAGCAGACGGCTGAGTTTATTAAACTCACAGATCACAATCTGCAAATTTCATTTAAATTTAATAAACTATCATCTTGTCTTTATTTTTAGTTAGCACATACCTTAAACACTTAAAGCTGTAAGCTAATGATAGTTATATAAGAGCAGATGCACGCTGGTGCAATAAGCTGTACGTTTTACGTTCAATGGATGCATGATCTGATTAGTCGACTAATCGCAAAAATAATCGGTGACTAGTCGACTATCAAAATAATTGTTTGTGGCAGCCCTACCTCACACCAACCTTCTCAGTGGAGTCAAGGGGGCTGTCCAGGACAGAGCTGGGCTTCTTTACCGAGCCTTTTCCTCTCCCTCTCCGTGCTTCCACCTCCCCAGCAGGCAACCACATAAAAGACACCAGAAACCATCACAGTGTCATAGAACGTCCTTTACAGTCTAGTTCAAGGCCATTTGTTTTGTTATGACTAAATTATTTAATGTGTGATAATGGCTAATAAAAAGCATTTGAAGCTTATAGGATGCACACAGTAATTGCACATCACTTCAAATGTGACGGCTGGTCGTTTGCAGACATTCCACTGGTTGCCTAGGTGACCCTCTAACGTGTTTGCTGCCAGCTCATATTTCAATCAACAGTATTCTTCACTCTCATCTGTAGTTACTTCAGTCGTTGCCTGGAAATTGAGAACGTTTGTCTTGGGTTCCGCCCACTTCCTGCCGCCATTGGTTATTTGACCCATAGTAGCTTAAAGTTGCAGAATATCATTTGTTTTCTATAGTCTCTGGTCACAGCATCATTCCAGTCTATATGCAATTTAATGCTTTGGAATATAAAGTATTATTATTATTTTCAGAAGACTAGATTTATTTAAGTTGCATGATGTTATTGATGGGCATCCATCTTTAAGGACAGAGTCAAAGTAATGAAATGCATGATAAAGAGAGATGAATGGTCCTAAACTTTTCAAAAAGCTCTGAGAGAACATCATAGACAGTTCTAAAAAGAAAACATCTGGGCCGTGCTGTCAGTGTATCAGTCTGGTGATCTGTAGCAAGTGTGACGTGAGACTTTTTATCCACCTTATCTGAGGCTCATCTCTACAACTTTGCTCTGCAGGATTTAACTAGAAAAAACTTTTTTAGATTTAAAAAAAAACTCTTAAGATCTCTGGATTTGTCTGAGTAGTTCAGAGAAACAGAATGAGACACAGAGAGATAATGAGAAAGAGAGCCGGGAGGAACAAGCGGCACAGCTCCTCACCTCTCCCTCTCCCTGCTCCCACTGTCATGAGAGTGTGTTCGTGGGTGTGTTGGACAGGCGAATGGCTTGTTTATGGGCAGATTAATTGCTTTTATGGCCTTTTTTCACCCCGTGAATGGTGCTGGGTGTTTTAATGAACACTCCCTGCCTGCCTCATAAGCCTGGTATGCCATTCCCACTGCTGATTTTTAGAGCAAAGCCAAGCTTTAGATAGAGCCCAGCAAAGCTAATTGCCTAATGCTCACTCCACAGTAAGGAGCACAGTTGCGTGTGTGTGTGTGTGTGTGTGTGTGTACGACTGTGCACCGTGCCTTCTTAAGAGGCCCAGCACAGGTGGGTGGTTCAAGCCGAGGCCCACAGGGCTGAGGGTGACCAGCAGCTAACTGGACCGTGACTTTAATAATTTCCTGCTGAGCTGAAGAAAAGTGAGCCAGGCTTTCTGCAAGCTACTGTTAAGCTACTGTCATGGACACAAAGATGTTTAAAAAGACCTTTCAAGAACAAGATACAATGATATCTTTGAGCAGAGGCAAGCATTTAGTAAATACACTGAAGGAATTAAGACGGGATAAAGACATTTAACATGGCAGCTTTACATGGATCAATTAAAAACAGTAATGGAAAGTCTCTACTTGCTAGTTCCCTGCCCCTTTTACTTCTTGCTTCATCACCTCTAACAGTGCAATTTTGGGTTTCTCTTTTCTACTCTGTTCTTTTCTCCTCTCTTCCGCTACCTCTTTCCTCCTCTCATTAATTAGGTTTGCAGGATTTCTCTTGCTTTTGGCTTTCTACTTCATTAAGCCTGAACAGCAGTGGACCATTGCTAATGGACAGTCTCAGCTCTAACTCACAACTAAAGCCCAGCGTTAATTGTTTGCTTTGTGTAAAGTATATGTGTGTGCAGCTGTATTTGCAAGTACTGAACTGTGTGCATGTAGTGTGAGCACAAAGGCTGTAAAGAAAACAGGCTTTATGTGTCATTTATTTGATTATGTGTTTAGAAAGTTGCAAGAAAAACAGCATGTAGACTTAAGCAGCCATGATGGCCCTTGATTTATCTCACCTTTAGAAGTTCAGAATAGCAACTTTTTGTGTTTCAATCACTTTTGTAGTTAAAGAGGTGTCTTGTTAGTTAAGTGCGACCTGGTGAAATTACTCCAGTAACATCACCCTGGTATCTCAGCTTTGGCTTGGACTATACAAATTTAAAACATAAAAACCGAACAGTTAACTCTTCAGGCTTTAACTGTTTTAACAAAAGATAAAAGCGAGTTACATTATCAGTCTGGATCCAGTATCTTTATAGTTTCATGTGATGGAGTTAGAGTCACAATGACTTGGTAGAGTTTGCAGCCTTTACTTTAAGTGCTATGCCTAATCATTTTAATGCACTTTAGCGGTCTTTAACATAACGTGTTCCGGCCTTGTTCAGATGCAAAATAAAGATCTGAATAGAACCATATCACCTGAACTAAAAAGCCCTTAGGGAGCTCACATTCCTTACTCTGCATCTCTTTTACTACTCTTTCCACAACTACCTTTACAATCCTATTAAGCAGCAATGCCGATCCTTCCATTTGACCATAATGCCCAATAAAAACAACTTTATGGTTGCATACATTTACCTTCAGCTCTTTGCATATATATTGCTCTTCATCCAACAGTGCAGTCGTTAGTACTGTGGTGTTATGCTCAGCTGCCGTGGAGGACAGGTAGTATTGATTGGTGCTGTATAAGGAGGAACTGCTTTACAGTGTGTTTGTTCTGGCATGTTAACGGCTGGCTTTACCGCTCTGATTATGGCCCACCGGGAGCCTGTTAACTACACATTGGAAATGCTGCTTGGAAAAAAGGACACAAGGAAGCGACAGTGTACATTTCCTCAGGCTGTGTGTGGCTTCACAGTGAGACAAAATGAGTCCCCTGCCTGTGTCAAAGGATACATTGTTGTACTTTGATCTTTCATATCTGGTTAAAAGTTCAGACCTAACTTTCTGACAATTAAGATCATTTCAAACTTGGCTGATTTCATCAGTCTGTCTGTCACAGGACACCTTCATGTTGTAGTGTTGAAAGTGATGCAGAAATGTTACGAGCTGTGACCTTGTAAGACTGTCATTTCTCCATTAAAAAAGGCATGAGATTAATGCGAAGGAGTCTTAAAGGATCTTTATACGCTATTATATTAGTATGTCAACATGTAAAGGGCACAGTAATATCATATGACTCAACTTGGGTGTGCTGTGTTTTGTTACACTGAAAGTCGTGTTGCCCCTCATTGGTTTGCGCCTGAATGCCTGCATTGCTAACAACATTCTCTCATATGAGTGCAGTTTTTGCAAATAAATTGATTGTTATTCTGGTGCGACAAACCCCCCACAGCTTGTGGTCTGAGTCTGAATTTCTAATTTGATAAGTGCAAAGAAAAAAGATACACTGCATGCACAGAATTATGTTTTTCCACAGTGGACCAGTTCCTGCTCCAATCTGACACCACACAGATGCTCAGTCTGTTGCCTCGACAACTGGGGACCTCTGTGTGTGTCTGTGTCCCTGTGTCTTTGTGCATGTGTGTATGTTTTGCTCTCAACTCTTCTCACCTCCTGCAGCTGGCATTGCTCACGGTGTGGTCCTTATCCACTTAACTGAACTCCTTTGACATTTTAGGTTCAGCTAAATCATTTTAGCTTTTACCCCCTTTACCTCTCTTGCTTATTAACAGCATCATTCCATCTTCATTTATTACTGTTTGTGTTCGCTGGCAGTGATGTGATTTTTCACTTTTTTCTCCATGGTATTACATCTTTAGGTTGTCTCCTTGCTCCATTTCCTCCTCTTGCAGTCCGTCCTCTCCGTCTCTGACACCGTCAGTTATTAACCTAACTCCCAAGGCAGAATGAAGGGCTCTGTGTCTGTGTGTGTGTGTGTGCAACAAAGAGTGCCATAGAAAAAGTATAGGCCACCTCTAGTTGCAGGGTCACTCGGGGACGACATTGCCAGTGTTTGGACACCGAATCCCAATGGACACTGGGAAAAATCTGCACATACACACACACACACACACACACACACACACACACACACACACACACACACACACACACACACACACACACACACATGGAAGCAATAAGACACAGTGCCTTGTCAGGAATAGCTAGAGATAACAGCACCTGTTCTCAGGTTTTGCTATCACTCCCACACACAAATGCAGGGTGTTCCGACAGGTTCTGTGTCCCTGTGGCAGAAGAGAGCGATGAGGATGTGAGCCTGATGGCAGAGATGGCGCCGGCTGGCTGGCTAGGCCAAAGAACCCCAGGGAGGTTTGACTGATAGAAGCTGCCTCCAAGCTCTTTGGCTAGCGTGTGTGTGTGTGTGTGTGTGTGTGTGTGTGTGTGTGTGTGTGTGTGTGTGTGTGTGTGTGTGTGTGTGTGTGTGAGAGAGAGAGAGAGAGAGAGAGAGAGAGAGAGGGAGGGGTCTGTGTAGCACCGCAGATGGTATGACAGTATTTAAATTAGTTAGGTTACCATCAGTGGAAGACCACATCATGACAGCTTTTTGGCTGAAAGGTGAATGGAATAACTCCTAGCCTCAAGGTTATTAACCTCACGTCATCCTTTAAAATACTCACATCACCCTAGGGACCGTTTTCTGCCACGCCCGAAAAAGTGCTATAAAAAATTTATATATTAATATTTTTTTCCACTTTAAATTAGCCAATCTTTTAGACCTACTTCTCCTTGAAATATTCATGTCAAGTTTTAATTACATTTCGCGGATTTTAACCCTTTATATCCCGGTTTCGTCACATGAGCGCACTGCTTTTTTTGCCCCAAAAAACAAAAAACTTGAATATTTTCCAAAAAAAACATTTGAGGTAATATTCAATTGTTATTATAATTAGGCCTTTAGATGGACTAAAGATTGGCACCAAGAGTCATTTCGATCGCCTTTTATTTTTTTTCCAGGAGCGCATTTCATAAAATGCACACTATCGACCACGCCCAAAAAGTGCTATAAAAAATTTATATATTAATATTTTATTCCACTTTAAATTAGCCAATCTTTTAGACCTACTTCTCCTTGAAATATTCATGTCAAGTTTTAATTACATTTCGCGGATTTTAACCCTTTATATCCCGGTTTCGTCACATGAGCGCACTGCTTTTTTTGCCCCAAAAACATAAAACATAAAACATAAAATATTTTCCAAAAAAAACATTTGAAGTAATATTTTATTGTTATTATAATTAGGCCTTTAGATGGACAAAAGATTGGCACGAACATTAATTTCGATCCGGTTTTAATTTTTTTTCCAGAAGCCAAAAATGTCCCCAGGCGGCGCTGCTGCTCCTGCTCCCCCGGGGAGGAGTGCCTCTGCCTCGGGTGTGTTTCGCGCAGCGCCGGAGCATATGGTTCGGTTCCCGTGTCTGCAGCACACACTTCCGCTACCACGTGAAAACAAATACGTCATTTCCTGTTGATTAAAAAAAAAAAAAAAAATCAAACGAACCTAAGGGCAGAAAATGGTCCGGAACGAGCAGCGGGCCAAGCTGCTGCTGTACGCGGGAAATTAGTCTGCCTTTTCCGGGTATCTGTCTCGAGCAGGCCGCTGGAGAACATGTGTATGTTCCAGCAGGCGTCACATGTGGAGCAAGGGCGCCACCCGGTGGACAAATAAAAAAATTACAACTCTAAGGCCAGTACTGCAAGCGGAAGCGGAAACATAACCGATCACGATCGATTTGACCGTAATTTTTTTGCCGTGAAAAATAGCGTTTATAATGGGTTTCAATGGGGCACAAAACGGTCCCTAGGGTGTTGAGTGTGAGTATTTTTGCTGCTAAGCCGTGTTAGGCTGATGTAAGAAAATCAGACTGAAAATTTGAAGATTTTACAAAAACGAAACCGGCTGGCAAGTTTGGCTATGCTACACCCAACACAGCGGAAATGGCGTTCATACGAATGAAAAAAGTGGCACAAAAAGAGCCCAGTATGACGTGAGGGTTAAACTGGGGGAACCTCCAGCTAGATTTAGCAGGAAATAATTTATGCATGTCGTTATTTGTTTGCTTGGTGGCTGACATATTGTTGATAGATACACAGTCATACATCAGTTTCTGGGATTGAATTAATATGAATGTGTGTTCAGGCAAGCACTGGACTAATATTTCAATTACTGTTTTATACCATTACTACACAGCCATTAGAGGGACACAGTCTGCAGTACATCAAAAACAAAAAACATACATCGAGCTTTGACAATATTTTTATTTTTTTTGACAAATTATCCTGTGTAATATACTTAATCTTGGCTTCACTTGAACCAACAGTTTTATGACTTTATCAGTCATAATTAATATAGTACAAAACTGTCTAGCACTCTGAGTTTTTCCTTTTTTATGACAGCAATGAAGCACATTGTTCTATTTATTCTACACAAATGTGTGTTGTCTGTTGTGATTTCATTTAATTGAATATGCTTATCCTGCTTTGTCTTAATTAATTACTTAATTTTGATCTATGATTTGAGCATTTAAACTGACCGTGATTACCTGGTTAAATCACGTGTGTGAATCCCAAAACATTGATTCTATTCATCTGGACGTAGCGTTTTCATTGTGAAAAGCATTTCGGTACTTATCTAAAGTGACTTCTTCAGTCTCAGAAAGACAATCTCATGCTCCATCTCGTCTTTATGAGACTGAAGAATCAACTTTTTGGGATTTCCTCACCTGGATGATTGAGTTTGCAAGACACGTGTGTAAGTGTTAGTATGTGTTAATGGATCAGTCAAGGTACAAGAGACAGATTTACACTCGTACAGGAGAGATGAAGGCCACTTCCCAGGAAGGCCATTTCTCTCTTCTCCGTGCTGCTCTGGCTAGTTGGCCTTGGTCCAGCTTAATTCTTTCTCAGCACACAGGCCAGTTCTTCCGCCTCCACATCCCTTCTTTCCTTTGCCAAGAAAGAACCTTTCACCAATTTTCTTCTTCTTTAATACCTTCAGCAACTTCCAACTACATCATTTCAAGAGAAAAGTCATGGCTGTCTAGTTTTCTTTCATACAGTGAGAGAGCACGTTTATGCAACATCCAATATAAAAGAGCAAAATATGTAAATTACCTTAAATATACAGCACTTCTGATTGATTAATCTTCTGTTCCCAGTGTGCAAAACAACACAAACATCACCACAAAGCCTTCTATAGTCATTTTTATGTTTCAATTCATGTCAGGTAGAGCCATTCTTTATAGTCCCATTTTAGAAAATGTGATGTGCAGCCAGGTATTAAAGTATTAACAAGATAATAAGGCAGGAACTCCACAGAGAACTGTAACACAGAAAAACAATATTGTAAAAGCAAAACAAAAAACACTAAAATAATTATATAAAAGCAATAAAAAGTATAAAAAACAATGTAATATGTGTAGCATCAGTTACCACAAACCAGCCTGTCAATACCACCTTAAAACACATTTTAACAATTGGTTTTGAGCCCATGATATAATAAGAAGGGTTATGGTAAACTGCCTGTTTAAAAAAAATGTAAACACTCCCAGGTTGTTAATCAGAAATTTTGGATATTACAGAACATGAATCAGCTGTTTGAACATCTTTCAGCCTGTGCAATTTAGTTTGAAACACCAAACTTTGCATGTGGGAAACAAACCATCCATTGAACTAAGAAGAGTTTAATTATAAGTCTTTCCCCTTCATATGGCCAGGATGCACACTCCGCAAGTAGCTGTGGCCAAGCTTTAAAGCCAAATATATAATAAATGTGTAGCCATGTGAGTGACTGGTAACCAGTCCCTTGAGTACCTCTTGGCCTGTGACAGCTGGGATAGGCTCCAGCCCTTTGTAACCCAAAGTTGGATAAGTGCCTGAAAAAGAAAGATAAACGATGAATGGATGGTTGGGTGATTATGAGTAAGTAGTGTTCTGTCATGATAGCTACAATCTGAAGGGCAAGAGCTCAAACTCTTAGTTCAGAGTTGCCAGTAAAGGGTGTCAATATTGAATGCATTTGGCCTTCCTAGACACTTTCTGCCCATCCGTCGTTTTTGACATGTCCTGTCAAGCTTATTCTTAATGGCCCTATGACCAATTCTCAATACCATTTCAGGTGAAGTGTATACCTGTATTTTCATCTATTGATTGATCTTTACATAGATCCGTACACACACGACAAAAAAGACCTCCAAAACAACTACTAGTCCACTGCACTCTGCTTTGTCTGTCCTTATTCCTAATGCCAGTATATTTCTCACAGTGTGATTAAATCGCTGACTTTCCTCTTTATCATCTCCACTAATTGTGTGCTTTCTCTTCTCATTGCCTCCCTGTGCCTGTCTTGTTTTATTTTCATTTATTTTCTCGGAAAGTTGAGTTAAGGAGAAAAGACTGATGAAGGAAGAAAGCAGTGGGGATAGAGAGAGGAGGCGAAGGAAGGGAAGATAATGAAACAGGTCTTGTGGTCTGTATTTGGCTGCCTTTAGCTCTATTTCCTCTGTTGTTATTTCCTGGGAGTTCAAGGTCTCTTCTGCATCAGCATCTCTCCCTGCCTCCCTACTCCATCCTCTCTCTACTGTGCCTGACTTTACCATAAATCCACCAATACACAGGTTCACATATACACAAACACTCACACCAATCAATACAAGCCTGCTTGGCACTGCCAAAGCCTAAAATGACTATAGATTTTCTGTCGACTCTGCCACTAAATTATGCAAACCTCTGGTTTATGTTCCGGTACATTTTTGGTATTCCTTCTCTAAAACTGGGATAGTGGTTTTCCATGCAGATCAGAATGGAAAGATACAGGTACGGATAGCAGGAGAAAATACTCAAACAGGATCTAATAAATTCTTATAATAGCACATTGAGCTTTTGGTTTGGTACACAGTAACTGCAAAATGTTTACTGCTACAGGTCTTAAAATCAATACCATGTATTAAAGTCAATGTAAATGTCCCCCTGAGTTCAGGATTGTGTTTAAGTGATGAATAACGCACTCCTGATGTTTGCGTTGCAGTTTTTGTTTTTCAACCTCCCATACGCACAAGCAAGGATCAAAAAACAGTGATGAGAAAAATGACGTGAAGGATGAGGTACTACAAATACTTAAATGCAATTTACCGTAAATAAACTACACCTTTTTAAATAACTTAATGTTGATCTATTGTTATGCTAAGTACGGAAATAAACTTTAAATCTAAAAATGAAATTCAACAAATTATTGAATGCAAATAAAAAATGGTAATTAGGCATCTTAATAAAAACGTAATAATGTGTTTTACTATCTTTTTAGATGTTTTTAGAAAATACAAATTTTAAAATGAATTCCTAACAAAAATAATTATAGATAAATATCATTTCAATTTAAGAGTTTGCACATACTAGTGTACCGTTAGAGAAAATAATTTTGGTAATTTAACCCACCTGTGGCATTACTGTGGTGTGTGTGTGTGTGTGTGTGTGTGTGTGTGTGTGTGTGTGTGTGTGTGTGTGTGTGTGTGTGTGTGTGTGTGTGTATTGTTCAGTATTACTGATGAATGTGTGAGAAGCTGTATGTTTCTATGGACATTTACAGTGTAAGGCAAACACATGTTTTTACTGTTTAGTGTCATTCTCTATGTTTTGAGTGAGGTTACGACCCATTTAACACGACTATTCTTGCACTAAACTTTTCAGTTTGCATGCTGATTAATTAGTTTTAGTTGTACTTTCTTCTTTTCAGTAAAACAATAAATAAGGATTCAATTCTGTGTGTCAGCTTGTGTTAATGTTTGTGACGCGTGTCTCTATGTTAGTGCCTCCTTGTGTGCTTGTAAGTGTGTGCGTGGATGCGTGTGTGCGTATGTGTGTGTGCTGAAGTAGGCTAACAGTTTGTCTGGTCAGGCTTGTGACAGTACCATCAGTAACTCGAAGGGGAAATTGAAATGATCGCCTCATTCAGTCTCCCAGCACCTCTATTACTCAAAACCACACACACACACACACACACACACACACACACACACACACACACACACACACACACACACACACACACACACACACACATCTCTACTCATTTATACTCTGCTTATCTCTACATCATGTTGTTTAATTCTCTGGTATCTCTTTCTCTAGAGAGAGAAAGTGTTTAATTGGATTTCTATCTGTGAAACTGGTGGATTCTATAGCATAAAACCTACTGTCTTTCCAGGGAATTTGGAAATGCAAAGGTGACTTCACCGGCTCTCAAAACAAATGACAGTTCAGGGAGGTCTGGGTTCAGTGGAGCTGCAGTTGTGCTTTCAGTGAACCTTATTTCATCTGAGTAAACGGAGAGGAAAAGACAAAGTGGGAAAAAAAGAGAAGGGGAGGAAAAAGCTTCTTGAAACAGTCATTGATCACTAGTCAAAGTCCTTGATTCTGCCTAATGAGCTGCTTGTTCCTTCTGGGAGGCAGAGAAATGAGAAAAAAACAACACTGCCTGTCACACTGAAATTAAGCAAACAGCCAAACAAGATATTTTTATAAGCCTAGTTCTATAATATAGTAAGACAGTGGTTCCTACACTGTTTTAAATGCACTATTTATGTACTACGTTTGTGTAAGTAACACTTCAGAAGGACAGGACACTTGCATAGTTATTAAGTGGGGAACTTATATATCAACACATATAATGAATATTAAACACCTTGAACCAAAGCATCAGCTAACCACTTGAGTGTGGTGATTTGTCTTAGTGTGGTCATACATGTGCGAGCTGCAAAAATATTTCTTTGTGCAGGTTTCTTTACAGCCCACTTTGCTATTTAATAGATGCAATATATTCTTTCGTGCATAGGTCATTATGCAGTAATGAATTAATAACAATAATAGCCAAATAAAATTGAAGTTTGCCCATAAACACACATCCACAAATACATTGGGATGACGCTGATAGATGCTTGGTGCCCTGATGCGACTCGCTTGGCTCATCAGGAAGAAATGCTCCACTTAAACATTGTTGCTCCTTTGTAATTGAATTAGTATGTTCAATTATGTAGAGGCAGGCCTGTCCTCATTATAAAGCACTATTAAAACTCAAGAATGGAGCCAAGGGGAGGAGAGCAGCTGGCGAGGACTGGAGGATGGAGCTAAAAGTAATTTTAGTAGAGGAGTAAAGTTTTACTGCTCTAATCTCCAATGTGATTGGCACATCTGTACAGCTGTGCCATTGCTACATCAATGATGTCCTTTGCGACTTATTTGCTCTGCCCTGGTCTCTCTCTCTTTCTCTCTGTGTGCTTCTGATCCAAATGCCTGGAAAATGCTGAGCCAGCTCAGATGGCCGAATTTTTTCAAAGCTTACTTTACTAACTTCTCAAGAAAACATTTAAGTGAACCAAAATGCTGCCAAACCGCATCCCTCAGGGGTCCCTGATCTCAGCACAATGATCACACATCTGGCACACATTCATTCATAATTGTGCACGCACACACAAAATGCTGGGATCTCCTCTCATCTTTCTCATCTCATCGCCTCCTCCTCCTCCTGTTCCCAGCTGCTTGACTCTGTATTTGTCCCTCTTGTGTATCTCTTACACAGATTCATCTCAAGAGCCTCCAGAGTGGATACAAGCATGTTAATAATGAAGGCTTCCAGCTGCACAGGTGAGTTTGGTTATATGTGCACACATAACCGACCCAGAGTAGTCCTATATATTTATATTTATGACTTAAAGTCATAAATATGACTTTAACTCATAAATATGATACGAGAGTATCATGGTGTGTTTTTAATGCACAGTATTCTCAGTCGCATGTTTTCCTCTTCAGATACACTAACTTGTGAATGATTCAGCAAATGACGATCAGGTTACGGTTGATATTTTCAATCGAGACTGTGGCTGCTTCTGTTTACTCACTCATCCCAGCAGCTCCACCATCACATGCAAACCCATGAAACTGTGCTCGGAATTTCTTCAGAAACTCCTCCATCGCAAGATTTTCTAACTGCAGGATGTTGCAGACAGCAGCCCTGGTGCAGACCTGCAATTTAACATATTGAAAGAAGAAGCTGCATAAGCCACCTGTGTAAGGAATTCTGATGTCAGCGATCAGCAAGGGGCTAATCCAGTTAATTTCTGTTTTATTTATTTCACTCTGAAACAGTTGTCCTTAGCAGATTAATGGAAAGAAGAAGAAGAAGCATCGGGGGGGGGGGGGTTATCTCTATCCCCTTTGCAGCATCAAATCACACCTTAGGTAAACCTTATAGTAATAAGCACAGAGACAGAATGATTATCCTGCTCTTGTTCTGCTGCAGTTTCTCTATAGGAGTGATTTACCACTGTTTAATTACTGATAACGTAGACTGGACCTGTATGGATGTATGTGTGTGTCTTTGTGTGTGTGCTGTTTGTTGTTCTTTGAATGTCTTTACCCCTTTCCCCTTTTCTTCTGCTCAGTAATCACCTGACTATGAACCTAGACAACAACATCAATGTCAACCTGCCACCAACTGAGAACAAGGTGTTGATGTGAGTATTTCTTTTATCTGTCTAAAAAAGGGCCATTTGCAGACTTTTGTTTTAATTGCAGTCATTAAAAAAACATTTAATAAAGTGCTTCATTTCTTGTGTATAACTACTATTATGTTAATTTCCATCATTGCGTTCATGAGATTTGAACATTTTTGTGCCTGTTTACCTCTCTGTAGCTTTCAGTGAGTCACAGTTCAAATGAATCTTTCTTTATCTTTTACATGCAGTATTCAGCGGGCTTGGCGTGACTTCCTGCAGCGACAGGAAGTGGAGAAAAGGAGCCCTTCCCCACCGTCCCTCTCCTCCTCCGATAAGATGAGCATGTCAATCAGCATGTTGACCCTGTCAGACGGCAGCACCCCAGTAAGTCACGCCCATGTCAAGCAAATGTTCTATTACAAATGTATGGCTTTAAACAACATGCTACATGTGTGATAGCATTTGAGGAGGCTGCGTGTCTGAGCGTGTGTGTGTGACAAATGACTAGAAATGACTGCCGTTAGTCACGTGTTGGTTGGTGCAGTAGTTTTGTGTTGTATGTTAACAATATGTAATACTATATGCAGGCTTATGTTAGAAGTGTGTGACAGTACAGTGGCAAAAGAAAATCCTTTTGATTTACCTGTTTGTTCTGCACTACTTGTTCATAAGATCTTATCTGAGCTTCAGAAGTGCAGTCAAACAGACACATTACACATTTCCATTAACAGCTTGGATTTAATAACTGATAACGGAAACTTTTTGGAAGCGCTAACTTCAACCTAGCATCTGTAGATTGGTAGGGTAGGGTCTTTACTTTACAACATGTTGGAGGGGACTGCTGCAGTAATTTGGTGCTGTATAAATAAAACTGAATTGAATTGATTAAAGCTCGACAATGTTTTCATTCAGCTCAGCTAGTTTTGCTTTTTGTTCATATATATTTTTATGAAGGCAAAATGTCTGGCCTCTAATTTGGTCGCACTTCAATGTGGAACTTAGTTGTTTAAACCTTTGTTGTTTTACTTGAGTTTTAGGGATATTGCATTGCTGCATTACCAAACCTTTCCTTAGGAGGGACCGTGACATGTAGGATTTCATTTCCCCTTTAACATGGTGAGCAGCAAAGTAACTCATAATTACTAGGCTCCCTCTACTGTACTACTCTGGGATGAATGCCAGATGTTGTGTGTTCTCTACAGTGTAGTTGTGTAAAGGTTTCTTTCTTTGGTTTCTTTGTGCCGTCTTGTTAAAGACACACGAGCAGAGATGTTAGTTAGCTTATCTGGCTGCTTTAAGCCTTTGGGTGTGACTTTGGGGTGTGTGGTTTACCTCGTTTAGTATTTTGTGTCATTTTAGCAGCGTGAGTAAAAGCAGTCACTGTGTTGACTTTCTGATGCTTTCCAGCTATATGCAACCAAATCAGTCGACAAGTCAAAGTCAAAGTCAAAATAGCTTCGACCTACACATTCCTGTTTTGTTTTATTGAATGGTGTTGATTGTTTTTCTTTCTGCTTTAATTTGCTGTGTAGAAACAAACAGTATATTTTAATTTTATTAGATAAAATACAACAGTGTTTTGGATTTCTTCTTTTTCTCACATGAGACTTTATTTTTACATAAATACAGAAAGTTCACAAATTTTTCTCACTTTTCTTGTCAGTGTTTTAATATGTTGCTCCAAGTTATGACAAGCCTTTTGTAGAGACTGTGAAACTGTGCTCGTAGTCCCACTTATGTCCACAAGGGGGCAGTATCTTAAAGCCAGTTTATTTGCTCCGCAAACTTAGAACCAGCCGCTATCAAAGAGTAAATATACGGGGATGTGGTCTCTCTTAAACACACTCTCAGAGCAAGCGCACGCTGAGAATAGAGAGCAGCCGAAATGCCATTCTCATTCAGCACATCTTCCGATCTTCCATTTAACCAGACCACAGTAAATCCCTGGGATTTTCTCTACTGCTTCTGTTGTGGTCATTATAATTCTGTACTGACGTCGTCTTCAGGCTTCTGGCTGAATAGCAAGTGTGTGTACACTCCTCTACTAATCTCTGAGCCTGAAGTCAACAGGCAGGTTAAATCTCAGAGACGGCTGGGAGAGTTCTGCATTTGAGCACACTTGGGTGGTACTTGTCCACTCAGTCACTACAGAGAAAAGCTTTTACACTGAAGAAGATTTGGATTTGGATTCTTGAGGACAAAAGGGGATCGAGTGGGTTATGAGTGAAGAGAATACAGAGTGCTGTGGAACAGAAATACAATCTGCTGGCTTAGAAGCTGTCAGGCGACCTATAAGATTCGCAGCTGGTGGTTGATGACGTTATACGCGCGCATCCATCCTGAATGTTTGCGTATAATGCCATCAGCCAAGTTTGTACACACGACAACAGCACACAAACACACACAAAAGAGACATCGTTTATGTGGCGGGGAAATGCTTAGCTCAGTGACTTCAACCTGCTGACAAGGCCAGATGATCATCACCAAGAGAGAAAGACAGCGCGGGAGCGTGCGTGTAATAGACCCTAAGGTCACGGGAGACGGAGGAGAGTGGCGGAGAGGAAAGGCGGATGAAAAACAGACGTTGCTTCACCGGTTGAATGTGCTGATGTTGTAGATCTGCCCTCCTCTGTGAGAAAGGAAGAGTCAGCTTTTGCTCTCTTGTGATTTCAAGAGAATTGATCGCAATAGCCCAGCGAAATCTGCGCTATTATGTTGAAGCTGTCTCGCTTCACACAGGTTCTCTCGCTTTTTGACCTTTCCCTCCCTTTGTTTAGTCGTCCTGTCTTTACGGTAATGTTTTAGCTGGTTGTGACATCTCCGCCCTGTTACATTTCTGTTGACCCAGCTAATCATTCTCAGCACACATTGGTGTTTGTACATTCATGGATAAACACACACGCACACACATATGCGGGATGGAGTCTTGAGACACGGTGACGTGGAAGCCATCGCTAAAGTGATTGAGTTTCTAACCTTTGTGACTACAACATCAGTCTTTGACAAAACCTTGCTGCATTACTCTGCAGCCTGTGTGGGTGGGTGTTTTTCTTTTTTTTCCCCACCCTTGTGTGTGTTTAAGAGAGATGAGTGTACTGTTCTCAGCCGAAAGATGTGGTTGACATGTGACTTTACTGTGTAAATTACTTTTCGCACTGCAACTTGGCTCACTAATTGCCATGGCAATCCTGCAAAATCGAGCAGCTCTAGATATCTCTCTTTATGATCGATCCCTCTGCTGTGTGGCAACGCCATCGAGGGTGGCAGAAATTATAGGTTTCATTAAAGGGGAACCTAACAAAACTCTGGCTTTTATGCTGAGACATGAATCAGCTGTCTACATTTTATTGTTTCATAATATTGTGCTGCATCAACACGGCTAGCCAGACCACCAGCAAGTACACACACACACACGCACACACACACACAGGCACGGGCACATGAACACACAGTCCAGTGCAGCTTCAATTTTAGACTGTCTAGATGATAGATGTCTTTTTATAACCAGACATCAATCAATACTGTTTTGGGACTGGCTGAATCTGTTTTTTATGCCTCTAGCAGTGTTGTTGCTCAATTACTGGAGAAATGAGAATGAAAACAAACATCCAGAGATCTTAAAAATTAAACAAGAGGTTTGTTATTTTTAAGTTTAAAAATTTGAGGGCTTTGATAGAGGTTCTAGTTCAGTTTTCTTCCTTGTTTTTTTTTTTTTTTTTAAGGTAATTTGTGGGACTGTTTTGGAGTGTGGGAGCTGTCCTTTACTTTGGTGCTGATCCATGCTCTTTAATGTAGTAGCAGAGTTTTGACAGTAGAGGGAGGGCCTGTATCACAGTCGAGTTTATTGGGTTTTCTTTTTAATACATACTAGATTAATACAATATCTTTAAGATCTAGCAGAAATATAATAAGTCAAATACTGCAACAGTAATTAACTGCTCGGTAATTACTCTGTAAGTACATAGAGGCCTAATACTTTTACATAAATTCATTCATATTATAGTACAATGCCACTTGGCAGAGAATAGTCATTTACCTTAATAGACGAAATAAGCTAGTGTTCCCGAAAAATATAACTAAATATATAAACTCTGTGTGTGTGTGTGTGTGTGTGTGTGTGTGTGTGTGTGTGTGTGTGTGTGTGTGTGTGTGTGTGTGTGTGTGTGTGTGTGTGTGTGTTGGCTTATGAAGGGCACAGAGGGCCAACTCAGTCCATCTGGCCTGCTAAGGTGCAGGGAAACTGAGCAGAGGAGTGCCGCCTTCTCTGTCTGCCAGCTGTCATATGTCTCCATCTCTGCCCCCTCCATCAGTGCT
This sequence comes from Rhamphochromis sp. 'chilingali', assembly GCF_963969265.1. Taxonomy (NCBI): domain Eukaryota; kingdom Metazoa; phylum Chordata; class Actinopteri; order Cichliformes; family Cichlidae; genus Rhamphochromis; species Rhamphochromis sp. 'chilingali'. The sequence continues at coordinate 15,823,425 of NC_137935.1, forward strand.
CTCTTAACACTCTCCTCCTCCTTTCATGTGATAGTTTATTTAGTTCTTAGAGTATTTTATGTCTTTCTCTTTTTCCATCTCAGTCTTAATGGCTCTCTCAGAGTGTCCCTGCATCTTTCTCAGTTTCAGTGTCTGTTTTTATCATTTGCTCACCCACATACTGTTCTCTTGGCTTTATCAGACCAGGCAGCAGCAGCAGCTGTGGAGGCCTGGAAGTAGAGATAAAAGAGGTTAGGCAAAGTTTAGGGAACTTTTGTGAGCTTACTGTACTGTCTGCTCTTTATGTACAGCATGAAGTAGGAGATGGCTTCAAAGAGAGATTAATCTTTCAGCAATATAGCACTACCTATTTAGGTCTTTGGTTTAACCTCTTGCATGTTTGTAGCTGTCCTTAAATAACCCCGACTGCTCTGCAGATGACTCAAATTCAATATTACACAAAGCACAAGAACTTCAGCAGATTACTGAGCCAGCAGGCTGCACAGTCTGTACCCTGTGTCAAAGCATTTAACCCCTCACATTTGTTTCACCCATTTAATCCAGTGCAGGATACAAATAGTTTCCCCGTCAGTGAGCTCACATAGTTTTAATGACGGATCCTTTAGTTTACTGCGCAAGTCAACCTTTCTTTACTGTATGTAGAGGAAAGCAGCAAAGATCACCTACTGTGTTACACAGGTAGAATGGTGATTACCCAAAGACCTCAGTATTGTTATTGTATAAATGGCTCTCCCTCGTGTTTACTGCGGCTTCATTCTGCTGTATTTACTGTATATTAAGCTCATAGTGCAGCATTCCCTAAAAGGTACCTTCATGCTGCATGAAGTATGAATATTTTTAAAGCATTACTGAAACTGTTGCCACAAAGTCAATTAAATCAAATCTGTTTCTTTGAAGCCAAATATCCCCAATTTATCTTGAAGAGCATCAAAGTTTAGCGCATCACCTGCAATGTTAAACTCTTTGAACAGGTGAAAAAAACGTTACAATTATCTGTTATACTTACCAACTATTTGGATATTTTTCCAGCAGTTTAAAAAAGTTATTATTTTAACGAAATGATTCACTGATTGATACGGGGGGGACTCCAGTTTCCATCACGACATACTTAACTTTGTTTTTAGAATAACACAGTTATTCCTTAATCACCACACTGCCCGCTAAGTCAGCAGTCTTTTGCATGCTGTCACCTTCCCAAACATTTCCTTTTCCCAATAGCGTTTCTCTGTTCCCCTCTACTGTCGACCAGAACATCCCTGCACTGATTTATGGTAATTATGCAAATGAAACATAAGGCTTTGGAAATTAATGCTAACCCCCACCAGTCTCTTCGTCACTTGAGGACGGGTGTATCTGGAGCCAATGCTTTTACAATCCTGTTACTGTAATACCAGGGACAATGCAAAAAGGCTAGGTCAGGAGATTAAGGATTGCCTTGAATTAGTTTAGGTTTATTGAAGCCTCATTGAGGCAGTTCATTAGGGAGGAAATTGATTGAAAAGGTATCCTACACATGGGTTTATACTCTTTCTTAGTCCTCGGGAGTGATGCTGGGTCTGTGGGCTGCAGATTTCATTGACATAATCCCTCTTGTCATAATCTCTCACCTAGATGAGATGTGCCGCATAGTAATCGTGTAGGTCTGTGTGTGCTGGCTCTTCACTGTGTCTGAGGTGCACTGAGTGATGGGCCTGACAGGATGCAAAAGACTGCTGTGACACACCAGCCATGGTATTGATTGACAGAATCATTAGTGACCCCGCACCAGTCCATCACCGTCTTGTGCGGAGACGGTCTGGTTCTTTATCTCAACGTTGCTGAGTTTTCTTGGCTGTAACCAAGTCAAACTGACTTAAAACAATCTGAGTCTCTAATATGTGCTCCAGCTCCAGTGTTACAACCACCCTGCAGACATGTGAAGGACATTCATATGACTCTTATAATTATGTATAAGGGAGATGGAGCCTTCTGCGTAATAATATCTAATGGAGGGCACCGAGGTCTGACTCTCTGTTAATCACCTGCCAGCAGCATGTCAAGTCAAACATGGGCCCTTTCTCACCTGGGACATGTTTGCAAATGGTAACAGCCCTCGCTTCAGTGTGACGTCATGTTGCATTTGTGTTGTATATTAGAATCCACAGGAGGTCACTGTTCTGCTTTGCTGGGATAGACTAACCCAATACCTGGGAGGAGTCCAGGTCCAGTAAGCAGAAAAAAAAACCTTTATCAAAATGGATCTAGTGTTTACTCTGCAAGGTATTCATTTTATTGACTATCAATTACTTTATCAATCTGGATTCAAAGGCACACAGTTTCAGAACACCCTATCCAGATCTGCAGGCACGCTGATGTTGTTGCTGTGTAGAGGACACTCTCAGTTTGTAAACACCCCCCTTCCCCTTCTGTCTGATAATGCCAGTCAAGGGCCTCTTCTTTTAAATTAATAGCTCATTATCAACATATTTGTAATTAAAAAGAGAGGTGAGCTGCTTTTTTTTTTTATTACACTCTCTTATCTGTCTCGCTCTACCTTTCTCCCTGCGTCCCTTCTATTTTGCCTCCCTTTCCTTTTCTCCTTGAGCCTTTTTAATTTCACAACACTTTGAATTAAATATTAAAGGGTTTCAGGATGACATCAGACTTGCGAACAAGCTGCTGGGTTTTTCTAGCCCGCCTTCTATTTATAAAATGTCATCCCTCCCTATTTTTTCACCCTTTTTTTCCCCTTCCAATTTCATTCTCAACTTCCTTTACATAAATTGGTGCTGTCAAAATGTGCTGGGATGAAAACAGAAGAAAGATCATGATAATAACAGAGTCTACAAATAGTAAACAATGGTGGATTAAACTCCCTTGAGACCTTACAGAGGAATTTACTCCCAGCATTTCATTTGAGTGACTGCATTGATATTACATGAAATGTAACGCATTGTATGGTAATATCAAATTATTGTTATCCACTGCTAGCTAATATAAACATTTTCAGGTTGTGTTACAATGATCTAAATAAACAACTACCTTTAAGAAACCTGTGAAAACTACACATTGATGTAGAAAATATTGTGCTGTTAACTGCAGGTCACTCGGGCCCCAGCAACTGATGTGCTTTACAAATCCCACTTTCACATGGAGACGTCAGTATTAACCAATGCAAAGGGAGAAGAGAACAGCAGCTTTGAACAGTATTTGTGCAACAACACGGACAAGCAAATTGAGACGCGTTCCCAAACCTTCACAAAGTCAAAAGATACTCACACGTGTGTCATTCTCTGCTAACATTTTAATATAAAAAAATACATCTGCTTGAAAAAACCTAGCATGTTACAACATATATCATTAAAAGGAGCAAAAAGCACCTTCTTTCCTTTCCCCTTTTCTCATACCAAGAGTGCCTTTCTGTCTTTACTGATCCCACAACCACCATTACGGTATTTCACTGATCTCCTGCTCGCTCCATAAAACAGACGTAATTGATCATCAAAGCCTGATTGGAGACAGCGATGATTTGAAGTGCAACAGACTGATACAATTATTCATTATCTTAGCTCTAGAATCTATTGATTGGGGCTTTGCAGGGGTAATCAAGAGCAGCCACGCGCTGTAAAGTGTGATACTTTATTCTGTAAAGTGTCCAACAGTAAGTAGATGGACACAGGACTCAATTTAATTCTGAAAGCTGATAAGCATGATAGTGGGAGTTACAAAGAAAGCATCTAATATTTTTTTTTGAGAGGACTGGATAAGAGGATGAAGAGAAGGAATATGGATTATCATCAGTGAGATAAGAATTTTGTAAAAAAAAATCTATAATAATAATAATAATAAATATAATTCACAGTAAATCACTTGTGTTGCTTTTTTCATGTTCTGTGTAATTTTTTTTGTTGTCTGTTCTGAACGAATAAGAGCTTGCTCAGTATTTATCCAGAGCACTGGCTCTGGATTTCATTTCATTTCATTTTGGAATAAAGTGTGTATTAGCACATCAGCTGCTACCTGTAGCTCATTAGCAGTGCATTTGTGCTGCCTTTTAGGCGACACTGAAAAATAGAGATGAAGATGGAACTGCGTCTATTTTCCTGTGCCACAAGTTCTGCCTACCTATAACTAGCGCTAGTAATGGAAATGTTTTATTAATAGGGGAGTTCATGCTCTCTGCCTCAGACATAATTCATGCTATTCATGCATAAGTGCATCACACATACATGTGCACATGTATGCACATAGGAAAGAAAGAGGTAATTAAGAGTATGTTACCGTAGCGCTCATTTATACTTGACATGATTTTACACATTCATACCTCAAGAGCTAGAAGATATCTTGAGGTGTGTGTGTGTGTGTGTGTGTGTGTGTGTGTGTGTGTGTGTGTGTGTGTGTGTGTGTGTGTGTGTGTGTGTGTGTGTGTGTGTGTGTGTGTGTGTGAGAGAGAGAGAGAGAGAGAGACACAGAGAGCAAAGGAACAGCCTGCAGCACGTTTTATATCCAGCCTCATTTACCAGATTCCACTCCTCCATTATCAGCTGGATCATTATCCTCTCTCCGCCCTGCCCTGGCTGCTCGCTTCAGCTGGGACTCAAGGTGGCACACTAAAACATCAACGCATACATCACTTACTTTCACCCAGAAAGCTTAGTATTCTGCATTTCTTTTAAAATGTGAACCTGAAAACTGAAAATAGTTCACTTCTGGGTGTATATGCGCACATAAGGGTGCAAAGTTTTCGTCCCGCTGCTGTTGTATGTGGCTATGTGTGCACGTGTCTTTTACTTGTGAGACGAGTGGTTTGCAGCTAAAGTCGAGTATCGAGATGGAGCGATACACGTCTAAGATTAGATAAAGGTTTCAGTTCTGCCACGAGCACGAAACCACTCAATGTCATACCGGTCGTTATCTTCTTTCATGTACATGTACTGTATAATGCTTTGCTGAGCATAATAGAATGCATTTTATGTGGCATAGCTAGTCATACGTACTGTAGGTACTCGTGAAAGGACACATTTGTCTGTGTACACCGGCAAAGATTACAGGTGGAGCATTAACTTTTCAACGACTGGCTGTTTCACTATGATAATAATTACTTAGAATAGATCACCGAAGTGAGCGAGGAAAATCATTTTACTTCTGTACAGAGAAGTCCTTTCTTTGATTTTGTACACTTGCTGCTTTTTTTCCTGTTTCCTATCAAGATGGCAAAATTCCCCCACTCAGACAATGAGTCTGTTTTCACAGCCTAGTCTGAACTTATATTTCAGAGAAGTTCTCCGTGTTGTTATTCAAGTCGAACAATCCCACTGCTTATTCAGCCCTGTGAGATCCCACTAATAGTCACAGTGACTGCTGAGGCGTGGAACGGTAGGATACACTGAACCGACTTTGGAAATATAAAAGACTGCATGCATACCAGAAGTCAGTTGTTGTGTGTGTGTCTGCATACTTTTTGGTGTGTATGTGCTCTCTCAGATGTGACCATCTAAGCTGTGATTTTTATTAAAATACTGAACATGCAGTCTGTTTGAGAAGGAGAGAGTGAGAGTGAGGAGGGGGATTTTGTTTCTCGGTTTATTGCTTTGGCATTTAGAGACAGGAGAAATCCTGAGGAGGAGAAGAAGAGAGGGGAATGTATTGAACAGAAGGGAGATAAAAGGGGGAGAGGAAAAGCCTATTCTTCTTCCCACTGAGTGTTCTGGTCCCCAGAGAGAAACAAACTGATTTGTGATTAATGAAAAGATGGAGAAGAGGCTTCCTCTCCTTCTTTTTCTTCCTCCACAGTCCCTTTCTCTTACTAACCTAAATCTCTCACCCAGAAAAATCCATCTTGGTAATGATGTATGTGTATTGGGAATGATTAGAGAGCAGATAAAGAGGGAAATCAGTCAATAAAATAAAGACAAAAACATTTTATAATGTTATCATCGCACAACCACTTTGTGCCCCATGGAAATAATGTGCAATCGTGAAGTAAAGACCTCACCGCTTGGAAAAGTCTCATCTCTCTCCTGTGGAGCTTTCTCTCCACTTTCACAAGTGAGTGTAAGTTTTGTCTTCTAAGTAAGCTCACGAAACTTTCTACCTTGCTGAAACTACACATTTGCTCCACAACTTAAGATTCGATTTTTTTTTTTTCATTTTTTAAGTGAGAAACTTTGATAGAAGACATGACCGTAAAGGGAAAGAGGGAGATCCTGAGCTCTATGGAGCATTTTCATGTTTCATTAGCTCAGTGAAAACCAGCTTTGTTCCCTATCATCACACAGTGCATATTCCTGTGCCGCACTGACATTACAGGTCATCACTTTGCCCCAGTTATTCATCCTATGACAATGTCGAAGGAGGAAGGTCGTTTTTTTAATGTATTCTCAAAGCATTTGTAGGAGAACATGGTTGAAAAAAAGTATGTGAAAGAGTTGTAAGACGTGCGGAAATGGAACAGGGGTCAGCCAAAGTATCATAATTAGAGACACCTGGAAGATCGGAAACCAAGGCGCTATACTGCACCTGCCTGTCACAAGGGAGACTTCACAGCAACCGTAGTGCAACTCCTCGTTCACATGACATTTCTCGGGGAAAGCAAACCATTTTTAGTAAATCAAGAGTGGGGACAGGAGGATGGAGGCGTAAAGGGAGAGATGGTAATTAGGAAGAGGAGAAGCTTTTCTGCTGAAAGGCAGAATGTTGAGAAGACGAGCTTTGATTTTACGCATAAATTCATGGAGTGCCAAGGTGAGCGGGTGAAACTAAGTGCCATCAAGGGGTGTGGCAGCAAGCCTACTGAGGCAGATATGAGGAAAGTAAAGCAAGAGATTTTGAGCACTTTAAACAGGATAAAAAAAAAATACTTTTGTGTCTCATTGGAGCTTAATGCAATGTGAAAAAAATAAAGTGAGAAAATTTAAAATATCCATCCATCCATTCATTCTCTTCCAACTATCCTTATCAGGGTCTTGGGATGCCTGTAGCCTATCCCAGCTGCCATAACACGAGAGGCGGGACACACCGTCGACAGTTCGCCAATCTGATGCAGGGCTAACACAGAGACACAACCATTCACACTCACATTCACAAAGTTTTTTGAGTAAACAACAAGATTTTAGCGTCAGAGACATATAACTTTACATTCACAACTTTCAGCTGCTCCCTTATTTCCAGCAGCAGATTCAACTCCATATTTGGTTTGGCACAGGTTTTTATACCAGATGCAAATCCTTCCATTTATCCCGGCTTTGGGGCCTAGCTTGTGGATAAATGGGAGGGCTGTCAGGAAGTGTGTCTGGTGTTAAAATCTGTGCCAAGCCAAAAATGTTATTGTTAGCCTCATAGTAATGTTGTGATTAGGTGAAGAAGAAGAAAATATAAGATGCCAGAACTAAAGATTAATAAGTAAACAGGTGAGAAAATTCAGAAAGCTCAAGTAGGCATGATTTTGTGGTAAATTGACTGTTACTTAAATAGTGCTTTTCTCTCAAAATACTATAAGCTTCATTCATCCATTCACACACATTTAATTTAAGGTGACATTCATACACTCACACTCCAATAGATTAATCGGGGGCAACTTGGGGCTCATCGTCTCGCCCAAGGATTCTTCAACATGCAGACCAGAGGACCCAGAAATCAAACCGCTCTACCTCCTAACCCAGACTGCCTTAGCTACTAAGCTTAGTGTTACTAAAGTCACCTAAACTGGCCACTCATTGAGGATTTTCAAGGTCATGACTCAACTACCATAATGTCTGGATATATAGTATACAGGTAATTAAATAAATGTTGACACTAAGTGTTTCAGTACAGTAAGGTTAGGTAAAGATTTTGGTAACGTCACTGGTTACTCGCTGGTTTCTGAAAGGTTTCCACTTTTGCTTTCTTGTGTTTGACAAGTCATTCATTCAGTCATTCAGTCATTCATAACCAATGAGTGGCATTTGCATACCAGATAATCCTCAAAATAGACTTAAGTTTATATTCAATATGATCTGAAATGAGTGAGGTCAAGACAGAAAACCGCAGGCATGTGACCACTAACCATGTGATGTTAACTGTCTTCCTTTGGGTGTTCATAATAATCTTGACAATGTAGGATCAGTCACACATGCCTAGAAACCAGCCCATGACTATCTGGCAACCAGCAGTCAAGACAGAAAAATTAGTGTCCTCCTGTGAGTGGTTGATGAAGGTTGATGGCATTTGCTGGGAAAATGATTGCTAAAGCCCCAGTTACACAGCCCCATGAACCAGTCACGGATCCCCTGGCGACTGCTTGTCACTAGGGAAAAGTCACTAGGTCATGGCTTGTAGTTGTAGTTTGAATAGAAGAGACAGACTTGTCTACACACGCTGTTAAGATGTGACACAAATCGAAAATGTAGACTTTTGCCTTCAAAGTGAAAGTTGTGCTGTATGAAGCATGTGGCTGCAGTGCTTAGACATAATTTCTGGTTTGCTTTGTACATTTTCGACTTGTAATTAGCAGGTTTTGCATCCAAACATGAAAAACCACAGCCAGTTCTGGCAATGTGCTAACAACCAAAGCAATCACTGGGAGATTTTTAGTACAACTAGCCAGCAACCTCCAGGAACTACTGCCAACTAGTCGGGTAACACGTGGTTTTCCCTAGCAGCCACAGCTGTCGCCATCTGGTGTCTTCATATAGAATGCATGAGTATATGCATGTCATTGTCAAAGGCAGGAACAGACCTGAGCTTGTAAAACTTTTAACTTCTCTTAGTGTTTATTTTCCCCCTTCTCACTACATTTAAATGTATCTGATATGCCTAACCTGCATTTGTTCATTTAAGCTAACAGCTACACTTTCTGTTTCTGTGTATTTAGGAATTTTGCAAGTGTTGCCTCAAAGACAGCACGTCTACTCTAAGTGTATCCTGAGTGACAACAGGCATTCTGCACCAGACAATGTTCAATGTCTGCATATTTGCATCAGCTGTCTAGGAAATGATGCATGCAGGATTCATAGAGCAAACAAAGAATGGCTGACAGCTTTGATATGACAACGCTTTTCCTCTCCTATGGAGCTCCACGGTTTCAAAATCACTCATTCCCTGAGTTCATGAACTGTGGAGAAAAAAACGGCATGTGCAGGAGAGAGTACGACAGAGAGGACAGCAAATGTAAGGAAAAGAACAGAAGTCTTCCTACAGAGTGCTTCCTGAACAATTCTTCTGTGGCTTCCCACTCCTGTGAGGAACATAGGGTTTGCTGAGAAAAGAGATCACATCAGTATTAAATCGAAGGCATTTTAACTGCTTTGTAGGAAGCAGAATTAACTTGGGGCTAGCAGAGGTAGAAAGTTCACCAGGTACACGCAGGGAGAAGCTAACTAGTTTAGAGAGAGAGTTTTTCAGTTCCAGTAATGTTTTATTAATTGCAGTTATGAAAATTAATATCTCACCAAATATCAGAGCTTTAGGCTAGTTTCTGTCCAATAATTCTCTTATTAATTGAAAGGCTCTTTTTCTGCCCACACACTGTTTTGTTCTTCGGTGGGGATAAATATTTCATTTGATGATTTACATTTCCAGGAGGCAACTATCTCCCCTCATGCCATAAAGGCTAGAATATGGAAATGGCCTGAGTCGCTTTGGCACAGTCAATGCATTCGAACTGCAGAACATCAATCACAATATATACACTTCTATACCACCATTCCTTATTTGCATATGAGTCTTTTACAAATTCAATATTGTGCTCTCACGAGTACTGTTTGAACGGAGAAATGCACTCTGCATGCATAATGCATCACAAACATTTTCTTTTAATTGAACACAATTGTTTCAAGTTCCAGTAAGACTCACAATCACAGCACAGACACAACATTTCTCCGAACAGTTCAGCAATTTGTTGAATATAAGATGATTTAATATATTTCTGCAACCACAGGACACAAGATCAGTTTTCTGGAACAAACATGAGCAGTAGCGCTGTCTACTGGAGATCATCAGTACTTATATTTAATTAAAAAATAATAATTAGTAATTAGTGTGCTGTTACAGATCAAGACTGATTTACTATGTCAAGTTAAGATGCAGTTTTCATGACATACCCCCAAGTGCTGGCACTCCGGTGATGTACCAGCATCTGTGATGTGGTTATAGAAAGGAAGCCACTTCCATTAATTAGTATTATATGTGGACAAACTACCAAAATAAAAGCACTACCAGCAAGGCTGTTATTGAAAATAAGAGGGGAAAAAATGAGGAGCAGCTGAGGGTGGAGATCGCTTCAACAATGACTTCACCACATTCTGTAATAGCATGGGTTTTGAAATAACATATTTCTCTTGCATACATTTGAAGCTTAGGAGCTACTGACTGCCAAAACTGCGGACAAAGGAAAAGGTAAAACAATGATCTGTGTACCCTTTTGTCTACGTATACTTTGCACATCTTTGGAGCATCTCTCTTTTTCTTGTTTTATTAAACGGTATGAATAATGTCTGTGCAATATTAGAATGACAAGGGGTTTGAACAGTGTGTTAATGCACTGCTGTGTAATACCTAAAATGTATCTAAAGCCCCTCTCAGCTCATCTATAACTTCTCTAAAAGGACACCCCTTTTTGCTTGTTCATACTGAGCCAAGCAGAGCTGACCTAATGCCACAAGAGAGATTTTTAGTTAGCACATCGCTGCTCTGGAATCGGACTGTAGAGATGCAGGTAATCTCGGTGGAGTTATTTCATTGTAATAGAAGAACACCAAGCAAAAAATCTTCATACCTCAGCTGCAGTTTGATGAAGGGGTGATGTTTTGGTGCAGGGGGAAATGAAACTTATACTGTATGGCAAAACTTACTGAAGCAGAAGTCTCACTCCACGAGATGAGAGTGTGACATCCTTACATTAACACCCAAGTTGCGATAATTACAGCAGGCCTACAAGAAGTGTTTTACAGCTAGCAAGTTCATTATCAAGGCAAGCCAGCGAATATTCATATTACATGTCCAAGTCCTGTATGTGTGTATGTTACGCTTATACACGTAAATGTTCTGTTAAGCGTAAAACTGCCGGATCGTGCCTTCACACACGTCTGGCCACGACGTAGCCGTGAAAGACAGTTATGCACTAAGATTAGAAACACAAAGTCTTATTCGATCTTTGTAATGAGAAACCTGTCCTCATTTCTATGCTACTGATTTGTGGAGAGACTGGAGAGGTCCATGTGCGGTGAGAAAAGAGCAAAAGCCAATCAATGTTTTCAAAGTAGAAGAGTGCACTGCGGCTGCTCTCTCCTAACAAAGAAATCGCCCAAAAAACCCATGCAAAGAATTGAAATGATTTATTTATTAGACTTGCTGTTTAAAAATAGTTCCATTTTCATCATCGTTACACGGTGTTTACCGTATCAACTTTAAAGCAACATGTTTTTGCAATTTTGCAGTAATGAAAACCAAAACAGGTGTCTCTAGCAGTTTGAAACTTTACCTAGGAGGGATTTTCCATAAACAAGTGTCATGTCAGTGAACCAGTGTTCATCTCTTCACAGCTAATTATCTTGTAGGAGACGGCACATAGCACGGTGCTTGGATCAGTTTCAATGAGCATACTGCATGTGCTAAACCAGGCGCCGTAGGAAGTGGAAATCACCAAAGGACGCAGGGAAATCTCTTTGCTACACTGAGGCATAGAGTGGGATTAGCAGTGATGGGTTTGACTTTGCTGTAAACAGGCTGAGCAGTAATGCAGTTGTATTAGAACAGTTTCTATCACAGGCTGCTGAAATCGCCTCCGATGCGATGTGGGTGCATTATTGTGTCCCTGACGTACGTACCTTTGATCAGCTGCGATATTTAATTACACTGAAGAACACCCTGAACATCTGAATTTGTTTCCACTTTGTTTTTGTTTTTTCATTTACTCCCCTATGCATTTATAATAGAAAACAGCTGGGCATAGCATAGGGAGCAATAAAGTGTCTTATCCCGAAAGCCTTGCTATCATAGCTGTTTGCATTCATGTTGAGCTCTTTTGTGCAGTGTGACGCTTTATGAACACAGATGTTCACTGAACGCAGAGACAGACAGATTAAGAGGATAACTGCTCATTTACAAATTTTGAAATTGTTGAGTGTTGTCTCAACATATACACAACATTTACTACGTAGCAACTAACAGCTGTCAGAGATTAAAGTAAAAGGGAAAAGATGCCAAAATGCATTCATTTCTCACCAAACCCCAAGTCCATTTTTACGTGGTAGCTACAGCACAAGCGCAAAGGGTGGAGACAAGATGTGAGTTATTGAATTTGTAATGAATGGTCTCAATGACACCACTAGCTGCCAGATTGCATATTTTAGCTCAATCCATCACTAACGGGACATTTTCAAATCTTACCCTGAAGCTGAAATATGAAAATCACAGCCACTCTGCCTGGTTTTAAGACTGAAGCCATCAATCCTCTGGCCCCCATCTTTTCACAGCCTTAATTACATGGTATCTCTTGTGCCATCTGCCCTCCTGTCCAAGTCTGGTTGTCGTTCAGTATAAAATGAGTGAGATGAGCCTGTTCTAATTAAATAAGAAAGAGATAGACTGGGGAGATTACAAGATGTGTGTGCAATATGAGCTGGGTGGAAAAATGTCTGTACTTGGCAGTTGGTGTTTATGAACTGCTTAGCTGTCGAGTCATGCCACATTTATATAGGATAACTGAAACGAAAGATATGAAACCAACCTCAACAGAAACATCTGTAATAGACAAATGTTGTATGTTCTGCTATCAGAAACCTGAAATACTGCCGTATTTCATGCTTCAATGTGTGTAATGAAGGCCACCCAGAGGAACTGCTGCTACTACAGCTCATTCAGTAAATAACAATTACACATGTTGACACTTGTATGAGCACAGCATAAGCATTTTGTGTTAGCAACTGTTTTTTTAGTGTAAGATAATTAACGCATATTGTACTCTTACCCTCATTTCTTTTTGCTCCGTCACAGCAGTAGAAGGTAGAATTCGGATTCTGTTTCCCTTCTTATCCGCCAACAGTGTGACTTATAATTGGTGGAACTGATCAAATGAAATGAGTGAGCTGATGCAGTACAGCGCAGTGCAGAGCAGAATAGTGTCAGACTAAAATTGCACACGCGCAAATGAATTACATTTATGAGATCAGACATTTACATGAACTCTGTCTCGCTTGCCAGCTCTTACAGAAGGCAGAAGGCACCTGCAGAGAGAGGAAATGGCTCACTTTTTGTGCATTTGGGAGGCTGGGTGTTACTGGAAATTTCCTGAAAACAGCTTACTCATCCCTGAAACAATATATCTGTTATTTCCGTCCTGTTCGTATATCCCCACTGCACCAACTGATTCCCCCCATTTGGTGCGTGCAAACATGTGTAGATGGCTCTTACGGGAAGGTGTAGGTCTCAAGCCTTGCAAGTGTTATCTCTTTAACAGAGCATGGAGCACCCTGTGGCGCCGATCAGCTGGGCAGCCATCTCTTCCACAGCAGGACATGCACTGGTCAGAAATACTCGCTGCTTTGCTTTTCTCCGAGGGTTAATCGAAGAGCTGCAGGTATGCCCTAGGGGGAAACAGGTGGAAAGAAGGATTAGGTTAAAGACAAGAGATCTCGTGAATGTGCGTTTATTGATTAAAATGACTAGTTGAGTCTAGTTATTTGAATCAATCAAAGCTGATTCTGTTAAACAGAATCAGCTTCTGGGGATTTCCTTACCTGGATGATTGAGCATGCATCAAGAAGTTTTTCTAATCAGTTTATTGAGGGACATTTCTCCTCATGCATACCATCCAAACCAGTGCTTTATATTGCTCTTGCTCCAAAACAAGGTCAAATATTATATAAAGGTCAGAGTGATTAAATTTTACCTGTGGTTCATACCAAGTTCATTGAATACATGAGACTTAACTCACAGGGTAAGATCAAATGTCAAACTCCTGAGTCCTTGACCTTAGATCTCCTCCCAGTGGCTTCACTGATTTATCTTTGTTGATGACCTTGCAAGGAATAAAAAAGAACATCTCAGTTTTCTTTCTTGCAGGTGTGCTTTTGTGTCTGGTGAGATATACTGGTGTATCTTCCAGAAATTCGGAAGTACGCGGATCCCGTGTCCATCTCTGCCTTCCCCAGAAAACTTCTCTGCCTCCTTAGGCTTTGTGCCCTGAGCTGAAGACACAAACGACCGCCAAGGCTCTGTCAGTTTCACAGCAAACAGTCGCTTGTCACTTCACAGTGGTGAAATCAACTCGGATAAGAGGATTATGTGACTGAGGACAACTGAACAGAACATTTAGTGTTGGCGCCAAGAATCAGCTCGATCAACAGCTAAGGGTTATTAGGCAGCTTGCAGACTTGAAGTCCTCGCTATCTTTCATTTACTGTCCTCGACTCCTGCCGTTATCTTCTTCTGCCCCTTTCTCCTGCTAGAGGTTTTCTTTTCCTCTTTTCTTACGCCCACTTATTTACTCCTCTGTTATATCTGTAGCCTTGCACCTTTCTGTTAAGATCACTTACATCTTGCTGTTCGGTTATTCCTCTTCTTCCATCCTTATTATGGTTGGTAATTCATCAGTTTGCCAGCATGAGAGTAATATTGCAGTTTGCATTAATCAGAAACTTGTATAAACTGTTATATGGCTGGTAATAACACTACGTGTGTGTACGTGTTTTCTCTCCTCTTATTAGGATCGTCAATTTTCCAGCAGGAAATATATGTTCACCTCTCGTGCTTTAATGTGTGTGGAATGCCTGAGTGCTGTAAAAGAGAGCCATAATTGTACCACATCAGAGAGAGCGAGGAAAGTGACTACCCCCAAAGGACCTGCAATACAAGAAAAGATACTTACACAGAGAGGAATGCAGTGACACAGTCGCTTATCCGATAGACCATCAGTCACACCACTTGGATGGGTGATCTTGGAAAACCCTTGAAATTCAAAGGAACAGAAATATGGTTTGTAAAGTTTAGGTATTTCTGTTTTTATTGTATTACATTTTTTTTTATTTGTTAATCCAGGGGGAACATTGTGGTTCTGCTCTCATTCCCAGCTGCAGAATGACTTTTAATGCCAGTTGGTCTTCATTTCTGGCAAAATATTTTACCTTGAGGGAGAGAAAAGAGCTTAATGTCTGGCTCCCCGCTTCTTGTTTTCACTTTTTATTTGTGTGAGCAATGAAATGATCGCAGCAGAGCTTGATGTTAATGCTGTTATTTGTTTTAACCACCAGAGATATTTGAGTTTAGATTTAGGCAAATGATCGTTTGCTTACAGAGCACGAAGCTTGTCTCAGTTGTAGCACAACCCAAATATGCCATAGAAAGTGAGACATGAAATGCCTGCATTAGAGAGTACTGAATACTCTTCATTAAAAATAAAGCATGGAGGTAATCTTTAGCATTGACTAAACTGTCAGCTACTGTTTTATTATTAACACTTGTTTTAAAACTGCAAGAGCTGCCTTGTTCAAGAGGTTTTGTTTAATGAAACAAAGCAAGAGGAAGAATTTCAGATATTCAAAGGAGCTTGCAAAGAAAAGCGTCTGGACTTCTTTAAGTTACTTGAAGACGTTTCACCTCTCATCCGAGAAGCTTCTTCAGTTCTAAGGTCAAATGGTGGAGAGTCCCAGATATCGCTTTTCTTTGCAAGCTCCTTTGACTACAATGACCTGGATGACTGAGAACCTTCACAGACAATTTCAGATATTACCGAGCATTGCTTATTTTTTTAACACAAGCAGCTCGTCTAAAATGCAAGAGGTTGGTAATCAGGGCTCCCTGTAGCAAAAAAAAGATGAGCAGTCACCCGTTCATGACAAAATATGGTGAAAATCCTGTATTAAAGAATCTTACGCAAAAGTGCTGAGGGCAGGGGCGATTCTGGGATCAGAGCTTTGCTGAAGCACCCCCAAAAATGGGCTAAAATCGCCCCTGGCTGAGGGAAAAAAGATCTTGTCCAAGTGTGCATAAGAATTCACAGATAAAAATCCACCATGAGATAGAATCATACCAGCTATAAAACCACAGAGCTCTCAAACAGCAGAAGAACAGAACTTCATTGTGGCCTTAACTATCCAAACAGACATTTTTCGTTATACAGTGTGTCTCACATTTCAATGATAACAGGGACACACACATATAAACCAACAAGGTGAAAATAATACCCACTACTTCAATCCAACAGTTACATCTTTTAATACAGAAGAAAGAAATGCAATAGAAAACTTGAGGCTATTTTGGAATGGGATCACCTTAGCTGCAATGGCAGTGAGCTGTCTACCTTTGAACGTATCATTTGTTTATACACCAGGTAAAAATATCCAGTATGGGGCTTTAAGAAAACATTATAAAATAAAAAGCAGCATCTTAAACGGGACAGACCATACCAATTTTCAAACTTCTGTCCAAATTTTAAACTAAGCTCAGAAAGAACAAAAAGGCTCCCGGGTTGAAAACAGTACCAGCCTTTCTGTTGCAAGCATAACAGAATTCCTGCCAACAAATGGACCAACTTTATCATTCAGTCTCCATGCCCTGCTTTTCCCAACCAGTTTGAAATAAGTAATTTCCAACTCATAAGCTAGCTTTCCTCCCAAGTGCCTTCCCAACTCCCTCTCCAATGCACACTCATTGCATTCGTCCAAACAGCCATTTCCTAAGCTGACATTTGTTTTGATGCAGTGTTACGAATGCGGTAACACTGCAGAGCTCTCTGAGTTAGTGTTTAGTGAATCAATCCTGTTTCATTTAGCTTTATCCTTAGTGTTTAAGGGGACTCTGGAAAACACAACTGTACTTTGTCGCAATGCCAAGAACCTTCACTAGTCTATCATGATGACAACACATTAAGTTAAATGCATTAACCCAGAGATGGAATAAAAGTCAGAGCCAAGGAATCAATCACATAGCAAATGGAATAAGTTTGTTTATTTGTTAAGACAAATGATAGGGAGACAAATGAGAGGGTGTAGCCAATTACAGCTGATTCTGTGTGAGGGGAGAGAAAAAGCGGTGCGTCAAGTAGATGAGCGAACGTTTAATATTTCATCTTAAATGTTCACCTTAAAGACTGATACCCTATTTCACAGATAAATAGCTTTTACACAAACAATTATACATCGTTCAATAAGCATTTAAAAATAAAAGGCTTTTTCTATTGCCAGCGATCTGGTTCAGTGATGCTTTTTTTTGTACATGTGCTCAAGAACACATTCACACACATGTCTTCTTTGAGCAAGGCTTTCAAATTCAAAAACCTTGCGCTGTCTTGTCTGTGATGTTTTGGCATAAAAGATCCCGTCATTTCTAAGCTCTAGTACGCACTCAGTCAGACCCCAACAAGCCATTTACTCACTCAGTAGGGTGCCAAAGGTATTCATTCCCTATTCCAGCAGCATTTGTGACTCCAATCATTTTTCAGTTGTGTCTTTTTTTTTTTTGTCTAATTCAGACATGATGCAATGAATTTTGGAATTGGTATCTGAAGAGCTAAAAACAGCAAAATCATCACCTTTTCCTCTGGCTTTCAGCTCTGCAGTGTGTTATGCTCAGTGCAAACATGGGGGGGGGGGGGGACTTTCTTCTATCCTCTCTTCTTTTATGTGAAGTGACATTCTCAGGACAATAATAACTAAAAGGCTTCTCGAAACCAAAAAAAAATGTCATCTATGGGTGGAAAATTATTTTCAGATTTTCTATCTTCTCAACCCAAGAAAACCAATTTCTTCTTTATTGTCATATTTCCAGCAAATGAATTGAGGGTTTTTTTCTGTAGCGGTGAAAAAGTTCTAATCCTTATTGCTACAGGGAGAAAAATAATTGAGTCAGGGAGAGGTCAATAGACATCCGTGCAAAGATAAGGCGCACGCACATAAGCTGGTTTTGTACTGTACATACATACATACAAAGACACAAAGTAAAACAATACATTCGCAAGGAGAAGCATAGACATGTACCCATTTCATTCAAAAAATACACACGTTTATCAATGTCATTTCTTTTGGCACTGACATACCCACAGCGATAGTGGTAACATGTCAATGTCTGTGTTCACCTTAAAAGGGTAATATTGTAACTTAATTCTTCTTATTTAGAACAGAATATCCATCTGGGGCTGGCAAGAATGTATTTGTTTTGCAGGTGATAGTTATAAAGCACACTACTTGGAAAATGGGAGTATTTTTTTTACAAATTTTTACAGCAATCCAACTATTAGAGAAGCAAATGAGGCTGACAGGCCAACAGAGAGATTCGTAAAGCCACTCTAAATTTCCATTGTCTCCAAAAAAGCATCTAAAACTAAAAAATATTCTCTCTGGAGTGATAATAGGCAGATTCTTTTCATTTTCACTTTGAATAAACTGGATTCAGTGATCAACAGGACAGTTTTAACTGATAAGTACTTATAAAAATGGGCAGCAACAAAAAATGACAAATCTGCAAACTAACTAACCAAAAACACAGGTATTGTTGTATTGTGGGATAGTACATGCTTGAGTGTCTTGTAAAAATGCCACGCTTTATGAGCATGGGGCACCAACATCCCCTCTGGACCAGATGTAAACAATGCTATGGCCTTCCTTAGTAATATGTGTGTAGAGATGTGAATAATCATCAAGTGCGAGCCCCTGGCTGACTGTGTTGCCAGGGGAAATCAAGCTGAACAGCACGCAGTAGGGACCCTTCCATTCCATTAGCTAAAGTACAGGTGGATCAGCCCTGCCTGACTCCTGCTCCACAGAGGCAAATGTGTGTTTGCCCACGTTTGCAGACTACTGTGCACAAGCTTGTTTGATGCCCGTGTAGCACGGATACTGGGACAGCTATGGCCTTGCTATACTGCCTGCCTTCAGCTCCCCAATATGCAGCCATTAATCATTGAGCAAACCCTATAAATAACTTCTAAAGGGATTTCTGTTGTGTAAGAGTCTGCGCCTGTAATCAAGCAAAAGAAGTACCCCTGTGGTGTGTTTTTGTTGCTGTTGTTATTTTTATTTTTATTGTTTTTTTTGCTTTTCTTCTTTCTCTGCCTTTTGAGGCGTAGAATGGAAGGTTATTGTCAACAACGTCTTCCTTAATTGTCCTCGCCTCATCTCTCTGATGAGCACCCTCTTACTCTTGTACAATAATACTTTATTTAGTTGACAGCTGCTAATAGCCATGTTTGGAAACATGCATGTGCACATCTTGATATTCATTTTTTGTGATTAGACGTGTGTGTTTATGTGTGCATGTGTGCATGTGTGCCTGCGCTCTTCCATATGCTTGAATGTGGCTGGTCTGTCTCTGCCAGGTCTCAGTCATTAGGATCGTATCCAAGTCACACGAAGCTGAACCTCTCATCTCTCATTTAGCCTGATGGACACCCACTTGGGTAAGCACAGAGGGGAGGCACGTCCTGCTCTGTCTGTCCTTCTTACTTTCTCTGTTTGTTTGAGCGTGCAGGACTATGCGTGCCTGTCCCTGAACGCTCAAGGGCACTGAGTGTAGAAACTTCCATTAAAATAAAGGCTGAAAAAAATCCAGTACAGAAAACTTGAGCCTTTCTGTCATGTAATGTCATTAGCTCATGTTAAGGAAATTGAAGATTTTTAAAGATATGGGCTTTTTCTTTTTATAATAGATGTTGTAGCAGCACTTGAACTCGCAGAGCAAGTGCATTCTTAGGTTAAGCTTAGCATTTAAAAGCTGTAAAAGATATGAAAGGTTGCAGTCATTTGTTATAATTTCCAGCCTAAAGTTGTTTATTGAGATGGGAAATAAATGCATTTTTATTATTCATCCTGTAAAATTTGTAAAAACAAATTAATGAATAAATAAATTTTTAAAAGGAGACAAAGAAAAAAAAATGAATAAGCTCCGGTGTGAAATTTATGGTTTTCAGTGTTTTTATCGTTAACTCGGCTTCCCTGGGTCTTTTCCCGTGTGTTATGGATAAATCTTCTTTTTTTTGGTACCGGTACTGATTTTATTTTGTTGTATTTATCCGTGACACCTTAAAGGTCGGTCCATGAATATATTGTCGGACATAAACCGGTCCGTGGCCCAAAAAAGGTTAGGGACCCCTGCTGTAGTAGATCACTTACAGATTCTAGACATTAAAATGCTCAACCTTAGAGCAGAAATTCACATGTTTTGCGCCAAATTTACTCAGAGGGGCAAGTTAGTGCTGTACTTAAAAGTATATATATAATAAGTTCTGACTTAAAGCACTTTGTTTCAATAGCGACCAGCAATCTTCTCAGAGTGGCGCAAATTAGCGGGTCCAAAAAAGCAGGGTATGTGCAGTCTGCAGGCCAAAATAATAAGCTGTAAGCGCACGTTTTCTATTGTGTTAATATGGCAATTTATAACAGAGGCAGCTGGAGAAGAATCAATATGTTAGCCTAAGTCTTCTGTTAGAAATTTCTGGGGACTCGTGCTTGGTTCTGTAGGTTTAAAAACAGCTGTTCTTTGACTAAATCAGGACATGTCTGATTTTCCTTATTTGATTCGTTTTGACAGACCTTCAGTTTGGTTTGTAACAGATTGATACCAGAGTGAAGTCAAAAGAATAAAATGGTTGCTGCGTGCGTTCACACTGCTAAGAACGAGCATGTGACATCTGCATACCGCTCAGCTCGATGTGAAAAGTAACCTGGCCGTGAGTAAAACAAGATGCACATTCTTTTTCTCCCTTAATCTTCAGCTCAGCTCGGCTAAGCTCTGCTCGGTTTCATCAAAATGCCAGAAATATGTGACTCAGGTCTAGCCAAAGTTTTGGCACAATGCTCACAGCTTTGAGCAATCCACTCGTGCCAGTTACTCACTCATTCTGATAATCTCTCCCTTCCTTATTAAGAAAGAGCACTTCTAACAGTAACTACCACAACCATACATAAAAAAGACGTTCTTCTTTTCAGCATTAAATTCAATGGAAAAGTTTCTTTCATGCTGCTGCAGGCTGTTAGGATCTGGCTTTGGGGCTCAACTAATTTGAGTCCCTAAACTGTTTGTGGTGCATTTTTAACACTGTTGTCTAAAAGCCAAAAAACACTACTGCACAACTATTTCACTGGATGCTAGGAAAGGAACAGATGCATCCAGTGTTGCGCGCTAATTTGCAAAAAATAATATTCATTTGCGAAATGGCAAAATTCAAAAGGGTAGTCCATAAACCAGTGGGTGATGTCATGGTGGATACTTTACCCCAGTCTTTGCCCTACAGTATGCTAACCAAATCTCCTGGCTGTATCTTTATTAACAGGCAGATACGAGATATGAAGTCAAATATTAAATATAATTATTATGAAGAAAGGGAACAAGCTTATTTTCCAAAAAGGTCAGTTAAATAAGCCTTAATCACTTCCATTTAGCTCAGTAGCAGGATTACCGACCAAGAAAATGCTCGTATTCTGACAGTTACCTGTCCTCAGTGTATTATCTGGCCCGTATTAGTCATAGCACAAAGCACAACAAAAGCTTCAGGATGATCTGCCATCAGCATAATTCATAAAGCTCCTCGGGCATATCAGTGTCAAACATATGCCAATGCTGTTTAATTACTAGACTGAGATAATCCACAGGTAATTACTCCTTTTTATTAATTTCCATTTTTAATGTCCCCATATTCATTCATTTGCTTTGTTGCAGCTGCCGGGAGACTTGGATGGAAGGCATTATGTATTTAGACAGGTTTCATTTAAAATTTTGTGTTTTCCTGTTGCATGGAAAGGAGGAATTGGACTAATGTAAATAATGTGGTAATTTGCCAAAACCTAAAGCCCCAGTATATTCTATCTCCACATGCAGCATTCTTGGCTTTGTGCCTCAAGCACTCATGTAGCATCCCTACATACAACCAAGTCTTGGTTTTAAATGCATTCATATCCTTCTTTTTCTCCATTTGTTCAATTTTAAAATGCTTTCTTCATTTGTGTTGGTTGAGCTTAGCCATCAGGCTGAACTTTTTAATTTTAAATGGGTGGACCATCTTATTACTTAGCCTAGATGCATTATTATGAAATATTTTGAAATGTTTTCCTGAGGTTGTTTATTTTGTTTTATATTTCCCTCTATACAAAAGAAGCAGACTTTAAGTCAAGAAAAATGGCCTCGGGCATACAGTATTTGGCTAAAAACAACTAGAGAACTGTAAGCACATTGGCTTAAGAAAAGTGAGAGAACACAAAGACAACAAAGTAATTTAGGGGGGAAAGGTTGTGGAGAAGAGGGGATAACAGGGTCGTTATGTTTCACCACAGAGTACATTCCTTGGACATCATTCTCCTGCTTCCAATTAAGCCCTCCAAAAACAGATCTTTGCAGACAGGAGGAAGGCACTCAGCTAAGACCCTGAATGTCTCCCACTGGTCCAGTTTCCCCAGATAAGTAGTGGATCAGTGCAGCCCCAGCGCTGCTGTGTCTGAGGCACTGGTACCTTCTTTGTCAAGTTGAGGAAACTCCAGCTGTTCTCTTTTTTTTTTTTTTTTTTTTTTTTTTTTTTCTTTTTTTTTAAATGACATCAGAAACAGCAGTATGCGACATTACGTGATGGCAGAGCTTCAGTTCATCCTTTGTCATTTTTTTTTTTTTTTTAATAAATAGGACAGGGGGAATGAATGAGAGAGAGAGGGGGAGAGAAAGAAAGAAAACCAAAGGGGAGAAGAGACGGTGAGAAGGGGGGGGAAGAGAGAGAAAAAAAAAAAACTCCTGGGTCACCTGTATGGAGAAAAAAAAAAAAAAAACAACAAACAACAAACAAACAAAAACAAACAGAGGAGACAGCAAACAACAAAGAGCAACATAATAATAGAGAAAACAAAGCACCATCACAATAAACTAGCTAGTCATAGATATCAGTATTTACTAAGTAATAAACGATATTGTGCAGCACGCAAGATAGACAGCGCACAGTGTGCTTTGAGGCAGCAGCCAAGAAAGCTTTAGTCCGCGTCTGTGAATACCCATGTGTGCATACCTGTGTGGATCAGCATGCTTGCATTCCAAAGGTTTCTCCATGTAATGATCTGCTAGGGAGTGTGGGGGGGGCCACAGCCCCGTCCTCCAGGGTGTGAAGCGGGTATGGAGGAGATCAAAACTCCAGACATCCAGAGGCCCCCAGAACACAAGAGACCATGGAAGACCAACAGAGGGGCAGCCGCGCCACTGTCCCAGTAAGAGCTGAGGAGAGTCCCAGATGAGGGCTCGCCCAGCAGCCGCGGAGCAGAAGTCAGGGGGAGTTGCAGTTCCAGCTGTTCTCTTGCTATAAGGAACTGAGGATGCATCTTTTTCCCGGATAAAATGAGCTTGCCTGGAGGGAACAAGAGTTTGTGGATTTATAGCAGGCACTTTCAGCACAAGCCAAATGGTTCACTGATATAATCAGGCTCAGACACAGCTACTCTATGCCTTTTGTCTGTCACATATTCACACATGCAGATATCCACGGCAACCTTTTTTTCCTGTGTATACACACACACACACACCACCAGCACGAGCACAGTTTACCTACCATCCAATTGAACATGTGTAGTATCCCATATGGAAAAGAAATAGAAAAAACTTGCATCAGATGTGGCCTACTTCATATAGTGAATCATATAAGGCTTATATGATTTACTCATGAAAGTGGCCACTTTCATATATAGTTTCAGTAAGTCTCCAAAACATACAAGTTTCATTTATATAATTTTTCTAGGGATCTTATATCTTATCTTATATCACACAAGACAGAAACAAACTTTATAAGATTTATATATATCTTTTCCAAATGGGATTCTTCCTCTGTCCGTATAGTATTCAGTATATGTGTCCATACTGTACAGATATCATCAGCTTAGACCAGCCATGTCTGTGTTTTTTTTCCCCAAAGGATCAAACATTTCCTTGTCTTGCATCATTATAAAGTTTTTCAAGGTGTGCGGGAAGCTCAGCCGTGACTTGGCGCTTTGTTGATGAGTCATCCTAATCATTCCCGCCATCCCTTGGCTCTTGCCATGCATTCGTGTGCCTGCATTTACATTATATCCTAATAAGTGTTTCCCCGCAAGATATCTGAAACTTTCTTTCATTGTCTTGAAACCTCAAAATGAATATAAATGTAGATGGATTTGATCAGTGGAGATGCCGCTGATTTAAGTTTCCTCGATGTGCTCAGCAGCGCTGGATAAGAATGAGGTGCTTGTGTGTGTGTGTGAGAGAGAGAGAGAGAGAGAGAGAGAGAGAGAGAGAGAGAGAGAAGGTGTTGACATCAAGTACACTGTGTGTCCTGTAAGATTGTTGCTAGGATGCACATCTCTCAGAAGGAAATGAAATCTGGATGATGTTACAGAGGCAATCAATTAATCCTGCTTGAAGTCAGGACAGAGTCACACGCCCTCATGCACACATGCACACCAGTGCGCACACACACGTATCTGATTGGTCTGTATTTAAAGTTGTCATTGGTGCAACTCAGAGTGGATTGTTGTATCATCGTGGCATATTATTCGGTTTGTTTTATGCCATGTTTTCTTACTTTTTTTAAAAATTCATAGTAATCTGTTTTGTTGTCCTCTGTTGGTAACTATAATTTGAAAAGTGCTACTCAATTTGAACCTATGACCTTTGCTCCTGAATTTCTGGGGGTATATTTTTGCATCAGGTAGGGGAGTGCGTTGCTGCAGGAGCAGCAAGAACAATTGGCTATATTCAAAGTTGAACTGCAAAGTGAGAACTCCCACACAGTAACACAGTTAGCGCTGAGTTTATGCAGCAAGTCATTGGCCTTATTGAACCACAAAACTGAATGAATCTAAAAGCTAGACAGCTCTAGTGGCTTATGAATAATGATCTCTAAGCTAGGTAATTTGATTTATCATTGCATACTTTTAGCCAGAGTCTACTTTTTCTTCTTTGGTAAATTGATTCTCAAGGTTAAGAGACAGCAGTATGATAGTACTCTGGAGTTTGTCTGAAATCCTTTTTTTTTTCTTTTATTATAACTACAATGTAAGAGGCAGAGGTTAACAGAAGCATAAAACATAGAAAGCACGGTGAACCAATCTGACATAAACACAACAGGGGTATAAATGTATATATCAACATAAAGCAGGAGCACAGCTTATTTTTAAAATGTTTTAATAGATTATTTGATGGTGCATTGCTGTGTGTCCTTTACTCCTTCGCTTTCATGATACCTTGTATATTGTGTTTTGCATAAATTCTTAGCCAGTTCTCTTAATCAACAGCTTGTGATGCTTTAGCCACATAAAAAGCATCAGTGTGGCCAATGAACCGAGACAGGAAAAAGAAGTGGATGGACACAGAAACGGTTTTAGTGGCACTCTGTTGGACTACCAGTTGCTGCTTATGGGGTTTATAGCAGCTGGGGAAGTCTTGTCAAAGAAATAGTGTGTTGTAATTCTTCTGACAAACAGAGAAACACAATAGTGTCAAAGCTCAATGGCTTTTCTGTGTCGTGCATTGTGGGATGGATTTTGCTGAGGTGTATGTATATATTGGCAAAGAGCACAAGATAAACAGTGAATATAAGAAGTGCTCGTTCACTAGCATATCCTCCCAAGAGTGAGGATCTCTTTATACATGACAGAAATATCAAAGGCCTGTTTGATCTCACCACCGGCTTTTCACCCTCCGAAACAAATCGACACGGTTCAGTCTTTTTTTCCCCCCTTTCTGAATAGCTGCTTGTTGGAGTTTTGATGATGAAATGTTGCAGTCTGTTCAATCCCTCATGCTCTGAATTTCTCAGCTCCTCCCTTTGGTGTTCTTTCTTTTACCAGTTTTACTCTCTCAAGTCAGGCTCTCTTCTTTAAAGTTCAGCATCTCTCCTCGTGTGGATGTGCAGCTATTTGTATCTGGATGAGCTCTGGGCCAGCAGTTTCTGTATGGGACAACATCCTTAGGAATCAAATGGGAAGAAAGAGGAGAGAAGGGAAATGGAGAGCAATATGCTGGCTTAGTTAATTCGAAATGTGTGCTATCACAGCCCCATCCAATCTTACTGCCACACACTCATACTGTTACAGGCTCTTAACCATTCCGTCTGGTCCAAGTTACTCTCAGTGTGCTTAATGTCCACCAATTAGGCCCAGGCTCATTTTGGACTTGGCATGTCTTATTATTTGTCATTTGTCCCATCAGAGCTGTGTTGCTGGACTCATAACTGCTACTTAATTGGCTGGGAGACAGAACACTGGGTCTATATGGGTTCTTATGCTGGTTGCTGACTGATGATGATGGCTAGTTTGGGACTGAGAAAGCCTATCTGTAGGGTAATGGAGTCTGAATGGATGGTGCCCTGCAGATGTCTTGTGCTTTCTATTTAGCCCATATAAGCCCTTGTGTCTAGACTGGAGGTGCCTATTAGAGATGTGCCAAATACATGGTGGTGTCTATGCTCTTTGATTAAACCTACACGTAGAAGGTACAATGCTGCAGTACTTCCTTTTTTTGTGATAGAACAGACAGAGAGCACTTTGCTGGATGGACACGTCAACATAAATCTTGTTTAAATAGGACAGTTAAAGAGTAAAGACTGTAATAGTGGGCATGGAGCCATTTTAATTCCTTTTGGAACAAAGTGGGTGACGAAGCACTCTTTTTTTATCAGAGGGCAAAAACCCTCTAAGTTGCAAGCCACTTTGGTTAATCACAGGTCGTTTCAGATGGAGAGCTTATCATTTGGTTCCTCCAGAAACTAAAACACACATGCATTTTCCTCCAGATAATAAAAGTTGGATTTAAAACCAGAAAATTCTCCAGGAAAAATATACTGCAGCCTGTAACCTTCAGGTATTTTATGTTTCATGAGACTTATATGTCTCATCATGTAGATATTACACTATAAATTACCCATGAACGTGTGCACTTTGCCCCTTTGCGGAATTTGCTCATCACGCAATGACTTCCTTGAGCAAAAATATTCCATCTTCAACTGCATTAATGTTATATGCAGTGCTGGAAAACAAGGTGAATTCTAAGCCAACTTTTTCAGTGGTTTTAAATAAGCAGAGAGCCAGTGTCTTGTCACCTGGAGCAGATGGACAACACCTCTGCAGATAAGACCATAAAATGCGACAGATAAACAGCCAGTCTGATAAGACCCATTGAATCGAGCTTTGAATAACTGGCTCAATGAACACGCGGAAGGATGAGCTTCAGTTGAAGAAAGACTTGATATAATGTGGAAATTTTAAAAACACACACACACGCATAGGCAGTGTTGGCTGTTCCTGGAAGCCAGTATGTCCCTGACTACATATTGGAAGAGGAAAAAGCGTGAGAGAAATAAAGGAAGGATTGGTTAAGAACAAGGGGTCATGATTGCTACAGCTTGTATGTAGTCAGGCTGAATCTGTTAATTTCACACTTCACTTCCATGTCGACTCGCTCCTCTTTGGCTTCATAGTCTTACAAGTCCCGTTTCATTAAGGAATATGAACATATTCTCTAATCCACTTTCCCATGTACTGTAACCATAACAACCAGGAGATCTTTTTTCTTTCTTTTTTTTTGCATGTTTTTCATTTTATTTGACTTCAATCTTTGTTTTTCCTTTTTTTCTCCCAGTTTGGTGAGGCCACTTCCCCTGAACTTCCGATTTTTTTTTCTTTTTTAACTGCAAAGGCTGGAGGGCATAGATAGTCTTGTACCTCCACTTACATGCACGCTGTTACCAGCTGCTCTTTTCTGCCTTCAGAAGGCTGTAATATGTCCAGAGATTTCCTGGTTGTGGAGTAATAAAGAAATGGGTACTACTGTGAAATAAACCCAGATACTAGGATGGGCAAGTGCTTTTCCTAGGCCAAGCCACTTTACTGCAGCATATCCTTAACGCCTACTAAAATAATTTCATTTCCAACTTTGATTATGTGCCACTCTTTGATTATGTATGGTTTATGTTTAATGAAGTTTCTAATCCCACATTTGTCATTTTTATCAGCTAAGCAAAAAAAAACTTTTTGCTTCTATTCAGTATGCATTTGATTGTCATTTTGTGACCTGCGTGTATTGAAAACATACTATATGTATGTGCATCATTTCTATGTGGACAAAACAAAGGAAACTATGGCAGTAATATGGTTCTCTGTGGCCCTGCTGCAGCCCATAGTGACAATCTGAAAGACATTTGCCTTACCTGTGTGCAGTTAGGCAGTTATATAAGTGTGTCTGTCAGTAGTTCTACCATCCACTAACTCTTACTATTGTGATATTCACTCCACTAACATGAGACAGAGGCATTTAAGGGAGAAACTGGGATTCTGCAATAAGAAAAAGTGAGCAAAGAAAAGAGGAATACTGTAGGTGACAAAAGGAAGCATATAGACAGAGACACACACAGTAAAAGCAAGCTGTGTAAGTAATACGAAAGCCACTGTTATGGAACTAAAAAGCAAAAAGGTCAACTTGTCTGTTTGAGAGAAGCATTCTTCTGGGCTCTGCTGCTCGATCTTCTGTCCCCGCTTGTTTTCTGCTTCTGTTTTTATCTGCCTGGAATCTCTGCCACACTGCAACGAGCAGTTGGTTTACATCAGAGACACCTGTATTATGATCAGGAGCACTGAAGGGGGATATAAGACATTATAAATTTGATTTCACAGTGTAAGAGAGATTTATCAGACTGATGGTTTTATGTATCAGTATACATAATGCAAAGGGGTAAACCCAGATTCTACCAAAAACAACATCATGTCTTTGTCTCCTCTGTAAACTCCTTTCATCCCATCTTCACTACTCGAAAACTGACCTCTGCCAGACAGACAGCAGATGGGTTTGGGGTTTTTTTGGTTTCTTTTCTGTTGTGCTCTCTCCCTCGTTCTCTTTCTGTTCCTTTCTTTCACTGGTGATGTCACTGATGCAGAGATAAATATGCTGCTTTAAAGACCATCTCACTGCTGAGGGACAGTCCGCAGTGCGGAGAGGAGGGAGTCAGAGGAATGCTTAGCAGAATCAAACAATGTGTAATAGACAAAAAAACTTAGTTCTAACTAAGCTCACAATGGTGATTCCTACTTGCTGTGAAGAGTTAAGAGTCTGTGGTATAAGTAGGCATTGATATTCTCACAGTGCTTTAGATATGCATCACTAATAATCACTTACAGTTTATTTATTATGTGATAGTAATAGTAATCTAGAGTATTTCCATATGCAGTCACATACATCACTGGCCACGCCCATCAGCGTGCACGCAGGCATTCATAAACTTCTGCAAACAGCCAGAGAAAGAAGAAGCCAGGCTCAGTGTGTGCAGATGTCTTGCAGTGTAAGTGATTTATTGCCCGCCAGCTCATTCCTAGATGAATTCTCCCATGAATCATTGCACCTGCAGTGGTGATGGCACACAGGGCAGTGTCACTAGCCGCTTTTTTTGCTTGGCTCTATACAACTTTGTTTAGAAGGATTTGCTATTTCTACTCTCTTTATTCCACTTGACTAGCCTTAACTACACACATACACACACGAGCTTGCTGAGTTTTTCGTTTTTCTTTTTAGCATCTTTTTGACCATCTTGCAAATAAGTAGCCAAAAGTATGATGAAGATATAGAATAGATTGTATAGTGCAAGAATAAGCAGGGGGGGGGTTAAGATGCCAAGATACTAGCCATTGATATCCAGGCCCTACAGTATGGTTGTCAGTCAGTGGTGCTTAGAAACCTATCTGCTTGACCATGGCCATGTTTGTGAGCAGCCTTATTCAATATAATAATAATAATGGATACTTTATTGATCCCCATGGGGAAATTACTTGGTTTTTTTTTCTCTGCATTTGACCCATTCACTCAGTGAAGCAGTGGGCAGCCCACTAAGCAGGCGCCCGGGGAGCAGTGTGTAGGGACGGTACCTTGCTCAGGGGTACCTCAGGGTAGCCGTTAAGTGGATTCGAACCACCAACCTTCCGATCATGGGGCGACCACTTTACCTACTGAGCTATCCCTGCCCCTGGGATTTTTTTACTTGTAACGCTTCTATTTTTAATGGTTATGTTTTGAATCTTTTTATTTCCGGACACTGTTCTTAACAATTTTGAGGTTTGTGGCTAGCATTACCCTGAGCAGAGTACTGGTACTAGGGCTGGGCGATATGACCTAAAATCCATATCATGGTATAATTTTAAGCATGTGCGGTAACGATATATATATCGCGATATATTCTTTTCTTCTGTATAACATATTTTACACAATATAATGCACACTTAAAATCCTTTAATTTTCTCAAAATTCGACAGTGTGACTTATGTATGAATTCTGGTTGTGTCTACTGACCTCGAACCGATTTTATGTAGTAAATCTGTCAAAAAATGTTTTAGTATGACTTTGGTAAGCTATGAAGGCGCACTGCTTGATGGATTGCCGGAGCATTACGGCTGCCGTAGTGAGAAGCATCGCGGAGTAATCTGGGTCCAAACGTCCGTCCTCTTCAGGTCCCAAAGTCATATGAGCACTGCGGCATCACTGAGAGTTAAAAACTGTCTAAATTCTTTCATCTTTAATAAAATGATCAGTGTTGCTGCTTTACCAGGTGTAACAGTTAAGTTTAACATCCAGGCATCCAAAAAAACAGATTTTATGAAATTCAGCGGAGTTAGAAATTAGCAGGAAGTTAGCTCGCTAGTTTCCACCTAAGCATGACATACCATGTTCTGACTGAGAGATTTCTGAAAAAATTAAAACGTACAGCTCTGCTATCACTTCCAACATAATTGAAGGCAGAAAACTAAACAGCAGTGACGCTTGAGGGTTACTGAAGTTGGACTAGCTGGTATACAATGATGTGCTACGTGATTGCTAGCAAAACAGCTACGTTAGCATAACATTAGCACATTGAAGATGAAGGATGAATGCTAACTTTTTTCCACTTGATAAAAGTTAACGTGAGGGTTTCTGGTGGTTAGGGACAAATGCAATTGCATGGCAGGATGCTGTAAACGGACCAAACTTCAGTCAGGAGAACAACTGAGATAATCCATCCACAATACGAGGTTAGTCATTAATATACTGCAACAACATGAGAATAGAGCAGCTGCGAGAGAATTCAGCATTAATGAATCAATGGTAGGGAAGTGGAGGAAGCGCAGTTTTTGGCTTTCCCCATATTCCGAAAGTGCTTCGTCTCTTTGCCATTACTGCCGCCCGGCATAATTTGCAGATGATGTTGTTTGCAGCACCCCTAACTGGTATCACTTCAATTAGGTTTCCAAAGAGAAGAAGACAAAAACTAAAGGACTTAAGGGATTCAGCATTCACAGGCCGCCATGATTTCTACCAAAAAAAAAAGGAGAATGAAATTTAAAAAACACTCTTCTTTATCATGCCACTGCACCCTGGTGTTGGTGTTGGTGTGTTTGCACATACCAATTGTAAGTCTCATAGAGTGTATAATATTCACACTGTTGTTTTGCGGCCCATAACCTATTTGCTGTGTCGTCAGCTGCTATGTTCTCGTCCTGGGTGTAAGTGCTGAGTCGCGTTAGTGTAAGCCCAGATAGACTACAGGCCTGCACACATATTTGTTTAGAAAAACGCAAACGCAGCCCAACTTGGACACTCTTGTCAGAGTTTGTAGGGAGTGGGAGGCTGAGGAATTTGCTGAAGGATTTTCTGCCTCTCCGTCTCTAATCACAATACTAATTAAAGTTTACTGGCTAATTGTGGCTGAGATAGTGTTTCTGTATGTTGCCTACTTCTCTGTGCTAGTGCCTGGCAAATTACAGAGCTAATGGTCTATTGGCCAGCTCTGCTGTGGACACAGCTCTAATGCATGAACAGTAAAGTGATGGATTACAGTCTGTGTTCATCAGTCCTGGTCCCACTGGAGCTTCCCATGGGGTTCAGGTTTTTGCTCCTGCCCAGTGATGAAACTTGAACACTGAAAATCATCCCACTCCCTACTAGCCACAGCAGTCAATAGCTGTCATTTCATGCTAGCTCATAAGACTTCTTATCAACCTGTAGTATTACACAGCTCATCCACAGACACCCATATGCTTGCACGTGACACAGATTCCTTTCATGCATGGCCACTTCCCTTCAGTCAGGTTAGAACGTCGACAGCTGGTACTGACAGTCTCATATCCCGAGGCTAGTGCTAGGTGTGTGTAATGTTTGTGCATTCATCAGCCATAACAATGATTAGCAGGGTTAATTGGGCACAGTGAGGCTCTGATTATGCTGCAGGATAACAAGGAGCTGGTGGAAAGCTGTCAGAGTACTACTGGAGTGTTGAGGTGTACCCGAGTTCTGTCCTTGCAAATCCCTGCAGATCAAGTCAGGGAGACGCACAAATCTTCAAACGAGGACTGGCTTTCTGCGTCTTTGTCTGTATGCTCTAACTTTGCTTTAACTTTGCCCGTGGAATATCACTTATGTTTTGTGCAGTACACTGCAATATGCTTCCCAGCTAAGGACACTCAAAATAGTGGCATTGTAAAGCGCTTTGGGTGCCTTGAAAAGCGCTATATAAATCCAATCCATTATTATTATTATTATTATAATATTGTTATTAAGATGCTAGCGGCCTTGCAGGCAGCTGCACTCTCGAGCAAAGAGAAGGACTTGCCAACAGCACAAAATACAAACTGCATACAAGCATCATGTTGTATTCCCAATCCCACACACCAGAATTCCTTTACTCCATCATCATCCTGCCTGCTGGGGGCTCGGCTAGATAACAGGGTTTTCAAGGAGCATTCCAGAGAAACAAAAGCACAAAACATCTTTGGAGATGCTTTTATTCAATACATACAGGCGCTCACATATTAACGAAATGATCTAGTGTGTGCCTTGGATGTGGAATTCTGCTCCATACAAAAGCACAGGGGCATCTCTCTCAGAAGCCAAGCCTCTCATAAGCACAGTTTCTTTTGAATGTTCCTCTGTGCATGTGTCTTCTTGCATGTGTCAGTGTGCTTGTGTCCTTTGCCTTTGTAATCGGATCTCTGTGATGTCTTGACTGTCTGACGAACCAAAGCCCTCTGCAGGCAACAAATGATAAACACAAGGGTAAAAAGAAAGAAAGAGAGACCTATTTGAATTAGGGATTCATCTTTCTTTACTGCATACTTTGAAGCTTAGGACAAGCCTGATGATTGGATCAAGGATGCTGTAAGAAATGGGATAAAGGATGGGAGGGGAGTGGTGGGAATGAGATTTTCCCCTCTCTGGGAATGTTCTAAGATTTCTTCATGCCTGCACGCTGACATTGACATTAAGCTTGTCATCATTAAAGAGCTATTCTGCGATTCTATGTGAGCAATAGGAGCGCATATTATCAAAAGTCCTCATATCTCTATGACCGTTGGACATACTCACACACGCACGTTGAGGCATGTATTCTTAATTGCAAATCATTTTTAAGTCCTCCTCCACTGTATCAGATTCTTGATTGAATTAGATCAGCATGCTTTGGCCTTGAGAGGATTTCTCCACATGCATTTTGTATGAGACTGTAATCGGCACTGTTACTATCACTCCTGCTTTTCAAGAAGAAGCGGATTATTAGTACAGATTACAGGAGACTTTTTAAGATATTCTTCAAAAAAAAATCATGTGCTCATATGCCACCCACAGCGTGAGCAAACACTGGTGCCAGAGGGAAAGAAATGATAAAACGGCAACAAAAAGCTGAGAAGAAAGTATTATGCATAGCTACTTGGCATCGTTTCCCCTCTCTGATATATAATAACTTTGATCCAAGCTGTGAGATTTTTCTTGCAATTTTAGCCCAGTTACTCTCGTTTGTGCTGACCCGAGCCTTTTCTACATATGTCTCCACTTTAACATCCGCTGTTAACTACGTGTCTGTGCCCTTACTGCAGTGCCCTGCCTCGCCCCACTGTCTGGCGTATTGATCAGGACGGCTTTAAGCTCCCCGGAGCCCAGATGCTTCACACCACTCTGAATGTGGACTAGAAAGTAGTGGTTTGTTTTGGCCTTGAGTATTAAGCAAAATACCTCTATACATTGATGCTGCTGATGAGTACACATTCCTCTGTAAAATGCTATCACTCTTTATTCAAGCTCAGTGTGGTATTTTGTTTGGTTTTGTTTGTTTTTTCCTTGGTTTTGGCTCGGATCCTGTCTTTCATTCTGTTGTCTGTGTTTAATTTTCTGGTTAGACTACAAGACCAAGAGCGAGTTTATCTCTCCTCTCCCTCTCTCTGTCAGATCCCCTTGGTGAGTTTGTACCTGCCGCCTGTCTCTCTGTGTGCCTTGAACTGTGCTTTGGAGTAATTACCTGGAGAGACAGAGAAATGAGAGGGAACACCTAACCTTTAAGTCTTTATCAGCCCACAGGCCTGGAGAGGAGAGCACAAACACATGCAACTGAGATAAACACACTCACACAGAATACAGTAATGACACATACAAAGTAGACCTGCAACAACTCTTTGAGCAATTCAGATATACCTGATTACAGAAAATCCTCAATGCTTCATGTCATTGCGGTCCAAATTGCTTAATGGCTCAGTCATATTGGAGTAAATGATAAGATGGCAACCTCCTCGTAAAAAGGAAAAATCTGTGGTAAAATCGCACTGAGTCAATGAGCACCGATGCTCTTGAGCCTGTTTCAAAGGTTTTAAGTCACAATTCACTTTATTGTGCCATTTATTGTGTGCTCTGATGGGTGGTTTGACTTCTACTTTTTAATAATAAGCTCAGAGCATAAACACCTTCAAGTAGGTTTTCATCCTCAATAGGTTGTGGCTGGACCCGTCATATAAGCAGTTAATGTGAATTTCTGTCTAATATGAACTTCTGTGTATGTAGACAGCAACAGATCTGCAACAGTTGACAGCAGATTTGCAATTTTTGACAGTTTGTCACAAACAGACTGTATATAATTGCCAACTTGAGCCCATTCAATCATACCCTGATAACCAGACTGATAGTTGACCAGTTCCGTCTTGACGCACCAAAGTTGCTTTGAAGATGGCAACGGCTGCAGGTGGTCGCACACCTAGAACCCATCTTCAAAGAAACCATTTCAAAGGCAACGAGATTTGTAAGTTTAGTCATGCCATGGTTTGCAGCCTCTGTATTTTGTAGTGTGACTATAGCATTAGGTCATCATCCTACTTTCATCAATAAGATTCTTGCCCAATGACACACTTTCCCAGTCTTCCACTGCTGACACCAACACCAATCTGTGAGCCGGGGATGACAACCTACCTGAAGACATCACTGTGTTTGAGCTCGGAGCTTATTATTATTTAAAAGCAAAAGTCAAACCACTTGTCAGAGCACACACAACAAGTGCTTTCTAATTAGCGGTGACATGATCGTGTAGTGCCGGCCATTTTCCTTAGTGAGTGGCGTCCATCCAGTATGTTAGCTGGTGAAGCTCACACTAGCACATGGCACGAATTAAAACTTTTGAAACAGGCTCAAGAGCATCACTGCTCACTGACTCAGTGCTATTTCATTAATTTTCTAAATTCAATTGTTGAGTAATTGAAGATTAAAAAGACAAGATTTCTTATCCAATTAATCCATGGAATGGCCAGTAGAAAACTTGATTATCAAAATAACTGATCGCTGCAGCACTGACACCAGTAGAAGTCTAAAACTGTGTTGTGCTGAGTGATGACACACCATTCCAGTGAGGGATTTGGTAACATGAGCCAGGCACATATGGCGGGGCTTAATTAGACTTGCCCACAGATACACATAATTGATCATGTAATCGGTTAATTAATGTGGCCCCGCCCCACCCCTTGTTTGTGCCCCATGAAGCCCATTTGCTTTTACAGGTCATTAAAATGATGAAGGGATGGAAGTGGTTTGAAATGAACATAGGTAAAGAAATAATGAGTCTGCAGCGGCTTGTGTGGAGGAGTGTGTGTTTGGAAAATGCCTGGAGACCGCTATCTGTTCCTCTCATTCCTTTCACAGGCGTTCGCAAATATGAGAATACACACATGCAGAAGAAATCTGCAGGTAACTTTAAAGAGTAATCGTCTGCATCTACTCCACACGGCCTGTTTCTTCCTTCATAGCATTTGTTTCTCACTCTTTTACATTTTCTTACTCTACATAGCTAGCTCTACTCTATTTGTCAGTTTGCCACTGATTCTTATTCATATGGCAACTGTCTGCATAAACGTGTGTGGACACACAGACACACTTACACACACAAGTCTGAGGGAGGCAGGTGTGTGAATGTGTTGACAAATGAAAATTAATGAGGAAGAAAGTTTCCTTTTGCAATGGAAAGAAATCTAGCTGATTATTCAAATCAGACTTGGCTTTGTAGTGAAATGAGCTTGGCAGTCGTTCAGAGGAATGAGGCCGTAAAGAAGGAGAGAGAGATATAAGAAACTCACAAGGAAAAAGCCAAACCATGCCATGTGTCTGATAGTTTCCCTGAGGTGGGTGGAAGAGGGGGCTTGGTTGCTTTTAGGTGAGGAGAAAAAGGGAATTGTCTGTGTTGTTTTCCGGTTAGCAGCACAGAGGAGAGGAGACTGAAGCAGTGATTTAACGCACGACTGCTGTCTCGCTTCATCAGTGTCCTGTCATCTTCCACATCACCCTGCCTTAAACGCTACAAACCCACTGCTTCATCATTCACACAAGAACCGTGAGTTGTAGAAATTATAAGAAAGCATACAGCTAGTCCAGCCTTCTAACCTTTAATGCTCAATTCAGAAAACATGATTTTTAATTGTAATTTGAATGAAGTTGTCTAATTCAGTAGTTTTCTTAAACATCTTGTTTTCTTTCTCGGTAATTAAAGGTTGATCCGCTTAAGTTTGCAGTGCTTTCCAGTTCCCGGTGACACTGGTTCACAAAACACTCTTAGTATCAGATCCAATTAGCTGGTGGTCAGATCCTTCTTCCTGAAACATTTTCCCAAATTTGATAAACTCTAAAGGTTAGAATAGCAATTTATCTGAAAGTTTTTCAATTAGCCTGAAAGTTTATCCTTAAAGGACACCTATTACATGCACACTGATACATATATTATGTTACGTGTTGGACGTTCATATTGCAGCTTCAAGTAATCAGTTAAAGTATGTAAAAGTGGTTCTGAGCTGAAAGCTCATGGGTCAGGCTGCTTTGCTTCCTTTATATCATCTCGTGTTTCTGGCAAAAGCTGAAACCACAGTCCTCCTGGTAAGTTGCTGATCACATTGTAGCAAAGCAGTATGAGTAGTGTTAAAGGCATTTATTGCAGCATAGAAATAACCAGTGGTGCAGAGAGTTACTATACAGTTGCAAGTTAAAACTTCCTAGCCAGATTATCTTTAGTATGTCCTGGGAGTCGACACTTTACAATTCACTAGGCATTTTACGGTATTTCCCACACGTACATCTATTAACTGGGGTTTAGAATGAAAACATTTTATGTATGGTTTGTGACTGCAGGTAATGAGCGTAATGTTTACCAAACAGAAACATCAGACTGCAGTATTTGTTGCTGCGAAAGTTCATGCAGGTTAAATTCAAGCTCAAACACATAATGATTTATTTAAGATGTTGTAAAATTTCATCTCATGAGAAATATTGTTGCTAAGTACATTTACCATTACTGGATAGACTGTTTTGTCAAGTCTACATACATCTGTGCAGTACTGACCAGGTGGTAGAGGCATAGTATCCACTCCCAGTCACTGCTGTGCATTACTGAGTTTCAAAAGTTCCATACTCTCTAAAATTATAGTAACATACTGACTTCCCCATTAACTAAAAGGGATTATATATCTTATTTCTCTATTTTTAAATGTCCTGCGTGTCCTAGTGATACCATCCAGACAATCTGATGATTGCAAGCAAAGCAAGAACTATTTGTAATTGAGCAGTGCATTAGTATGACAAAGACATTGTTTCATAATAGAATTTGTGCTTTTGTTCATAATCTTATATACTTAAACATCTCTCCAGCTGCTATGACCCAGTTTCTCTAGAGGAATCATTAAACTTTTATCCTATCGAAACTGCTTTTGGAGCAAAACCTCCAGGCTCTCCAGAGCTCACTCCAGATCACACCAGCACACTGCAGCCGCATTCATCCACACTGGCTGAAAAACCCTTCCACAGCTTGCTACTTTAACAGCCCACTCAGTGGATACAGAAGACAGTGAGGACTGGAAAAGCAAAGGAAAAGTAGCACGAGAGCAGGCAATCATTATAGCTAGCAGCAGTGCAGAATGACTAATGACCTATCAACCAAGTGAGACAAAGTAAAACAGGGAGGAAGTTTGGGTTAATGTGTGGAGGGTTATTTGCACATTTGAGTGCTCGGCCTAATAATAAATATACTGGCACAGAGACTCACAGAGTGCTTCACCTGCCTTATGTTGAAGTGTTGTCATATTGATTAATGGGAGGCCATACAGTCGATTTGTAATAGCATTATCAAACAACATTATCTAACGAAATATATCATCCCCCATTTGTATGACACTTAATTCTGGTTAGATATGTTGGAATATTAGTTTTGCACACCTGAAAGACGACGTAATTTCTAATCCAGAAATCTGGAAATATGCAAGTTTTTGCAAAAAGAGACAGAAAGCATCATTTACTAGATGTTAACTGGGGCAAAAAGAATAAAGTTTACATGAAGTTAGAGGAGAGGAGAGGAGAGGAGAGGAGATTTGCCACATGTGTTGCATACTAAGATAAAATGCTTGAGGAGAAAAAACAACATGATACAAGAAAGACAATAAGAGGCTGACTTTGAAAAGATTTGCTGTGTAGAAGTCAAGCAAGAGATATGAAAGAAAAGAGAATAAAGATATTAAAGCCTGAGCAAACCAAATATTACCCATTGAAATCAATGATCCCATTAAAGCCTCCAGCAGCTGTTCCTTGTTAAACAGAGACTGGTCGGCACCGCTTCACATCAAAGTATTGACAAGCAGTACAGCTCCTTCTTACCATAGTGGATATTAAGTCAAGCACCAAATGATTTTAACATAAAGTTCTTTTTATAACATGTTACGTACACAAATAAATTAGGCAAGACTTTCTGCAATCACTCAAAACGTCTTTCCTCCTTATGTTTGGGTTTTCTTTGTGTCTGCTTTTTATCTCTGACCTGCGGTGACAGTGGTGTTGCTGCTGTGCTCTCGCTGACATAAAGAAGCACACTGAAAGTAAACTCTTCGATAATTTCCTCCTCTTAAAAATATCAATCCAGAGTTAATAAAGTAGTCACCGTTTGAACCGGTGTAAGTGCATGTGAGAGAATGTCTGCTGGTCTTTATGAAAGAGAGAATTTCATGCATTGCTGGTTATAATGGGAGCAAGAGGGCAATGGTGTGGGCTAGAAGGGAGGGCTGGTGGAGATGAATTACGAAGATGGACCTGGAGGAAAGGATTCATGCTGTAATTTATGCAAATACTACTCGCCCCTTCACACTTGATCCTTCCAGCTTTTACAGCATTCCCTCATTTCAGAACCCAGTGGACACAGTTTTCGACTCATTGCACAACATCGATAGTTGTTGTACGTTTAACAGTTACAAATGATACTTGTTACTCGCTGGGAGCCGTCTTTGTAATGTTTTAATTTGATGACAAGTGTTACTTCACTGGGTTTTGTAGATTATGGCGAGATGTTTTGTACTGAAATCAAAACTTGGATATTTGAAGCAACAGCTCTACACAGTATAGTACGATTGTTCAGTCTGTGAATCATCTTTATTTCTCGTATACATATTATGTAGCTTACAAAGACTAGACCTACCTAAGAATGACTTTCATTGTTTTTACCTTTAAGAGCACCTTACAGTTCCCTGAGTTCATTGCGTGTTAAAACGATTCACCGTGTCGTCTTCGTTTCTTTAACTACTGGTTTTTGTCTTTTTGTTCTGAAAATCGAGGTGCTTTGAATAATTCCATGTGGAGAAAAGAAACTTTTACACCATGCAGGGCTCATTTTTATGCAACACAAATAAAAGGGCATTTTCTTCCTTTCAATTAAAAAACTAATTAACAACTAATTATAATGACAATGACTCTGGGACTTGGAGTTTATTACACCTCAAGGTGATATTTCCAGAGGTTAATAACAAATGCAATAACTTGACACTTTACCTCAGCAATTACAATTGCTAATACACTATCATTTTAGTGCCTTTGTATGGCTCACACTTCTATCATTTCTCTGTGACACACAAGTGCCTACC
This sequence comes from Rhamphochromis sp. 'chilingali', assembly GCF_963969265.1. Lineage (NCBI taxonomy): Eukaryota > Metazoa > Chordata > Actinopteri > Cichliformes > Cichlidae > Rhamphochromis > Rhamphochromis sp. 'chilingali'. The sequence continues at coordinate 15,863,519 of NC_137935.1, forward strand.
TTCCTAATCATCCATTTTTCCACATACACTAACACAAACAGACACACAGCTGAGAGACAGAGAGACAGACAGAAAAGCATCTCCTTCTCTCTGCACCTTTGACCAAATGACAGTGGCCATGCTGTCATCCATGAGAGAGGTGTCTCTCCTACAGAGTCTGGTTCTATAAATCACTCAGCAGCAGGACACTTGCTATTCCCCCGACACAAACACATCTGACAATCAATTCATCACGGTAGTCTGGATACACTTAGGGAGGAGGGCATCACCAAACTTGTGCTTGTTGGGAAAATAGAATTTAAGGGTTTGTTTTTTTACCACCTTAAGCTGTGTCTACCCTGGAAGTGACGTGGTAACCAGAGACCATATAAAGTGAATGACATTTGACAATTTTCAGGGATCACAGGCAAAATTACCGCTGGCGACACAAAGTGGGCAGGACCTGAGGTTAACCTTTCTCAACTTCCAGGTGAGTGTTTGAAGCGACTGCCAATGAAAGTGCGAGTTAATAGTGATTGATATATGACCTAGTAATATAAACCTGTGCTTTATCTAGGCAAGTGGAACCTGGCATGTGCGCAAGCAATCAGCATTCAGCATCAAAGACATGTGCAACGAGCAGATCTCTCGAGTGTGAATGCAGGTTAATGGCTCATAGCAGAGGAAAAATAGGACAATACCATCCTAGTAAACGCCTGTGGTTTCCTGGTGATTGCTTTCAGTTTCCGTGCAAGTAGCTGTGTTAACCAACTGTTAGGCTGTGAGGGTGTTGGACATTTAACCTCTGGGCTAGACTTTTGATCACAAGGAAACAAACAGTCACGGTCTGACTTGGACTAATTGTAACTACTCACAGACAGACTGGAAAAGGTTTGCAAATAATAGCCACCTAATGTATAACTGCAGACAGATTGCCAACACGTTGGTATCAGATGGACGGTATCGGGTTGTGCATCAGTGAGTTTACCTCATTTGCAATGGGTCTCTTTGAGGCAGGGGACTAAACTCAAAGATGGATCTGACTGCAAGTGACACGGCTGCGCTGGCAGACCGTGGGGATGTGGGGAAGGAGGACCTAAACGCTGGACTCTTTGATGAATGCAGTGCGTTTAGTTACAGTGACGTAAAGATAATCCACACAACAATAAATCCCTGTGCGTCCCCGACTCCCACTCCGTGTCTTCTCCAAGTGCCTGTGCTCTGTGTGTTGGCTCCCTAGTGCCCGTGTACTCTGTGCCTGCTGCCCTCTCGTTTCTGCACTCCTTCTGGGAAATCACAGAGGCAGCCGTTTGTACAATCAACTTCACTGGCAAGCTCACACTCACAAACCGACTAGCTGGAGAACTGACGGCAAGTCTCACGCAACGATCCCACATCAATGGGAGCTCAGCAACTCTCTAAAGTAGCTCCCACCAGACAAGACTGATCAGCTGCAGGTGTGAGGCATCATCATCATCATGGGTGCGGCCAGCCACCTGGCAGGGCACACCCACCAGGGCTGATGGTGCCTGTAAACTGTCCTACCTGCACACACACACACACACACACACACACACACACACACACACACACACACACACCTGCAAGCAGGAAAACTATGGACAGCAGCACAATACATCCAATATACATATAACATATAATATAAGTCCAAAACTGCTCATGGACTCTGGGTCCCTCAGACCCTGACTGCAAGGGGTTGCAGACATGATCCTCATTTTCAACTAGGGCTGCCACAAACGATTATTTTGATAGTTGACTAATCACCGATTATTTTTGCGATTAGTCGACTAATCAGATCATGCATCCATTGGACGTACAGCCTACAGCTTATTGCAGCAGCGTGCATCTGCTCTTATATAACTATCATTAGCTTACAGCTTTAAGTGTTTAAGGTATGTGCTAACTAAAAATAAAGACAAGATGATAGTTTATTAAATTTAAATGAAATTTGCAGATTGTGATCTGTGAGTTTAATAAACTCAGCCGTCTGCTCCTTGCTATCTATAATATAACGGGACACCGGAGTATATTCTCCAGCATCTCACACTTCTGATAATCAGTTGTCTGCTTGACGTTTATTCAGCTGTGTAAAAACTATAACTTTAATCTCAGCCAAACCGATTTACTCAGGAACAAATAAAATACTGAAAAAAGCCAAACAATAACATTTTTAAGGTATCTAAGTGACTTATATATGTTTAACCTGAGTAGCGAAAGACGGGCTTGAAAACGATTTGCCGGGAGTCCAGTGTTCTCACCGGCTCTAGTGAGCGTTGAACTCCTGCTAGCTAGCTAGCTAACTTGAGTTAGTCGGTAACAGACGTCTCCGAAAACATCGGAGCGCTTTTGAAAATATGTGGTGTAGAAGAAATTTGAGGTTTACACAGCTACATTCTCACCAGAAAATATGTTAAACGTTTATTTTGTGACCCAGAAAGAATAATAAGAGTAACATTAAAACTAAGTAGCTGCCATTGTTGTAAACTGAGCTGGGCTGCGCTATGAATTCTGGGACAGAGCTACTTCTTCTTCTTCGGGGTTTAACGGCAGCTGGCATCCTTGTACATGCAGTGCTGCCATCTTCTGTTTCAGTGTGTTATTACACTCTTAAATCCTACTACTTATTCCTGCGTCTTTTGTGATCTTACAAAGCTTAAAACGACGCGTCGACTATTAAATCAGTCGTCGACGATTTTGATAGTCGACTAATCGTGGCAGCCCTATCTAAAGGCAATGAAACTAGAACAGTATATGAGTATTTAATTAGCTGTCTCTGGCAGTCAAAATGTAATTGACTTGGATAACCATGTAAGTACTAAATGATGTAATATAACATACACTATTATAAATCTGCATGTAAAACCTTCCACTTGCAAAGAAAAGGTCTTAAAAATACCCCTATGATCAACTTCCCTCTCTTCTCCCTGAAGATCAGTTCACAAAAACTGCTAATACAACCCTGAGATTCAAAACATGTTAAACCAGCTTCATATAAAGAAGCTAGCTTCAATCCAACACACATAAGAAAACACAGACACACATGCAAACACACATAGCAATCCAGTCTGTTAATAGGCAGAGAAAGTCAAGGCCTTAAGGGTTAAAGGTTGCAGGAAAAGGTTTGTATTCAAATGAGGATATTTGCAGTAGGTGCAGACTTAAAGGATCGTGTGCTGTTTAAAATTACTAGAAGCACCCATCATGGGTCAAGATGTCAGTATTCATGCATTACCCCATCACCTGAAGGTTCCAGGAAATGTGCATGAGAGGTTAATAAGGGCAGATTTCTGGTCTTATTTGTCTGCCTCTTTGTGCACGTGTCTGTGCCCTGCATATATTGCATGTTTGGTGTTTATTCATTACTTTTTCCCAGTATTTCTGTCTAAACACTGAGTGTGTACTTCTGTATGATTGTGTCTTTGCTGCTGGCCCACATGCATGTTTGTGTTTGCGTGTGTTGGTTATCATCGGCCGAGCACAGCATTTAACGAGGGAGATGGGAGGAAAATAAATATAGTGGCTTTGAAAATGATTTCATCTCATCCTTTTATTGCCTCTCATTTCCATCCATTTATTGTGTGGGAGAGAGTGTATGGAAGCACAGAGAGGGAGAAAATTTGAATCATTACACCCCAGTGTCAACATTAGTTTGTCCTCCTTTATGCCTCTGTTCAGCTTTATTCGCTCCTCTTACCCCAGCTGTGCACGGTGAGCTCTGTTTGTTAACATTAGGACAACTGCAGTTCAACAATAATACAGTTTGTGGAAAATGTGTGTCCTTTTAAGTGAAAAACAAATGAGTACACCGCAGATCACTCACATGTGTAAATTATGCAAATTGTGAAAAAGTTTTAATGTGGCATTCTTCAGCATGACAGGCAGAATGTACAGAATGTGATACTTTAACTAGCATGGAGTTTCAGAAGCATACGTGATAGTCAAACCATGCATACAAGAAACTGAGACCACTTTTAGAGTAAAATTTGTGCCCTCTCAAGTGTTTTGGTTTCAGTAGTAAAACAGAACTTTTCTTTGAAGGTGGTCTCAGTTTCTGGTTTCTTCACAATATCAGCATCTTCCACGTAAACTCCCAGCAGTCGTTGCAATCTGCTGGTGACCGAAGCAAACTCAAAGAGATTTTTAGGCCAGCACTTTCTCTTCAACAGATTTCACCTGATTTCAGCCATTTGGGAAATAGACATGTTTCTATAGTGTCCAGAGGGGGGTGACTTAGCCTGTGTGACTGAGGTCTTGTTATTTTGTTCATTTGTTTTGTAATGAAGGCATGTAGCTTAATACTACGCAAATATCCTTCCTTGTCTAGAGCATGCTGCCTTTCCCTTTCTCATATTGTTGATTGGTATAACATTTACTGCATCTAAGAAGAAGCTGTTTTTACATGAGTCATCCAGTCAGCGTGGTGGAATGTGTGTGATTGTGTTTGATTGCCAGTCTAAGAGCTCATAAGCTTTCCAAGTACCAGATTGGTGTAATTTCCTTCCTCTTTTTTTCCCCCTACTTAAAGTAGTAGAGCATGGTGAGGCATTGTGCTTTCTGTTATCATCCCTCATATGCTTTATTGATTGTTATTTAGTAATAATGTTTTAGGGGCAGGGTGAAATTTAGGTTTTGGATTGAGGTATTGTAGAGTTCCTTTACTTTACAAGTAAACTGCCCTGATTTTGCCCACACTGGTCTTCACATAGAAGTGAGGCTTCAAAAACTAGAAGATCATCCTGATGGTTGACAAGATAAAACAGCTTTCTAAAAAATGTTTTACACAGTGACTTCCTTAAGAAGGCCGAAAGAAAGGTTTCTTTCCGGTGTGTTTGAATGGACTGGAAATCCAGAACCATGTGTATTCTAAGGCAAAAAAGGGTTATTTTTGTAATTGGCTTTAAAGCAGCAGACTTGCAAATCTGACGGACAGCTGCTTGTGCCAGGAAAAAGGGCATGTGACCACAAATTACACAGAAAATAAGACATTGTTGCAGGTGAGGGAGTAAAGAGGCGAAGAGAAAAAGAGACCGTGATTGGGAGGTTGCAAAAGGAAACCTCATCCTTTACATAATGCTTCTGTGATTTGTCTCAATTATGACTTCAGTTCAGTGCAAGAAAACAAATCTCTTATTACTTGCTGAACCATAGTTACACATTGTATTTTCAGTGTATGTTTAATTCCAGAGAGATTAAGATAAGATCGTTCCTTTTGTCTGTGGCTGCTCGTCTCTTAATTAAAGCTGTTGTGTGTGTGAGGTCAGAGCCTACAACATTAGGGTTATTACCCCACGGAGCTGAGAATCAATGCGGTGGGCAAGGAGCATTCTTTTTGTCCTTTAACTCATCGACTCTCATTTACCTCCACCCACCATCCATCGTCACCACCCAGTAAAGCGTGCACAGAACGACTAGAGGTGAATTAATAAGACTTTCAGAGTGTGCGTGTTTGTGTGTGTGGAAGTGGATATATGTGTATATATGTTCACTTTCAGTAAATAGAACAGTATGTGATATTTATGTTGATAATCTTCTGCTCTTTAGTCTCCTTCAGTCACTCTATTTTTCCTCAAACACAGCACCTGCAGGCTCACTGCCTGTTACCTCACACTGATACCACTCTTACGCCTCGGCACAGCTGGAGGTGAGGAAACAGTACGTGAACATATGAACCATGTTTCCCCTCAAGCCCCTCTCTTGATCTATCCTACATGTTCACCCTATGTTCACTCCTCTCCTGCCCTCTGCAGCATTTCTGTATTTGTCTTTGCAATCAAAATGGGAATAACAGGGCACCCTTCTAACCTTTTTTCTCTTTTCATTTATCAAACACAAATCACACGGTCTGAGAAATGACACATTTTTTATTATCTACACCCCCTCTGTATCTGTAACGCTCTCCCTCCATGATCATTTTGTAGGTGTTGGTATTATATGATGTGAGGTGCGGCAATTAAGAGAGTGGGCAGGAGGCTGAGCTCTTAACTTGTCTCCTGGTATATAATATGTGACATGTTTTACAGCCATCTGCTGTCTTCAATAACACCTCAATCTCTCTCGGAACAAAGACACTGCTGAACCTCCGAACCCTAGCAATCTTTGTTAAGGTTAATAAATACACACACTCAATACTGCATGCTTCTTGTATTTTGTATGTAGTATTTTGATTCCACTGCAGTGACCCTTGGGTTGCAAAATTGTGAAATCAAACAGGTGTCATTTCTCAATCTTCAGTCTCAGTAGCAATTAAACCCAGTTGTAGGCAAAGGATTGATATCTCACTCTGTGCAGTTTCACTTAATATTTTTCTCTTTTAATCATATGACTGATGGTCACGCAACATCACTATGATATTATGAGTCACTCAAATCGCTCATGCAAGCAAACTAACAGAATAATGTAGTGACATTAGCAGCATTTTGCACGCACACGCATGCACATTAATTTGTGTACTGTCCGTGCGGTGTTTGTGCACGTGTTTTTGTTGACTACAAGGTTATGTGGGAGAGGAGTGCACACATATATTAGCCCTCAACCTCATCACGTATTCTGCGGCAGCCTTGCAATGCAGTGTCCCGGGACTTTTTACAGACCATTTTTCTTTTCATTGTTGGGAAATATCAGCCATTATGCAGGGCACGGGGTATCAAATCTGACTTTTAAATTGTATACAAACACTCATCTCCCATTCGGTGACATCTCCTTTCCACAGCGTGCCCTCAAAGGATTTCTGCTCTATTTTCTCTGTTTGCTGTCTCCCCGGGGAGGACTCATATGAAAGGTGCGTGGCCCGGGGACATGCTCTTTTAATAGCCCACCCCACACACACACACACACACACACACACACACACACACACACACACACACACACACACACACACACACACTTAAAGTCTGAAGTCATCCATAATGCTACAGTACAACCTTTTCATACACATGCACCCATAAGTGCACACACAAGCGCACACTTTCTCCTCTGTTTGCCCCGGGACATATTGGAAGAGGAGTCCTTTGGGATCTGTGTGGAGAAGGATAACTTTGACTGGATAAGAGGAAATGATTGAATGTGTGACCTTGGAATGGTAACAGAGACAAGAGACAAGCAGGTAGATTTTGATTAAAGGGTTGCTCTAGGTGAAAGACAAGCTTGGGTTTAACAGTGGAGAAGAGTGTCAGGGGATGGACAGGCGTAATAGTGAGAGTCCTTCAAGAGGAGCGTATACGGGCTAAAGTCAGAGTTTCAGGAGATGCCTGGGTCTACAGAGGAATAGCCCGTATCTGTTCATTTCTTTTTCTGCTTCTGGGAGTGCAAACCTATTCCATGCATATTCATCAAGATTCTTTGTCGTGAAATCATGATTCACAATTTGCATCACAAATGCATCAAACCTTCTAATGAGATGCAGCAAAAGAATATTTTTGGAATTAGTTCCTCAGGAAACTTACTCACTGGGTCTAAATTTATCTCATTGTTTCATAACTTTTGGAAATGAAATTCAAAGCTGGATGCAGGAATAAGGTTTCAAGCAGGGTAGAGTTCTGTGGGCATTGCAGCTGTGTTACGTCACTAAGTGCCGATGTTTCTGTTCCTGGTCCCCCTTTGAATATTTCACACTGCCATTTGCTCCTGAGTTCCTTCCCAGAGAAAGGGAACCAGAGTAAATTGTGCTGTGCCAGATCTCCCCTCTTCTCTTTACCCTCTCTCTCCTTCCTCCCTCTCAACCTTTGTTTCTCCCTTCTCGCCTTTCTCTTCACACTTAACGTTTCTTTTTCATAAACTTCAGTCCTCTGCTCTCCATCCCTCGATTCCTCGCTTATACTCAGACACCTCCTTTCCCATTTATCCTGATCAGAGACATAATAGGTTAGAAACATGTATGTGATGTAATCCAAACAGACTGCACTTCCCTCTCAGGAATACCTCTCCCTCCACCTGCGCCCTGCAGTTTCTTTTAAGACACAGTGAGCCTTCTAGTTCATATCCCCATGTTTTTGTGGCTTGTCTTCACCTTTTCCCACCTTTAAATAGAAGATCTATGTTCGATCTGCCCTCAGTTCCTTAGCAAGGACCTTTGATACCAATTCGCTGTTGTGATGTGAGATGAGCTGCAAGAAAATGAAGATAAAAAAGCCCAAATCACGTAGTTCCTTTTCGCAGTGACATTTAGCAGTCTTTTCCCTTAACTTTCTTTCTAAGTGTGGGGCAAAAGGTGAATCTCTTCATTCAGGATGAAAATGTTGTTTTTGACACCATCGTAGCAGTTGCTCTGTAGCAAACCTTACAGCTATAATACTTCAAATGTACTAGAAATGAGTGGCAGATCATTGCATAGCTGACCTTGTGAACCGTGGTGGCCCTCCGGGCGGCAGACAGGTGCTGGGCTGATCAAAGGCTGCTTAAAGGCGGTGAACTTTTGTACCAGCATATATCAAAATTCTCTTCTTTCCGTCAGCCATTTGCTAACTTTCTCTTCCTCTCTGAGGAAGAAGCCAGCGAGTGTGTCTTGTCAAAAAGCGGCAACACTTTTATCTGTTCAAGTAAAGAAGGGAAAAAGAGTCGGGATGGGGAGAGAGGGAGATGATGTGGAATCAGAAAATGTGTTTATGCATGGACAAAGAAAAGAATGAGAAACCAATAGAAAGAGAACAGCAGGGAGAGAAGAGATGGAGGGGAAACGAAAGATATTTTAAGAGCCACAAGAAGCATATTCGCTTAAATATTGACAGCAAGGAATGTTAGATTACTTCTCTGTTATCTGGCAACTGCTTTCTACACAGTCTCTCTTTGCTTTCCCTCATAGTGTCACAGCACTCACCCTGTGCTTAGACACAGATGTTTGACCTCCATCAAGAGTCCTCAGTTGTCTCCCCTTTCCATTTTCTGATCCTTTTTTCATAATAAAACCCCACTCCTTAGGAAAACGAATACACAACACAATTTAAAGGAAGCACTTTCTCACGTATTCGTATTCATTATGTGCTAAACCCAAAAGCAGTATTGCTATCTACATAGCAGGGTTATCCAAATTCAGTGATTATTTAAGTTTATTAATCTACCAGTAAAATATATTCATGATCAGAGTCTGTTGTATTGCTTATATTAGCTAATGTGGCCAAATAGAGTTGAAAGGATTACATTCTATCATCCCCATGTTGCTGCAGTTTGTCTTAACACCCCATTCCAGTGGCTTACAAATGCTTGCCACTCATATTAGCCTCATGAACCGCTATATAACCTAAATATTTAGCCCATGCACTGTGAATGTGTTGCAACGATGCCCATTGTTCTCAATCTTTTGGAAGCCATGAGACTGTAATTATGCTTCAGTAATCTAATGGCTCATTGACACTGTGCTTTCCTGTTGCAAAGGTCTGAGCTAAGCATTGGCTCAAGTGGATGCAAAAGGAGGCGCACTGCACACAGGCTCAGCGGTGAATTATAAAAAGAAACGCATCTAAGTTTATTCATTAGCACCTCGGCACATGCTGACAGCAAGAATCCCTCGCAGTGGTTTTACACACACATGCACACGGCACAACATACCCACACACATTTGTTCCCAAAAACAAAAGCCTCTGTCAGTGCTCCATGGTAGCACAACTGCAGTGCTGCACAGCCAGATTTGGGTCAAGTGCTGGATGGTAGCCGTATGGCTGTGGAGCTGAGTTGTGGCTTTTTAACAGATTGGATTTGCCCTCTCATCTGCTCATGGATGGGTTCTTACTGTGGTTCACAAAATGCTGTGAGCGTGCAGATTGAGCTGAGTGAAGCATGAGAGGAACGAGAAGAGATGGAGTTGGATTTTGCCTTTCAGGGAAATTGTGGAATGTTTCCAAGAAGACATGAGCCTCGGTGGTGTATTTTAATGTGTTGTATTTGAAAATATAGCGGTCCAGTGCTTACCGTGTTTTGATTATGGTGAATGAATGATGACTGAACACCACAAATAGCTAACAGTCAAAAAAAAGTAAAAAAAACAAATCTGAATTTCATATTTTGTAGAAAATTATAATTGCTGTTTGCAGGACAATGCTTTACATAACACTCTTTGTTAACAGCTTTCTGTTAACAGATGCTGTCTTCTCCTGATTATGCAGTTTTATTTTAGCTTCTAATCTTCTTACTCTATTCAGGTTAAGCAGTGCTAGTGCACAAATTATATTCTGGGTTACACTATGAAGCTGACAGGTAGTTTCTTAAAGGTCCAATATTTTTGACTTATTAATAGAAAAGAACATTGTACTCATAATTATATACTGTACAATGATTAGTTTGTAATTACATCTTACAAGAAATTGATGCGTTCTTATGAACTTAGAAGAAATGTATTAACAATACATAGAAGTGGGCGTCAGTTTGTGGAAGTCACCCTCTTGATTACCGAATGCCAAGATGGGCATTGCAGTTCAGCCTGATTGCATTTTATGTCTGTGGCTAGAGAACGGCCACAGACATAAATGTAGTAAGCCTTATAAGTTACCTTTAATTTAAAGATCACAAATAGTTCTGTTGACCTGTGTATAACATTTTTACATTCTCTTCCTCCATTGCTGCTTCCTGCCCTCCCTTATTTCCTCCTCTTCTTACTCACCTCCAGCCTCATCTCCTGAACCCAAGTCAGGGCTTGCATAACAACGTGCATAAACATGTTTATTTATTCCCAATTTTGTGGCAGTCACTCGCTGTTAGAAGATTAGACATGTAAACGAGAGCAACCACTAAGCTAAAATTATGCTAGCGGCCAGTGAACATACAGAAGCCTGCTGCCTTTGACCTGACAATTAGTGATAAAAGTGCATCCAGGTTTATGTTATTATAGGGCACATCAGAAATTTCATATACATTTGTTTTCACTGTCTTCATATAATTCAAGAAGTATTTCAGGAATTGGGTGCTGTTAAACTCATTTCAAGGCCTTCATCTCTAAATCATTCTTCTGATGATTTAGTGTTTCCAATATTACTTTCAAAAAGTGTCCACATAGCCGCTCACCAGGGACACATTCATTCTTGTTTGACCTTTAAACTTGCCACAGGCAGGAAATGTCATTTTCACTAACCCACTAACATGTCTAGTGCCATTTAATTAATAACAGTGTTCATTTGTACAATTCACGTATCCACACATACAATTATGCAGTCGTTACTTAGGTATATAGGAGAAATATATTTCATGGACGTGGTCTTTCTGGTATCACAGACACAAACACAGATGCACATGCACAAACTCATCATCATTTTCCTAACTTCTCCCTGGCAGGACATCAAGTTTGTCTGATAAACACTAATGCCATCTCGCCGCAGAAGTAGATCAATCTATCAGAATGCCGCTTCAGTTCCAAACTGATACTGTGATCATATAAAGTTATGTTATTATAACGTTCCTGTAAAAAAAGGAAATGAAAAGATGGTAAGTGTCTTTTCTCCGTGTCAGAGTGTCTGATAATCAGTCTCTCTCTGCTAAAGCCTTGACTTCCAGGGATTAAGTAAGACAGAATGAAAGTGTAGAAAGTAAAAGAATAAAGAGGCTGTAATTTAAATCCACTCACTAAAACCATGAGCTACTATATTTCACCTCAAGGTTTTTATATGTAAATGGAATTTTCTATCATCTGATTCTCTCCCCACCTCCGTGACATTGCAATAATGAGCTGCACTCATGCCAGAGTTCACATCAAGTCTTCAGGCTGTTTGGTGGGTGGTGGAACACACAGAGTGCGCAGAGAGGAGCTCAGTCAAAACTGTGTGGCAGCGTTTCGAAACCTAAGAAAAGCAATTCCGTTTGTGCTCTGTATTTTTGGCAGAACATTGGCAGTTTGACTTCACACTCACACATACAGCGATCTACAAGAAAAGCCCTATAGAAAAGTGGACCGATTTTTATTTCTCAGAACATTCAGAGGATGTACAAAGGTGATTATTTTTTGAACCGGTGTGCCTAGCAGGACATTAAACCTAAATCACTGAACTGATTTTCATGCTCTTTCATCACTGCATCACTCTCCCGCACACCAAAAGAAACAAATGAAAAAAAAAATGGGTTGTGTGCCAGTATTTTAATGTATCATTATCACTTAAGCAGTTCAGATTCTGTGTGTGTCTAGTGTGTGTAATGAATTACAAAAAAAAGTGCTTAGTGACAGGCCACAGCAGCTACAAGCTGGAATATGGTTTCCTGGGAAACCTCCTCTCATCTGCTACATTAAATCTCTGTTGCGTGTTCTATAAAAAACAAACCAGAGTTCAGCGTAATATGTTTATTTTACTGGAGTTTTTATATCACTATTTGCTCTTAGACAAGTATTCACCTTGAGACGTGAGAGTTTATTTTATTGACAGTGTCTTACTTTTTCTAGCTGATCATCCTTTATATTTCATAAAATTCTTCCATTCAAATTTAGTATTTTGTGACAGAACTAATGAGCACAAAGTCCACAGATGTATTCTGTCACCCTTTATAATTCTCTTACAATATTGCATGCGTCACATGAAATTTATTTTAAGTGAGTGGCCTGTTGTTTTTTCTCTGCTCAGGAGAAGATTGCAGTTAGTTGCCCATGAAATGTAGAGCAACAGCTTAACACAAGTCCATATGCACCAACATCTGGGGCTGAAAACTGAAGCCAACACAGTTGTGTGAAAGACCTGAAGTTCCTTGAATTGCTCAAAAAGGGAGTCAATCGCCAAATAAGTCTTAGTAATATTACTGTAATACACGAAAGATATGGATATTTTCCCACTAACTCATCCTCCACAATTAGGAATTATGTGACCAAAATTAATGCCCAGGTTCTTATTTGTAGCAGATGGGCTCCAGGACCCTCGTTACCCTGATAAGGATAAGCGGAAGAGGGTGGATGTACTAACAACACTGTTTGCCCAGGTCTATGAGCATGGGTGGTCTCTGCCACCCTTTTTTAATGACCAGTCAAAGGTAAGCTGCAGAGAGCTAAGTAAGCAGCATAGAAAGCACAAGTACAACTTCTAACTTCTAAATGGATTGCCAGCTAGAAGCTGTAGCACGCACACTCCAATCCATCTACCCATTCTCTTCCACTTATCCAAATCAGGTTAATGGATGGACTGGTGTCTTTCCCAGCTGTCACAGGATGAGAGGTCACATATCGTTTCATTATCTGTAAAAGAAAATTATCAGAACTCATTAAGAAGACTTAAAATCAAGGCTAAGCTTCTGTTTAGGCTCAAGAGAGAGCCTACCACTGTTTATTAATGTGTGTGCTTTAGTCATGAATTGGTATTCATAATATTCTTCTCATGGAGGAAATGTACTGAATGAGCAGCCTGACAACATAAAAACACCTTTTATATTTACGTGTAAACTAGAGCATGAGACATTTAATGAAGCCATTACAGTTTGTTTAGTGAATGCTAACTGTGTTAATGCTAATTGTTTTTATCTTGAGTTTACTGCAGCTGTAGCAGCATTATTTATAGCAGCGTTTAACCGTTTTGACACAGAAAAGCTGGACAGCAGACAGAGGTTGGTCAGAGTCCTCGTTTGTGTGTCGGGCGTGGGGGCGCGCAGATGTTGATTTCTGCCGTTTTTGACTGCTGTTTTTCAGGTTGTAGAAGATATCAGAAAACATCTAAAAAAAAAAAAACATTTGTCAGAGAGATGATGCTACCATCTGAACAAGGACTCAAACCTCTAGGTTACTATTTGTCTGCTCTAACCTAGAGTCTTTGTCTCAGTCAAGTTGCTAACCCAGGTCTGGGACTGGCTCAGATTGAGAGTTTTATTTAAATCTTACCACTATTAGCAGGCATCTTTGTCTTCACAATGCAGCTGTAGTCAACGGACTGAGCTTGCTAAACCAAGCTAATTAGCGTTGGCCTATAAGTTAGCCTTCCACCCTCCCATCCTAAGACCATCATTTAAGATGGTGACAGTTAATAGGGTGAAATGGAGGCTTTGGAATAGTAGTCCATAAACCTTTATGTAGATTGCACAGGTGAACACCTGGATTTCTTGCCTTTAAACGTGCTGCAAATAAGGATACATAAAGGTACATACATGTGTTTTGCATGTGGGACGTGTGGGAGGGGTTAGCAATGATGTTTTTTAGGATTGTTGTTGTCCTACCTCATTAGCATCGATGCTATACAGTCTGTTTATGGAGCAAAGCCAGCTGCTTTTACCTTTTTTGTCATTCTGTAGAAGAACTAATAATAGTTACATGTCTCACTCAGCCTGTTCCTCTTCTATTCTGAGCCAAACTCTGTATTGACAAAGACAAACTTTAAAATTGATCTGCTGAAAACCTCCCCTTCTCTTCTATCCCACAGGAATGTTAAAGCAGGACAGAAAAGCTTATTTCTCCCTTCCTCCTCGTTTCTTTTTCATTGTCCTCTCTGCATTGCTGCCCTGGACTGCCCTGCAGTAATTCAGAACTTTGACACATGCACCGTCTTCGTGCAGCTGTCTTTCTCTCTATGTGTCTGTGTATGTTAGCAGCTATAATGTGCAGGGCGTGACTCTTTTACAATACGTTCAATATCACACCACAGGGCTTCGCAACCCAGACAACAACTCTAATGATGCAGAGAGAAGGAGCGAGATGGCAGGATGTTAGAATATATGGCACTGAACTATCAGTGCAGAGTAAACCCATTTGTCTCCCTCTTCCCGTATTTGCAACACCCCCTACAGCCTATAAAACATACCACACTAAACATACCCACGCACACTAACAAAGAAACATTATAGCTTCCAAATTCCACATTATCCATCCCCCAGAAGCTGAACAGCTCATATTTCTAGACATGCACTATTCTCCTCAAGCTTTGCTTCAATTGTCAAGCCAACAGGGCTTAAAAGGGAAGACAGATCTACATGATTTGGACTATTATATTTGTAATCTTGTAAGATCTGTGAGATCAATGTGCTAACATAAGCTGCAGAACAATTTAAAACAATGTCAGGGTAATTTCAAAAAGTCTGTCTAATACAGCTTAATAATTAGAGTCAATATCAGACATCGATATCAATATTTTGCCATTTCTGGTGTAGTACGTTACAGACTGGGAAGAAATGAAAACATTGTTCAGTGACACAAGGCTGCAAACTGGGATCAGATCAAATCCAGGCTAATATTAGCTTTTTATTTATTATGCAGACATGGCAACACATTAAACATGCAGATTATCAAGAAAAGAGATTTCCATACTGGATCGGTCGGGGCCCGGGTTAACAAGGATCACCTTTGGTGCTGTTTGACAACAGGGTGCCGGTGGAAACTGTGACACTGTTGGCCAAAGACAAAGGACATGCAAAGGTTTGGTGTGACAGAGGAGGATTCTAGGGATTGGGTGAGATGGAGACAAATGATTCGCTGTGGTGACCCCTAAAGGCCCCGGGCAAAGGAGAAGACATGGTAACATGTCTCTCTTTCGTGTACCTCTTCGCAAGATAGCAGTCAATTACTGCATTTCCCAAAATGACCGTTATGCTGTTTTCTCCCAGGACATAAGTCGTTTTCCAAAAAATATAACAAACAAAAAGAAATAAGTCAAATCATATGACAGTGACTTCATAAGATTTCAGCGAAACTCAATTAATAATTTAATCCCTTTTTAATTTGCAATGTAATGATCCATAAACAGTAAGTGACAGTTACTGTCATCCCAAAGGACATACAGTACAGCTTGAGCCTTTCAGTTTTAAGAGCCTGTCAGGATTAACTGGCATGCTGCTCAATGGACACCCACAAAGTTTTTGAACACATTTGTGATTTTCTCAACACAGACCGGGCCAGTGAGAGTCTGACAGGCAGTTGGAGTGAAAGGAGACGTGTGCTAATATTTGCTTGGTTATCCATTGAACCATGCGGATGTGTGTTGAGGCTTTGTAGATTAGGTGGCCTGCCTCGGGGCTCTGTGGAAATCAGCAGGATACACACTCATATCAGATTGTCTTAACTGATTTCTGCTTAGAGGGAGATTTAATCTCACTGTCACGAGCCTGACTAATAAAGGTTTTAAAACATTGCCAAGTTGTTAAAAGTACTGAGTGATTAACAGTAGCTCCCAGATGGTAGCTGATCCGACCTATATGCCAGAGGTGGGACCAAGTCATTGTTTTGCAAGTCTCAAGTAAGTCTCAAGTCTTTATCCTCAAGTCAAGTCTCAAGTAATGTCAGGCAAGTCAGAGTCGAGTCTCAAGTCACTGGTGTAAAAGTCCGAGTCAAGTCACAAGCCTGAAACTTTGAATTTCAAGTCCTTTCGAGTCTTTAAAAAAAAAAAACGAAAAAAATAATGTTGCAGTTATGCTAAATGTAAATATTAGACCATGTAATTTTAAAATCTGTGTTTTTCTCAACACATGACAAAATAGTGAACTTAGAAAATATACACAAATTGTGAAATTGCACCTCTTTAAAATGCAGCTCAATTAAACCTAGCTCCAAGAATAATTTTCACCGACAGTTCTGAGATAAGCTGCATGTTATTCTTGGATGCGGTTGTAGGACCGGCTTTAAAATCGCATGACAAAAATATCATACACATTTAAAAAAAACTGCATCACCAACGTAGCCTGGACAACATTTGCTAGTTAGATGAAGTCAACTATCTCATCTTAGCATATTTATATGCATATTTATAATTATACGCTTCTTGGCGTGAGTGCATACACTCATGAAGTTTAGTAACTTCAGGTCACTGCAACAAGCCCAGGTACAGTTTACTGACGGAT
Source organism: Rhamphochromis sp. 'chilingali' (assembly GCF_963969265.1). NCBI lineage: Eukaryota > Metazoa > Chordata > Actinopteri > Cichliformes > Cichlidae > Rhamphochromis > Rhamphochromis sp. 'chilingali'. The sequence goes on from NC_137935.1 coordinate 15,880,232, forward strand.
GGGTGCAGGACCTTGAAATGCACCGTGTAGAACGAAAGACCATCGTACGTATCATAAGTTTACCAGTCTCACAAATTGTCGTCATAAATACACATTCCTTAACCGTTTATTAATAGGACCTTTGAGCTCAATGGTAATTAATTAGTAGTGGAAATAATTTCTGGTTCATTACAGAAATGTAGCAGTGACAATAATATTGTATGCTGTAATCGTACTGGGCAATTAGTGATACAAAAAACCTGTTTTATCCTGTGAATAAAAGTATATGTTTTTGTCAATGTACCATAATAACAGAAGCGAAACGCAATATTGTGTCAGGACAATTCACTATTTATGCACAATAAATAAAGGAGCATAGCGCGACAATTTCTGTTCAGCGCCAGACTTACTTGTAACCTATATCACTAATTATGTTAAGAAAAATGACGTATTAACTACTACAAAACTCTGACCTTCGTGTAAATGCTTGGAGCAGACTAACCTGTGAGCTGGAGTGTTCTGGGACGTTATATTTGATCTTTGAATGGCTGCAATCCAGGCCATCCGTCGCGTCTTTGTTACTTCGGAAACATGGCTTGAACAATTTCTCTTCAACGACGTAATCCGATAACAACCGATCTCTTTACCCGTCGGCTTCCCGTGGCTGTCATGCAACCGGCTATTGCAGTTAATAATACAACGGCTTCTTGACATTTTTGTGTTTCTTTTTATCGCTGTATAACTGATTTTAATTGAAAGCCTGCATGCGCTAGTACCGCTTGCCACGAGTTCCCAGAATCCTTTGCGGTTCTACCCGTGAATGACGTCACATTTTCAATCTCTATATAATATGCATGTTAAATTTTATATTTGGGGTAAAATATCAAGTCTTTTCAAGTAAACCGGTTCAAGTCCAATTCAAGTCCCAAGTCATTGGTGTAAAAGTCCAAGTCAAGTCACAAGTCTTAGAACATTTTTTCAAGTCAAGTCTAAAGTCATAAAATTAATGACTCGAGTCTGACTCGAGTCCAAGTCATGTGACTCGAGTCCACACCTCTGCTATATGCAATTAGCAGTTATACTGGGGTATAAAGTTTTTAGCTGCATTCAGAGACTCGGTTGCAGTGGTGCGATTTAACTATCCAACGTCTTCAGTGATTTTTGCGTAAATGCTTATAAACCCTGATCATTTGACAAGTCAGGCTTCTTACTTTTCCCTTAATAGTGATAAAACTGCCCTTGGGGTGTATTATCATGGGAGGGAATATAATTATTGTGTTTGCTACTTAGTAATGTGGCTTTGATCAAAGGGGGTTTCCAGTGTCCACAAGATTGCTTGAATAGCAATAAACACATGCACAATTACCATTTCCATTTCAGGCTCAATTGAGAACACATTGAGTATGCGATGGTCAAGTGAGCATTGGCCTATAGGGAAAGAATACACAACTACAGTATGGTGTTTTATGAAAAATAGAAAGTAACACCACTGTAGGGCTTGGTCTCCTTTACTGGACAATTGGTCGTCCTTAAATAGAGAATGAGTGTTTCATGCTTTCCGCGCGCGCCAAATGCAAAAGCAGGACAGACTCTGAGTACCTCTCCACTATTCTCTTTCACATACATTCCCTAGAGATGTATATAGGCTTGTTTTAGAAAGCAGAAAAAGTAGGAAGAGCGAGAGGAAAAAGCTGATGAAAAGTAGGGATATGCTTTAACCCTTCACTGCAAAGAGAGTTATATAAGCAGAAAAATAGACCCTTGTATGTTTTCAGTCTCTAAGCTGACTCAGTGAGAACAATCCACCTGTACCTGCATTCTTCCTTTTCCTCATCCATTCCACTTCTTTCCTCCTCCTTGCTTTTCTTCACCACCCACGATCCCGCTCTCACATCTTCTGCTTTATACCTGCTTGCCAAGTTTCCTCTTCTCTCGCCCACCTGAGCCCAACACCTGTGTGAACAGTGAGTTCCAGGAAAGAGGGCCAGACCGCCATGGCAAGCAGCCTGTCAAGAAGTTCTCTCCTGCTGCAAAGCTACCTCACACAGCCAGCCTGCCTCCCTCTCTGGAGGCCCAGATCTACCCCAGAGATTGTGTTTCTAGGGTGGGTTCTTTAAGCTGCGCACCTTTGTTGCGCTAGAGACTTTCCTGTCTCTCTGCACTTGCACACATATTCACACGTAGAGCCGAGCACACACACCAACACAGAAACACATTGTGCTCTTGGAAAACCTGTTCACAAGTGTGGGCTGCTTAGTGGTAGTGAGTCGTGATAACCCTCTTACCGCCACCAGATGGCCTGCTCTCACTCATCATTGTAATGATCTGGCAGCCAATCACACGCTATGTAATATTCATGAATGAAAGCAAGGCTGGGTGGTTGAGTAAAGTGTTTAGTGAGGGGGAACAGACATTATGTTTGCTTCTCTAATTTTTTGAGATTGAGAGCAGTGTCCCACATTTTATGGTGTATGGTTCCTTGATGGCACCCGAACATCGACTCAGCACTAAGTGATTGTTCATTGGTTTGTTAAGTGTAAAGTTTAATTTAGCTGCATTTGTCAAATCAAGCTGAGTCCTTGAGCAACATTACGCAAAATACATCTCAATAAATAAATAAATTGTTTACTATCCCTTAGCTGAGAAACATTTTTCCACCATTAATGATGTTAAGGAAATGATCAAATGTAAAATAAACAAAAAACAATTAAAGGCTACACATAGAAGAACGACTTTGTCTTACAGTCTTGGGTTAGAGTTTTCATTTGTTGGTTTTTATATATGAAGACCAAACTCAGAAATGTCTTTGATAATTCCAAGTCACTGCATTCAGACATTGATTTATTTATTTAAAAGAGCATTTAGGAGGACGATTAAGAGGAACACAGCTGCGTATTAATAATCAAAGCTACTGAGATTTCCTTGTCCCTACTCTTAAGTATATTTTTCCAAAAAAATGAACACTGAGCATCATGGCACTGTCAGCACTGCTCTACTTTATATGTTTAATAAACATAGAAAGAGCAGCAACTAATGTTGTTGGTTTATTGAGTCAGGGCACTTCGGTACAAGCTGAAATATTTTAACTCTAGTGACAACTGGGGACAACTGGCACATAACCAATGATGAGTATTACTTTCTTTTCCTACGGTAGCTCAGTTATGGGGGTGGATGTGGCTCAAGCAGTAGAATGGAGCTTCCACCAATCAGAAAATCAGTGGTATGATCTCCAGATCCTCTAGTCTGCATGTTAAAGTAACCTTGGGCAAGATATATACAAAGCAGTAGAACACACTAAAAAGACAACAGTCTGGATAAACGCAGTAGGACCTTGGACCCAGACGCAGGGTTGAATCGCTAACATTTAAAACGTTGATTTCATTTCTAATACTTTGGTTCATGATATCTGAAAAACGAATGTCAATCTAGTTAACATATTTTATCTGTTAATCGTTAAGTTTTCTTTTCAGCTATTGTGATTATGTTAGCATAGTGATGCTAGCGTTTAGCTTTTTAGCTAGTTAGCATTAAGCTTCTATTGACCAATAGAGTTGCCCTAATTGGGTTATGTTGTGATATTTATAACTGTATAAAAGAGAGAAAAGAAACAACATGCAAAGCTTTCAATTTCAGACACTAGAACCAGCTAATGGGAATTAAATTTTCTGTCAGCTAATAATTCAATGAATCAGTCAGTCATTTCAGCACAGTTCAATCATCCGGATGACATTGTATTTACAATTATCATGCTAATTTATTTTTATTGTGTTAAATTTAATTTCAAACATGCCCAAACCCAGCAGAGAGCAAAGCAATGGAACATGACACTGCTTTGTTATCTCCGGCAGCCAATTAACCTCATCCACTCTGCTTAGGCAGCCACACAAATATGAATAAATACACAAACACACCAGCACAAAAGTACACATAAACAACGTAAAGCTGTGGTGTTATCTGTGATATGCAATTAGGCGAATATTTACCATTGTGCTGATGATAGCAGCAGTGACTGTAGTATTAATCTATTAGTATGCACAGGCTGTGATTTGCTCTGGAACACTACCTTGGATTGTTAATCAGAGAGAGAATAAAGTGTCTGCTGCTGTTTTTTCTTCCCTCTCAATTCTTTGTTTCTCTCTTCTCCTTTTATCTCCCCAAATAACATCCCCTTTTCTTTATTGCATTTGCTTTTCACATCACATTTTTTCCACTCATGGATATTACTCATTACCCCCAAAATTTCCATTTTGTCATTTTTACACTCAACATGTTTTTGTTAAGAGTTAAAAATTTCCATTTTGTCATTTTTACATACTCAGCCGCTAATTTTATGTCAGCAATTGCTTCATGAGTCTAGAATATTTTGTTTTGAACTCTCTCCACTTTTCCTCCTCTTCTTCCTCCTCCTGTTGCTCCCCAACTCCCTGGTGTAATGACTCATCTAATGAGTTGAAGTCCAGCAATTTCAACCAGGCCACTGGCCACACAATCACACACAAAAGGGAGACAAGCTTGGACCTAATCTGTACACTGCAGCCAATCATCTCCTGCAAACCAAAAACAAGTGGTGAGATGGACGGGGAGAGCAATAGGTGAAGAAGAGGAGAAGATCAGTGACATAAAGGCAGGACAAGGTAATAAAGAGAGACCATGAGAAAACAGTGTATGTGGGTGGTGGGAGACCTTGTACAGGAAAAAATACGTTGAGAGAGAGTTTGAACCTCATAGTGTTTGCACACATGTATAATCAGTCCCCAAGCCTACTTGTTATTCTGCTTGGTCGTCCAGCTTGAACCTATTGTTAGCTTCAAACTGCACCATAGAAGTTAATTTAATGAAATAAAATAATTATTCCTGTTGACTCTTCTTTGAAGGACATCACATCTACAGGGATCACTGTAGAAGACCTGCTACCTCCTTCTTCAGCCTCTCTGTCATAAATAAACACAAATTCCCCTCTCTGTCTCCACATTCAGTGAGTCATCGGTGATGTGTCAGAGCCAGATCGATACTGGGTGTCTCTTGCACAGATAGAATGGCAGAAACTCCTTGGAAAGGAGGAGAAGTTAGGCTATGAAAATGTGTTCTGTCTTGACTGCTAATATTCCCATTGATGTATTCCCCAGGGCCATCCTTAAATCACACGCCAAGACTCACAAGTGAGAATTTGAATATCGACCTTTTGCTGTAAAAAACATTTGTCTTTTCAGGGCTTGTAAAAACAACTTAGGTGTCTATTTTACATAATTTAGGTTTGAAACTATAAACGTGAAACAAGAAAATGTTGTTAGGTATTGTTTTCTATATGATGCTTGATGGCAGTCGAAGTGCTCTGTGGTGTGGCTGTCAGAAGGAGAACGTAGTTCTATTACGCCTTCAGAAAAAGTTTTCATCACACTGTGTTCTGTCTCCTTGATGCATAGTTTTTCTAAAGTAGTTTCAGACCTATTTTGTTGTAGTTATGGAAACATATGGGCAAAGTGAAAAAATTGCAGCATATATGAGACAGGTGAAAAAAGAGTCAGTTGCTTTATTCAGCCAACCACCCACTGCAACATCATAGCAACAGGACTTACTTTAAAGTTTACAGCCCCAGCAATACAGGCAGATTGAAATCAGTTGCCAACCGCCTAGCAATCACCAGTTGCTAGGGAAAAATGAGTACTGATAAATGACAGGTGCTGTGAATTCAATAGCTAAAGCCCCATAAAGGCAAAAAGAAAAAGTATGTGTTTTTGGGAACGCTTTGCCAGTGATCGCTGAGGTTGCTGAAAGTCACTAGCATGAATTTGGTCTCATAGTGGTATACGAAAAGATATTTTTCTTTGGTTGCTAACAATTTGCCACGGTCTCCAGTAGTTTGATCCGGTCCGGACCAAGAAGCTGTCCCAGAAAGTTATGATCTAAAACCTGACAGGGTGCATCTTTTTTAACTGGTAGAGCTTTTCTGATCTTTACAGTAGCAGTTCATTGGCTGAAGACATGCAGAGACTAATTTGGTGCTAATTAGGCCACATGATACCACTCAGCCAATCAAATCTGTGCATCCCAGGCACTAAACACTGGGACTCTACAATGCTGACAGCTGAGAGTTAGTAGTGATAAATGCAGAAAAAAAGAAAGGGAGAAATACAGATGACTATCTGGAGAAACGGAGGGACAAATAAGGAACAAACGGTGCTGTGAAAAAAAGAAAAGTGGACAGTGAAAATAGAGCATTGGCTCCACACTCAACAGTGAGGCAGTTTTCTCCACAGTGACATAATCGAAACTAAATGTCATTCCCAGCTCACCAATGAGCACCTCCACATGTGTGTAAGAATGGCCCTGACTCCATTCAAGCCCAGGTTTAAAATCCTGGCAGGGCAAGCTGGAGCTCAATTCCCTCACTGAGTAAAAAAGGGGGGGACTTGATTAAAAGAGTGGAAGAAAATGATCCTCTAAAACTATTCACAACTGTTAAACTGCGTTAAGATTTATTATCTGTAAAGTTGTTTTAGACCAGTGAGGATGTGAAACAGAAAAGGGGAAATTCAAGTTTTTCCATCATCCATCCATCCTCTTCTGCTTATCCTTGTCAGGGTCATGGGGGGGCTGGAGCCTATTCCTGCTGTCTTAGGGCGAGAGGCAGGGTACACCCTGAACAGATCACCAGGCTGCCGCAGAACTAACACATAGCGACAGACACACATTCACACTCACATTCACATCTACATTCACACCTATGGGCAATTTAGAGTTACCAATGAACCTATCCCCACTAAGTAATCCCCACTATTTTTCCTCCCTTTGTTTCATTTTTCTGAAATTCAAATTGCTTAGACATTCTTATCATTTTGCATCAAGAAATTTTTTCTAACTGGATCTCTTTACATTTTAGTTGAAAACCCCTGGTCTATGTGTATTGGCCACTATATAACCAGCAGTCATCAGCAGTCATGTTTCTAGGCAAAGAATGGAAGCCCATTATTTCATTTCCTGTTTACACTGTAAATACTTCACTGTTTTGATATAATTGATGACTTTGTCAGTTTCCCATTTGCTGTTTCAGAAGAAATGCTTAACACAGAGCAGTCATCCTTCAACTTATTCATCCATACATTTTTGCTAATTACCTATCTAATGTAGCCTTATGGGGTGGTTGTAGTGTAGTACAGTTGTCACAGCATGAAGGGCATAGCACACTCAGGACATCCTTCACCTTTGCCAAATTTAGAATCACCAATAAGCCTGATAAGCAGGTCATTGAACTTGATTTATTTATCTATGGCCATTGTTATCACATGTGTCCCATATCTTTTCATACATTTCACACCTGGCTGCCTGCACATCAAAAACGTCTAGCAAAAGATCAATACAACATTTATTTAATTAGTCCATCCTGCCACAATCTAATGCACCTCAGTGTCTGTCTTTTCGATCTATTCCGGAAAGAAAGGCAAGTCTTTGGTTCATCTTAAGGTCATGTCAAACTCTGATTGACCAGACACTTTACCATCTGTTCACACTTCTCTACTTCCCCCCTTTTTCTCCTGTGTTTGCATGGATTTTTTTTGTGTGTGTGTAATCTTTGTGTTATCTGTTTTTTTATGTGAGAAGTCCTTGTTGTTAAATCCAGTTAATTTCTAGATGTACTTTCTGAGCATGGATTTAAGTTGTAATTAAATATTCCCCTTAGAGTAAGCGAGCAGCTATTTTTCATTTTAGTTGAGAAACAAAAAACACGTTTTCAAAAAATCCATTTTGAAAACAATCATTCAATTTCTCTTAAATGTATTCAGCCTAAGATTTTTTTGATTAAATGAATATTTTAAATTCAAGAGTTGTTTATAATAGGCAGCTAGCATTCTGGCACCATAAACAAATAAGTTGTATTCAAATTTATGACATCACACGCTACAATTTCTCCTGCCACAACAAGTTGTTTTGACCATTCTAACTCTAAAACTAATCACTTGTGATCAAAATAGATCATAAAATATTATATAGTGCATAAAAGTAAATAAAAGATGAATTTGTGCATTTTGTGATTTATCTTACCTTTTCAGAGAATTAATTTCTATAGTTTGTTGGTGCTTGTTCCATCGTTCAGTGGGTTCCCAACCAAATCCTGCCCATTATTTCACCAGAAAACACTCCAGTCATAGGCCTCAGTTTATCACCCACAGTGACCCTGTTAGTTTTCACATTCATGTCTGACAAGATAGCAGGTCAACAAATCCTGAAATATGAACTGCAGAAATTAGCTTACAGCACATTTTCAAGCAGAAATAAACCCCCAAAAATCTGTTAGAACCAAAGTCAGAATTGCTCCTTTTCTAGTTTCAGCCCCGCTCTTTAAAACAGCTTTAGAGTGTCTCCCCCTTAACTACCACACCAAGCACCACCCCCTCAAGCACATTACACAACATATTGTTTGTTAAACCACATGCATTTTTATAAATTTCTCCTTGTGCCTTCCATCTATAATGACAGTAGCTTTCTTGAAATTAATGAGATGTATATCTCTGTCGCTCATTTATCAGTTATAGCTGACAAGCAGATGTATATATTGCACATATTGCTTTTTTATATGGATGGATAATACAATTCAACCAGATTTAGCAGCATGTTTCCTTTTTTAACTGTGCTTAAAAAAGGCTAGCTGTTAAAGTCCCCAGAACCACTAAATAAAACCATTTCTGTTCTTTCTCTGAAACATTTACCATATTAACCATTTACTTCATAACCTGACTCGTAAGTCCGAATAGTTAAACAGCATTCTTTGGATTTACATGTTAAATGTTGCTTATTTAGCTTAGCTGGGTCTAAAGCTTTGTTTGATAGCAACCAAAGATTCAAAGCAAGTACATCCCTATAGATTGTACTAAAAATGGTATTTTACGTCCAATATCAGAAGCCAGTTGTTATCATTGGGACATCAGTTAGGACCACTTTGTTCACTTTGTTTTTCCTACTTTACACACAAAGTGTATGTGTGTGTGCATGTGTATTCGTGTGCTATGATGCACTTGGTTATGGTGTAACTGAAAATTTTGGTCATTTCTAACATTGGTCAGTTGTCAACAAAGGCCCATCCATAACAGAAATAACAATGTTTCCCTGACCTTAACCAAACTGTTTTATGTAGTGCCTAAACTTGATCAAGTAGTTTTTATTGCCAAAAGCAGTGAATGAAACTGAAAGCACAAACGTAAGGAGACAAAAAGAAAGTAACTGCAAAACACAAAGGTCCCAACACGCACAAACTAGCACGTCCTGCTGAGTGTGCCATCATGACCCCTCCAGCCTGGTTGCACGCCTGTTAAATGTGGCTGTTATCTCTCACTGGACAATATAACCACAGTCAGAGCGTCAGAGCACTGACGCTAAAGGACGTCTGGCGCATAATGAAAAGATGAAGGATGCACTACAAAAATGAACAAATAAAGTGTTTATAGCGTGATACATAAACATATACATGATTAAGGTCATGGTCACTTTAATTGATAGACAGGTGCTGATACACCGAGCTACAGCCTAAGTGTGAGTTACTGAAGTAGTTTTTGGAGCCTTTTAATGAAAAATAAGTGTGATGCATTATTAACTGCAGTGTGTGTGTTTTTTGTTTATTGAATTTCCCTTTTATTATTTTTTTATATATATAAATGGTGCTTGTATGTATAAATGCATATTTTATGAGTACATACTGTTGCATCATTTGTGATCAAGTTTTTAAATAATTTTTCCCAGCTTCTTGTAAAGATGTTAGGGACACCTACAGGTCTGGGAAATAAATGCTCTAAAAAACATGGAAGATCAAAAAAAACAAACACACAGGCCTTTGAGTTGAATGAAAAGAGAAAAATAACGTGATCTGTGGTTCCCCACATATTTCAGATGTGACTGTTTATCAGTAGTCCTTTTCATACCTAGATGGGAATCTGCATCATCACTGTTATCATGGCCGTCTTTTTTTAGACAGTCATTTGTGCATCACATGCTGTTCTCCATTGAGCTGGAGAGGGAGAGCACATCAGCTGATGTGGAAGTTGTATCATGCTGTTTAATTCATTCAACCTTTTGGTTTTTTTTAATTTAACTGTTTTCTAGTGTCTTCTAACTCTATAGCTGCAGCATAGAGTACATGCACACACACACATCTACAGCTACCATCTTTTTCTTTTCATTTCTTCAATGCTGGCTACTCTGTGCCATTGATTTGTTCCACTGATTTATGGCAATGGTTGAAGGGCTCAGTCATTCTTTACTTTCACTTTCACATGAGCAGACATCTATATACTTTTGTATACTTTTGTTTGGCTACACACAAACAAACACATGCTGTATTTTACTGTCCATTTTAGAGAATCTGGGGAGAAGAAGTCTGTGTGATTCAGGTTCTTTATAGCCTACAGACTTTGTATTATGCAGAGTGCAGCTTATTGTTCACTGTGTGGGCTGCGCAGCTGTGCCGCAAGTAAAAACAGCAACATATAAATGAAGACGCAGACAAAAGACAAGTATTGCAACTTTTTTATACCAGATGTTGTCATATTGTGAGTCTGAAGGCTTTAAACTGAAAGGCAGAAGGCCTGGGTCAGGCTAAGTTCATGTGGCAGATTTATCCCAACCAGAGAAAGATAAAATTCCTTTCATTTTTGTTTATGGGAAAATAAAAAGGCAAGGAAAAGTCTAATGTTGCCAAAAACAGGATTGGTTGAAGAGATTGGTGATAACACACACCTGGCTTTTTGTGTGCACTAACACTGCAGCTGCAAAGGTTTGACCTCGCATTGATAACTGAATAAGGAAAAACTAAGTATATTGCATTGTGGCCAGACTAAATGTTTTTCTCTGTCTCTCTCTGTTTAATGATTAAGGTTTGATTACTCAGATTTGTAAGAAAGCTTTAGTTAAAGATTCAAAGAGTGCAGCCTCATGGACATAAAAAAAAAACTGTGGCCTTACATCTATAAAGCCAACTAGTGAGTCAATATTGACCTTTTTCCTCAACAGTTAATCCCTGACTCCAGGCCACCCAGGACCTGAGTCCCATGAACTCATCAAACAGCTCTCTGTCACTTCACCTTTCTCTCGCTCAAGCTTTCTCTCTTTTCATGCCTCATCCTCTCATCTCAGTGACTGATGTTGCAGTCAAACCCCAGCTACCTCTATGACTGTCTCCCTATCCATTACCACCCCCTTTACCTTCTCATTTCCAGTTTTTTAAACCCTTTTATTTTAAACCACGATAACAGCAAAATAGTCTTTTTATGTTGCCACTCGTGTTTCATCTCCGTCTGGCTGTTGCAGAGTTCAGATTTTAATTAATGTGAAGTTATTTGTGAAATTCGGGGTCAAATGCAGGATAATTCATGAATTCAGATCTCGTCTGTGTTTATATTTGAACTAGCCAAAAGTTCCCTAACTTTCTCATTTTTGTGCCGATGTATATTTTTAGTCAAATGTCTCAGGTTATGTGAGCTCTGTCTGCAGAACTGGATCCTGGCACATTTATCTGACGATCAATGTATTGACAAGTAATGTAACTGTAGGTTACTCGTACAGAAAGAAAGTTTAGCACAATAAACAGTTGATAATTTGTCAAAACGAAGAAAAAGAGCACCTCATTCGAGCTGCAATCTTGTATCAGGTTGGACCTTCATTTTAGATTTTGATGGCATAGATTCCAAAAGATTTTAGTGACAAATTGCTGTAGAATCTCCTGATTTGAGCTTTGTGATATTATCCTGCTGGAAGCTGACTTGAGAACGTGGGTGCAGTGTGGCTGGTTATTTGAGTTACTGTTACGGTCCCATTGGCTCGAAGAAGTCAGGTCATTCTCCTCTGACCTCTGGCACCAATGGGCTATTTTTTCCCCAGATAACTGCTGTTCACTGGATGTTTTGTCTTTTTTGCACCATTCGCTGTAAACCCTAGAGTTGGCTGTGTGCAAAAATCCCAGTAGATCAGCAATTTCTGAAATTCTCAGACCAGCCAACAGCATCAAACACATAACATTTAAAGTCACTTCTTCCAAATTCTAATGCTCAGTTTGAACTTCAGCAGGTTATGTAAAGAAATGCATTAAGATGTTGCCATTAGATTAGATTATTAGAGATCTGTGTGAACAGGTACTTGAATACAAATCTTTAATCCATAAGTGGCCTGAGTCTATATTGAAAAGCTACTATGGATGTAAACACCCATCCGCAATCATTATCCTTGTTATTTTGAACTACAGCATCTATCTAGAGTCCAGCAGATGAGCCTTAACCAGACCTGTTTGTCGTTGTCTGGCTCTCAGGCTTCTCTGTCATGAACTGTTGTACTGCCGCTGAGACTGCGGGTTTTGTCATCTGCTAAAAATAATGTCACCCAATTAGCACTTTGTAATTACCTCATCACCCAGATAAGCCTGATGCTGATTGGTTAATCAAAAATGTGTGTGTAAGTATATGTGAGGATGTGAAATCTTGCAGGGATTTTGTAACCGCTGATTTTCAGCACAGTTTAGTGTCAGTGTGTTTTGAGTTACTGAGCAAAAGAAGTTCACTTCCTCCTTAAAATGATGTGACACAAAACCTTTATGGAACCAGACACATTTAGTGGGAATCAAAAGGCATTACTGGTTAATGTAGATACGCACACACACACAAATACACACATTCACAGAGATATGTTTTCATCAATTTGTCATTACCAACTGTTTAGCTCATCAGGCACTGGCAAAGTGGCCATCTCTATCAGATCTGCCCAGATATCACAAACACACAGTAATTCAGCTCAAGGTGTTGATTGTGCACATTTCTGCGGGTATCTGTGTGAACATGTGACATTCTCTCAGTCTGCAGGCTTTCACCTCCCTGAATCAATCATTGTCCACCCTCTTAATGAGGGTGAAAGAACAGACTCATTAAAACACCTCCATTCTCCCACTGATAGACCCAAACAGAGTAACAGTTAAACAGAAAGAGAAAAAACTCTCCGATAATCTTAATGAAATAGAGAGAATTAACATATGGAGTGGGGGGAATGTGAGCGAGGACTGCTGGCGAGATAGATACCTGAGATACAACAAGAGTTAGAGGTGGAGAGGACAGACGGAGAGCTGAAGAGCTGGCCTGAAAGATAGACAGAGGGAGGGATGTGGGATTCCTGGAAGGCGATGAAGAGCGCTGAGTTTGTCGGGGTGCACATGAATGATCATTGCATTTGTGCAGGCCTCCTCCATAGCAAATGGAGAAATTGCCCAGATTTCCTCTTTTCATGTGTTGTGTTTCTGATGCAGTGCCAATCCGTCTGCCTGGCCAAAACTCTAAAGACCCATATTTAATCTGTTCACTTCTCCCTCTCTCCACTTTCTGTTGTTCTCTCCTTTCTGCGTAAGTCTTGTCAAGAGCTACTTTAAGTCCCTCACGTTCAGTGTAAGCAAAAGATTTTTCATCTTTTTTATAATAATCCCATGAACCACATAGTGTCGCCATTTTTTTAATGTTTGTGACCTCACTGTGTAACTAAATGTATAACTAAATCTTTCGCTAAAATGACATCATTGTTCACAGAATCTTCTTCATTTAGATGCTGTTTGTAAATTTCCCTGTTGTCTTTCACATTGCCCTTCTTAGACCTCTGTGTGTGTGTTTGCTTGCCTGTGTGGAAGGTTAGTGGATGGGAGGTGAGTACATGCTGCTATGGATGGATGGCACCAGGCCCAATATTACCCTGTGGAAGACAGAAACACTGTACCACAGGATTAACCACTCTTTAAGCCCCTGCGTCTGGGGCTGCTGCACTCTGTGCTCTTTGTGTGTCTGTACAATTTTGTGTTAATGTGTCTGTACATTTGTGTGTGAATGTGCATATTTGTGCTGGCACACCAATGTGTGCGTGCAGAAATGTCTGCTGCTAGCAGATTAGCACAGTGTGTGAAAACAATGGCCAAGCTTTGAGACAAGAAAAGCGAAGAGGAAAAAAAGCAGGAGAGAAGAAAGAGAGGGGAGGGAAATTGCCGAGTGATGAAGAAGGAAAAGGAAATATTGACTGATATTGGGAAATGACTGGATGAATAAGAGAAGGGAGGCTTTAAATAGGAATGAAAAGAAGGTGCCTCTCAGCACTGAGTCAGTGAGGTTAGGAAAGGTTTGATGAGATTTGAAAATAGAATGAGGAAACTTGAATAGCAAAGATATTTATGAGCAATCCAGGCTGAGCTTCAGATAGAAGTTTAGAGACCAGAGTGTGGAGAGGAGGAGATGGATGGACAGATGATTGCATAAAAGGCCACAGAGTTAGGCTCACTTATCTGCAAGGCAGCAGTTAAAGTGCCTGGGGCTTCCCTATCGCTTCCCTCCCTCTCTTTTTTCAGCCCTGTACCAAAGCAGCCTGCTAATTCTCCAGGATTCAGCATCTCGTCGCTTGTTATGCATGCGTGCACACTCAGATGTCTGCTTAAACATTCATAAATTCGCAGTGTGAAGCTGTACATGTGTGATAGATTTGTCTTTACATGAATGACACACACAAAAACAAACACACACACCTAGTTGCTAACATCCATCAGTGTTGTCCCCAGTGTTTCCTGCTCTTGTCCACGGCCAGCAGGTGTCACATCGAGAGGAAACTTGGCTCATGCTGAACGGCTGGCTGTAGACCAGGCTGTCCCCATGTCAAATACACAAACACCAGGACTCACACACTGTGCTTACACACAAATATACACTTGCTAATGTACACACAGAAAAGGTGACAAACACTCACAGCTGCTGGCATGCCTCAGTTTTCTGACAGGCCGACAGAGGACTGCTGGCTTTACACCCACACAACTGTGCAACCCACTGGCCTTGAGCTCCATCAATCTCTGTAACATAAAGCATAAGCATGCACATAAGCCCACTGGCATGCAGATTGTGAGAAGAGAAGAAATATATAAATTATATATAAATGAATGCATTGTATTATAAATTGTTTCTTTACATTATGGCACATCCCACCTTAACATCCCACTCTCGCTGCCACTGAGTTACAGCCCTCATATACTGTTGTAACTCTAAACAGTAAGCTTGATTCTGTTAATTTCAGGTCTGACAGACTGCGCATATTTTTGTGTAATGCTCTAGGCTACTTCCACACTTCTGCATTCACCACCCACATCTCAGATTTTGCTGGGCAATTTAACTTGTCTCTGCTTTTACTGAAATCCCATCAGTGCCTGAGTAGATGGGACTAAGGTTAGGAGCATCTCCAACTGTCTCTAAGGCAAATATGGTGTAACACACAGATGACACCAATACTCTTATCAAGGCTGTGGTAAACTGAATAACCTTAGATGAGAGCGTGCTGAATTTATTTCTTCATGAGATTATTTATTTTCCCCGTGCTTTTGGGAAAAGGTTTTATTCATCACTCGGTCCTTCATACTTGAGGAAATGGGCTGCAAGGATTTAGGGCTCGTAGTTCCCTCTGTCACCTTTTTGACAGCATACTTTAAGCAATTAAATGGAAATAGAAATTACATATACAGGACAAGAACATTTCTAATCTCAACAGAATGTCAGGACAGAAAAGCCCGCAGCTGTTTGTTTGTTCAGGTCATTAGCATCAAGTCGGAACTGTTTACAGATGTGCAGGAAATTAATGTCATGCCAGAGGTCTAATGTGGCATAGTTTAAATGCACAGTAGATAAACATTACTGATGTTTCTATCACCATTTGGTCATATTACATTTTCCTCTGCACCTGTAAGCTGTAATTGTTTCTCACTGCTGGAAAACTCTGAAAACAGCCCGAGCCTTGCACCATGTCAAAAGAAAAGTGATAATGGGAGTCTGCTGAGCTAAGCTATTACATTATTTTAATCCAGTTTAACTGTGTCTAATCAGATCATTTTAATCCCCTTGTATTTCTGCTATATTACGATTTACTGTATCTGGAGGTATCCTGTGCTCTCTATGACTGACATGTTGTTATCAATGAGCTCTTAAATCCCTTTTCGACCTGCTCAGTGTCTCATGCTAACCCACCCACATAAAATGACAGGTGTCCCACCTTGGCAGCTCACCTTGAACGGTTAGTGGCTCCCTCATTATGTGCCATTATGGTTTGGAGGGATATCTGGCAGAAGAGCAGAGCACGGCTAAAGCCAGAAAGTGACAGCTGACAGAAACCAGCCAGCAGACCATGAAGAGGAAATCTTGTTTCATTTAGTAGAGAATATGTGGTGGCGAGGATCTTTCTACCCACTGTTGTGGTCAGTGTTCTTGTGTTTATTCTGGAGCCTGTTGTTGATGTTGTTTTTGTCTGACTCTTGGCTGGGGAACAATCATTCAGGCTCTTCATGCAGTGTATTTGATGGACTGACTGTGTGCAGCTGGGCAGGATGATAGAGGAGAGGGAGAAGCCTGCAACTGATTGTTAACTGAATTGAAATGCAACTGAATCCTGCTTTTAATGGGATGAAAATGCCCTTTGCATTAAAACACCTCCATTCGCAATATCTTTTTATTATTCTTTCTTCTTTTTTTTACTGAACTATATTTAGTAAAAAACAAAAGCATGTTTTTGTTTGTGAACTATAACATTAACACAAATTAACACAAGGAGAAAGGAAATGAGTACAGTCGCATCATCTTTGGCAAAGTGAGGAAGGTGATCAAGAA
This sequence comes from Rhamphochromis sp. 'chilingali', assembly GCF_963969265.1. Classification (NCBI taxonomy): domain Eukaryota; kingdom Metazoa; phylum Chordata; class Actinopteri; order Cichliformes; family Cichlidae; genus Rhamphochromis; species Rhamphochromis sp. 'chilingali'. The sequence continues at coordinate 15,896,851 of NC_137935.1, forward strand.
GCAGCTCAGTGTCATTAAGTGTCATTTAGCTGCCACTTCTGATGTCATGTTTTTGTTTCACCAAATGACAGAAAAGGAAGGTGTGTTTAGGTAAGCCAGAGCTTGTTATTTCAAAGGTAAATGGACGATGAAGGACAACTGTGGCAAAAACCATGTAAACTTAAATTGTTCATGTAATTTGCTGCTGTGACTGTAGTCTAAATATCCATCCAGTTACACACACAAAGAAAATAAGTGTGGTCACTTTGTCGAACGATGGTGACAGAAGATAAATAATTAAACACGCGACAAATAATCGCATCATGTGGATATATCATTTAGACAGTAAATGTGCCAGTAGTGTTCTGTCGGGGCAATAATGTAAGCAGTGCATGCCCAGTGACATCTAAAGGCACTGGGCATGCACTCTGTCATAAACGGTTTGCATCCATCATTTAAATTACTCCTATCTTGTGGCTGCAGCTGGCTATTGTATCTGGAAGCAGGCTTAACTCCGCTTGACTACAATCCATTGGAATCTGGAACATCTGTCGTTATCATCATGTGTCGTCCCCACAAAGGGGCAGGCTCTAAGGCTAGAAACTTTGTAGCAAATGTTTCACTGTAGATAAACCTGTGGTCTTTGGCAGGAGATTGATGGAAGGCTAGTGTGCTTGAGAAGCTTCTGCTAGCTCTGTTTTCACCCTTCTTAGATCGGCCTGTGCGTTGCATGGAAACAGAAGGAGCATTAGCAAGTAAGTGAGTTACATTGTCATTTATCATCTTAACAGATTTTCCTCATACTAACCTCCCTGGGAAACGTGATGTATATTTAGCACATTTACGAGAACCGTCCTGATTACAGAGAGGAAATGTCCACTCCTAAATAAAACGGGCAAGTTAGACAGGTGTACATTCCACCAGCACTGTCTGAATGGCATCACTTGGTTGAACAAATGTTCAAAGCTTAAGCAGCTCTTTTGCTAATACACCACCTTAATTCATGTATTAATATTTTTAATGCCTCTTTAGATACTGACAGTGAAGCACATCACATAATACTCAAGCCTTTCAATTCAGCTGAGATTTTTGTTATTTTATCAATGTAGTTTAATTTAGTTTTTTCAATCAAAGTTTAGGCCTGTTTTTCTGATATCATTGTACTCTGTTTATTCAGAGAAACAAACACTGGACAGCTACTATAAACATTTAAGAGGATAGAATATGATGTATTATTGCAGTTTTAATGAAATATAAAGTATTTTAAGAGACCTTAAATATTCTCATCCTTAGATATCGGCAGCAAGTCATTATCTCTGCTTGGCTTTCTGTAAAAGTCACCCCTTAAATTTGAATCCTTGTGCTTTTTTTTAAAAATATTCTTATACAGAAGTCAAGTGATAGTGGAGATTTTATAAAGCGTCGCAGGAAAGTGTTCAGTGTATGTTTATTCCAATAAAAAAATATTAGTATTCCACTACAGGTAAAAACCACCAAAAAACACAACAATGAATCAGAGCTGCTGGTTCTTACATAATTATTTAATTTCAGTAAAATAAATGTAAAAAAAGAAAAAGAAAAATCATAAAGCTAGTTATGGAAATATATATTGTTATTTGTTCATACACTTCATCCACATCTTGTGCAACATTTTAACTAAAATATACTATGTAATGTCTGCAGTACGCAGAAGACAATGTGATAGACAATATAATAGTTAGTCTTTTCCTTTATTCAGCATAGTTTTCCTTCAAGAATTATGGATTTCTCAATCTCACACAAAACAATCATTTGTCTTTGGCTGTAGATGGATGTAACATGTAGGGATAGAAAACTAAAAAGTGGGAATGAAATGATCGACAGAGGCCTAGTATGAGGGAGAAAGAAGAGATTGAAGGTGAATACCAATGCTCTGTGGTCCAGATCAAAGTGCTGGCCTCCTCTTATCCTTCTGCTCATCAGTTCCCCATCCTCACTCTTCTTTCCACACTCACTCTATCCTCCCCTCCCACTCACTCAGCTTTGCTGTCTCTGCTCCAAATCTTTTAATGCCTTTAAATTCATCTCTAGGCATTCGCCGCTTCTACCAAATTTTCCTGCTTCTTCTTGGTCACTTCCATCTTTTGCCCACCCCTGAATTCCTTCTGTTTTCTCTTTCTACTCACTTCGGCCATCTGAGGAATGGTCTACACCCAAGTTATCTCCTCCGTGTTACCTCAAGCCTCTCTCTCTCTCTCTCTCTCATTGTCCCTGTCTCTCTCTCTCTGTGTGTAAGGGATTGTGTACATTCAGTAGCCCAGCTTTCTCCAAATAGCCCATAAATCATTGAGGTTTGGCATGGCGGGAGGAGATGGCCAGCCAGGGCAGAACTATTAATGCAGCTGAACCACACTTATCATTGTCCCTCTCTGCTTCTCACATCCTGTCCCTCACTGACTTTCAGTGATGCTTCCCTGTTAAAGCACATATGTAACATTCTCTGTTGATCATAGACAGTGAGTATAGTTAATTTAGTTAAACCATCACCTGCTAGGATTAATTTGAATTAAAAGATCAGTAAATAAACAGATCAGTCAATTCAAATTCTATATTGTGCCTATAGAGACACTCCTGCACCTAAGCAGGTTTTCCACACAAAAGTTCCAAAAAGTAACCTTTCCGAGATGGTTGCTCCTTTTATTTTCCAAGAAGCAAACTGCTTGGAAAATATAGAAACTAAACCTGTATTTGCCAAGAATGTTCCTTCTTGTCATTTCAGTCTGCTGGATGCATTACCCACAAAAGACAGAAAACAAAGGTTTTCGTAGGCTGAACCGTAGACTTACCCTAATGCATCTCTTTATTATGCTGTACCTCGTTAACCAATATAATCTTTTTAGACACCTCATTTACATTTCAACCCCCGTGTTTATGGAGCCAAATTTTTCTCTGGTTCAAAATTAATTATATTAAGTGCCAACTGACCCACTTTTTTAAAGACCTGTGACCTGATCCAGAAAAAAAACAGACAATCAGCATGCTTATGAAAGGAAGTAGTTCATACAATATCAACAAAAAGAACCACTACTGAAATCTAACATGGCCAGATTATCATGGAGAGGGGGAGATTCAACATTGTTTACATGCTTCATTCAGTCATTCACGTCGCTTTCCATTGCAAACCAAATAATGGTCCTCCACTCAATGACACGTCGCAGTCTCGCTGCAGCGAAGCCAGCATGTTGAGCTCCAGCTGAGCTCCAGTCAGCCAACAGATGGATTATACTCCGTCACCGTGATGCATGGCATTCATTTACCAGTTTGCTGAATGTATTATGTACTTACTCATCGGCATTCATTGCTTCTAAATGCCTCTCTGTATGATGGCCATTTAAAAAGGCTACAATACTACTGTGGGGTTCTCCACGCCTAGCTGAACCCCTTTTGGGCAGAGGATGGGGCACCATTACTGAGCTGCAATCCCTCATATCCCTCCCTCCATTTTCCACATTAAAAAGAGAATGATTCGGATAAATTAATGAACCCGTACATTTACAAGAAGAAGATAATTTGAACAGGTGCGCCTAAAAATCTGATATTGAGCCTCGCTCTTTCATTTACTGCATTTCATCTGTTTTATTTCTGGGCAAGTACCTCCCCAGAAACCTTCAAGGAAAAAAAACCTAACTACCATGCCGCAAAATCCCACAGCACCCAGCTGCTGGGTAGTAGAAAGTTTGTGACCCATGTAGAGAACAGAAGAGAAAGTACGGGAAGAAGCGAGGCAAACAGTTGTGATTCCTTTTATCTCCTCAGCTTTTAGAGACATATGCTCTGCTTTGAGCTTGGGACAGACACACTTATACACTGGTCTAGATGTGTCAGTGGTATGCAAATTCACATTCATTTAAATATGTGCTGCTCATCGTCAAGTCATGGTGTCCACCCTCTGACACTGCAGCCAGCCCATCTGTTTATTCAATACATATTCATGCAGTATACATCCATCCATTAATAGTTGCTTTCTTAGTGTTAGCCTCTCCTTCTTCCTGGCCTCTTTTTTCTGCACTTGTAATTGTGCAGCCATATTAAAGTTTTTACATTGAGTCTTAGGAGTTTCATGGGAACACGAAGAGAGATTACTGATATTGTTTAATTTCCCTGGGGTCCAGTGTATTCGAAGAACCCAGAAGCGTATGGCCGCCTGCCTGCGTGCTTACGTGGACCAACTTACATTTGTTTGCCTTTACATATGTCTTTGAGTGTTTTTCTTGAAAACTTAATGGATGAAGGGATGAATTTTGCCAAGCTGTCTCAGTTTTACGTGTCATGGATATTGCTCTCCGTGAGTTTGTGTGCAAACATAAAGTGTTTCGCTTTTTATCCCACATTCGACAAAAGGATGAGGAAATTTCTGGCGACCTTTCTGTGGTTACTGAACCTGCCAGCATGTGCCTTTCAGCCACCTGTGTCTTCTCATATAGCTTGTGTCCCATAGGACTCAGATGATTGATATGTCAGGCAGTTTGCTGGTCACCTCTCCCGTCCTTATGCCACCGAAGTCCCATCCCGGTAGTCCAAGGATGACTGATTTGTCAGGCAATGTCTCCAGACATATTTTTTTCTTTTTTGCAGGGTCCCATGTGAGTTAGTGAGTCAGTTGAACAGACTTCTTGGAGGGATCTTGTCACCTTTCACACTACAGATGATAAATGCTATGTTTTCTCTGTATTTTCTTTCCTTTTCATTTCCCCGTTGTCTCCCTTTTTATTGTCTTGATCTTGATCTCTTTCTTTCTCTCTCTAGAGCCATCTCAGTCTCTGAATCTCAAATTAGTTGTTGACTGAACACATGCAGAGTTATGATGTATCTCAGATCTAGTTGCTTGTTCTGCATCAAAATGCATTAATACACACTGGGCTTTTTATACTTCTGTGTGTTTTTGTGCACGAGGGCCGTAATGGTGTCTTGTGCACTGTGTCGTATGTAAAAATTCAATACGTACTGGCATAAACATTCCTAAGCTTGTGTAATTTGATGTAAATGAGAAAGAGTTCAGCAGAATGAGTTTTGCCTGTCCACCCTGGCATTGCTAGCATATCAATGTGCTGGGTTATTACCAAGACGATGACGGATCTGTCCATCTCTTCCCTGATACAGGACTCTGAGGAGGAGGAACCTTTAAGAAAAAGTTGAAAAAGTAAGCTACATACAAAATGAAATGTGGGAGACGGGGTTGAGATTGACTAGTTTGAGTTAGCAGTCGAAAGAGATGAGCAGCAAGGTGGAAACTCAAAACGTATTCTTTATAGTTGACGGCTCTGAAGGTAAATAGCTTTTCAGAACTATAGGCAAGTAGAAGACTGAAGGTGGGTTACCAAAAGTAACATCTCTCATCTTTAGAGTGTAAGGCAGCGATCAGGAAGCAGAGCTGGACCTGTTCATTAGCATGGCACACACATTCTTCAGTTCTTCTTCCTTCTCTTTTCACCCTTCATTTTGACCTCTCATCTGTTGCCACAGTTTGACAACATTGACTTTCATACCACGGCAGCATCCTGCTGATACTGTAACACAGAAGAAATACTTGGTGCTGAATTCTTACAGTGCTGCAGTCAGATAGTTATGCTGCACAGGAGAGTCAAACTGGAACAACACTAAGACTGAGAATGAGGCTTTGCTGGCAGACAGGGCAAAGGTTGATGACACACAAATACACATCGATGCAGTATATGCAGTTTCTCTCTGCCTGTCTGATTATGACCTATTTTCCTTCTTTGCTACTGTTATAACAAAAGTTCTCACGAAAAAATGGTTAATTACTGATAACTATTTCACAGCCTTATCTAGCATGAACGTGGACACACACATTTGAACCATGCCTCCGTTACAAACCACACTCATGTCTTTATTTGTGTGTATTATTTTGCATGTCACTTTATTCAGGCTGAGTTTAACTAGCAGCTGCTCTATGCATCTTTACACACAACCCTGACAAATGGCACAGAGCTACCAACGACCACACTACAACAACACAAGTACAGACCAATGCAAATATCCTCCAGACAGTGGGTGGTAGCCGGTGGCAGTTTAAGGGAAATTAATGAGCTCTTATAATGAACGCATCAACTAACCTGTGTGCTGTTGCCTGTGGGAATATTACAGAAACTCTGACACACACACACATACACATAAGCACACGCAGCCCACAGGGAAGACTACATCAACACAAAGAGATGGAGACTGCTCAATCACTATGGTTACACAGATGGGCCCCAGAGAGAGGCCGGCCAGCCTAGAGTCTGGAGGCAAATCATGCATAAACACATGTAATACAGATAAATTGATAGACCACGTATATTGTCACATGTTTACTGACACAGTCGGTATCTCTGAATGAAAGTGCAGAAAAAGGTGTCTCACTGTGCCTGCCTGCCTGTCCTGTCTGTTTTTGTGCATTTAACTGAGCCTTTAGGCCCTATAGAATATGGCTTATAACAGCACGGCAGACACAAACTCTTTTCTCTTCACACTGTAAAGTTTCATTGTCCCTTTTCTCATCAGGGAATTGTAGTAGAGATAGCATTAAAGTGAACGATATCGCTGGTGTGTGCTCCATATCCACAGGGACAGCCAGAGAATAAATCGCTTTGAGGAAAAGGGAAGTGGGGCAAGGGGAGATGGTTTAGGACTTTTGTGTATTCACTCGCATACTGTATTACATCATGGGGTTAAAGCACATCACAGACTATAACTCTTCTTAAGTCCACACTGTCTTATCTATTTCTCTGTTTTTTCTGTCCTTCCATTCTGCCATCCTTTTCCTCCGTCTGTCCCCAGTTGATCCCTGAGGGGACACGCGTTGTCATCCCTTCCATCTCTGAGGGCTCTGCAGCCTGACAACAAAGCAGCCTGTTGTCCCCCAGGGGCCAAGAGTGCAAGAGAAATAGAAAGTTACATATAGGCTTGAGGAGGGAAACGGAAAGAGATCTGGCTGAGGCTGAAGCCAAACTAGAATTCATGAAGAGGCACAATGTGAGCATTCACATGTGTATATGAATGTAAAGTGCATGCATATAACAAAAATCCTGTTTACCCATGGGTAATGCGGTGAGATAAATGTGAGCTATAGCTATTCAGCATGTGTGAGCTATGAGGCTTCCTCAGTGGGTCGCTGCTTCAGACACATGGCTGACTATTCTTAGCATCGAGACAAGACACTGAAATACTACCTACTCTTTACTGGGCTGCAGCTACACCTGTCTGCTCTGGAACTGAGGCAGCCACACACACAAAGAGAGCAAGCCTTGACATATATGCTTATGCACTGCTTTTTAGGCCATGTCATTTATTATGAATCATTTTTCTGGTTCTGTTATGTTTATCTATTCACATCCAATTTGTCCTCATTTTTATCTTGTCACCTGTCCATGCATCTTCTCTGCCACTTTATTCAGTATTTATTCATCATCATTATTACAGAACTGGGCAATATATCAATATAATTGGCACTGTGATGAAAATAAAATTCAGTATAGTCTGGAACTGATTAACATTAACATGCAGGGATCCTCCAACTGTGAAACTAATCTGAATAAAAAGGCTGTTTGGGGGGGTTTTGGGTTCTTTTTGGAAAACTTAAACAGATGTTTTATATGCCAGTGGTCCTTTTTTTTAAAAATGTATTTATTACTTTTTTATACTTATTGTCAGATGAACCTTTCCAGCAAAGGGTTAAAAACTACTGGAATAATGTCAGTTTCAGTTAAAACAATATCAGCCCAGTTATGGCCCATGGTATAGGATGTGTGCACACAAGAGCCAATAGTTACAGTTATAGTTATTGGTATAGTGGGTCATAATCAAAGATTACCAGCAATGCACCTGGCAAAAATCACCACATCCTAAAAAAAAAAAGAAAAAGTAGCATGACAGAAATTTTTGGGGGAGGGCTGGTGCTCCACAGTGATTCTGTCACGTCTGTGAGGTTGAGCACAGAGTGATCTGCCAGCTGGTGAGAGCTTTTTTCTGCCGCTTAGCCGTGTACAACTGTGTAAACATGGAAAAGCAAAAGAGGAATGAAGTTTCTTTAGCAAGGTAGAACTGTAAATTACAGTAACACAAGCCAGTAACATATACACACAGCTTCAGTTGCCATCATCTGCTTACATTGCTACCTTGTGCTTCCATGCTGATGTGGAGGCGAGATTGATTGGGGGGGGCGGCACAATCTGTCATGTCACAAGAAGGAAATATTTTATAACATTGTAACTGACTATTCTTGGCTAATCTACTCTGAACCCTGTATAAGACAAGATGGTGACAAATTAAGGTGTTCATGGGGACGCAGGAAGGGAGAGGCTGAGCCCTAGACCATGAAATGTCAATGAAATTCAGCGTCTTGTAGCGAGGATGGGTGAAATAGCCATAAGCATTGCAAAGTGGGCAGGTCCTAAGTTGAAGTAGTGTCAGTTCTACCAGAGCAAGTGAAGCGAGGACTAGTGGACGGCAAATAATACCCATCATTTTTATATCAGCGGTTTTAAATACATTAGAGGTTTAACTACTGAATGGGAGCCACGACTGTCCAGTAGCAAGCAGCCATCAGCTACAAGTGACAGGCAAAACGCTTCATATGTGCACAGGGCTTTAGTTTGCTTTGACAAGTCAAAACATTCTCCATTAAAACGTCTATCATGAGGTAAATGCAAAAAAAGAGAGCTTAGGAGAGAAGTTCAACCCTGTCGGCACTTCACACCGCTGTGCTGTCACCGTGTCAGGTAAGTGTGAATGGCGAATTGTTGTTTTCAGAAAGAAACAAAAAAATAACAAAAAAGTTCACACCAACAAACAATAATGGTAAAGAGGTGTGGAAAGAGGAGGTCTGACCCCCCAACAAGCTTGTCATTTTATACCTTTAAAACTTTCTGCTAAACAGATTATTAGACACATTACATTTCATTTTGCAGTCATTTCCCAGTCTGTCAGTAGTAATTGCTGTGTTTTATTGTCCCTGTATTGTTGGGGATAAGGTTATGGTAAATAATATTTGAGTTTCACAGTCCTTTCCTTTATTGTTGTATGGTATATACATTTTTTATATTGCCTACATTCTCATTATTCTCCGTTACCCTCTGTCTTTCAGCTCGTCACCATTCAGCCTGATATCCCTTTCCTCCATAGCTGCATCCCTTCTTATGTGTGGGAGCCAAGTTAAGATAGTTCATATGTTTTAGTATTTATATTTCGCTGTTGTTAAGCTTGTTTGTGTAATTAATAATTTTAGGAAATAGATGCATGTTTATGGTGGAACTAGGTTACGTAGTACCATGAATACATGTGCCTTAAAGACTCGTGTTTATAGTAAAATCCGGGCATCACGGATGTATGCAAATTAGTGCATGCGGTGCGGGAGGGGGGAGAGAGAGAAAAGGAGTTAACACGGCATAAGCTATACGGGGCAGCAGGGTAGAACAGAGCCACACGGTTTTCCTACCGTAGTAGGTTATTTTGTTGAGGACAAGTTAAACCTGACCACTCCTGTAAGATGCAAAAACTGTGGAATAAATTTTTTGTTACATCTTTTCACATCGGAGTCCCGTGGAGTTCTTTTTCCTCTTCAAACTGACGTACGCGAGTGAATCACGGGAAAACTGGTCTCACGGCTTACACATTATGAAAACATTATGTAGGGCCTTATAGTGCCTTTTATGCCAGCTATATTTCCCTCATATAGCCTTCTCTGCATTCTTGTAAAATGTTGTTTGCAGTGAGTAAAAGGCAGGATGGCGAAGACGATGCAGCAGGCCGAGTTAAAGTAAGTCTAGGCGTGATCAGACCTGGGGAGGTGGTGGACTCGTCGTCAGCGTGTGACACGGGGACCGGCTAGTGCTGCCAGACAAAACCAGTCATGTGAAAAACTAATCTACCTATCCATTTGTCTGAGAGCAGCAGAGGTAGACGGAGGTGGTATAATTGTGCTCAGTGTTAGAAGGATTGCCAGCCGCTTTTTGTTTCTCACGGCTATGGAGGCCGGATTTCACAGCCCATTTTTACAGTGCTCAGTTCGCTCTCTAAGCTGTTTTAGATTGCGCAGACATGCTGATAATTGAATGAAAAACAGGTCCTGCGTAGGTAGGAGTGTGTGCATGTGGGGTTTAAAGCCTGGCTGCATCTTATGAGCAATAAGCTGTTGTTTGTGATCCTCTGTGGACGCATAGCAAATGCATGTCTTAGTCAGCAGACTGGTGGCTGTATATTATAAAACTGCAATGGGGTAATTGACTGAAAGGAGGTGAGACAGAAGAATATGGCTGTAAGATATAGCTTTATTGGGAATAACATATTCATTGATGATACCATCAAAATTTTGCACATTATATCTTAATCCAAAGTGGATATGAGTTTGCACTTTCATACAATCTGTAGGATGCAAATGTATCGCCCAAGTCAATAAAACGTATGACTGTATAATACCTTTGTATCACATTAGCATCTTTTTCCTTCTTTTTGCCTTTCTGACCAAAGAGCCCAGGTAGTTAAAATGTTAATGAGTTGGATCAGTTTAATAATGTCACCATAGCTGGAGTCATCAATCATGGCTTCATATGAGGTGCTATATTGCTGACATGAATGCAGACTCGACGCAAATGAAGTCATTAGGCTACGCCCCCAGCTTTAAAGAGAAAAAAACGTCGTCTTTTTATCGTGTTTATACTTTTCTTTGTGTGCATCTATCATCTATCTTTCCTTCTCATTCCTTTATTACCTTCCTTTCATGCTTCTGTTCCCTGTCAACTTCTACTGCTGCTCTCCTGCTTGTCTCTTTTAAATGTGCATCTTCTCTCCAGGCATTCCCTTCTTAGTTTTGCGCTGTAACTTGCTGCTGTTTCTTCCTTTAATATCTGACAAGGCCCCCTGTGCTGAGTTTTTTACGTTTTTTTTTTCCCACACACAGCACAACACACACATACCACATACACAGACACGCGCAAGCAGTTGTGTTGCAGTCTTTGTTACTATGACAGTACTGTCTTTTCCATCTAGGTGTTAGTTTAGATGGGTTGAACAAGATGGCAGAGCGTATATCCACCTCTCTGGTCCTCGTTGCTGCTACTCTGAGTGACAGTGTGATTATGGATGAGTATGTACCACATGTGTGTGTACCTTTGCTTGATACTCGTGTTCTAAATACATTAATTTCACATTTTGAGGACCTATGTCCTTTTGAAAATCACCATATTGTAACTTATTACATTTGAGGGGAAGGAGATGATTTATCTAGGAGTTAAGTTTATTTCATTTATGGTTGTGGGCAGGGTATGTGTAAAAAGAAAAGAAAAGAAAAGAAAAGAACATAAGCCAAATGTAATATCGATTGAAACATGACAATGTGTGTGTGTTCAACTCACTGAAGCATGGACTCTACAAGACCCCTGAAGATGTTCTTTTTTTCCCCTTTAAGTCATTTAAGTTTCAGGGAGCCCCACAGACCTTGAATAGATTTCTGTTCCTTTTGTCTGGTCATAAATATGCTCAGTGGGTGCTTCATATGGTATAGCACATAGTGAAGTGGCCAGTATTGGGTTGCATTCAGAATAGCTTTAATCCTTCATGGCACAGAGTCAACAAGTAGCTGGAAACATTCCTCTGAGATTTTGGTCCATATTGACATGATAGCATCACACAGTTGCTGCAGATTTGCCAGCTGCACATTCATGATGCTAATCTCCCATTCCACCAGATTCCAAAGGTGCTCTTTTGGATTGAGATCTGGTGACTGTGAAGGCTATTTCAGTACAGTCAACTCACTGTCAAGTTAAGGGAAGCCACTCAGGTAGGATGTTTAAATAATGCTCAGTTAATATTAAGGAACCCAAAGTGTGCTAAGGAAATGCCCCTCAACTCATTACACCAACATTAGCAGCTTGCAACATTTGCAGGATGGATCCACGCATTCATGTTTACTCCAAATTCTGACTCTACCATTCAAATGTCGAAGCAGAAATGGAGACTCATCAGAGCTCATGCAAATTGGTGCCTCGGTTTCCTTTTTTAGCTGACAGAAGGGGCATCCGGTGTGGTCTTCTGCTTTTGGAGTCCATCTGCTTTAAGGTTTGATATCTTATGCATTTAGAGATGCTCTTCTGCATATCTTGGCTGTAACAAGTATGTAACATTCTCCTCTGAATCTCTGGCATCAGAGTACAGCACAAGACAACTGCTGCTCACTGGGCATTTTCTTTTTTGGACCATTCTCTGTAAACCTTAGATGGTTGTGTGGGAAAATCCCAGTAGAGCAGACGTTTCTATAAGACTCACACCATTTTGCAGGTCATCTGAACATGCCTAAATACACTGAATTTCTGCCATGTAATTTGCTAATCACATATTTGCGTTACCAAGAAATTGAACAGGTGTACTAAGTAATCCCAGACCTTGACTGAACTGTTGTTATAAGATTACACCAGTCACTACATTTGTGAATTTGATTACCAGGAGATTCCTGTGTGTCTGTACCTGGAAACATTAAAGAAAACATTAAGTTAATATTTTATATTTACAGTAGAGGATAATACTTTTGAAACTGACGTTTCCCCCCACTTAACATCGTTACACAGTGACAAAAGATTTATTCATATAATCTACTTTTACATGGTAAATGGTAAATGGTCTGTATTTATATAGCGCTTTACTAGTCCCTAAGGACCCCAAAGCGCTTTACATATCCAAATTTTCTGTCTCACATGCTCTTTTCACTCAGTGACATGCAAATAATAATAATGGTATCCTGCCTCTCTCCATTAAAATGAAACTACCATAAAAATTAGAGACTGTTCATTTCTTTGCAAGTAAGCAAACTAACAAATTCAGCAGAGGATCAAAATAATTATTTCCCCCATTGTATACTTTAATATACTTTTTTAAATGAATGAACTCAGGCCTGTTTTTCAGGCACATCCACACATCACATCCAGTACAAACATATAATTTTGTACAATATGATGTATTACTGTAGTTTAGACAGAAAATAAATATTCTCAGTCTTAAATATCTGCAGCAAGTCATTAGCTCTGAAATAATTACTTCCCCCACTGTAAGTGTGCCTGTGTGTGCAGCTTTGTCAACACTTGTGTGTCCCATGTATCCTATACAGCATACAGCATTTCTAATTAGTATGTGATCGATAGCTGGTTGTTGTGATGCTGTGCATGGGGAGCTGTGTCGGAGCAGGGAAACAGTGACATTTCAGCGGACAGGGATTACTCTGTTGACCTTATTGTTGTGATTAGAATTGAGCCTCAGCTCCCCCCAGAGATGACCTCACCTTATTCCACACTGCACCGGGATGCTGGAGGTTATTCAAAACTTACTTCTTTCCTCCTTCCTATTCCTTGCTGATGTTGTAAACCTCTGAAACACACACACACACACACACACACACACACATATATATATATATTATTTTATTTTTTTATTTTTTTTTCTGTTTCCTGTTTCTGCTTTTTTCCCTGCTTCTTTACATGTTACTCAATCTAATGCTATACTTTCAAGATTATGTGTCAGAAGATGTTCAGCTTCTATTAGATTGTTACTCTTTTTTGTGTGGCATTGTGCAGAAGGGCTTGTGTGAGTGTGTGGACCACAATATATACATATATAAAAAGACTCAAGGACAAACTGTACTTTTGTAACTTTTTATATCCTTTTTCAGCAAATCAATGCGGCATGTTATTTATATGCAGTCTATTTTAGTTAACCCTTGCGTAATCTCCAAATACAAAGCACACACAAAGATACTCAGGCAAACTTGCATTACTCTTTTGAGTTCATCTTTTTTTGTTTCCACATAACCTACAAATAAACACAAGGTGAGAAACGAGAAAAGATAAAAGAAAAGAAAAACAATGCTTTTACAAAAAAGTGTTGAATATTTTGTTTACTCTTCTCACCGGTTTGTTTCTCCTTGTTGCTAGTAGGAATCACAGATCTTTCAGTCTGTGCCGTTCCGTGGAAGCCTTTATAGATGTAAAGAAAAAGTAAAAGTGGAGCATCATGAAGGCATGGTGTTGGATCAAAGCCATTCATGAATATTAGCTAATTATTCACTGACCAAGGCATTGCTGGTGGGTTTTTTAAAATATGCTTTTTACGTCTTTATAACCACAGACACAATCTCAGCCACTGCCACTGAATTGCAGCAGTCATATCAGAAGCTGAGCAAATAAAACATATTTCTGAAGTTATAGAGTTTATGAGGTTAAATAGGAGAAAATGTGTTTTTGTTATGCGACAGAACTACAAAGTTCCCACTGCTTAAGACTGATGTACAATTTTGTTAAAGTACAGTACATGGTATTCACAAATGCTTTTAAACCCTTACATAGTGATCTAAGGCATGCAAGATATTTCTACTCTGGTTATTTGGTCCAATTCCCATAACAACAGGTGGGTTCAGAAAAAGCACAGTTTGATTTTGCAGGTTTGAAACAAATAATATGACTAACTGAGAGGATAATCAATGATTACCACGTGCTGAGAGAAATTGGTATGCCACTCTTCTAAAACCATTTGCACTTACTGTATTGATGTGCTTATAAGCAAAGCTGAGAAGAACTCACTTCAGTGGCATAAGCCACTAAAACTTTGTTTGTACTGCAGCTTGTTTGCTGGAGCTCACTCAGTGGTATTTCTTAGTACATGATGGTGGCATGCCCATGACTACTGAATTGTGGTTACCTGTCTGAGGGTAATAACTGCAGCATGGCAGTTCAAGGTTGCATCATTTTCACTACAGGACCATTGGCTGACTGGCCCCGAGTGGCACATGAACTAGGGGGAGGGGGTATAATGGAGCACCACCAGCAGGTGAAGGTTGCAGAATTGCGGATTTAGTTGCAGCCTTTTGGTTCCGCTAAGAGGAGGAGGCTGCTGGTGGCGGGAGACATACAAGCCTGTCACACCGGTTTGATGTCCGCTCTGCTTATCGGGGGGTTTCCAGCTCAGAGACATAGCTATGAAGCTATGTCACTATGGAGGACAGGAGAAGAGAGGTGAGGTGAGGTCATGGCATGCACATATATTGGATCGAGGGAACAGATAATGGTATAATGGTTACAGTAGTGAGAGAGGAGGACAGCTGTGGAGCAATGGCAGTAAAAATGGAGATGGAGAGGTGGAGGGCTGGATGCCACCAGGGGAGCGTTTCGGGCATAAGAATTCCTCTGTAGCCTCCCACTGCTGCCAGCTTAGTGATAACATGCATGACTACACCTAAGGTGAAAGGAGATGGGAAGATGAGGCGAGAGTCAGGGTGGGAAAAGCGGGGCAAAATTGACAGATTCAAAAGAGCAAAGTGGTCTGAAAGCCTTCCCCATCCTCCCTCCTTCCCTCTCTTGCATCCCTGTCGCTTCTCATAGGGGAGCCTGCTAAGGACCTTAGCGTCCATTAAAATTGCAGCATGTTTACATAAAATGAACACAGGCTTGTGCTGTCTTTACCTCCTACCTCATCTCACCCTCCTACATAACACACACGTACAAAAACAGAATTCTGTTTATTCACTGATGTACAGCAAATGCTTTCAAATGTAAATTAACATGCAGTTTAAAGCCTTTATCCTCGATCCTTCTGACACTGTACAGACCTGTCTCTCGTAAACTCCCAGTGACCCCCTTTCCTGTAAATTAAAACAGTCAGAATATGCTGCAGATCAGAAGCTCTTCCACATTGCTTATAATCATTTTCCTTAGCTGGATAGTGTTGTGTACAGTACAGTAAACAGCTGCAAAGTCACGCACATACACAAACACGAGCGCATGCACATCGTTCACCTATCAGCTCCCGTATTAATGTCGTACCCTGTTGCGTAGCTTTTGAATGATTCAACACGGTCCATTTGCTGTCTGATTCCTTCTGTCAGGGTAGTTTTCTCGATATTCTGCTGATGATGCCCTACTGCTTGCTCTCTCTCTGCCAGGGAGCTGTGGGCTTGATGCCCTCATGCCTATTTACCCTCCCAACCTCTTCAGCAGCATCTGATGGTGCATAGAGCATCAGTGATGGCACAGAGAGTCTGGAGGGGAGAGATGAAGAGATGGTGAATGTCGAATACAAAAGAGCAGAAAGAGAAAGGAATGAGGCCATGGATGATGAAAAAAAGACATGAGTGCTTCATTGATGAAGGAAGAATGTGACAAATGAAAGGGAGTAGTTTTACGAGGGGGTGCTCATCGTGATAAGGCCCTCCTTGTGGTGTATTCTCTGCCAAATGGCTGAGGTGCTGCTTTTGGCAGTGCCTCTAACAGGGCATGCCTCTCTGCTGGAGTGGCGGGCTACCATTATGGCTCTTTCAGTGGTTCAGGTTGGACTAACCCTGCGTACTTAATGACTTTTATGTGGAGAAAATGTTCAAACCTTGAAGTAACTTTTTTTCTGCAGGTGCATTTGATGAATGTATTTTAAACGAATGAAATACATGTCATAGCATCACTGAAATCACGAACAGAGGAATTCTGCTCATGGAAAGCAGTCCTATGATTATCTGCCCTACTAGTTCCCCTGCTGTTAGTTAATAGCAAAACTAAGATGACCAGAGGTTTGTGGACATCTGTTCTTTTTTAACCCAATCTCCTCAGATTGGCTTTATTAACAAATGACAGATGTAATTACAGCAACCAAACCACAGTTTTCTGGTAGTTTTCTGGCAATCCATTCACTGATTCTTCCATCATCCGTGCACTGTGGTCGTGGATTAGCTCTAATCATCGCTGTTGTATTATGTAATCCACTTCAAAGAGAAGTCCATTATAATTTAAACTACTATAATCTGATCTCATTTCCTCGCTGTCATCTCAATTACTGTATCATTAGGCTACTTTCTTAAGGCATATTCTGTGTGTGAGTATTTTGCAATTAAATTATCTGTTCGGTTCTGTTAGATTTTCAGTAGTTACAGGAGTCGTTGTGATGCAAACACGATACTGCTTTTTGTCAGCTGGTCCATTTAGGGGTCACCACAGCAGATCATCTGAATCCATCACACCCTCTGTCCCACCAACCCTCTCTTTGCAATGTCTGCAACCATCTGTCCTTTTCTCTGTTCCTTTCACCTGCATGTCCACTGAAGTCTGCTGCAATCACCATCCTAACCTCCCTGCGGACACTTTACCATTTCATCCAGTTTACTTCAGAATTTTACTTTCTCTTCAGACTGATGGAGCATACGCATCCACCTTATTTAATATGTATACCCCATCCAACTTACAGTGTGGGGCATACACACACATGCTCTTTTCACCTTCACAATATACTCTTACTCTTACATACTCTTCCTTAAAGATTACCTTTTCTTCATTTCTCTTTCTCTACACAGTGATAGAATAGTTTGGATCCATCTCCAATGCTCCCGGCGTTGCTTCCCTTCCAAGTGCTCTTCTGCACGTATCGACCTTCCTTCTCTCCATCATGTCAGCCATCATCATGTACCAACATTTAACCTCTATACAGATATTTGGTGTGACAAGGTACTACTCCCTGAACACAGACAGAAGAAGTCAGTTCCACCTAGATTTTACCGTGTGCGCTTCGTATTACCATTCTTCATAACCATTTTGAGAAAATTCAAATGGTTCCTGAAAGTAATTTGTAATTTTACGTTTAGAAAATAAGTCCATTAGGCCTGTATAACTCTTGGTCAATAAAGGGTTAAAGTCCCTAAACTCACTTCCACACTCGTGCCTTTCCTCCTATCTCACTGCTTCATCACATGCCTTAATCACATCACGTCCTCTTGCTTCATCTTCAGCTAACAGTGGCCTTACCCTAACCCTGCCTAACATTAACCCCTCTATATCAGTTTGCAATGGTACCCTGTTGGCCAGCAGCACCAGAGGCTCCAACAGCTCCGGTTTAGAAATCTCATCCTTGATGATCCACATGTTTGTGCCAAAGACATGAAAGAAGTGAAACTGCAGCTGTCAGTTCGATAAGTGACTTGTAATGCTAAGTGGTTTGATTGGTCAGTAAGATAAGAAAAGTGCTGTATAAATGCAATCCATTTACCATAAATGCTGTACAGTAAGTGTGGAGTGATGATATGGACCATTAGCTGTGCAATACTCTCCTTTTTTTGAAAATCTATGATCTCCTGTGGGGAAGAAAGCTTATTACATCAAAAAAGCCTGCTGACTACCGTTTTTAAAAATGTCAAAATACATCCATTCACAGATGCTGAATAATGGACAGCTCAGTATAAGTTTAAACTTCGTATGTATTTCACAAATTTTTTTCAAATTTCTGAAACTAAGATTAGATTATAAGAAAAAAATGTGTTAAAGATCCTCAAAAGTGCAGTTTAAGGAAGCTCTCATAGCATTTATAACATAAAGACAAACTAAGTTACCGTTAACTGTGGTGAAATTTTAGATTAAAATATTGAAGGAAAATTTGACCCCATTATCCTTCACGGGACGAAAACCAATCATTAGAGAGCCATTACATGGATATCTAATGCTGCTTTGGGGGAGAAGGAGCAGGGAAGACGTAAATGAGTTTGTGCACACTAATAGGCTAAGGGTAATCATTTTGATTTGCATGCTTTTAGGAATTTGGAAAAATAATGAGATAAGCTATCAAGTGAAAGAATATACACAGAAGCAATGCTCCCCAAACAAAAATAATATATTAAACAAAAATCAATTAAATTTTGGCAAGACATGATAAGAGAAAAATTAAACCAATCCCCTTTATCAAAGCCAGACGTCATTGCAATTACGAGACTTAGAAGATGGAAATGAAGTCCAGTTAGGAATGTTATTGAAAATGAGTACCAGGATTTGTATCGTCCAAATGCCAATGTTCTCCTACAACAACTTGAAGAAGACTTTTAAGGACACAAACTATTAATATGTAAAAAGTATGAAAGGCATGATGCCCTGCAGCATATGCATCAGAATAAGACTTAACCATCCGAGTCACTGGGAAACACATGGCTCTTCTCTGTAATTACGGTAATAAACAAAGAGGCCCAAGATTGCAGCTTGTCTGTTGAAGAGGCTGATAGTTAAATTAAATGTAAAGACTGCTTTTGGTTTTACCCGATACACAGTATTTGAACACTGATACACCACAACAGTGGATTTCAAATCAAACATTCAAGGTCTGTTTAAGTGCAGACTTTCAGCTTCATTCTAGGAGTTTAATAAAAAATTGGAACAGACTGTTGAGGAAATAAAGTTATTTTTATACCTAGCCTCCCATTTTCAGAGGCTCAGAAGTAACTGGACTAGCTAACATATCAGGATTGTTTTTAATGCTTAAATGAAAATCCTTTGCAGTCACTGATTGCCCCAAAATCCTGGACTCATGGACATCACCAAATGCTCTCTCTTCCTTGGAGATGGTCTGTCAGGCCTTTACTGCTGCTACCTTTGGTTGCTGCTTGTTTGTTAGTCTTGGAATTGCCTGTGGGTAACTGAAAAACATCCTCTGTTGAGCTTAGATCAGGTGACAGTCTTGGCCATTGAAGAATATCACATCTTTGCCTTGAGAAACTCTTGGGTTGCTTTTACACTCTGCTTTGGGTTATTATCCATGTGTGCTGTGAAGCACGTTTGGTTGAGTCTCATCAGTGAGTATAGTCCTGTACACTTCACAATTCATCCTGCCTCTTCTATCAGCAATCACCTCATCAGTAATTACTACTGACCCAGTTCCAAAAGCACCTATACATGCTCATGCTATAATGCTGCCTTCACCAGTTTTGACAGATAATGTGGAAGGCTTTGGATCATGAGCCGTTTCTCTCCTTTGCTGCACTTTTCTCTGTCCATCCTTCTGGCACAAGATCATATTGGTTTCTGTCTAAAGAATTCTTTTCCATTAATGTGGAGGCTCAGAGTCTAATCTGACCTCTTATTCTTTAGTGTAACCAGTGGTTTGCACCTTGCAACCCTCTGTATTTACATCCATAAAGGTGTCTCTTGACTGTAGACTTCGCCTACCTCCTCAAGACTGCTCATTTGATTGGATATTGTGAAGTTGTTTCATTTAACTGTGGGAATAATTCTGCTATCACTCACTCACTCTTCTGCTGATCAGTGTCTTCCTTCTTTTTAAGAACGATTCTAAATCGGTCTGCTTCAGTTTTTGCTGTTTCTCCAAAAGTTTGTTTTTTTTCAGTGATGGCCTCCATCACTTGCATCAACATCTCTTTGGGCCTCATACAGAGAGTTCCAGTGAAAAGTCCAAAACTTCAAGCCCAACGCTTGGCATTAACTCTAGATCTTTTATCTACTTAATTTATCAGTTAATTGCTCATCAGTTAATTATCCGATTACTTTTGAACCTTGGAAAATGATATATGCAAAACAAGGACTGCTGAAAGTCTCCACTTTAATCGTATCTCGCTTGATCAGTGTGGTGATGTGCAGAGGCAAAACTACAAAAATTATATATTTGTCTAAAAACTTCCTTTTTTTGACTAAAATCAAAAAAGAGAAAAGGGGAATCTGTGTTTAAAGGACTGCTGAGAGGCAATTAGCACTCAAGCACAGATATTTGTCTTAATGCTGATAAAATTTTAGAATCATTCAGTGTGTCATTAATTTGTGAACTTTGGGGTTTAGACAAAGTACTTAATTACCTGCTTTAATTACCGCAAGGATTCTTGGAATTCGTGTGTGGATGGACTCTGGTATACATTTTAGACAGAACCGGGTTAAACAAATATGATTTATGCAGAAAAAACACCTTCCTGTGTTTGTTGACACTTTTGTGTCAACTTTTATTTTGTCTAAAATTTTAAAATGCATAATTTTTCTTATTTTTGTTGTTGAAAAAACATTTTGGAAATACTGCTTTTATAGAGGGTACTTTAAACTAATGTAAATGTCTGGGTGATAATTGATCGGTCATGCCAGATAAAATAGGTTGCATTTGGTCTCGCTGAAGGTTTCGCAAATGTTAAAAACACAATGTTTACCCATTTATTTGAACCTTTAAAGTTTAAAGCTCTTAAGATAATACTTCACACTGCAGAGTAAGTTACATCAGCGACCTGTCAGATGTATTGAAATCCCAGAGCCACCTGCTGCCACCTCAAGACAAGACAGTATAGCAAGGACACTACAGCTGCTGTTCTTCTTCTTTGTCATGAAGGCACATCTCACGCTGATACAGTGTATTTCATTTCAATCAGTGATTGCAGCTCTGCCAGTTACTGCCTCTGTCAAGTAGTATACAAACAGGACTGGGCCTGTGTCATTGGATCCCCAATTCTGCCTTCCTGTGGTTCTTATATATCTTATAACAGTGATATATACGTTTACTATTAGTTGTGGTATTTTTCTGTTATTACGAATGATTCTGGGAGACATCAATAACCAATTTAGACAGTGTACCATTCATGTATTACTGCAACTTTCTAATTAAGTATAGCTGACCTTAAGAACACTTTGGATGCATTCAAAGGGTATAAGCTGAAGGTCATCAGTGCTCATTTTAGTGCCAGACTGGTTCTAAAACCTGCAGACTAGTGTGAAATACATGGCCTGTTTTCGACTGGGTGAAAAAGATTCACTGCAAAGAATAGAATAGCCTCCTTTTGTCATATCACCCATCAACCTATTTCCTTTCTTTTTCCAGCTCATTCAGTCCTTCCTAGTTTAATTTGCTCCTTAAATCACCTCCCGCTGCCTCTCCTCTCTCTTCCTCTCCAATCTCTGGATGTTTATTCGTTTATGAGAGGAGGTTGGGAACAGCAGGTGCGAGGCCTGCACAAAACACCAGAGAAGTGATTGAATTTGGTGTGGGCAGTAAATTGTGTGGACATATGCGCACTGCACAGCGTGGAGATGGGCACAGGGCAGTGTGGATGCATATCTCTGTCTGGCTGTATTGCTGACAGGGCGCAGAAACCACAGAGTAGGGGTGCCAGGCGGCATCAGAGAGCGAGTGAGCGAAAGAGACTGAGGATTGGGACCTGACATAGTTTCAGAGTCTCTGTCTCTATAATCTGACTCTTAAATTGTCGTGGATGTTTTCTGCCATGTTGCAGAAAGAGAAGAAGAGAGCTGAGTGTGTTTTGGGGAAAAGTAAAGAGGAGTGAGAGCATTAGGACCGTCATGCAAACCTTCAAGTGTCTTCTGTGGCATTCAGGAAAATGTTCTCCACAGTCCTGAGCCCGAGTCTTTCCACGGCCCCACAGGACGCCTCCCCTGGCTGAGCTAATTGATCAGATTACAAACCTTTGCTTCTTTCACTCTAATTAGCATTAGTGCGCCGTCAACTAAATAGGTCGGGAGCAGGTCTCGGTCCTCGACTCTTGCAAGCGATTAAGATCTTTTGCCACAGCGGTGACTATGGTCATAACTTCATTAATGACTTGGATGACTTTTTCCAACTCTGCTGGTCGCAGTCCCCCTGGGGAGGTTACGTCTGAAATTTGCTTCCCTGCAGCATAACGATCTTTGACTAGATTTAGCAGGCTTCTAGTTTTACTTTGTAGCTGTTTAGATGTATGCCAACCGTATTGGTTTTGATGAATCATGTTTGTTATCGTGATCATCCTCTCACTGATAACTATGGTGTTAGAAACTATCATTTTCATCAGCACAAGCATGGCTGTAATCATTCTGATTTCGCCAGTGATTATCATTAGAGACATTCTCATCTTCCTCAACATCTACATCTCTGTAATTGTCTTCCTCCTCCCCCTCTGTAACACTATATACTCTTCCTTCCTCACATTTATCACTGTCTGAGTTCCCACCCAATCTCTCTTTATGGTTATGGCCATATGCACATATTCTGGTCTTTTCTGTAATTGCTAGTTTGGATTTAAAGCTTCTTTATGAATGCTAAGCTGTGCAAAACACTGTCTACCACTGTGAGCGAGCCATTTATCCTATAAACCAAGCTAGATTAAACAAATTTGGTCTCAGTTTGTCCACACTGCACATGCTACACTGCAGACTGGAACCTGACGTGCTTCCCATTTAAATGAATCTAATAGCTGTGAGTGCTTGTATGTACGTTGGACAAGATGTTGCTCTCACAATTCATTTCACACTTCGTTAGCAAGTGAAATTGTTGGTTGGATATACAGTATAGGAGGGAAGATCAATATATTACAGTCAGGTATTAGCGCTGCAGTCAGACACGGGCATCGGGGTTCGACAGATTGTGTAAACACCATTTCAGAAACACAATACGAAGTGCAGGGCTATGCCTCACAGCACACATACACACACTTACATATAGTTTCCTGGGAAATAAAGAACACCCAGAAATTCACAGACACACACACACACACAGACTTTTTTCTTTCAGTCCCCCAGTAATTTGAATGGAGTAAATCATCATTGTGTTTGGGAAGGAGATTGATGGCCAGGCTCAATGGTTTGGCCACCCATTCTATTTAGAACAGTGGGTCAGTCGGCCAGTTACGGATCCAACCTCTATTGTTGCCACCTGACATCACTATTCATCATCACACAGTCTGCATCCTGCCGCTGCTGTCTCAGGGCACAAACTGCTTTGTGTGGTACTTTGTGTGCATGTTGCAGGAAATGTGGCAAAAAGATGTATGTACTCAGAGGCTTTTGATGTATTAAAATGAATAACGGTGTAAATAACTCGTCCTTTAATGACTTGGGGTGTATTAGAACTGCACGGGAGAGTTTAACGCTTCATTGTGATGTAGCATGTATGGAATACATGTTATTTTATTATCTGCTCCTTTTGTTGCCTGCCTAATACATTTTGTAATTTAGGTTCTGTAAAGAAAAAATAATATTATTATATAACTTTTACAATAATGTGATGCTTATATTTTGAATGATCAGATTTAGCGTGTACTGGAGATATTCTGGTCTTGTTGTTTTCTTTTGTTAATAGGTTTTTAACTGATTTTCCAGACAATTTAGTCTGAAACGCTTTTTATTTATATTGCAGAATTGAACTGTAATTTGAATAGGAGTATGCCTCAAAAGTAACACATCACATCAGTGTTTTGTAATTTATTATGTATTTTTTATTACATTTGACACAATATTTAGGTTTATATTGAAATTTGTGTCCAGTGTTGAATTAAAGTTCATTTTTTGGGGGGATAAGATGGATAAAAGGAGACAGGAGAGTAGAGAGACGGGGATGACATACAGGAATTGGTCTGGGATGGATTCAAATCAAGCTCCTTTAAGCTTAAAGGCTGCCCAGTCATCGTATTACAGCAGCTGCTCGTGGAGTTATTTTAACACTTTTTCAAACATGTTCAAATTTAGTAATAAAATATTTCAGGCTTTGCAGGGGTTCCTTCTTTAACTTCAAAACCATTTTAAAAACAATGTGAGCAGTGCCCAGTAGACTTCTGGCGGGTGTGCCCACCAAAGGTCTGCTCACCTGCTGGTTAAGGTTTGAGTTAGGCTTGCAGTGTATGTCATTATATGTCTGCCCGTGCCTTGTTAAGTGATAACCTATAATTTAGTGTCTCGAAAATAGTGCGTCATTGTCCAGCTGTTATGATGTTGGGGTATGGGCAGCTTCCACGAATCCACCCAACTACATACGAGTGTTGCACATTGTTTCCTTCCTCCTGCAGTTGACAAACAGACTCATCGCTGCTGGTGTGACCAAAAAATTGAATTTGAGTGTAATGAGATCTCTAACAAGTTGAGCTAATTTTATAAACTCACTCAAATGACGCCAACACCAAAGAACATTTTACTTTGGATGTGTTAATAGACACTCTTAGGGAGCTGCAGCAGTTTGGAAATATTGAAGTCTTAAACATTTACAATTTTTGCTGTGTTCTTGCATGTTTGATTATATTCTCCTACGTGACTTTGCTCATATTTGTTCATTTATTTGTGATGCACAGTCACTATTCATAGAGCTATAGTTATTTATAACATTTCCTGTTTTTTCATTGTTATCATTTTATACTGCTATGCAGTTTCTGTGTAAATGTCACAACTTATTCCCTGTGACAGAGAGCAGTGTGTTTTGAAGAGAAGCTGTGCAATGATAATGGCCTTGCTAGATGTGTTTTACTGAAGACTGCTTACACTTACTTGCTTCAAGTTGCCTTTGTTTTCAACAGTTTCCACTAGCAACCTAAGCTGAGCTGCTAATGTTTTTATATAGTTACAGTTTTGAGGAGGAGGTAACAACATAGCCCGAAGTATGGGTAGAAATCTGCATATGTACTCACCGTAGTAAAGAGCACAACTTCTTGACACAAAAGCTTTAAGTGGGTAGTAGAAGTGTGGACAGGGTATGAGGGAAGTATAAAGATTTCATGACAGCCAGGATTGTGTCTTCTTCACCTAAAAAAGACATGACACTGTGAAAGAACTGTGTGTTGAGTGTCTGGCCTCTTTTTGCCCCGTGTTACTCATAACCAGGCAGGACATTTCCCATCTGCAGGTTGTACCACAGTCATGTTTCTGATGCTTCATTTTCTGTCAGCTGGCTCAGTCAGAGTTTGATTTCAGGGTGAACTCCCTTTCTCAGTCCCCGAAAAGAAGGAAGTGAGAGGGAGAAGAGAGAATCCTCCAAGGTCACTTTTGGTGTCTCTCCACTGGAGTCAGTGAGTTCCTGACAAGCCAGAGACAGGTTCAATTTCTCGCTGACTGTCAGGAGCTCCCTGTTTTTTAAATGCCTGTGAGACAGATATAAGCAGAGGAAGATGTTGCCTGACTTTTCAGTATTATCTGAGGGGCATTCTTTTCTCCAGCCTTATCTCTCTGTCAGTAATGGGCCTTCTGTGATTCCTGCCAGATATCTGCTACGGATGGACTGGTAGGCTGGCAGATAGAGCAAAGCTTTCCCAGATACTGTAGATCTAGAATGGGCTGTTTTTCCACGTGTTCCTGCCCCTCGGTGATTGGTAAAGCTGGGTGACCGGCAGTTTGACAGGCACCGCACCTCTGCTTCTTAGTAAAGTAGAGGAGGGAAAAACAAGAGTGGGAGGAATGAATGATCTGAGGCGATGGAAGTGTTGCATGGTGAACTATCTTTGACCACCCCCTCAATCAAAAGTACAGAAAAAAAGGCATCTTTTTTTGCCAGGTGTGATGAGGACATGCATCACAGAGCTTTGATCTGACAGATCATGGACGTCTTCATCTGGCCCTCCTGGCTCTGAGCTTGTTGCTGCTTTTATTGTTTTGTGGAACAACCCACTGAAGGGTAGGATGCCATGTCAAAACTGTTTTTAGAGTCTTTGACGCTAAAGAGGAATGGAAACTTCAAAGACAGCAAACTGTGTGTGCCTGTGTGTGCCTGCGTGAGTGCAAGAGTGACCTAAACAATGCTGCCCTCCTGTTGACAAATTAATGATAAATTAATTGCCTGGTGAGCATGTGAACTTACAGTCTTCAAATTCTCTACAGGATAACCCCAACCCCCCCAAAGCAGTTTATCCGCCTTACAGGCTCTGAGTTAACTCTACAACTCTTCATTTTACTTGACTATGACCGATTAATGTTTGGGGAATTAGGGAGGAAATGCAGAGGGGTGGAGTGGAAGGGCTGATAAGAGAGTTGAAAGCAGCAGTGGGGAATGGAGTGGTACCAATAGGCAGGACTCCTGCTGTCTCCTCTTTAGGGAGATCCCTACTAGTGCTGTCCCTACTGCAGTGTAAGGACAGGCTCAGCCAGGGGTCTTTGAAGTACTGCTCTCTTATTATATGGATGAACTCCTTTGTGCTACTATTATATATGCAACGCACCATATCGGAAGACAGCTCCCATCCTTCAAAAAAAACTACAAATCTCTGCAGAGCCCAGCTGGCCGTGCAGAAAGGCTAAAGCTGTGAGGGACTGAGAGATTCTCAACATCATTGCTGTAGTGCTTTTATATTTTCAGATGTTTGGCTTACCACTCGAGAGACACAGAACAGCCTCTAATCAAAACACTCATTATAAAAAAGCTTTGGACTGCATTTTACTCCTGCGGTGGTTGAGATTGGGTTATCATTGACATTTAGCTTGATCTCGATTTCGTGCTATGTAAATTACCAGCTGCTGCAAGAAGAAACAGAATGCAACATGGAGATATCATGCCAAGTTGGTGTTAACCCCTCTTCAGCTCTGACACCGCAGCTGACATCTGTGTGTGTGTGTGTGTGTGTGTGTGTGTGTGTGTGTGTGTGTGTGTGTGTGTGTGTGTGTGTGTGTGTGTGTGTGTGTGTGTGTGTGACAACTCATTTGACTGGTTTAGTGACTTCATACAATCAAAGCCGTCCCTACGAAGGAAAAAAGTAAATCAATTAAAATAAAATAAACATTAATACAGATTAATAC
Source organism: Rhamphochromis sp. 'chilingali' (assembly GCF_963969265.1). Taxonomy (NCBI): domain Eukaryota; kingdom Metazoa; phylum Chordata; class Actinopteri; order Cichliformes; family Cichlidae; genus Rhamphochromis; species Rhamphochromis sp. 'chilingali'. Next base: position 15,924,117 of record NC_137935.1, read on the forward strand.
ATGCCAAAAAAGAAGTGAGCATCTGCTGCAATCACAGTGGAAAGTTGTCTTACATCCATCTGACTGATGTCGTTAATTATATGATTTAGTGCAATTTAGAGTTGTAAGTAACAATTATTTTCATTACTGATGATTTTTTTTCTTGAAAATGTGATTGCCCAGGAAAATAGAGCTGCCACTGATTTTTTTCTTTGTCTATCCAACAGCCCAAAACACATTCAATGCCTTAATTCTTCATGGCATATATTCAACAAGGTGCTGGAAACATTCTTCTGAGATTTTGGTCCATATTGGCACAACAACTTCACACAGTTGCTGCAAATTTATTGGCTCTACATCCATGACGTGACTCTCGCATTCCACCACATCCTAAAGGTGCTCTACTGGACTGAGATCCAGTGACTGTGGAGACCATTTGAGTGCAGTGAACTTCATTTCATGTCCAAGAAACCAGTTTAAGATGGCACGTTATCCTGCTGATACTTAGGAGCCCAAGATGTGCCAAGGAAACATTCCCCGCACCATTTCATCACCATTAGCAGCCCGAACCGTTGATACAAAGCGGGATGGATCAACGCTTCCATGTTGTTTAAGCCAAATTCTGACCTAACCATCTACATGCTGCAGTGCAGAGTCTCATCAGACCAGGCAACATTTTTCCAATCTTCTACTGTCCAATTTTGTTGAGCCGATATGAATCAAAGCTTCAGTTTCCTGTTCTTAACTGAGAGGAGTTGGACTCGGTGTGGTCTTCTGCTGCCCATCTGCTTCAAAGTTGCACATCTGTGTTCGAGGATGCTCTCCTGCATACCTTGCTTGTAATGAATGGTTGAGTTGCTGTTGCCTTCCTATCACATCTTCTCTGACCTCTGACCCCAATAAAAGAACTGCCATTCACTGAATATTTTCTCTTGTTTGGAAAAGCTGTATAGATGTGAGCATACCTGAGGATTCCCGTAGTGCAGCATAGCCATATGCAATCAAGTGTTTGGTAGTCAGCTTGCACTTTTGTGCTGTAGCTGAATAACTATTTATTTTTACAGTAAAAGTGCTGTTATTACAGTGTGTTTTGACTTTGCTTATACCTTTAATGGCCTTTTAAACACGTTTTGCGTGGCTCTCTGGCTGTGGGGCTATGCAGACTTTAGTGTAAATCACCTGAATACTCCCCTGTGTGGCATGATCTCAACACAAACTGAATGTTATAACCTTCACGAGGTTGGATTTATTGCCGGGCTGTTGCATTGGATTGCACTAGGTGTACCATTAAAATGGTAATTCAGTGTAAGATGAAAATGGCAGTCTTTGCTGTAAATGTTTGAAGCCAAATAGAAGATGTAACAACAGGGTGTGGGGGGTGTTCTTGATATCCTTGAGTTTTATAAGGGCTCTAAAACAAGTCTGAAACTATTCTATATTCACAACACCAGAAGTATGTTTAATAATTCACCTAGATAGTTTCCTCCTTTTTATATCTCTCCATCTCGCTCACTCTCTTTCTTACGACCATTTGCAAGGTCAGTGGGTGCAGAAGGTTGGGCTTTAGTTGTGTTTTTCCGTCGTCACTCCTCAGAGTGGCAGGCTGCGACAGACTTAAATAGGGAGGGAGAGAGAGAGAGTCTCCACAAATATAAGATCTGTGTCTGTCGGGGAGCAGCGGCATGCTTGTAGTGCGCTTAGTTTTTAAGTCTTGTTTCTGAGTAATAACTGGGCAATAAACGTTGTGTGGAATTTCTATAACGTGCGCAAACCCACAGTGTAAGGGGACGCACTTTTACTCACAGGCTATTTATTTCCCGGCTGACGTGGGAGCGAGAGAGCGCTGGCTAAACTGTCGGCTGGGCATCTCTGCGCGCCGGGAAGAAGAGGAGAGAAAGCAGCGTTGACCTGCTGGGATTTAAAGACATCCGCGTTATTGTTTGTATTTTCTGTGAGGTCTCAGACTCCGGCTCTCTCCTCTGTGGGTAGACTACACACTCAGTTGCGATGACTGTACTGAATTATCCGCCGGCTGTCTGTAATTTCTCCAGCGAAACCAGCCCCACCGCCACCCGCCCTTAGAATAAAGCTGCTGTAAAGCGAGTCAGCACCGTCGCCGTTGTCTAACAGCTGGGATTTTACACTTTACCATGTCTTGAGACGTGGAAGGGAAGCTGCAAAGATGATGACAGTGAGTATGGATTCGTTTAAATGACAGTGATGTTGCATCGAGACTACTTTTAGCTCATCTCCCGGCTTCGGCTTTAATTTTGACCGATAATGGTGGTACTGAGTAGGGGTCAGCTTGGTCACAGTAGCGGGTGACATCCGCGGTGTGATTGTGTGATATCTGGGCGTTTCTGTCACCGCTGTTGCCGGGGGCATCGGGTTCCTCCTGGGACTTTTTTGGGAACATTACATCATTTGAGTAGCCTATGAATGACTGTGCAAATTGAAGAAACACATGCGGGTTGCCTTTATTTATTTATTTCTTATGACGTGAGTGCTGTCTTGTTCCAGTCGGTGTTTCTGTTTCAATAAATATGTTGCCAGATGTAATCGTGCGGCTGCCACGCGTGGAGAAATGTCACTTGGTCTGAGCTCGACGCACGCAAAAGACTGGGCGTATGCGATGATGCCCCTTTGGAAACGACCGACAGAGTTGTGAGAGTAGTCTTTGGCATAAATTAAAAGGCCAGCCCCCACACCCACCCCGAACACCCAAACGCCCGCCCGGCTGCTGCGGGATGGAGGGGAATAGGTGCAGCTGTCAATTTGCATGTATTCCCGTATTTTGTTGGCCGAATCCAGCCTATAGTCTGCCTGCGCTCGCTTAATCCCACGGCGGATCAGCTTTAGCAGCCCCAGTCTGCCCTCATACAGCGCCTTCCGCCTCTTTCTCTATTCTATTTTCTCTAAATACTTTACATGATTAAATTATTTTTAATCGGGCTCTCGTGACCGTCGTGTATCGACGCGTTAACGCGCAGACACCCGGCGGTGTTTGGAGGCTACAGGAAATGAGAATTAACACTTGAAGAAAAGGATTGGTGACCGAGATTTTGAAACGCGATCGTAGCTTGGATATAGGCTACTCTGCTTCTGCTTAGCGGTCTTTCCACGCTGGGGAGGAAAGCCCACCCAGTTCCTGAATCTATTTCTTTACTTATAAAGGGTGGCGAAACCAAAATGAAAGCCTGGTGAGGCTTTTCATGAGCAAGCCGGTAAGGTTGTTGTCTTCTGTAAGCTCCTGATAAACTGATCACGAATCCGAAAATACGAACAGCCTTGCTACATTTCCAAGCCTAAATGTTACACTGTGTTTTACAATCTCATAACAGTGACGGATGGCGCACTGGGCTGCTAAAAACGGCTCTAATCAATTACTATAGCATTAGCCCACAAGAGCGCAGGTATAGTGTCGTGCGCCCTTAAGTCCTCCCCCTTCATTTGTAAACACAAAGAAGCTCCTGGAGCTTTTCATGCCAGGAAACTGATTATGGGATGTTACATGTTGTTACTGTCTGGGAAATGAAACTAATGAGACGTTCTTGTGCTGAACTTGTTCATCACGCAGGGAATTAATACTAAATTTGCTCTCCTTCCAGTCAAACTGAAGGTCTCAACACCTCAGTGGCTATGCACTACACAACCAAAGTTTTCTTTCATAACATTGCTCTAACTAGGTAAGAACCACCTGCTGTGCTTCATGACAAAAATCTTATATTTTGTGTCCCCACTCCTGTATCTGGTGCAGACAGCATCCCTGCAGCAGCTCCTCTCCTATTCTCTTTGACCTGTTAGTATTTCACGCAGAAATGCAACGTCCTCAGCGGAGGGAGGCTTTATTTTTCTACACCACATCAGCACTTTTTATATCTAGTCTCTAAGATGCTGAGTCACATTCCCCCCCCCCCCCCCCCAGTGTAGATATTTTCTGCATGGTGTTGTGATGCCTGGTGTCTGCACAGGTGTGATCCAGTGGCCATGTCTCAAGAAAGCTTTTTGTCATTAAGATAATACTGTGTTAACATTTCTCTCTCATTTGTCTTCTGCAAGAGGCAAAACTACTGCAAGTCCTTGTGGTCTAAACCAGTAATCAGCAATCTTCATAATTAATTTCAGCTCATAATGCGGTCGCGTAGGAATGTGTCGTTAATTTCTCTTTGCCCTGGGAGAGATTTTGGTGCGCTTTGCTTTTCATTATGCTTTAAAAGTGTTGAGGCTCCATGATAATGTGCTCCTTTAGAGACAAGACTAACTCTGTGAGAGAAGGCTCAGGTCAAGTTGAGATTTGTGGACGGCTGTAAACACCGTCGACGTTTTCATTAGCTGGGAACTAATCAGTCAGGTGGAGACTGGGGCGCTGCGGGAGCATCGCAGTCAAGGTTAGAGATCCGCTCCAGACTCATCTGTTCGTGTCACAGTTTGGTGTGTTGTGTACTGACATGTCGTTGTCACTCACTCTCAGCTCCTCACTGTTTTGTCCCTGTGGAGCTTAGCAGACGTAGGAGGGAATGGCAGCATTTATTATTCTGAGATCTCTGGCCGCACAGACTCTGCCTTCGCTGTGTCTATGTGTGTCAAGCCATTAACGCATACACATTTAACAATGTACAGGAATGTAAAAGGAATGGGATTATCTGTTAGGCAAACAAGCAAGAGTAGGAGAGTCCAGAGCACTGCGAATTTAAGGCGAGAGGAAAACAAGTACAAAAGAGACAGTGACTGCAAAATGTTGTGCAGAAAGGAAGTTCCCTGCAGGACAGGAAGTTTTTGTGGTTGCCCGACTCAAACCACAATACCCGTGTGACTAATCTAAGTCTACACACTTCCCTAAATTCTTTTTGACGCCTCCTTTTTTTTTATGTCATTTCACTGATTCTGTCAGACCAACAACATGGCCCATGTTCCCTGTACCACATTTTTCTTTAGGGTACTGTCTCCCCAGTCCTAAATCTCTTTCTCTGTCTCTTCTTTTTTCATTACAGGATTATAGGGAGGATGGCATGGACCTGGGGAGTGACGCATCCAGTCGCTCCAGCTCAGAGTCCAACTCCAACAAGGTCACACCTTGCTCCCCTTCTCTTGACCTGGCTACTTTAGAGGACTACAAATCCTCCCCCTCTCTGGACCTGGTTACCTTAGAGGACTATGAGGAAGATGAGGACTACCAAGAGTATAAGAAGAAGGTGATAGAAGAGTGGGAGAGTGAGTATGGAGAGGACTATACCTCTCCACAGCCCTCTGGTGAGGGGGACGGCAGAGAAGGCATTGTGAGTGCTGACAGTGCTGGTGAAGGCTACAGGAAGACAGTGAACAGTCGCAGCCTTGCTGAAGAATTCCAGGATGTCAAGACCATCCCGCCCTTACCGGCCCCCAGCGGACGCACCGCCACGTCATCCGCAGCCGTCCCCGATGAACTGAAGCAAAACGGCAATCTGATTTTGCCTAGGAACAACCAGCCCCAATCTCCTGGCACACCGCAGGCAGGCACGGGGACTCCTAAGTCCAGCCACCGGAGCACCAGTCAAGGCAGGGGGAGTCGCAGCAGTGGCGGAGGCAGTGGTGGAGGAGGAGGAAGTGTGGGGACTGTGGGGATAATGCGAGGATACAGAGAAGAGGAAGGGGTAGAAGAAGAGCCTCTGCCCACCATGGACTGGGCAGCCCTGGAGAGACACCTGGCTGGGCTGCAGTGCAGAGAGCAGGAGAACCATAACCTCAACCAAAACCAGAACCACAACATGGGCAAGACCAACTACACCTCAGTGAGTGTGCAAGGATTTTTCTTTTTTGTATGTTATTTTTGGGAGTTGAGATTTTGTCCTCTTTTATCTATGTGTGTCAGAGGTCATCAAACATAGTGCACCGATGGGCAGCTGTAATCCAGCAGTTATCTGTGTCAGACGGACCCAGGAAACATGAGGTCAGGTTAGCTGGAGGAAGGTCGAGAGATTAGTCAGCTAATGTAGCGCTAAGCTATGTGGCCCAGCTCCTATCCATTATGGAAGTCTGTACAGCTGGAAGGAAATGAAGTGGGGCAGCAAAGCAACAGGGTTTCAGTTCATCTTACTTCAGATTCAACTGGATGTCCAAGAAGTACACAGATTTAGCTGAGACAACTTTAAAACTATAGATCTACGACTAAGAGTTCATACTGATGAGTCCTGACAGCATTGTAACAACGATTTGTTGCTGACCTTAGAGAGTTACGTCTGTCTAACCTAATTTCTACAAGTTCTAAAAAAATAAAACAGTTGTGGCCATGTAGTGTTTCTACCAGAAGAGGTCAGTGTTGCGTTGACATTAAGCAGAGAGGTGCCGTAGGCCTTTCATGCCTCACCAGCAGCACCAGCAGGAGAGGCTGTCATGATTCACTTACTAATTTATTGCATTACTCAGTTTAAATCACAGTCTCAGCCAGAGCTTCATGGTTTGTTGTCAGTTTATGGGTCCAAAAGGGTGTAACTTTAAAATATTTAGGGTGGGAGTGGGAAAAAATTGTTTAGAGCTGCTAGAGCTCCATCGCCAGTTGTCACAGAGTAAAACTAAGTGAGGGCAAATGAAAAGGCTGGATTGGTGTTCTCTATTGATGTGCAAGCACCAAGGCATTTTCCCCCGATGCGCACACATAATGGCTGCAACCTAGTGCTATTGTGAGTGTGTCGTGTGTGTTGTGCGTCTTTGTTTGTCTCTCCTGGAGGCCCTCTCTGTCTCCCTGAGGCATGTCAGGAATGCAGCGGGAGAAGTGGGGGATGAGCGGAAGGAAAGAGGGAATAAAAGGACAGGAGGAGGACCGGGCAGTTCAGGGCCACATTTGTGTCAATGTTCATTACCTGCTGTCCAGCTTAAAGTGGACGATCACCTCCTTAGAATGGGAAAAATCTGCTCCCTCTCTCTCCCTGTCTCTCGATCCCCTCAGGCAGTGGGCTGTGATATAATTGACCCGGGTGGAGGAAAATCTCTCAAAAGAGGGCCTCTGTGTCCACATGTAGCTACTACTTTCTCCATGCAGCTGCACAAGCACATGAAATCATGCATATGCTCCTCAGACATTTTGATCTTTGCTTGTGCCTTAGATATGAGTGCATCGAGGCTCGGAGTAGTAGATAAGAGATCAAGTGGTCTTGATGATGATAGTGACACAACATCCAACTATCTCTCCAGGAAAAGCCTGAGAAAAACCGGGCCTCAGATTTCAGTGCTCTAGATAAGAAATTGGAATTAGTGTTGTAATCCCACCAGAGCAGGGAGCAGAAGTGAAACACTGGAAAAGGCAGGAGATATAAAATAATATATCCTGGACAATCCCACTCTGCTTTTGCTATTTCTGCAGAACTATACCCATCAGATTTGACCACATTCATTAAAAACTAATAATAATTTGATGGTTTGGTTCCTTTAATCTTTCATTGTATCTCCAAGCTTCCATATACAGTAAAGGCCAGACTCTGTTAGCAAGCAAAAAAAAGGAGTCAAGTGCAAATTTGACACTCCCAAAAGATATCTTCGGTTTATTTCTGTGTCTGGGGTTGTTCAGATCTCTTAATTCTGAAACCTGCTGGTCTTGGCCAACACTCGGAAGAACAGAGAGACTGGTGCTTTTAAAATGTTGTTAAATATTTAGTCGTCCTGTCAAGCAGAACCCACCAGTGAACCAGTGCATCAGCTGGTGCACACAGGGGTGGGTCTGTCTGGTATGTCGCTGGAGGTCCAGTGGGATGGAGATATTCATGCTTCACTTGAGCTTCAAAAGCATCTAAGCCTTCAGAAAAAGACTGGGACGCAGTAAAGTCCACAACTAATAATCTGTAGCGGTCACTTTGTGTCTGAAGACTGGGTTAGTTAATGTGCTGTAGTAACAGAACTGAGTTTTGCTTCTATATATGTAAAGAAATGCGGAAAACATTCAAGTGTCAGTAAAATCAATGGTGCACTGAGTGCACCAGACTGGACACATAGAAGGCTTTTCTGCAAATTTATCCTGCTCAGTTCTCAGTGTCTTTGCTTTTCTGGTAGAAAATTACAGCTGAATAGTTGTATTAGCTACTACTAAGCCGTAGATTTATGGAAAATGTGATGGCTGCACTGTGTTCTATGCCATGAAAAGCTACAGTTATTGAGCACGTTGTTTTATTTCCACTTTATTTTGTATTAAGTCTTGTTGTTGCAGGTGTGTTTACTTAGGGTGTGGCTTTTGGCTCCTGTAATCTCAGCGTCTGCCTTTGGGCTACAGGCGTGGCGTCCGGAGAATTCATGGTGATGAGGGGCCCGGTGGATTTTTCAAAAGTTGTTTCTAATTAAATCTGGAGGCACGTGGCAAAGAGGGCTCCGCAGGGACCTCAAGTACACCGGGGGTAAATTACCTCTAACCCTGCATTTAGCTCTGCACTCCTGAAAGGTGAATGATAACATTAGTCTTCCTATCCGGACTTGAGGTTAAAAAAGCAGAAATGGGCTCGGGCTACATGTATGGTTATCCGCATGCAGAAATTTGCCTGTGTGTTTTCTGAGGTACGTGCTGGAGAAGTATTAAATCTGTGTCTACAGGCTAGTTCTTTTTCAATCTCAGAGTGCACACACCCAGACTTACTCACACAATTTGAAAACACCCCACGGGCAAACTGGCAAAAAAGAAAAAAATATAGGACCTGTGCTGACACCTGCACAAGCTTAAAAGTGCGAGCATGCTCTCTCTCTCACACACACACACACACGCACACACGCACACACACACACACACACACACACACACACACACACACACACACACACACACACACACACACACACCGTCATGATAAGGCTGAGGCATTTACTTCATATGTTTCACAGCATTTTGTCAACTCAAGGAAAACCAGTCTATGTTTTACTTTAGCAACATCCTGATTTGAATACTTGACACTGAGTTTGGAAAGCTGTAACAGAAAGTTGTTTTTGGAATCTGTCTCCCCTAACCCTCAGCCTGCCATGCCCCCCCCCCCCCTCCCCTCCCCCCCATATTACTGTAGGGTCTTTGCCTTACAACATAAAGCACTTTGAGGTAACTGCTGTTGTGATGTTGCACTATATAATTAAAATTGAATTGAACTTAATAATATGTCCTGTGAATGTGCTCCATCCTTATGTAAATTCCCAAGAAAATTGCTACAGTTCGCTTCTAAATCGTTGATAACGTAATCATAAATGGCTCATTACTGCATAACTATCAGTATGTGTGAGATTACATATTGCCAACAGTTATCTTAGGACAGATGTGATGATTCACCTTTGCTCCTCCCCAGCTGTCGGAAGAAGTAATAGGGTGATGAACAGAACCTTGTATCGCAAGTGTCGCTCAGGCACACCATATAAAGAGTAAAAAGGCCACAAGCCAGATGAAACTGTACAACTGTGGAGTGCTTTGCCCCAGAAAAGCACTCAAGGGCCGTGGAAAATAAAAGAATGTGGAGGAATCAGAGAGAGGTTAGAGAAAAGAGCAAAGAAAGAGATCGCTTTCTCTTTTTCTCTTTTTGCACTCTGTGTTTATGTACAAGTTCAGCAGTTGAACCATTCGCCAGCCTCCACTAACAACTTAACGACTACCTTCACCCACAACTCAGACTGTGCCACGTATAGAGGGAGAGAGGCGGCGGGTAAAAGACTAAAGAAATTGCAGGGTTTGGGAAGTCACGAGCACATTTATAAAGGCTATAAATAGGTACAAACAATCTGTATAAAGAGGTTGCACTAGAGTTACGTCTTGAATGGGGGAAACAAATCGGTGAGGCCTGAAATGAGCGATAGCTGTAATAAGCAAGAACCTGTCAAAGTGAACAGGAGCTCATAGGATGTGCATAAGTCCAGAATTGTGGTTTGAATAAAAATGGAGGCAGCCCAAATAGGAAAGGATAAAAAATGGTTAATATGTAAATGAGTTGGAGGAAACTTTAGAGATTGGGGGCATGGCTCTAACCAGGTGTAGAGAACTCGTGGTGGAGCACTAGTGTCTGGTTCAGCCTCCATGGCTTAACACTGCTCCAGCACTGTGTTTGAGTGTGTGTCCATGTGCAGATACCCGCTGAAACATGCCCAACCCTCCACACACCAAAGCTCGTACACACACTCACTCATTATACAACTCACTGCACTGTCTGTGCTTTAAAGTAAAGCAGTCTTCTGTCTCCTGTCAGTCCACACATGCACAAACTCAGCTCACTAAATCATATCAAAGGATATATTTGTATTCTCATAGTATCCTGAAAGTCTGCCAGTGCTGGCAGATGCTTTTTTTTTTTCCTTTTTTCTTTCTTTTTTTTCCGTGGAATATTTTTCATCTCAGCTTAACCTTGGATTCCTCACAGCAAGTCGGGCATTTAACTCAGGTAAAGAAGAATGTGATCAGTTTGTAAAAGTGTGCTCTGTTTCCAGCTTCTCAGACTTTTCCGTGTTTATACATTGTGATGTGGAAACAAATCTTTCATGCACAAAGTTGAATGAGTTGTTTGGAAAGCAGCTTTAAGTGTATTTATAACTGAGTGCACGACATACTTCTGCTGGGAGATGTTGTTTTTTGACTTTGTGCGTTGCTCAAAAAGTTCAATATTTTGAGTATAGAACCAGAACAGAACCAGATGCACATCCATAGATCTCATTTTCCTTTGAATGAAGTTGTGACCCTTTAACAAAGAGCAGGTTCATGCTGCCTTCTTTGTTGCCCCTTTTTTTTGGTCAAAACACAATGTGCTGCACACGTGTGTTTGAATTCTGTTTTAAATAAGCAAATGTTTGCACCATACAGCTGCTTTGAATGAAGGGGCAGAGAAAGTTTTGTGAGACACAAAGCCCTGCTAAAAGAACTAGCCACGACAAAAAGCCAGGCAATCAAAAGCTTTATGTTGCCTCTGGATAACCACGTCTTCTGTCTGCTCTGTAAACACAGAATAAAAGACTGAGATAAAGTGCAGACGGTTAATGCATTTCACCTGTGTTATCAGTGGGCTGTTTCTTTTTCTTCTATTTTTTCCTGGTGAAAGAGGAAGGGAAGCTGACAGAAGCAAAACACAAGAATAAAGTACCTTAAATGGGTAAAAATCAGTGATTCACAAGAACAGTCAGTCAGTTAGCTCTAACACTAATGGTGATTCAGCTTGTTCATTCATCCTAATGTGCCTCTTGGCCGACTGTCTACTGAGTAGGCCCACACTGACCCCACACCCTCAAACATCCAACGACCGGTGAATAAGTGAAGTCAGTTTGACAGTTTAGTTAGTCTGGTATACCAAAATCAGATGTTTTGCTGCTTAGATTTATCTACCTGCAAAGTCTACGCACAAAGGCAACACAAACATCGGAGATAAACCACACGTTACTAAGTTCAAGTTTCTTAGACGGCATGCATGGGAGTGGTGCCTAAACTGCTCTTGTCTGGTGTCAAAGTACAGCTTAATGAGCTGCCTGATAACATCTCCACAGAACCAGTAAACTGACACAAAAACACCACCTATGTGTATTTATAACAATACTGTGATAGTATAGATGTGGCTAAACTGACAGAGACGGGCATCCCATCTGGGTACTTAAAGTGGAAGCACTACCAGTTTGGTTGATGATCCAGAGAGTGATGTCACCCAGGCGAGCAAGCAGGAACTAGACAGAGGCACCGCTGTGACTGGAGATAAATGGCACTTTTAGGTGGAAATTCACAGCCTACAGCTACACATTCCTCTGCCTCTTCTGTCTCACACTGATGAACTCACAAAAGCTCACGCGAGCACACCCTTCCACTGATTTACTCACTCGTGACTCACCACAGTGTGAGAAAGGTGGATAAAATGCAAAGTCAAAACCTCTCTTCAGCATGTGTTATATCCTATCCGGCATGGAAGTCAGCTTAGGCTCTGACTCGTTTTACTACACTGCTGCAAATCTTCACCTTCTCCCCTTTCCCTCGCCGTTTAAAACGTCCCCTGTCCTTCACTACTGTTCCCACTCCCATTCCAAGCTAATTGTTTTCTTCCTCTAGCTGTCAGGAGGCATTATAGCCTAATGTTTTCACACAGCCAAAGTAACAGCAGGACACCATTTCCCCCCTCCTTGCTTGGTTCCCCCTCTCCACCCTATATGAAAACTATCAAAGAGAGGCGCAGGCTGTGAGTGGCAGAGCGTGCTGTGGAGGAAATAGAGGTTTATGTAGCAGCGAGGAGATGGCCTCCAATGTCATAGCTTTGTGTCAGAATGCATACAACACAGCCACTTCAGAGCTGAGCCGAGTACACACATACACTACACACAGGCTGGCTGTATAAGTAAAAACAGGGCTGACGGAGATAAAAAACAAAAAACAAAAAAAAAAAAACAAGGTTTGCTTTAAGAAAAGAGGGTGTTTTGCTCCCAGTAAAGGATTGAAAACTCCTATCCATCACCTATCCATCTCTGGTCAGAGATGGATGCACATATACAAAGAGACACGTAGTAGCCTGTGTTTCTGTGCATTTACATGGGTGGAGCTGAAACATGAAACACTGGTCTTCTCTGCTCCTAATTATAGAGCGTGTGCTTGGGTGTATGTGTGCATGTGTAAGAGGTAGAGATGTGGGCTGTAAACGAAGTCTAAAAATACGAAACGTGTTTATTCACGTCTGCAGAAAGAGGCAGATTTTAAAAAAGAGGTTTTCTGTCTCCATGGCTGTGTGTTATCTAAGCTGTTAGTCTGTTCATGTGAGAGACAGAGAAAGAGATATTGTGCCAGGCCATGCTGAGATCTTCATCTGTTGCTGGAGAGCACAGAACATTTTCATCCCTTCACATACCGACAGCAAAAAAAAAAAACATTTCATCAGATTAAGGGAGGGCTGCAGCTAATGACTGACCTGCTGATAATTTTCTAATTAAACACTTCATTGTGAAGGTTGTGAAGTTAAAACAAAGAACAAAAATAAAGTTTGAGCCTGTGGTGTCCCTAAAGCAAAAGATGACCTCTTTATAATGCTTTTTTTAATTGCTCCAACCAACAGTAAACATCATCAGCCAAGACAGAGGCAAGTAGAAAATCAGTAGCTAAAAGTGGGGGAAGGTTTGGACATTTATGCTTTTCCAGTGTACATTACAGCAGTGCAGTGGTTAGCGCTGTCACCTCACAGCCAGGACGTTCTTGGTTTCAGGATGGTTTTTCAAGGACATGCTCGTCAGGTAGACTCAAATTGGCAGTGGGTGTGAGTATGACAGTGTGTGGTTGTTTGTGTTTCTGTGATGGGCCAATGAGACATCCGGGGTGTATCCTGCTAGGATATTCACTCATTCAAACTCCAGAGTGACTGACTGACTGGAGAGATTCACAGAGAGCATGTTTACTTTGTAATTGGATTATGGCAAAGCTGGCTACAATAGATCTAGAGCAGGGGTGTCAAACATAAGGCCAGGAACACAAATTGGCGCTAGGCATCAGATGTGACTCCAATGTGGCCTCTCTCACCCCTGTAAGTGGTCTATCCTTCAAGCTCGGGTCCTCCACCAGAGGCCTGGGAGCTTGAGGGTCCTGCGCAGTGTCTTTGCTGTTCCCAGGACTGCGCTCTTCTGGACAGAAATCTCAGATGTTGTCCCTGGGATCTGCTGGAGCCACTTGCCTAGCTTGAGGGTCACTGCACCGAGCGCTCTGATTACCACTGGGACCACTGTTACCTTCACCCTCCACATCTTCTCGAGCTCTTCTCTGAGCCCTGGGTACTTCTCCAGCTTCTCATGTTCCTTCTTCCTGATGTTGCTGTCATTCAGTATCGCTACGTCTATCACTACGGCCGTCTTCCTCCGCTTGTCTACCACTACTGTGTCCGGTTGGTTAGTCGCCACCACATTGGGGCGACTGTGGCTCAGGGGGTTGGGAAGGGTATCTGTAACCGGAAGGTCGCTGGTTCGATCCCCGGGCTCTCTGTCCTGGTCGTTGTGTCCTTGGGCAAGACACTTTACCCTACTGGTGTTGGCCAGAGGGGCCGATGGCGCGATATGGCAGCCTCGCTTCTGTCAGTCTGCCCCAGGGCAGCTGTGGCTACAACTGTAGCTTGCCTCCACCAGTGTGTGAATGTGAGAGTGAATGAATAGTGGCATTGTAAAGCGCTTTGGGTGCCTTGAAAAGCGCTATATAAATCCAATCCATTATTATTATAATCAAAGTGGGCTGTATGTGGCCCACAATGTAAATGAGTTCATCACTGGTCTAGAGTGAGGTAGTCATCAATCAATAGGAATTAATCGAGCTAAATGGCTGAGACAATTATTTGCAGCTGTTTTCAGACGAGGGCGATCGTGGCTCAAGAGTTGGCAATTTGTCTTGTAATTGGAAGGTTGCCGGTTCGAGCCCCGGCTCGGACAATCTTGGTCACCAGTAGGTGAAGACACTTCACCTACCGGTGATGGCCAGAGGGGCCGATGGCACAATATGGCAGCCTCACTTCTGTCAGTCTGCCCCAGGGAAGCTATGGCTACAACAGTAGCTGCCTCCACCAGTGTGAGAATGAATGAATAGTGGAATTGTAAAGCGCTTTGTGGGTCTTGAAAAGTGCTATATAAATGCAATCCATTATTATTATTATTATTATTATTAAAATAATAGATTGGTCAGATGAGATGAAAAGATCTCCACAGGGAAACACTGGGAAACATTGTCCTCTAACACAACAACAACCCAAATCATAGTAACGATATGCTCTTAGTGAAGAACTACCTCCAGAAGACCAAACTGAACATTACTAACTAGTCTGGACTAGTTAGTAATGTTCAGTTTGGTCTGCCCCCCTCCCCCATATTTATTCTAGACTATTTTGCACACACCCTTAAGAGAGGGAGGTTAGAAAATCTGTTCTTTTCTGTGTTTTCAAGCCATCTTTTTTGCTTTTGCCATTTTCTATCTGCTGCCAAGGAGACATACCATGCCATAGTTCTGTCTCAGCTGCTTGTTATTCTCTGTGACTCACAACTGCTGTTTCATAATGGACTTCATCATTGCACAAGTGTAACTGGTGGTCAGTTAGTCATTTAGTTCGCTGGTATTTGAATGTTAATGCACTGATGCGCCTTTAAAAATGCAAGGCAAATATTAATACAGGCTAGTGATCACAGCAGGCCCTGTCTTTCCACCACAAACCGTAGGCATAGAGTCCTCATTAGAACAACCTCTAGTGGCTGGTCGTCCACACACACACACACACGCACTCCTTGGCCTTCCACATCAGTTCCTCCCTGTCAGAGTGAGCTCATTACCGCCAGAATCTGGCCCTCACACTGAGCCAACCTGCTTTGCTATGCAGTGTTTTTACACTGGCACAAAATGTCAGCTCGCTAAAAGCATCTGTGCTCCTCTCTTCCCGCTGAGCCAGAGGGAGGGGGCGAGGGGGGGTAGCAGAGAAGGAGCACTAGGGGGAAATGAGGGGGAAGATGGAGAAAAGTGGCAAAAGAAATCAAATGTAGTTATGCTGAAAGGCCAAAGACAGAGAGGAAGGAGGGGTAGATGGCACAGCAGATAAAAAGAGAGAGGACAAGCTGTTTGTCGGAGAAAGAGAGGAGGTGTCATAGCGTGCTTGAGACTCATGTATTTTCCATGAGCTCTGCAGAGTGTTACGGGACATTATTTCCCACCTACAGCACCACTTCCTGTCCGCTCTGTATCCCACTAGTTACAGAAGAATGAACAGCAGTATTATTCACTCAGTGATCATTTACTTATGATGAAGTATTCACTCCTGCTGTTTTCCTGTACAGATATGCCCACATCGCAAAGCTAAATACACACACACACACACACAAGTGTTGTTTTGATGTGCAAAATGAGATGAGGAAAAGAAGAATGAGCGAAGAGTCCTCAGTGTACACAACATACTCTCGCAGCAAGTGGCACACACAACAGCAATTCCCTCTGCTCTGTGCAGGCATAAATTACATATGACTGTTAGAGTTTACATTAGAATCAGCAGGCAGCTATTGTATTTTAGCAGAAAGTCACTGCTGGTGGAGATCCAGTGAGTTAGTTTTAGCATCTCATAACGTGGCCAGTGAGTGGGAGGCAAAACTGCAGTCTGCCCGACTCAAGTTAATAATTTTTGTTCTGGGTTTTCTTTGTGGTGTTTTAGGTCACTTACATAATCACAGCTTTTTAAAACTTTGTTTGTTCTGTGTGCTTGTTACTCTCTGTGTATATAATTGTGTGTGTAATTTGAGAGTGGGGGTCTTCACAGTGTGCAGTCTGGATGGAGTCTGATATTGTTTCTTTTCTTGGTGTGAATAAAGAGATGCTCTCTCCGTCTCCACCTGTGCTGTGACTCAGATTGTAACCTTGACAACCCTGTGAAGGTCAGTGGGGGGTGTCTTCAGACAGACTGCTGCCATGGTGACAGAGGAGGGGAAAGGGGGTGGCTGTGGATTCCTCTATCAAAGCTAGGCTCGTGATGTTGGACATCAAAGTTGTTTCACTGCTTTGTAGTGTTGGCTGGATGCATATACTTGTGCAACAGAGAGTGAAATGACTACATCTGTATTGGAAAACACAAGAGCATCTTGAGGCTCCACATACTGGACTGAATCAAGTCATTGACTCATTGCTTGTGGGAAGTTGTTTCATGCTGATGTTCTTTACCTGTGGAGCCTAAACATAGGCTCGCACTCATGGTTTCACTTAAAATGAATATGTTATACAAAAGTCGGTGAGAGAGAAGTTCAAATTCTGACAAGCGTCATGGGAGCATCATCCATCCACCCATGTATCCATCCATCCATCCACCCATGCATCCATCCATCCATCCACCCATCCATCCATCCACCCATGCATCCATCCATCGGTTCAAAACAATTCTTCTAAATTTAAATATATTTTACTGATTTTTATTTTTATTTCTTTATATATTTATTTATTTATTGCTACAGGGCAGAAAGTAACTACCAAAGCAAACCTACAATAGCTGTTCAGTTTTTATAAAGTTCTGATCAAGCTGCAACCTATTCTAGGGCTGAAAAATGAATCTGTGTGCTGAACATTGTACTTTAAAGCTGACTCCAAAAAGCAAGCCAGTCTCCACACAGACTGTTATAATTGCCAGCCTAAGAGCACAAATAAATACGTTTATGCCCAAATGCACACCAAAAACTGCCTGGGTTTCATTACAGCTGCACATTGAGCACATTTCTATATCTTTTTTTCCACTCTTTTGAATTGTATAACAGCTTAAAGTTGTTTGCTTTAATGCACATCTGGAAGCTGTACTATACACTATAATTTGGGATGTCCTGACCCTCTTCATATTTAGCCACTTTGAGCTTGTTTAATGCATGCTTGTAAGCTTAAAAGTGCTTTTATGAGACCCATTTGGTATTCTATGAGAAAAAAACAGGTTTATCATACAAAGATAATTATATCATCGGTGAGTGTCACAGTATGGGCGCTCTTCCAGCCCTCCCCAGCCCTCCCCAGCTGGGCACCGTGCAGAAAGCTAACCCAGAGCCAATGATGCGCAGGCTTGAGCAGCGAGATCAGAGCAGGGAGTTCATCGATCCACATCCAGGTCATTAAACCCAAGAGTGGTCTTATCGGAAAAGCAGCGTCACCCAACAAAGATCAATATCGGATAGAGAGATTTGGCCTGGAGGACGGATGAGATAACAGGGTTAGTGAGTGGCTAGCTACCTTCCCACAAAAGACAAACATGAAACTTGAAACAGATGCATGTTGCAACGGCATGAGAATCTCACATCCTCCAAACCGCTGTTGGAAGTTTTTCCACTTCCTCTGATGGGAATGTTTATAATGGAAGAAAGCAGATACTTACTGTAGAGTCCAAACAGTTCTGTAGCTTCAGTATGCTGGTTTGTGTAGTTTAAAGCTTAAAATGACTATTTTAGAGTGTTTGTGCAGTCATTTTAAAGTAAATAAAAGTGGGGTTACAGTAAAAAAACGAGAAGAACACATCCATCTCACTGGAATTAAAAACAAATAGATGGAGATAGAGAAGGTAGAGATTATCTGAGGAGGTTGACCTGCATGTGGATTATAGACCGGCCATCTGCCACTGTGGGATTATAATCTTACAACGAGGGAGAGAATGACAATGAAGGGAAGCTGAAGATGAACATGTATACTTTCACACAGTGAGGCAAAAGTCACAAAAACGTGTGCATAAATTAAGCGAGAGACACACTGCTTCACTTTAAATAAGGAATGTTTGGGGAGGAATAACTAAATAAGTGAATGATTTGTGTCTTTTCAAACATTCAGTGCCAGCTTTTGATACTTTCAGCTTTCGCATACTTTCTGATTACAACACATTTCAGGTTGAGCTTTTATTCGGTGCCACTTTGTGCAACACACATGCAGATTAAGATAAAGGTTAAGGAATGAAAGTCTCTCCACTGCCCTTGTCTTTGGTCCGCTTTCCGTATCTGGTATGACTTTATATAAAACAGCTGAATGACATCCTGGCCCAGACCCACACCACCCGCACCCTCCCTCATCCCTTTTCCACAATCCCCTCTCCCCACTGGGCATACATTCAGCCCCACAGCTCCTCCCCCTTTTCAGTCCAAAGCAGACAGAGAAAGGCGAGCGGGAGTGTACTCTGCTTTTCACAGCGTCTTTCCCTCCCTCTCTTATTCTCACACCCCTCCTCCAGTCTCTCACTCCCCTCCCTCTTTCAGCTTTGGGGAAGCAGCGATCAGACCCTGCCCTTTTCTGTTAACAAACAGACAGAGCAGAAAACAAGCATAAAGAGACAGAAAAGCAGAGGGTGAAGACTGAACTGACTGACAACGAGAGGCAAGCAGTGGTAGTGACAGATTTTTCTGAGTTTGGATCAAACGCTGAGTGGGATCGCTCCTCTCTTCTCCGTTGGAATACCACTGCAGGGCTGGGAATCTTATCCCAGTCCCGCTCCTGTTCCTCCAGCTCAGGCAGCTCCGCTCTAGGATGCTGTGAAGGATGGTCCACCAGGAAAACTGTTCGTACCAGGTATTTGTCTGACCAAAATGACACAACAAACATTGCTGTGCTTCAGCTGGCAGTCTTACAGGCGCAAATTGATGATGATTCTTTTTATTTTGTTACGTGTAGCGTTTTATAAATCGTAAGTTTTCCCTACAGTGAAGCTTTAAATGTCACATTTGAAAATAGGACACTCAGCACACATGTGCAGGACTTGTGTGTCACTACTGAGACTCAGACCTGTGTGGGAGTGTTGCTCTGTCTTTTGCAGTTACGTGATTGTGTTGTGAATCTGATGGCTGTCTGGTTGCTAAGAGAGAACTTGACTCCAGGGAATAATGTCCTAACTCCCATCCACCTCCTCGTCATACAACCCCCATAACATGGAAGCATGAGTTTTGCATGGAACTGCAAGTTTATATTCTCACAACTAGCCGCTGTAAAGGATTTTCAAAGCTGTGAGATTCATATAGCGGCGCAACAATATTCGTTGTATGGTGCAGAAAACATTGTGATAAATATTTAAATGATAATGCGTGGAGGGTGTGATTGTGTGTGGATTCATGTTTATGGCCGTGTGGGTGACCCTGGTGGGACATGTGACAGCAGTGTCCCACTTTATCTAACTAAGAATTGGGAGAAATGAAGCATCTGTGATTAAAGGCAAGCATCACATCACAGCTGTGCATCCGGTTTTCTATAACCAGCTCTTCTCAGGAAGAAAATCTGCAATGCAGTGAAGATGGAGAGTGGAAACAAGCAGAGAGGTAGATGAAAGGCACAAGAAATGAGGGGATATGCCGGGGGAGGCTGCGAGGAAGGAAAAGATGGAGCTTCTTTGATGAGAAGAAACAAGTGCAGAGAGTCCCAGAGAGATGGATGGGCCTTGTGGGTGTACTTAAAGTGTTTCATCAACATGTAATATGGAACTTCAAGATGAAAACTCCATATTCTGTCCTTTAACCGCAACATTTTGCATTTAGCTCAAATTCACTTGCATGAAACCTTCAGCTGAGTTGATCAAGCGTACTCCCAAGCGGGTTATTAACAGTTCCCAAATGCTCAAGTCTCTACAATTATCCACATTTGTGCAGTCTGATCTCTTGGCTGTTTCATGCAAGTGCTCTGTATTCTTAAGATTATCTTATGGAATCAATAAACTGCCCTTAAAAAGATATAATATTTGTATTATTCCCTATGCGTCCTCCACATATCAGTATTTGCGTGTCAGGAGGGTGGATTTGCGCTCGTGTTGGGTTAGGGAGCAGTTGTGTAATGGGATAAGGATTTCCTGCCATGTTTGTGGCAGATAAAGGCTCGATTGAGTGACTGAGAAATGGCAGGAATGAAGGAAAGAGCACAAGATAACCAGAGACGCCAAAGGGATAGTGGAGATGACAGATGAAAGACAGAGATGAAACAGTAAGAAAATTGACACCTCTGGCTGAGCAAAGTCCAATAAGAAGTGTGCAGACAGCAATGACGAACAGTCTTCCAAGGCAACTATAATAGATAATACACATGAAAAAAAATAATCATAATCATCTCCAGTAAAGAGGAAGGGAAAATTAAGGAGATGTTAAAAAAGTTAAAAGCAGAGATGGCTTTAATGTGGCAAAAATACTGGAAAAGAGCGAGATGGAGAAAATAAGAGAAAGAATTCGAGCGGTAAGCGGAAGAAGAGGTTCAAGCTCTTCTGATAACAGCTACTCTCTAGAGGCCTCTCAATTAGACTGGTAACCTGGCAACCAGCAGGCAGACAGCGCCCCTCACACACACAGAATAACACACACACACACACACAGAGGGTTGGTAAGTAGCAAAGGGCAATGGCGAGACAGGATTGAAGAGAAGGAAAGAGTGAGGGGTGTGATGTGACATAAAATTGTCAGAGAGTAGATGAAGTGGAAAATAGAGAGAGGTCAGTGTGGCCATGTATGTGCCCATCTCTTTTTTTAAGATCAGCATCAGTGTTTTGTCCTGCTTTAAATAAGGTGTGGTCCTCTGTGTTTGGAGGTTAGCAGTTTAAATCCTCTTTTCTTCCCTTTGTATTCCCCACATACCATATCAGGCAAGCTCCCACTTAATGTCTGATACCATTAGCCAATTAGGAGGCAGGCTGACCCTGGGAGAACAAGAAAAGCAGCCATTTAACCCGCAGTCATCTGAAGCCATCAATCGATTAAGGTTCTAGTTAGTTTAAAGTACAAAAAGAGGAAAACATTGTCTCTTTAATAACCAATCATCTGCTAGATCTCCTTTATCTCTGTGCTGCACTTCATTTCATTAAGTGTTTAAGTGAGCCAAAAGCACGCAGACCCTCTGTGTGTTTACTCGAGTCTGAGGTCTCGGTATGCCGCCCTGTTTTCAGATTCTCGTGTAAATCTATAAATCTCGCAGCGCCGTATTGCTGTCAGCAGCAGCAGCAATAACCAGTAGGGTGAAGGGTGATGGGGAGGTTTATCAGCTTGGCCACAGTGTGTCATCCTGGGCTGGAGGAATATTGTCAGCTTGCCAAGGCCTGGAGGTGTGGGGGGACACACATGAATGCTGAGTACTCCTACGCGTAGTATTTGTATGTACATATGTATATTTATGTTGGGGCTACATGAGCTCATGCAGTTTTCCAAGCTTGACTGGAAAACGATGGAGAGAGTTCAAGTGTAACTGTATATGAGGTGTGGCCTAATGAATTATAAATGAGAGTACAGTGCCGTAGATCGCACTGGTAGATCATTCCAGCCTGACAGAACCAATCGATAAGTTGGTGCAATAAGCAAAAATCTATGGAATTACTGTCAATATTGTTTTCCATAGTACACTAGGCCATAGACCTTAATACATTATGTTTGTATAACGTAAGTGAAAGGCATAAGTTTACACAGAGATAAACATATGTATTTAAACTTATTCCCTTTTCTCTGCTAATACTAACTTGAGCTTTATGTGCTTCTTTTCAAGCTTTTCAAACTTAATGCACAAGCATGTGATGCTGTACAACTTCTTTCCAGTGCTCATGTTGCTTGTTGGGCATGTTTCTGATTTATTTTTTAATCAGTCCTTTAGCAGTACTGGCCCTAAGTCCAGTAAATAAGTAAATAAGGCTTAACTTTTGGACTTTAGATGCATTTTGGTGCAAAGCAGAGGTCTGAGTCATTGTCGGTTTTAAAGCCTTCTTGCTGACAAACATCCCCCATGGGGTAATGTCGTAATTACCCAAGCCAAGATGTGGTCCTGATATATTTATTTGATTCACAAGCACAGTGTTTCTTTGTAATGTGGAAAAACTGACACTGATAGTTCAAAACTTCATTTGTTTTTCCTAAGACGTGTCGAGCTCTTCATCATGTGTTTTGGATTTTTGGATGTGGACGTTTTCAGACCTTTTCTTTGTAGCCCGTGTGGAGGTTTTACTTGTGTGGCCCACTTGAGATCAAATTAGGTTGCATGTGGCCCTTGAAATACCTTTCGATTTATCTGGCTGACCTAAATACACCACTGTTTTGGCAGGTTATACTGTAGGTCACACTAAACTCAGGACAGAGCCAACACATAAAAGGGAAATGTTATGAAATTATATTGAAAAAAATACTAAAAACTTTTGTGCATATCGTATTATTAACATAAAACTCATAACTCATATTCCCTTGCCTATATGGACAGGAAGATCAGAAGGGAAAATAAGAGCATTTCTTTCCCTAAAAGACACCCAGACCGTATCATTTTTGGATTAATTGCATTGCATCATGATGTATGTGCCTGGGATTGCATGAGTTTTGAGTTCCTTAACATCACTCTAACAGTATGTTTAATGTTGTGCAATTTACCAGAATTGGAGCTCCCTCAAAAGCATGCCTCAGTGTGAGTTTTGCAGACTTCCCGATGGGCTGCCCTGTGTTCCTTTCACAGCCCAATTTGTTTGGAACACAGAGCATCACCATGGAGAAATTCTTACCACGTTGCTATGGTAGCAGACCCCATTCTTTTCCTCCTCTTTCCAAAATAAGATCAGATGAGAATATGTGGCGTTACTTTCAAACGTGTCAGTAAAACTGGTATGATAATGACATACAGATATTAGAAAGATGATAAACAGTAAAGATGTGATTCTACAGCATGTGCACAGGCATGCGTTTGTTACTATTATCTTTGTGAGGACATTGGAATATTATGTATTTCCTAAAGCTAAACCTTTATCCTAAAGCCAGGTCTTACCCCTTCAACACACCTTGTGAAGTGTGTCAGAAAATGACGAGCAACCAGACTGTCCTCACTTCCTGCAAGTGTCCTCACCCCTAAGTTCTCAATTCTGTATTGGTCCTCACAAAGATAGATATACAAGTACAGAAACACACATAGCGCCACTGGCCTTGGATCCCAGGCGTACAGGAGGTGCCAGGAACCCTCTCCCACAGTCACCCTCTGTTCACTTGGAACAATAAGCCTTTCTGTGTGTGTATGTGTCTCTCTGTCTTTCATACTCGCTCTCACAGCTGACCATAAAGTCAAGTCATCACCTATACTAGAAGAACTAACTTGCATGTGTGCAGCCTCGTGTGTGTGTCCTAAATGTAGCTTAAAGTACCCACAGTTCACTTCGCCTTTGAACTGTCAGTAGGGAATGTTTGCACTAGTGAGTGGATGTGCGTTTGTTTGCCTCCTTTGACTAGGTAGACCAGGTAACCAATTCCTCCCCAGCCTCCTATCACACTTGAATCAGCAGTGACTTCACCTTCACGATGAAGTCAGCCTCAGTAATGAAGTCGAGATCCAGCGGGGCAAACTCTGCCCCACCCTCTAACTCCAAACAGGCCGCTCTCGCTGACGGCTACCACTGGCTTTATCAGCCTGCGCATGTATGTGTGTGTTGCATGTATTGTCCCCAGCAGCACCCCAGTGTGGGTGGATTCAGGAGACAGCCAGACAATTCGCTGTACTCTGCCCATAATCCACAGGGATCAACACTGAATCAAATCCACTTCCTATTTTTTCCACTTAACCCTTCTGCGTGTGTGTGTGTGTGTGTGTGTGTGTGTGTGTGTGTGTGTGTGTGTGTGTGTGTGTGTGTGTGTGTGTGTTCGTTCAAATCAAAAGCTCTTTGATGTTATCATCCAATTGCATTATTCCCCAACTGTCTTCCTCTTTGATATTTTTTCTCGTGTTATTCTCATCTGCGCGCTCTCTCACTCTGAGCAGAGAAACAGATGAATGTGACTCATGTTCATCAGTACCACTTGGCATTCTCCTCCCTCTCGTCTTCTCCTCACAATCCTCGTGTCCCCCTTTGTCCTTGGCTGGGTATTTTATTTCTTATCTGATATCCTTGTCTTTCATTTAGATCCCTCACTGTTTAGCGTGATACATCATCTGAAGCCACCTGTAGGCGGTGGTTTAATGCTTCAAAAATAAAAAAAAACCTCTATTTAACTTTCATGTCTACTCTGTTTGAGATCAGGGTTAGCTTGTCTAATTATACAAAGCTTTTAAGGGTACCATAGTTTCACTTGTTGTTCCTAATACGTAATAATGATTTTAAAATACTGCTGCAAATATATCGTGAATATCTTAAGCTGTTTTCCCACATGAATTACAAAGAATGTTTGAAAGATTAGAGTACGTATAATCCAGTACACACAAAACATGAAATACAGTAAACAAAACAAAAAGTTACCTTGAATTGTGAGGAAAAAGGTTCAAATTACAATGTCAGATGGAGCAAATGGTCATTATGATCTTCCCCCCAACCTGCTGAGGGTCCTGGGCAATTGTGCCCTTGAGATGACCCTCATTTCATACAGATTCTGAAGGTAACTAAGGATGGCACTGGATCCTGCATGGTCACTAATGCTGTTTGATACACCCTCTAGCTAGCTAACACCCTCCACCTTCAATCAGGCTGGAAATCTATCCAAGTTATCTTATTTCTCATCTAGTACACTAACTACTGGAAATGATCCTCGTGGCCTGGGAAGGCCTTATAGAGTATACGAGAAGCAGCACACATGTTACAAGGTAACATTGCATGTGTAAAATACCTTTCACTTCTGGGATATTTCAGATTTCCAACTTTGGAAATACAAAGTTTGATGTATCTTGTTTTCCATTAAATAAAATAAAACAAACCTCTAAAATACAACTGTGTATTGAATGCATTGTGCCTGAAAATTTTAACAGGAAGGAGTAAAAACAATAACATCAGTTGTAATCTGTCAGAGATGTGCTGACATTTCGTCATTATGAAGTAAAAATATAAGTGAGTACCAGATTTGTCATTCTAAGTTCTTGTCGTACCGGCCATTTTTCTGTGTAATCAGCTGACGGTGTGTGTGTGACTGCGTGTGTTTGTGTGAAGTCATGTTCCCTGCAGTGTGAAGCTGCAGCCATATCTGGATATAATTTTCTGTCTGGGCGGCTATGACAAATATATGAGTCACGGGTCAATAACGTCTCACAAAGATGAGATCATTACACACCATGGAGAGCTCAGATTGAAATTGTAAGTCACCGATACAAGGCACAAGCAATCTTTGTGTGTATGAGTGAGTGAGTGACTGTGTGTGTGCTTGTGTGCCAGACTAATGGTCTATTGTGCTCTGTCAGGGTTTATTTAGCTGGCCGGGGGTGTGGGGTTTGCTGGCTTTGGAGTCTGGACCAGGCACTATTTTTACCTTAGCAGGAAGGGAGTACACCACCTTCTCTGTTACATATGCTCACTCTTAAACATTCATTCACCTTCAGTGTATAGTCTGATTTGCAAAGTTTTATCATACGCAGAAATCCTATGTGGGACAGACTGGGAAGAAATATAAAGAGCGAGAGATGACGTCCAGGAGGGCTTTTAGACACAACAAAAACCATCGAAAACACACATGGGCGAGCACAGTCCCCTACACACACATACTGCGGATATCCCTGTCCCATCGCTGAGGTGTCTCTTTTCAAACTGGTGGTGAGCAGCTGCTGTCCTCATGTCAGGGCATGAAGATGAAACAAACACCCGTCTGAGTTTCTCTCCTCGCTCTCTCTCTCTCTTTCCTGTCCTGAGCTGTGAGAGGCTGCCCTGGCCAGAGGGTGGAAGGTAGGGAGGGTCTAAAGGGGCTTTACCTCTGACAACTATGCTTTTTCAGTCCTGTGGGAGAGGCGGAATGAACCTATAGACCGAGCGTGCAGAGTATTCAGAAAGTGCAGGGAAGGAGAAACAGCGTCACAACATGTTAGGGTAAGACGAGGAGAAGACACCAGTAGAGGAGTAGATAGGGGTCAGTTGACTGGGATTATGATGCATTTTGACTGGACTAAAGCTCAGGAGTCAGTGTGGACTACAACCTACTGACTGGGACGTAGAAGGGAAAAGACAGGAAAACGGAGAAGGAGAGAAGGATGAGGGAGGCACTGGATAAAACGGATGTATGTGGAGGGGTGGATGATGTCATCAGGCAAGCCTCCAGTCTCTACCTCAGTGATGATTATAAAGAGGTAAAAGAAAGTATGGAATCAAATTTTGATCATTAATTGCATGATTTGAAAGTGTGTGAAGTCAGCAGGTGGATTATTTTAGGTAATATCCATCCCCGTGGTTATGTTGGAGGTTTCTTCTACTTCGTGTCTGCCAACTTAAACCACTGAACATACTTTTGTTCTGTTTTGTGACAAAAATAGAAGTTCAAACTTAATGCAAAGTGTAAAAGCGCTACTACAGAGTTCGGAGTTAACTCAGTTCCTAATGCAGCCATCTGTAATTTATTTATAATCAGTATGAAATGTTTTATTTGTTTAATCCAATCCAATGAATACACTAAATTGTGCGTTTCATGATGGCCCATTAACCTCACTGTGAGTAAAAGCCTTCATAAAGTGACTCCACCAAGTTATTCTAGACCTTTAAAGGCACTTATTTGGGAAGTTATTTGGAGGTCTTAATTTAACTTTAATGGTCATGGGGAGAAAAAAAACTACAGAATCTGCTTAAAATCTGATAAAAATGCTTCAAACGTTTTCCTGATTTAGGCCCAAAATAAAGTTTTTAAAAGCTCATGTGCCCTGAAAGTTAAACCTCCACCTCGATCTTTGGTGGAATTTTCCCACAGATTTCAGTTCAGGGATCCTTTGAGTGTTTTGATGTCTTTATAATATAATAATGTCTCTTACTGCAACTGGCTCAGAAATAGTCCAACGCAACACTGCACTGTGTAAGTCTGACATCACTAGTTCAAGGATTTGCTCTAGAGAGAGAGCTAATGGGCTAATAGTTTTTGTTAGTTCCCAGTCTCCTCGGTGAACTAACTCACCTTCATACTGAGCAGAGACGTGATAGTGAGTTTCAGCTTCTGATTTGATTTTCAGCAAGAAAAGTAATTAAAAAAAATTCCAAATGGCTGAACTTTCCATTTAATCCACTTTTGCGTGTTGTGCACAGCTGTGAATGCAGCTCAAAGACCGAGGCTGATGTAGTTTGGGCTTTTAAGCACTTACGTATTCGGGCCACTGTTATGACAAAACAGTATGAGTAACCAGGACTTTATTCTGTAACTCTGCTGCACTTTGCTCTACAAATACTCGGCCCTTCTGCTTGAAAGAATGCTCTAGTGTCACATGGTGGACCCATTGTCCTGTCCAAACCCACTTCATGCTCCTTATCTCTTCTGCCTCCCTTTGTCAGTCTCCCCCCCCCCCCTTCTTTTTTTCCTTTCTCCCACCAAAACCCTCCCCCACCTCTTTTACCCCACATGAACATTCATGTGTAGCCCAGTGCCACTTGTTGAGTTGTTCCCTTCCAATCTGAGTGACAGGAGCAGCCTTGCACTGACCTGCAGCTGAACTATACGGGGGGTCAAAGGTCAGGTCTCTTATCTGTATGGAATGTTCCACTGCCTGGACAGACGGGTCTCAGATAGCATGAGAATTGAAGACAGTCTTACACACACAAGCACACACCTCTTTAGAGATATTTAAAGAAATCTGTGCGCTTCCTCTGCTGCTGAGATGAGAATATCACTGCCGTGTAGATGGGAAGGCTCTTCCAGTAGTCAGTCAGTTTAGCCTACAGGGTGTAAAGCTGTCCTCATAAAGCAGATGCCATCCTCAGAAAGTCATTGTATAACTGTATGCCAAGAAGACCACAAAGATTTGACACTTTGTTCACTTTGATTTATTTAGGGGTTACAAAATCTCATGTGCTATTTTGCTTTAGATATGCTTCTAAGTAGCTATGCTGTGTAATGGATTACCAGCTGCTGGACATGCACTCACTGTTTTCGAACTGTAATTGTACATTACAGTGGTACAGACAGTGCAGACAAGCAAGAAAGCAAAAATAGAAATGAGCATTTTCCCCTCGATGTTACATTTTAAATTTTAAATATAGTCAAGTTGATCCAGTTTTACTCTAAGCCTGCAAGAACATCTGTGTGAAATGTGAAAGTATGTAGCACAGTCATAACAACTGGCTCACACAGAGGACTTTTTGGCCTTGTTTCTGTTTGTAAAGCTGAGGGTTCAGCAGCATCCCACTGTTAGTCCTGGAAAATATATGTGAGTGAAGTCATCCCCGTTTGGATTCACACCATCACACAGAAATTTCATAACGCAGCAACGCACACGCACATCGACACAGCACCTTCGCTGAAAACAAGCACCCAGTCATGCCCAGGTGTGCTCCACTGTCGTGCATTTACTAATAATATACATGAAGACCTGAAGTCTGTGCTCACAAGAAGTGCATGTGTGATAACAGTGGGTTCTTGTTCTCAGTCAGGGAGTAAGGTCCGGGTCACTGAAAAGACTCCATTGTGCAGAAAAAGAGAGACCACTTTGTAAGGAATTGTGTGAAAAGAGATGAAGAAACCTTGTAGAGCACTCCTCAGCCAAGGCCAATACCATATGTCTCAAATTCAACAAAAGTGATCCCCATCTGTTCCAAACTTTAATATGCACTTCCCTTGCTCCACCTGTCCACCAAGTCTCCAGACACTCAGCCTTTAGTTTTTTGGGTTAATCTTGATGAAAAAAAAGATAAAGTATGCAGCACTGATCACATTCCTTAGCCTTCGCAAAGGAGTGAAGAGGTTTATAAGTTTTAAAGAAACACTATCTACCACATATTTTAAGTTACAGTAAAAGAAGGCTTTCAGAGACTGAAATCAGAGAAAAGTCAAGCACAGCTGTACTGATTCATGCACATCAGCATTTACATGTAAACACGTCTCAGATCTTAACCACTGAAAAAATTCTGGCCACGAGAACCAACAATTTTGTGGGAGGCAGAAGGAGGATGCTCTTTGCTGGTGCGGATAATTAAATTCATCTCCCTTCTCTAATATAGATTTTCAGGGAAGATTTGAAGGCTCAAAACAAGCACCCTGTCGTCCACTGCCAGGCCTAAATCACCCTCTAGGCCTGCGGATGAATGGTTGTACTGCAGAGTGGAGAGGAGGAAATGCCTTTGTCAATGAGGGTTTTTTCAGCAGAGGAAATTGCTTGGTGATTTTGAGGAAAAACAGAAATTAGTCCAATTGTGTTGGTCCCAATCTAATTTGGAAAGTGATGGCTCTAGTGTTTAGGCCAGGAACTGATGGAGGTAGTTAGGATGATCTCTCATTCGGTGTCTCTTACTCGTTTCGTGCATTAAAATGTTAATGTAATGGATCCAGCAATTTTCCATGTCATCATCAAGTGGAAATGCTCATTTGCGCTTTGTGGATTTTTAGTTTTTCTTCTTTCTTTGGGAGGATATTTAGCAGAAAAATTACAGAGTAAAGCGCACGGAAGAATGTTTGAATAGCAAACCTAATGGAAAGGGTTTGTGTGCCTGGAGCCTGTGACTTGCAAGGTTTGCTTGTCATTCAAAAGTCACACCTGTAAGAGGTGGAAGTGAATATGGAAACTGTGACAGGATGTGATAGCTTCCTGCTTTTGAAAAGTATGTAATTAAACTGATTTTCAGTCAAGGGAGAAACTGAAACTAATATGAAATATTAACATTTAAAGAGAAAAAAACATGCACATTTTTTTTCTGCCCATTTCACACTTCCTCTTGTTAGTTGCATATTCAACACCTTTCTAAAAGGTTTATGGATCTCTCATGATGACTGTTTTACCACCTGCACGCACACACAAGTGCACAACGCAAACAAGCAGTATAACAGATGACGCCTATTCAATGAGAGGAAGTTGTTTTGTCAGGCAGGTGTCAGGTGCAGAGCTTTGCAGAGCCACATCTGCGTGATGTAGTCATCTACTGTCACCAGGGGGCGATGTCAACAATATAACAGCCAGTAATGTGGGCAAACAAATGTGAAACCAATATGTAGTGCGTTATGGTGCTCGCCGAAGAAATGAGAATTTGTCAGGGTAAGTTCACCAGATAAGAACTTATCAGTCACAAGTCGTTAGCCAGTGACCACGCAGTGTCAGATCCACACACCTCACATTATCACCACCAGCAACACGCATGTGCGTCTCCATAGCCTCTGGTTGGTTGGATTGTAATAATCCTTTCCTCTGTGTAGCCAAAGAGCTATGCTTACGGACACAAACACAACAACATTAATCCGGCTTTAATCCAACTGCAGATCAGTGTTACAGTTTGACTCCCAGAGATTTTCCCACTTCTTTATGGAATGTAATGTTGTTTTGTGTGTCTTCATATCAGTTTTGACAGTGCATCACGACTATACCTGCCAGGGGCGTAATTTCCAGGGGGGTTAGGGGGGTTATGACCCCCCCAATAATCAGACCCAGCCAATATAACCCCCCTAATAAAATTAAGAATTATCTTGCATTAATAGGCTGTTTTCTTAAACCCGCTGGTCTGCTTCTTTCCTCCTTGTTTTATACCATATAATTACCAAGTGGATATCTTTGTGTTCTGCAGTGTTAGTCAGACAGACAACACGAATGTGAAGATGTAACCTTGAATGAATTGAAGGATTTCTCGGCTGACTGAGAAAATATTCAGATTAAAAACAGCCCTGGCTTTCCTGTATTCATTGTTTGCATTATATAGAGTCGAACCAGCTTAAGAGTATAACAGTAAAACTCATAAGCAGTGCTGTTAATTATTGCTCTTGAATATCATCAGTA
Organism: Rhamphochromis sp. 'chilingali'; assembly: GCF_963969265.1. Classification (NCBI taxonomy): domain Eukaryota; kingdom Metazoa; phylum Chordata; class Actinopteri; order Cichliformes; family Cichlidae; genus Rhamphochromis; species Rhamphochromis sp. 'chilingali'. Next base: position 15,955,114 of record NC_137935.1, read on the forward strand.
ACCAGCGTGTCCTTGGGCATCCCTGTTGCACATTATTGCAGCATATGCTTTGTCTTCTGCATCACTAATGTATTTTAAAAAACTCTGAACTCTGATGACTGGACATTAAATGTAAATCTGTGCTGCTGAGCTGAATAGTAAAACATTACTAAAAACTGGATAAACACAAAGCTGTTAAATAGATCTGGATCTTTATTTCCACCTACATAAGGTCTTCAGCATGTCTTTACCTGTTGTTAAGGTGACATTAATAACATCCAAAATATCCCCTGAGCCTTCGTGAAGAATTCCTTCCCATCCCTCATTTTAGTCTTTTCTTAGCTCTCACCACATGAGCGGAGCATGCAGTTACCGATGCTCAGTGAGCCTGCTGCTTTTGATTCTTACCTTTGCTTGGAGCTACTGTTCAGTGGAGTAACATGAGTGACAGCTTTGTTGCAGTCAGTATGAGTGATGTGTAGTATACGTGTTTGACCTGCACTGTGCCACACAGGCTGCTGTTGCACCTTTGAAGCGGTGAATTGAAACTTTCAAGTGTGTTCTCCAGGGAGTGTCTCAAACAGAGCAGTGCCAGGTCCGCTCCTCAACATGCCAGTGCATGTTTATGTGTGTGTGTGCTCACTGCACAAGGAGCGTCTTGCGGCCTCTTGTGTGGAGTGGGATTATGTTAATATGTTAATTTGTCCTCAGTGAAGGCACTCTCACCAACGCCTGCACGCAATTGTCAAGAGAGATAGGCAGTGAGAGAGGAAAGGTGGGAGAGAAGGAGTTGAGAAAATGAGTGGGAGAGCGGTGAAGGTGTGATGTGCGATTTGGAGTAGCGTAACGAACAGAGTGAACGCAGAGAGATCGTTTGATGGAAGGGTTAGGACGGGCCTGAGGATGAAGATGAAGAAGAAAGCATGTAAATGGAAACAACAAGACAGATGAGCAAGGTGAAAAGTTTTAAGATGGTTTGCATGAAAATAGGAAGGAGATAAAGTAATGGACAAACTCACAAAGACAGGAATAGTGACTATCAGTCAGGCAAACACCACAGGTATCTCTTTCCTGCTTAGCACATTCTCACCTCAGTCTTACGCTCTCCCTTTTGCCAATTTGCCTTTTCTAAGACAGAAATACAGGCCAGAAATATGGGAAAGAGAGAGACTACAGACAGAGCAGGAATGTAGCAGTTACATGATATATATCTTAGCACAGTACCCTGGTTCCCATAAGACGTTAATATGTCATCATTATGGATAGCTTTGCTGTGCACAAACCAAATAGTTGATTTAACCTCAAATCATGTAAAGCTTTGTTTTGTAAACCTTTCCCTCCCTTCAGGTCCCCAGACTCCCATTTGAGAGAAGGACGTTTAAGCACTGCAGTGTTTGGGGCAACTGTGTATCAAACAACCTGCAAAAAATTCTGCAGAGCTTCAAAATCCTTCAAAAATGTGACGCCACAGTTTAAGTGGGTCACTAGTAGCGTGCATCTCTGCCTGCTGTGTTCACCTGTTATCAGCAGAGGCGAGATGGGTAGCTGGTGCGATTTTGTATGAGCACCACCCGTGCTGAAGCTGTCCTGAGCTACGGGAAGAGGCAAGACAAGAGAAACTCTGAAACTGTGTTGTTTGGAATTTCTTGCACCTTTAATTATGCATGAAATGTGCATTAGAGTAATTTCTCAGGGGTTTATTCTATATAAACTCTTGCACGTTGTCTGAGATATCAAGTGTTGTTCTCTGAATCAACAGTACCACCTCCTGGTGAATCCTGGTACTGTCAACTTCTGAAGCTCTAATATTTCAAAAACAGGTTGTTGTTTTTTAGTAAATCAGCCTACACCATGCTTTGTATCAAAGTTGGCTAAGACAGATGCTGCTATAGATATGCTTGCATCTTTGGTTTGTACAGTCAGAAAGTGATCAGGGTGGCACTGCTTTCTATCTGTGCATGTCCTGCGGGATGAAGCTTACTAAAGGGGAAGACACTTGGCCTAATTTCGAAACTGCAATATCAGTCATCAAAAAGATCACAAAAAGTAACCAAATCCTGTTATTTTACTGTTGCAGGCCCAGAAGAATGAGCGGGAGTCTATCAGGCAGAAGTTGGCCCTGGGCAGTTTCTTCGATGATGGGCCGGGCATCTACACCAGCTGTAGCAAGAGTGGCAAACCCAGTTTGTCCTCAAGGTAACACAGCTGACATCTCTCGTATAAGCATGTGACTAACACTTGGAAAGTGTTTGATTGTGTGCGGTTTGTTGTTCGTTCGTTTGTTTTGTTGTTTTATTTTGAAGTGTGTGTGTGGAGGGTGTTATGCGGTCACATAATTCTCTAAATGTGAAAGTGCGCTGAATCAAAATGTATATCTATCAAGTTCTCTTTACTGTCATTGGCAGCTGAGTGGGGTAATGTCATATAGTCAGACCTTGTGGTTTTTCACTTCCCAAGAAAATACCAACGTGTGTATGCACAGAAACACACACACATACACACCCAACCTCCTACTTGTACCTTACTGGAACTGCAGTGCTCATCGTATCCCCGTGATTCGAATCAAGTGGATTTCTCATTATTTGTGGTTAATCGTCAAAGGGCAGTATTGTGCAAAATAAGATGCACTCATCAGTTTGACATTAACACGATGTTCTCGAGAAAACCCTGAAATGAGGAGCTTAGTACATTTATGAATTTTTCATATTGGAGTACCAAAAGACTGTTTACATCTTATGACACTGTCTCAGGCATTTCCATCTCTTTCTACTCAGTGCTAATTGTCAGCTGATATATTAACCAATGCTAATATGTCTGAGCCAGATTTATATTGCCAAGCACTATATATATATATACATATATCAGCCAGGCCCTACACTGTTTATTGCTGAACTTCAGTGTATCGTCTCCTAGTTGTCAAAAAGTCACTTTAGTGGTCTGTGCAATTCAGAGTGTTTTGATTCTCCTTCTCTCACTCAAAAAACCAACCAGCCACTCAGGTCCTATTTTTATTGGGACTGATTGGATCTATGCTATGTAATCAATCACCTCTGTTTGTAATTACTCTATTGAATTAAGCAGATTATTGATCCACAGTGGGATGGAGCTACACCTTGCGACATTCTGTTCTTCCATGGCACAAATACACCCCCTCTGGTCCAGGCAGATTGCAGCAGACCTATCTGAGGCCACCTGGATCGATGCAAAGGGGAGATGATTAAAAACAAGAGCTCTCTTTAATTTTATCTTCAGCTGGCACTTTTCTCTGCTCATGAAGGGCACTTGTTTCTATTGGGATCTTCTTTCTTATTCCCGTATTTCTGTGTTTTAGCACATCAAGGTTTGTGTTTGCTCTCTTACACTCGCAGCACTCTTTGTAAGAGCAGCAGTGCATCAGTGTTCATTTTGGTGTTGCTCCAAGTCTGCGTCAGTCACTGCAGAATCAACTAACAAGTGAACCAACTTAACGCCCGCTTTGTGCTAATATTGTTTTTCTCTGTGTTTTCACGCCTCTCTTTCAGGCTGCAGAGTGGGATGAACCTACAAATCTGTTTTGTCAACGATAGTGGCAGCGATAAGGACAGCGATGCAGACGACAGCAAGACGGAGACTAGCCTGGACACACCTCTGTCCCCTATGGTATGCACAGATGCCCACACGTCCACCACTGAAGCCCGTGGCAAAATTCAAAAATGGAGAAGAAAAAAAGGACTTAAATCCTGATATCACTATGCGATGTAATGATGATGTGAAAGTAGCAAAGTGTAAAGATTTGATTGTATCAACGGAAAATCAAGAAATAATAAGAATGAAAGCAGATTAGTGGGAGGGATAGTGTGTTCAATATGAATCAGAGAGATAACTGGCAGTTTAGCACCTTTATGAATTTCTGTGCTCGTGTTTTCTGCGCTGTTCACCAGTTCACAGTTCCAAGGAAAAGCAATTTGGTAGGTGCTCGCTGAGACCACGGATGACTGGCTGCAATAACCTGTTATCACACTGAGACATACTTAACAAAATGAGAGGGAGAAAGATCAAATTTGAGCCTTGTGTCGCACCCATGTGCATAATGACACTCTCATCAGTGTTAAAATCTGCATACCAAAATGCCAAGAAGTCATGAGCGTTAACTCCTTATTACTTCCTCTTTCTTGTGTGATCCATACGTTATTTTCCCTCTAACTTCCAATTGTGTCTCCTCTCTCCTTCAATTATCCAATTCCCATTTTGCCTACTCCCTACCTTCCTCCTCCCTGCAGTCCAAACAGAGTTCTTCCTACTCGGACAGGGACACCACAGAGGATGACTCGGAGTCTCTGGAGGACATGGACTTCTTGAGTCGACAGAAGAAGCTGCAAGCAGAGGCTAAACTGGCCCTGGCTATGGCCAAGCCCATGGCCAAGATGCAGGTGGAGGTTGAAAAACAGAACCGCAAAAAGTCACCAGTGGCTGACCTGGTCAGTTCCAGAAATCCGAGGCTGTCTGTTTAGCTGTTTATTCATTTATTTCCTTTTTTTGTGTGTTACTCATACAATCTTTGACCTTTCACAAGTCATGGCATGACGGAGTGGTGATTAAGCTCTACACAATTATTATTAGACTTAAACTTTCTTGATTAAAATTAATTAGTTTTTTAAAAACCAGGGTGATGATGTTGTCAGTGTAATTTACATTTTCTCTTCTGGGGTCCAAAGTGGCCAAAACATCATAAATATTATTATTACAGGACTAAAAAGACCACTTTTAACAGTGTATGGATCTAACAGCTGACTTCTGACTCACTCAAGCGGGTGACTTCTTTAAGACACTATACATGCTGGAGTGACCCTTTTTAACTAAAGTAGCAGCTGAAAGATGCTCGTGAAGCTCATGTGAACAACCTTAGTTACTTAGAAGCTTTTCTACTTTTGCTCAGAGAAGGTTTAGAGTATGTCTAGGCCATAAATAATTTTATTTATCCAAGAGTGAAAGCCTAGAGAAAGTGAAAAATGAGCAGTTTAGGTGATGTCCCTGAGGACTAACACTTTTACTGTTTGCTGATAATCAGGGGAAGACGCGTCTTGTAGCCCTCTACATGCTCTATCTTAGTGGCACTTTTCTGACACGGCTTACGCTGGGATGTAATGGAAACAAATACCAGTCAAAGCCCACCCACCCCTCCTCTGTTTCCTCTCCTCTTCTTAAAGAGAGGAAGGTGATGACAGCCCTGCTCATCATTATTTCATTCATTTATGTCTGCCCCGCTGCCTCCTCCGGAGCACGCACGCCAAGGGACACTCACACATCCACGGTGTCACAGATGCACACTTTGTTTCCACGCGCACTTGAAGTCAGAACTTGTTTACTTATTCAGAAACGAGAAGGGCAACTCGCCCGGGTCCATCTATAATTCATATGCCAGAAAGCATCGACTTTGGTGTTCAGGGATGTAGCAGTGCTCAGCAGTCAGAAGACATCACCGTCACACGCGGACACGACCCGCAGTGAATTTTAAAATGTTTTAAGGCTACAGCTGCCCGCCTTCTCCGCAACACCAGAGATCTGTTAAACTGCGTTCATTACAAATGTAAAGTGGTGAACGGTGATTCCCAGCTAAGAGCGCTTTTACCACAAGTGGTTCATCTGCAGGCCTCAACTAATTTGAAAAGTGTAAAATTATAATTTGTTTAAAAAAGACATCCTTTAAGATATCATTACAAATTAGTGTAATGCGTATCTTAGTGAGCTGAGGCAGAGGAAGTCAGAATAAACTACACCCTGTTTAAATTCTAAGGTTTTACATATTAAAAATAATCTGGTCCTTAGCCGTTCTAAAATTTAGGTAAATACCTCAGGTGAACAAACCATGACATGTTACACTATGTATTTAATATAAAACTGAGCCAACATGTCAAAGCAGTGTGTGTGAAAACGTAAGAACACCCTTAATGCTTCCATAGGAATTAAAAGTGTAAGCAGCAGCAAGGTGCATGTGATTAACGTCATCAGCACGTGTGAACAAATCTGTGAAGTTTCAGGTGTAGGTTAGAGAAATGCCAAGGAGGAAAGACGTAAGGAATGACCATGCATCATTCTAAGAAAGATTATTCACAAGTGGAAAATACTGAAGGCAGTAGTCAGTCGTCTCAAGAGTGGATGTCCCAGGAAATTCACCCCAAGGTCAGACTGTGCAATGCTGAGAAACTGTAAAACCCCCAAAGCCACAGCTCAAACTCAGTCAGTTAGCATAATAAATGTTAAAGTTCATCACAACAAAATCAGGAAAAACACTGAACAAGTACGGCTTATTTGGAAGGGTTTTGGGCAGCAAGGCTCTTCTGTCTTTAAAAAGAAAAAGGGGAAATGCACTTTTTCAGTTCAGTTTCATTTATATAGCTCCATATCACAACAGCAGTCGCCTCAAGGCGTTTTATTTTGTAAGGTAAAGACTCTGCAATTATACAGAAAAAGCCCCATCAATCATAAACAAACAAACAACAAAAACCACGACAGCGTGGATTATGTTTGCAAAATTACAACTGAACGAACCACAAGACTTGTGGAACAGTGTCCCTTGGACAGATATTTGGCCACAGCACTACATTTGGGAAAGTCCAAACACTGCAAATCAACACAATCAGCACAAACACCTCATACTGTTAAGTCGACCGTGAACTCCTGTGTTTCCCAAAGTATTGTAGATCTAAATAGATCATTTCTCCAACAGCTAAAGCTTGGCATAAAGCAGGTGTACAACAGAAAGGCTGAAAAAGAAATGACTCAAGGTGCTGCAATAATCCCGTGAAGGCCTAGTTTGTACTATGCCCTGATATGTAAAACTTATTGTTATACACAGCTTTCAGTAACCCCGAGTCAGGTGTAGACTTTTAATGTTTTATACACCGTCTGTTTATAAAACCTTAAAGTCAAGACATCTTGAAGAAAACTAGCTTTTCCAAAGCAAGACTGGGTCAAGATAATTAAAGTAGCACTAAAACTCTAAGGATAAACAGGTGAAATAGTTAATTGCTAAATCATTATCCTTCTTTAGCTCTGTGTGGATAAACTAAAGATAAACAGGTGAAATATTAGTTAAAGCTAATAAAGCTAAAGCTACATTACTAACAAACAGTTAAAATATATACGAAGAGTTTTAATATATACCTACAGGTAACAGGTTGAATAAAAAATTAAAGATAATCCATAAAGATTTCAAATATGAGCTAAAGCTACTGCGTTTATAGCTAATACCAGATGCTAATACTTCATTACCAACTGAAAATACTACTGGATAAACAACAGAAATGATCCGCTAAAAGTAAGTGATGAAGTTTCTGATGAAGTGGCCAGACCTGCCACTGGGCAAGAGAAAAGAACGGAAGCTGTGGCCTGTGCAGTGAGATTACACCTAAACGTCTGTCTGCTGGTTAGAGAGTCGTCCTAAAATTTCAAGCAGAATCACTGAGAGAAAGTGAGAAAATGAGTAAGAGGGAAATGGGGGCAATAATTTGTTTCCACTGTAAAGCCTCTAGTTTCTTTCTTGACTTCATTCACAAAGCTTTACAGCTCCTCAATATGACACAGAGTCATCACAGGAAATTATCTTTCTGGTTTTGAATATTCAGATGACAATTAGCAGTACGGTCAGTCTACCACAGAAACTCAGAAGTTGAGTCACGACTAATACCAGTCTCAAGCCTTTCCCATGGCCCACGCATGCTGACATCACATTTCTCCTTATGTCACTCTCAGGTGACCTTCTTGTACATAGCCAATTTCCCGAAACTGAAACTGACGCATGACAGCCTCATATATACTTACTCCGGTAGTAATGTGAAAGTGAAATGAGACTACCAAGAAGAGCGAGCCCACGCACCCCTTACGAAAAGAGAGCATGAGTGCGTTCTCTTCGCGTTTATCTCCACTGAGGCTGGAGGTGAAAGTGGGCCACGACCGAGGAAACGGGCGCTGGATGCAAAGATAAAGAATGCAGACTGGTTGACACAGATTGTTAAGAGAGGCAGAGACAGAGAGGAAATGATCCGCCCAGGTGAGCCTCACTAAGCACACGTGATGCTTTAGTGCTTTATTGCATCTGAAGGAACAGGTGCTAGTGCAAGGAGATTCTGATATACACAAAACCAGCAGAAAAAAGCCTAAAAAAGTTTAAAACATATATATACATGCACTAAAATGCTATACAGATTCTAGCATGTTAAAAGTAATAGTGAAGGGAGAGTTTAAATATCTATTTTCTCATCTCTTTCTCGTCACTCGTCTTTGATTACGTGCTCGATGTTTGCACTACAGGTGCAACCGACTGTGATTTCTTGCTAACTTGCAGCATCAAAAGGTTCCAAGAAAAGAGAGGTGATATAAATGTAAATTAGACATGAGATGACTCTGTGAAGTAAAAATAATTCAGTGGTCTCACTGTTGGCCCCTGCTGGAGAGACAGCAACCCACAGAGACACCGAGTTCATGTGCTGTGGACTTGTATAAGGTGCTGTCAACATGTTTGTGAACAAACAGTAGCGCCTACTTGAAATCCCCCACCTTTACTGCCGCTCAAAGGAAAAACAAAGGGAAATATATCCTTTTGTTTCAGCAGGGAAGCAGGAGCCTGGGATGCATTCATTCCTTTTGCAGAATGCAAACAGAAAGCGTTCAGGCAAAACAGCTGACTCTTTTATTTCCCACTCGGATTCAGTTTCACTGCCCTTATTCTGCTGATAATTCCTGACAGTGTGGGTTTAACCGGGTTCACGTTTGTTTTTCTTAAGGTTGTTTTTTGAATACAAAAAAAGTGTAAATCTAATCAGGCTCAGATGTCAGATGTCAGAGTCTGGGAGCAGTGAATGGCAGATCAGATATTCATAAGATTGAATGAAATCTGCCAATGTCTGAAGTTTAAAATAGAGATTCAATGAAACTTAATTCAGAATTTGTTCAGGTTCGGATAGTACAGAGTCTGTTTTGTTGGAAGAGTTAAATCATTTGACACAAACACTTAAGCAACTGGAAAACAAAACGAGCATTCGTTGTCATCCAGAAGTCAAAATGTTGCATTATTAACTCAAAATTTCAAATCAACGTTCAGAGTAAATATGTAAAAAAATGAGAAAATCCATTGAAATTTTGAGATATTGAACTGAAAATTGATTTTTCTGGTTATTTTTCAGTGGCAGAAACAAGCTCCCACAGTGAAGTTACAATAAACTCAGTAAAACTGAATTTATAATCTTTGGTGATTTAATAAAACTCATTGGAGTTTATGTTGAAATTGAAGTTACATAAGTTAAATTTTATACTTCTATAAGTTATAAAATACCAGCTTTAATTCTATGGGGTACATAATGTATTTCATGTGTGTTTGGGTAAATACTTACAGAGCTATTACCTATTCAGTGTTCATACTGTACTTTAAAAGAGATTGTCAAGAAAAAGAAAACACGTCTAAACATTAAAAGCCTTAAAATATAGCGAGCTGGTAATTCTTAAGTTTATAGTTTATTGCTGCTATCAAAACGTTATTAAAGTTATGAGTTAAGTATTTGAAAACAGAGCAAATGAGCAAATTGCTGGAGAGCAATTTCTGTGTTCACAAAACAATCAGTCCTTCGGTTTCTGTCGAGGAAATAAATGTGTAGAAAAGCTGCGGTGAGGAACTGAAAACATGTACAGCATTTACCATGTTTTACCATAGAAATATAATTAACCCTTTAAAGCCTGAACCACGAGATAATTGCCAGAAAAATCACATTTGTTTTAAAAAAACTGGAACGTTCATTGAAGCCTCTGAAAAATTTGAAATTAAAAAAATGAATATCAATTTGAATATCGTTAGCTTCATAGCATAATTGCCTAAGTCATTTGACTAAGTCAATGACTTAGGCACTTATGCTATGAAGCTAACGATATATGAGTTTTCGCTACATTCGGCATTCGTTTCTTTAAACTGACATAAACATATAAGGGGGTTAAAAAAATCACTGATGATGTAGAGGTCTCGAAAACTGACGTATCAAATATGATACACTTGGCGTTACAGCGATAAAACGTATAAACATAAAATATAAGACGATGAGGACGAGCCACTTTCCAGTGGCGTGAGGGTGTGAAGGGCAATTTGTTTCTAGGTCTGTGTGGTTTAAAGGCTCGGGATCATGAGCTGCAGTCACAGCCTTTATGGAGCTTTTTGCACGTTGGATTTAAGGAATATTAAATGCATCAGTTTTCTGTTAATTTGATCAGTTTGTCATCTGTAAACATTCAAATATAAATATTTTTAAAAAGTAAAGAAGTCAGTTGTGCATTTTGTGCTTTGGTTATTAGCGTGAGGTTTCACTATCCAATTAGGGAAAACACATTGTCTAACAGGGTTTTCTGCTCTTGTTTTTTCTCCCCTACATAACTCTGTGTGTCTATTTCGGCAGCTTCCACACATGCCACACATCAGCGAGTGTCTAATGAAAAGGAGCCTGAAGCCCACAGACCTGAGAGACATGACAGTGGGACAGCTCCAGGTTATAGTAAACGACCTGCACTCCCAGATTGAAAGTGAGTTGACCACACGCCCAGAATACAAACAGAATCACGCTGACCTCTGCTTTCACTTGCAGAAATGAGCAAGAGATAAACTGGGGAAAAACATGCACATACATAGTGACCCCTACCCTTTTTAGTGGATGTGAAAGTACTTTTATATATAAGTTAGTCACTTCAGAGAGTTGTACCAGTTAACAGCTTCCCCTGAGCATTTACTGTTACTGCACGGTACACATCATTGATCCCTGTACTGCTGGATGAATAATCTCGCATCTTACATAAAAAAGTTCCAAAAATCCCCAGGAGTCCAAAAGCACGAGTTTGTTTTTACTTACAAAGCAGACTTTCCCCGTTGAAAATGTCTTTAGTTTATGCTTCATATTTTCTGGCACTGAAGGGACAATAGCTGTAACATGTGATATTAAAGACAGCGAGAGCAGCGGGAGTGTGTGTGGTCAGACTGCTGATAAAGTTTTCAGTGGCCATGGTATGAACCCATAATGGGAATTTGAGGGGATCACTTCCAGTGTTTCTTGTAGATTTAGTATCTATTGTTAGGATCACAATGGAATACTGGTATGATCAGTTGTGGTAATTGTGGTGTTTCCCTAGTTTCAGTAGTTTGAATATGAAATTATGCTGTATCATTGTGGTCAGTGTCTGTTCCGCCTCTTATCGATCTCTCCAGGTCTCAACGAGGAGCTCGTACAGTTGCTACTGATTCGGGATGAGCTACACATGGAGCAAGACGCCATGCTGGTTGACATAGAGGACCTCACCAGGTGGCAAAGCACTTTTCAACTATTTATTCACTGCACGTCCCACTATTTATTTATTTTTTTAACTTATAAAAAAGAACGCAAGGGATTCATTCATACGCAGATTTTGCAAACTTCAACGGCTCTCTCAGTGGCTGTAAAAGTCTTTGCGCAACTTCTTATCACATGTGAAGTAGTTCTCCCTGAGAATTGTAAACACTTGCAAGCTTTAATGTCTTAAATGTGCAGAGTTCCCCTTTGAGCAAACATTACTCAAATGTGAGTAAGTAATCCATTTGTAAGGGACTGTTTTCAGCTGTGCATGTAGCTCCTGAAGTAAAACTAATGGTGATGCATGTGAAGGTGAACATGCCACCCAATGCACCTGTGCACCTAAGAGATTTTAGTAGATTTTCCTTTTTTTTAAACCAAAGAAGTTTTTTTACATTTTACACTAAGAGGTCAAGACTTTTCAACTTTTCAACTTAATAAAAAGAACCTCAGCGATCTAACAGTCCCTTATGAGCAAGCACTTGGGGAGACAGAAACTTCCCTTTGAAAGGAAAAAACCTCTGGCGGGCTCAGCAGGTTAGCCAGGGCATGTGGGGATCAGATATTCAGCTTTAGCTGTTGGTGTTGTTCTCTGTGTGTAACCGTTTCTGTCTGTCTCTTTGTTAGCGGTCTAGCATCCACAGTTTTCTAAATTTGGTGTGATGATCGATACCAATTTGTTGTCAGGGTGGTACCAAATGCAAAAATCATAAAAACTTTATATTATCCACAATTTTTATTAATCATCTTCAAACTCCCCAATAACATACTAGGCTTTGGGGGACATGAAAAAAAGTCAAGAAACCAATTTGAGTAACTTGTTGTATGAAAGGGCGTGGAGAGAGCAGACTTTGTGTTTTTAGTACGACGCTCTGCAACGTCATAACAGGCTTGGCTCATCATATTGTGACAAAGTTTTAGTGTGGCCCTCGCTCTTCAGGGGGAGTTGCCCTGCTTGAGTGCTCTTGTTTATCTTTGGATTTGTTGAGTCACTTAATTCATCATTTAAGTGTCAATATAAATATAATATAAAACTTTTCTCTTTCCAGGCATGCCGAGAGCCAGCAGAAACATTTGGCTGAGAAAACCCTATCCAAATAAGATGCCCCCCCACCACCCCAACCTCCACCCAAGCACCCCCCACCCTAACACTCCCCACCCTCACCTACAATCCGCTTCCCTATGCCAAGCTTAGTCCCCTGCTCCCAAACAAGCTTTCCCCCTCCAGCCATTCCACCTCTGCCCCGCGTCGATCCGAACCCCTCCCCGCTTGTCCTAAGTACTTTGCTCCTCGCTGCTTCCCTGTCTGCTCCCGAACCTCCCCATCTCCCTTTCTGTCCAACTCACTGACTTCAGCGGTAGCAGCAGCACAGAAGAAGGCCGCCCTCGTTCATTCGCTTCTGTGGTTTTCTCCCAGCGCAAAGGACGGTGTAGCACGTCCTGTTTCCTGGGAGAGGAGGCAACTGATTGTGTGTCGTCATGGATTCTGTCCCCCAGCTTCCTGTGCAGTGATCGGCCTCGCTTTGCTCTCGTTTCTTTTTTTAACTTTCTACATTCACCACTAAATTATGACTGTTCAAGCTCAAAAATTGTGGAGAAAAAAACAAAACAAAATAATAGTGAAAAATTTAGTAGAAAGTCAGTCATGAGATTTAAAAAAAGAAGAAAAAAGAAGAAACAACGCTGTATGAGAAAAAAAATCATGGAAAACTAACTTCAGACCATTTTAAGTTGGACGGTAATTTAAAAGTATTTCAGAGTCGACCCGTTTTTATTCTGCACAAATGGTCGTTTTCAGCTGATGAGAAATGTTCGTTTGAAGGTGCTATAAGAGTGTAAAAGGAAAACATGCCTGCCTTGTAGTGGAGTTGTAGATTTTTTGGTAATACGTTCACTCTAATTGCTCTTCAACATTTTGTGAATGTTGATTTTCTGACACGAGTCATTTTAAATGAATAAGTGTGTTAATATTGTTTTCATCCTACTGTATTCAGATACTTTATTTGAGGGAAGAAATGTTTATGTACAGAAATGTAAAATAAAGAATAAACTTTGTTTCATATATGGCGGTTTGCTGTGCACTTCTACTTGCTGCTTTTGCTGCTGCTGCATAACATAGAGATGAAATTGCGCTTTCAGTTGAGCTTCCTCCTTGAGTGCAAGAACTAAAACCTCACAATAGCAGTGAGAGTATATGACATCACATCACACGTAGTATGACTCAACTCCCTTTTTCGGTCTTGCCTCATCATGACACTCGTAGTTCTCACTACGAGGGTTATTGGGGTTGCGTTTCTGCTCTTAAAGGGACTTCATATCAATTTGGGCAACCCCTTTTGGGTCACATTCAGGGATTTTTGTTTCTCAAGAAAAAGGACAGTTTGTGGAATTAAAATATTTAACGAATGGCCACTTGTGGTCCAGTGAAAGGTAAAAGGATACAGAAATAGTTCTATATGACTTGTAGGTTTGGTAATGAATACAGTGTTTTTACTTGGAAAATCTCCCCTTCTTACTCTCGGATCATATATCTGAGCATATGTTGTATTGTATAAAGTGAGTGATGGTAAGTTTAAGTCTGATGGTCCAAAGACAAAGGCCAGGAAACTCCTCTCAACCACACGATGACCACAGTTTCAGAGAATGCACTTCCCTTCAAAAGTGGGTAAGCACAGTAGACGGCAGTTTCTGAAAACGAGTGAGAGAGGAGAACAAAAGTAGTGCTTTGTGTGTTTCAAAATTTCACGTTACTCTCATTTTGAGTCTTGTGTAATTCTCCGATCCTCTGTGGATAGATAGAAAGCAGAACGATAGCTCATAGCATAGACAGCATCTAAAAAGAGTTCAAAGTTAATTTGTCACATATGAAATAGACATTAAAACAGTCTCACCTTCACTGTTGTTCTGGAGGTTTTGATCATATCCACAACCTTCCAGGGTTAGCGTTAGGATTAGCCTCAGTGAAATGTGTATTTAACACAGGTTAAATACACATTTCACGGAACATGAACACTCATCTGTCTGTTTCATCTTTTTTGTTATTTCATGTAAAACATGAATAAATAAAAATGGATAGATTAACTTTCCTTTCACGGAAAAGTAAAACCAATTTAAGAGAATTTATTTAATTAAATGTTTCAAGTAGTAGGGTTATTTAACAGTTAACTTTGATATCCAAACGCCACCTGAAAATTATCTTCTTGTAAATAATACCTACAGTCACTGTGTCACGACACAAAACTATTTTAAAAACTTGCAAATACGCAGTTCAGAACTACATTCATGGATACTGGGAGCATTCATATCATTTGCTGGAGTGGTTAAAAGGTAATTTATAAGTAAAAAGGAGCTGATATATATATAGAACATAATCTAAGTGTAGAAGAAAGTACCCATTCTGAAGAACTTCTCTTTTAAACTTTTTCTTGGACTTTTATTATCCAGTGAATTAATTCTCTGTCCCTTAGCAGCATTTTAGTATCATACTGGTGGGACTACATTGTCAGGCGGCTACACTGTGTAATTTAAATGTTATTATTTAATATTTTATGCAAAGAAACTGTAGCTTTAGCCGATATTTCTCTAATAGATTTGATAAACAGCGCTATGGCCAGGCTACCGTGTTACCCTGCCCTGTGGGGATTGGTTGGCATTGCTCATTGTTTTCCAAGTTTGAGCATGAGTGAAAACAAAGCAGACATAAACCACAACCACCTCCTCCTCAACACGAGGAAAATAATAATAATAATAATGCCACCTCCTCTTCATTGACGTTATCAGTCAGTTGGTCAAGAACATGCGTAATTAGTCATGCCTGAATGGACACCCGGTTGTATCTGTTGGGGAGAACGTCCGTGGAATTAATTACCACAAGTGAATGAGGCGCTTACTCACCTAATGACAGTCCACTGACAATTTACCACCACAGACCACAATGTTGGTTTGGCCCCTGCTATGATTAGTTTACTATCAGCTGCTCCTTTTTACCAACAGTTGGGTTATTTTATTTCTGTTTTTTATGATTTATTCTGCATCCAGGTCTGCAGGAATCAATAACTGTGCACCTCACAAGCACAGACTGCTGCAGTGAATAAAATGGTACACATGCACTGCATCTTTATAACACTGCACACTTTCTGAGAACAGGCTGCGCAGTGCATGCGCTTCAATGTACTGAAAATTTTGCTTAAAAAACTAATTTCCCTTCATCGTCATCCATCCGTGTTGTTTTGATTTGATGCAAATATGCAAACGCCGTCACTTGACTATACTTTGATATGTTGTGGGTAGGGCATCGTCAGCTTCCAGGACTGTGGGCTATATATATGTGAGGGGCTACTAGCCCTGCTATGTAGGGGTAGAAGGGCGCACAGGCTGCCTTGAACGACTAGCGGGTGGTGGGATCTAAGTCCGTACCCCCCTCTAGCGCGATTGACCCGGACACTTACTTCAGTAAGAATGGGGTTAGTTACCTGGCAACAGTAGGCACAAAAGGAGGACTCCAGGCCCGGACCTGCAATGATAGCAGCGCCTGCACACGGAATACTAGCACGGTCCCACTTAACTCCGTCGTCCTGTGCCTAACCAAATAACTCGGGTGCCCCTAATCCAAGGCAACCTGGGTCGGACAAAAGCATTCAACAACGACTTTTTAAACCACGTGGCTCTTTTTATTTATCTGGAGAGCCCTCAAAAAAACCAAACTTGGTTAACAATGTCCACAGGGCCCTGGAGAGCAAAGGGAAAACAGCAAGGAGCCTCCCCAGGACCAAAGAAATGAAAGAAATAAAATGAGGTAAAATAAATCAAAACAGACTGGTGAGACCCAGAGTTGGGAGTCCTCGACTCCACACAACCCACCCTAGTCACAGGAAAAACACTCACAACACAGCAGAACAGTAAAAGTTAACACAGCAAATATTCTGTCTAAAATGGTCGACACAGTCTCATCACATCATTTACAATGTCCGACACACCAAAGGAACATTTTCAGTCTTTACAGTTCACTCCAGTAAATTGTCTCTGGGGTGGGACGGACAGATAGTTCTAGGGGTATGTGTCATTAACCGGAGTTGCAGTCTGTTAGGCTGTCCAGAACTTCCACAGCCGGAATAGAATGTCCATTCTCTGGTCCACATCAAAGCAAGGAAATAAAACACAGAAACTGTACCTTTGCCCCTCCTGAAATGGAGCGTAATGAACCCACGGGTAGGTGAAACTTTTACACACAGCCAGCTGAAGCAGGGTGAACAACCGGAGCGTCGTCTGGGTGGCAGGGTACTCCAAACACCGCCGACATCGGGGCCCAAGATGGCGGTCCCGCGGGCTAACGGAGCTACGGCAGTCCCCAGGCCGTGCGAAGTGAGGCCGCCCAATTCCTCCCCCGGAAACTCGCTGGTCCTTCGCCAGACAGCCAGCCGTGCTGTCTCGCTTTCTAAACGTTCTTGTCGCCAAACTCTACTGGCAACGCCGGGAAACTGAGGCCGATTGGAGGGGAGCGGCCGCTAGCCTTAGCTCTCGATTAGCCCCTCTGCTAGCGCTATCTCCGCCGACACTTCGCCCCGACGTTACACCCGTAAGGCCGCTGTAGCCGGGGTCAGAGTGCATACACGGACGGAAACCCAGCCTAGACTCGCTGCGGTACCGTATACTGTCTCGCTAACCTCCCGTTTATACTTTGTTCGGGTCTCTTCCTGACCGCGGCCCTTTCCTAGCGTCTCTTCTCATCCGGACACGTGTGCTTTTTTTTTTTTTTTGCTCCGCTCGTCTTTTCTCCCACTGCGCATGTCCGTCTTCTTCACGCTACGTCACTCCCTCTTGGCTGCTTCAGGCTGTAAACAACCCCGTGACCGTTTTCTAAGGGTTGTAAATATGTGCCCTCACATTTCCCCCCAGCTAAACCCTGCCACACCAGCGACGACTCAAGCAGTTCATCCCTGTAACAAACACAGAATAACACATATTAACTCACATGTTCAGTAACACTCTATACCATTCACATATGACTCGCATTACATTGCAAATGAGCATAACAGTAATCCATGGCTTCATTTCGTAACATAATCTCTATACCTCGCAGGAGGTACCCCTCGGGTTCGCCTCAAAGGGCGTTCAGACTGCAAAACCTCCCCTCGCCCCTCGTGCACCTCATCACTCGCCTCTGAGGCCCCATCGCTGTCCTCTGGCTCACTTAGGGCCATAACTGGTTGTACCTTCCCCGCTAAATCCGGCTCTAACCCCTGGGCGACATAGTCGCCGATCTCGTCCGCCCCTGGGGCAACGAGAGCGCTCGGGTCCGACTCACATGGGAGTGGTAGAACACAAACCCCCTCCATGAAGTCGGTATCGGACTCCACTTCGGCTGGCAGCCTATTGGCCTGCTTCGGCTGCCATGTCGGCGCTTGAAAGGTGCACAATTTGAGCTGATCCCTATGCACGACCCTCGTCGAGCCACCCTTCTCTGGCTTGACCGTGAACACAGGAATGTCGGGGTGGTTTTGTTTCACCACCAAATAAGGGTTGGGTTCCCACTTGTCCTGGATCTTATTCCTGCCTCTGGGCTTGTGGTTGCGCAACAGCACCCGATCACCAGACTGAAGCAGGGCGCCGCGGGACTTCCGGTCGTAGATCCTCTTCCTCCTCCTAGAGGCCTCCTGAGTAGCCGAGCTTGCTACCTCCACCGCGGTCCTAAGCCTCTCATGGTGGTCCCGGACCCAGTCGTCCAGATTGTCCGCCTCTGGTTCCCTCATGTCTTTCCCTCCCAGGAGGTCCAAGGGCATTCTGGCATCCCTCCCGAACAGGAGGTAGAAGGGCGCATAACCCGTGGAGGAGTGCTCACGAGAGTTATAAGCCATAACCAACTCTGGCAAGTATGTTTTCCAATCCCGTTTCTTCTCTGGTGGCAGTGTCCTGAGCATGTCGTGCATGGTCCTATTAAACCTCTCACACTGCGCGTTCCCCTGCGGATGGTAAGGGCTGGTGCGACTCTTGGCAATCCCGTAGGCCCTGCACAGCTCTTTTATCACACTAGCCTCGAAGCTCCTCCCCTGATCGGAGTGCAACCGGGCCGGGCACCCGTAATAGGTAAACCAATGTTTCAGCAAAGCATTTGCTGTCGTCTCAGCAGTTTGGTTTCTGGTGGGGACGGCAACGGTGAACCTGGTGAACATGTCTGTAAGGACAAGGACATTTTCGTAACCCCCACAAGACTTTTCTAGCACCGTATAGTCCATAGCGAGGACCTCCAGGGGTGCGGTGACATTGCTGCAGGTCATGGGGGCCCTGTGGTTGGGGAAGACATCCTTTGCCAATGCGCACCTCCTGCATTGCTGAACCCAATCTTGAACATCTCTACGCATGGTAGGCCAGTAATAGCTCCTTCTCATCACCGCGAGGGTGCTCTTTGCACTGAAATGCCCCCCATGCTCATGCTGGTTCTCGTATACCTTACGTTGTAAGGTCTCTGGGACAATGAGCTGCCTGATCTCCTCCCCATCACGAGGGTCACTGACATGCCTATACAGCACACCCTTATAAAGCCTAAGGCGGTCGAGCTGTTGGTGAAGCCGCCTCGCGTCCGGTGTTAACGCGTGGAGCTCGGCATGGCTCATCTCCGTGCCCCTCTCAACCACCCGATACACGGGCCCGACGACCGGGTCGCTTTTCTGAGCCCCTTCGACCTCCTCCCAGCTGTGCCCACCGAGAGCTTTCCCAGCAGTCGCTTGTACTCTGGCTTTCAGATCAGCCCTACCATCCTTCTCCAACCTAGCGGGCCACAGACACGCACGCACTTCTTCCGGGCCCACTTTGATAAAGTCCTTGCCTGTGTCCTCCTGCTCGGGTTCCTCTTGGTCGGGGATTCTGGAGAGGACGTCTGCATTCGTGTTTTGTCGCCCAGGCTTGTAACACACCTCAAAGTCATACTCAGCGAGTTGTGCTACCCACCGCTGTTCGACAGCCCCCAGGTTAGCCGTTGCCAGGTAGCGCAGCGGGTTATGGTCCGTGACTACTGTGAATCTGGCGTACATCAGGTAGTCCCTGAATTTCTCTGTGACAGCCCATTTAAGCGCCAGAAGTTCCAGTTTAAATGCGCTGTAATTCTTGTCATTCTTCTCGGAGCCTCTCAGCCCCCGACTCGTGTAGGCTACCACACGCTCTACGCCCTCCTGTTTTTGACTGAGCACAGCCCCGAGTCCGTGCAGACTCCCATCTGTGGTCAATATAAAGGGTAGGCCAAAGTTGGGATATGCCAGGATTGGAGGGGACACCAGGCATCGTTTCAGCTCGTCCAGGGCCTCCTGGCACTCGCCGGTCCAAACAAACGCCTGGGTGCCCCTCGACGTGTTTTTCAACCCTTTCCCAACCAGGGCATGCAGAGGCTTGGCCAACTGTGCAAACCTTGGCACAAACCGCCTGTAGTAGCTCATGAATCCAAGCACCTGCCTCACCTCTCGCACGCTCCTTGGAGCCGGCCATGCCTCCAGGGCCTTGACCTTTTCTAGATCTACCTGGACGCCTTTAGCAGAAATCACGTGGCCAAGGAATTTAACCTCCGGCCACAGAAGGAAGCATTTGGTCGGCTTCAACTTCAACCCGTGCTGCTTCAAACGTTCGAACACCGTCTCAAGCCTCTCACAGTGACTATCAAAGTCCCGGGAGAAGACTATAATGTCATCCAGGTAGACAAGGAGAATATCAAAACTGAGGTCCCCCAGTACCATACCCATCAGCCGCTGAAAAGTGGCTGGGGCGTTGCACAAGCCAAATGGCATCCGAGTCCATTCAAACAGGCCAAATGGTGTTGTAACCGCCGTTTTTCCCCTGTCCGTTTCGCTCATGGCCACTTGGAAGTAGCCTGCGGTCAGGTCCAGGGTCGAGAATAACAGCGCATTGCCGAGCGCATCCAACGACTCTTCGATGCGGGGAAGTGGGTAGGCATCTTTGCACGTCACTTCGTTCAGCCGCCTGTAATCGCAGCAGAATCGAACACTTCCATCTTTCTTAATAACCACCACCGCAGGTGAGGCCCAAGGACTGGAGCTCTCTTTAAGGATCCCCTGGCTAACGAGCTCCTGAACGTGCCTCTTAAACTCTTGAAAGACATGGGGTGGGACCCTTCGGTGCCTCTGTTTGATTGGGGGTGCCTCGGTGGGGATACTGTGTGTCACCGTGGTGGTGTAGCCGTAATCAACTTCGCTTGCCGAGAATACGTCTTGGTGTTGGGCTAACAGCCGACAAAGCTTTTGACGCTGTAGCTCAGTGAGGTCCCGGGTGTTAGCCTGTACAGGGACCGGCAACTGCCCAACCTCGCCCCCTGTCGCTATACTCTCACCCTGACCCAGCGGCTTAACCACGAGTGCCCCCTCTCTCTCCTCTACCCATACAACCTCTTTGGGGAGCACAGCTCGTGGTTTGCTTACAACGGCAAGCCTGGCTCTTGGCATCAGCTTGACAGCCCTCTCGCTTGTGTTCATCACTCTGAGAGGGATTCTTCCACCACTGGTTGTCGCAATAGTGTTGGCAACTAACAGTCCCCGCGGCAGCTCTATCTCTTTTGCCGCCTCTGCCAGCACTTGGCACTCAACCCTAGGTGAGACCCCGCAACGACCCTCCACCACTTTCTCGCTCCTCGGGGGGATGATGACGGGTTCCCTGCCAGCCACCTTGACGAACCCGATTTTGCCACCCGGACCCGTGCGCGGGAACTCCTTCCTCGCTCGGGCTATCAACCGACGGATGGTGGCCTCTGTCTCGTCTGGAGCGTGGGGGTCCATGTGGACGCGACCCCCATCTGCGATAAAGAGCGCTTCGAGGTCTTCTATAACATTCATCCCCACAATCCCTGGGAGACCATTAGCTTTGTCTACCTGGGGGTGAGTATCGGTGAGTACAAAAATGCACTTCTTACCAACCACTCTCCCGGCGCATTCAACCTCGGCCTCCAAGCAGCCCAAGACAGGAATATCGAGCCCGTTTGCGGCTGTGAGCTCAATCCAGTCTGCTGACTTCAACTCCTGTGGCCCAAAACACCTACGGAAATGGGACTCCGTAATAGCTGTCACATTTGACCCCGTGTCCCAGAGGCAGGTGGTGTCTACCCCCCCTATCTTAAGGTGGACGGTGCGACACCTCCCAAGAGCACTCCTTTGGAGGCTCTCGTCCACCTCTGTCAGAAGACACTCGGCTGCTTGGCGGCCTATGGCCGGTGTGGTGGGGTGTTTCTTGGCCCCACCCTTGGCGTTTGGATTGCCAGAAAATGCCACCTGCGCCAGGTCTATGGGGATAGGGGCCAGAGCCCCTGCGTCTAGCTTTTTGGTACAATGCCGGCTAGTGTGGCCAGGCTCTCCACAGCTGTAGCAAATATATCGCCCTTCGCTGTCCCTCAGGGGTGTTCGCCTGCGCTGTGCACTCTGCTGGCTGCTCCCTCTTTCCCTGCTCTGTAGTGCTAAGTACAGCTCTTCTTGACGAGCAGCTAGTTTCCTAACCTCCTCGTGGAGCATATCTCCAGGGTGAGGGGGGATGGTTTATCTTCGGCCGGTACTGCAGCGTTCACCGCACCTCTAGTCCTGAGCCTACTTTGGGAGGCGAGAGAGGACTGGGCTTCTTCTTCCTCGGACCAGTCAACTGCGGCTTGCAGCAGCCCGATGAAGGTTAGGCCTTTCTCCTCTTTGACCCTCCTTTTCATCTCTCGCCTCAAAAGGTCATCTCGCAAACCCAGCACTAGCTGTTCTTTCAACACCGTCTCTGAGTCGGGAACGCGGTTGGGTTCTCGCCTCTTAATCAAAGCCAGCTTCTCCTGTAGGTCATAGGCATAAGTTCTGACCGTCTCGCTGGACATCTGCCTTCTCTCATAGAACTCCTTCAACCTAGTACCTATGGGGACCTTGTCTCCATAGGTTTGAAGGAGAACCTCAAATATGCCCTCGACAGACTCTACTGCCCCATCCAACATGAACTTAACAGTTGCCCTGGCTTCATCTTTTATGTGTTGCTTGACCAGCTCTACACGGTCCGCCTCTGGCACCTTCATGACTTGGAACGCAGACCGCATTGCCGCGATCCACTCTTCCACACAATCATCTCCACTCTTTCCAGGGCAACCACTAAAATCTGCCAGTTTGCGGTCTCGGTGGACATAGATTGCCGCCGGGGCTTTTAAAGCTTGGGCCTGTTGATCAATCACTGCCCTTGCGAGAGAAAGAGCTTCTCTCTGTTCTTTTCGTGCCTGCTGTAAGGCACCCGCCTGCTCCGCAAGCCTCCCTTGTAGTTCATCAAAGCTCCTTTTCAAATCTTCTAGTTCAGACATGTTTGCCTTAACTCTATTCCTCCTCTATAACGACCCCGAGCCAATGGGTGAATCCTGTTCGTGACGCCAATTGTGAGGGGCTACTAGCCCTGCTATGTAGGGGTAGAAGGGCGCACAGGCTGCCTTGAACGACTAGCGGGTGGTGGGATCTAAGTCCGTACCCCCCTCTAGCGCGATTGACCCGGACACTTACTTCAGTAAGAATGGGGTTAGTTACCTGGCAACAGTAGGCACAAAAGGAGGACTCCAGGCCCGGACCTGCAATGATAGCAGCGCCTGCACACGGAATACTAGCACGGTCCCACTTAACTCCGTCGTCCTGTGCCTAACCAAATAACTCGGGTGCCCCTACTCCAAGGCAACCTGGGTCGGACAAAAGCATTCAACAACGACTTTTTAAACCACGTGGCTCTTTTTATTTATCTGGAGAGCCCTCAAAAAAAACCAAACTTGGTTAACAATGTCCACAGGGCCCTGGAGAGCAAAGGGAAAACAGCAAGGAGCCTCCCCAGGACCAAAGAAATGAAAGAAATAAAATGAGGTAAAATAAATCAAAACAGACTGGTGAGACCCAGAGTTGGGAGTCCTCGACTCCACACAACCCACCCTAGTCACAGGAAAAACACTCACAACACAGCAGAACAGTAAAAGTTAACACAGCAAATATTCTGTCTAAAATGGTCGACACAGTCTCATCACATCATTTACAATGTCCGACACACCAAAGGAACATTTTCAGTCTTTACAGTTCACTCCAGTAAATTGTCTCTGGGGTGGGACGGACAGATAGTTCTAGGGGTATGTGTCATTAACCGGAGTTGCAGTCTGTTAGGCTGTCCAGAACTTCCACAGCCGGAATAGAATGTCCATTCTCTGGTCCACATCAAAGCAAGGAAATAAAACACAGAAACTGTACCTTTGCCCCTCCTGAAATGGAGCGTAATGAACCCACGGGTAGGTGAAACTTTTACACACAGCCAGCTGAAGCAGGGTGAACAACCGGAGCGTCGTCTGGGTGGCAGGGTACTCCAAACACCGCCGACATCGGGGCCCAAGATGGCGGTCCCGCGGGCTAACGGAGCTACGGCAGTCCCCAGGCCGTGCGAAGTGAGGCCGCCCAATTCCTCCCCCGGAAACTCGCTGGTCCTTCGCCAGACAGCCAGCCGTGCTGTCTCGCTTTCTAAACGTTCTTGTCGCCAAACTCTACTGGCAACGCCGGGAAACTGAGGCCGATTGGAGGGGAGCGGCCGCTAGCCTTAGCTCTCGATTAGCCCCTCTGCTAGCGCTATCTCCGCCGACACTTCGCCCCGACGTTACACCCGTAAGGCCGCTGTAGCCGGGGTCAGAGTGCATACACGGACGGAAACCCAGCCTAGACTCGCTGCGGTACCGTATACTGTCTCGCTAGCCTCCCGTTTATACTTTGTTCGGGTCTCTTCCTGACCGCGGCCCTTTCCTAGCGTCTCTTCTCATCCGGACACGTGTGCTTTTTTTTTTTTTTTTTTTTTTGCTCCGCTCGTCTTTTCTCCCACTGCGCATGTCCGTCTTCTTCACGCTACGTCACTCCCTCTTGGCTGCTTCAGGCTGTAAACAACCCCGTGACCGTTTTCTAAGGGTTGTAAATATGTGCCCTCACATATAGTCTGAAAGTAAAGGCACTGGACATGGATGCTGAACGAATCTCAGCTTGTGAGTATATATAGTTTATCGAAAGTGCCCCTCATAGATGCTTCTTGTCAATCTGCAACAATCACATCGGCAAACTCCTTGTTTATTTTCCCCTAATATAAAAAAGATCTCAACGATTACCTCACTAGAAGGCTATTCATCATTGTGGACTTTTTTACACCTTGGTACATAGGAAATGCTCTCATAAATCGCGCATTAATTTTTCCCAGAGCTGGGTATTTAAGACTATTAATCAAAGAGAGAGAGAGAGAGATCTTTTGTTTTTCTTTCAACCATACAAAAAATTACATAATGATGTATGCTTTTAGTTTTAGTTAAGGGAATCCCCCCCCCAGCTATTAAGTATATAAACCCCAGCATCATACGGAGACTGAAACAGTGCTGATTTACCAAGCTCTGACCAAGTTCCCTATCTGATCAGCAGTCTTATGGCAAACATTCAACTATGTAAGTCAGATAGGCTGTTATTTAAATTGCTCTGTTGCGTGCTCGTGCAAACTGGGTGTCGTAATGCCCGTGTAGACTCGTGCGTTGACGGCTGTTTCTCTCTTTCCTTGCAGACGTCGCCAGCTGTGTGCTGCTGCTGTCCCTGAGCTGGCGCACATCCGAAGCTCTCCCGGTGCCCGCACCGAGCCCGGGGACCGGCGGTCAGTGCGCCGACTTCTACAAGATGCTCCTGCTGAACATCTCAAAAGCTCTGGACAGCGTGAGTACAAATCTCAGCAGCGTGTGATTTTTGCTTGATTTTCCTCCCTTTTTTTTCTCGGTATCTGTGTCGTTTATCCGTGATTATTCTACTCTGTAGCAATAATTTCTTTACTGTGTATTACAGATTTATTTGAGTGATGGTATCCAATCGGAAAAAATTGAGATGAGGAATACTGGGGAGACCGTACTGGCCTGTGCACCCACTCTGACTCAGGTGAGCCTTTTCTCAAAGCAGCACAGTTTATGGGGACAGCTGACAGCTGTCATAATTTCAGTTCAGCTTTCACTGTGTTTTAA
This sequence comes from Rhamphochromis sp. 'chilingali', assembly GCF_963969265.1. NCBI lineage: Eukaryota > Metazoa > Chordata > Actinopteri > Cichliformes > Cichlidae > Rhamphochromis > Rhamphochromis sp. 'chilingali'. The sequence continues at coordinate 15,980,428 of NC_137935.1, forward strand.
TTGGTTGGGCAACTTCAAATGACTGTAGTGTAAACATTGCTGATTTTAAATGTCTGTTTGTTTTCCTGCACAGAACTTAGGTTGCGTGACACAAAGAAATTCTTCCTTCAGTGAGGTCAGTGTCAGACACACTGTATATTCTATAAAAAAGAAGCTATGATTCATATGCATGTGTTGGTATTGTAGCTGAAACTGAACGGGGTTTTCCCATTGTTTTGACAGACTGAATGTCTGAAGAACATAAAGAAGGACCTGCTCTACTATCACGAAGCGATTGCATCTTACCTCACAGGTCCTCTCAAAAATGGTCCAGAGGAAATTAGACTTCTGAGCCCAATCGTGGAAATCACAAAGAATCTCACAGAGGTGTGTTTATCTTGTAATTTCTTTTTTAAAATTGAGACATCGAGACTTCAAGGTGAAATAGTTTGAATCTCCTGGGAAGTACTTGTCTAACTAAATATTCCTCGGTTTATACAGAACTGCTTTCCGCAGCTGGACGTAGAGAACCTGCCCTCAAAGGTATTTTTATATTCTTTGTTCCATATTTACACCTTGTCTTTCAGTCTTTAGGATCACTGATCTTGAGTATTTGGGGTTTCTTTTCCTGAGACCTTATTGTCCTGCATTCACACTCTATCCTCTCCTGTTGTAACAGGATGCCAAAGTGTGGGGCAATGAGTCCTACAACAACCGGCTGGAGATGAATAAGATGATGAAAGGCTTCCACATCAGAGCCATCACTATCAACCGAGCCATTGGCTACATCTCCTCGGGAGACCACAGGAAGTAAACGTCCTGCAACCTCTTCAACTTCAGCCTCATCAAATAATAGCACAACAAATATCAAATCTCTATTATCACATCAGAACAAGCTGTCCTAATTAGTCACTACCATCTCTTTCAACTACTGACCAAGTTCTACAATGTACCTGCTGCACAACTGTCTGCACTGAAGGAAGTTTACTCAGGCATAAGCTAGCTGGTTCAACTCCAGTATCTTCATTCAGTAAGTGCTGAAGAATGTTCAAATTATCGTTACGCTTAGGCGTGAGTTATAATGATTTTATTTATTTATTTATTGCATCTATTTATTTATTTGATCTCCAGTTGTATTATTTATTGTTATTTAAATAAAGTATTTTGTTATCAAGCATCAAAGTTGAAGTGATTTTGATTGAAACTGTTCACCATCAGTTAGAAGTTAAGAAATGCAGTAAAAAAGAGACATGTAAGACACTTTCGGTTGTTTCCTTCAGTCAATAGCGCTTCGTTATTTCATCTCTTCTGCCAAGGCTACTGCCTGTTTCAAAATATACAAAAAGTAAATGAAGGGAACACCTGAACAATCTTAACTTTGATTTTTGTCTCGAGCTCGAATCCTACCCTTAAAGAACAGATGATTTTGTTTTCCACAGTATTCAGTTCTTCATGATCTGATTTGTTTCCTTTTATTTGAACAACGTTCTAATAATATTACGTAAAAACTAAGCAGCTGAAACTTGGTGAGACACGATCAAAAGCAGGAACTATTCTGTTTTGGTGTGAATTCGGATCACTTTCCTTAAAATGATGAAACAAACAGTGATTTCACTTGTTTTATGAAAAGTCTTTGGAGATTCTGACATGGTTTAAAAAGAAAAGGAAAAAACAACAACAACAAACACATTTGTAACAGGGATAAATTGGACTGTTAGTGGTATTTTTCTTTTAAGGAAACAACCCTTTTCTCTGAATGAAACATTGTGGTTTTCTCAAATAATGTTTACAAAAACATTTGCAATTGGTACCTGAAAGATTTCCACAGATGTTCCTGCTGATTTTATTGTACTTAATCGTACCTGAGGTCTAGATCTGCGAAATAATCCTCAAAAAACTGAATTAAAATATACATTGCTTAGTTTTAGCTGCACTCACACAGGTAAAACACCTAAATTTATCCCTGAATCCCAACATGCTGCATTTTTGTTTTTCATAAAGATTACACATTTGGGGGGAAAAAAAAAAAAAAAAAAAAAGAAAAGAAATGCATTCAAGCCTCCGGAGGGCAGGACGTAATTCCCAGTTAAACATAATCAGCATCATTTTCTGGTCCTCGTGCACAGCTGTTTTACAGAGTCACGGTTATCGCATCAAATAAAGGACATGTAGACAAAAAACAGACATAACTGGCTTTAAAAAAACATGAGTGACAATGAAATGGAATCTATTTACAGGAAATAGTGCGGACAAGTTTACAAAAACACAAACTAGTTTCATAGTTCAGTCTGTAATTCTGTGGACAGTCATTTTCACGTCCACGTGATATAATGCCTAATTGTTTTATAAAAATTCCCACAAGCCCAACATTCAAAAGTGAAAGAACACACACAAATGGATGGATTTTTCCAGATGTCTTTGCAGTTTCAACACTGCAGCACCAAACATTTACATCTGTTACTGGCTACATAATTAGCTACTAAACATCTCAATGACCTCTACGCCTCTACTGGTCATTTTTTTTACCTGCTTAAATATAAAGGTAAGCTAATTTATTTCTGTATCCTTAGATACAGCACAGTTGGTTCTGTACTCACCACAGAACCCAAGAAAACTACAGCTGACCTAAAGAAGGGAAACAAAAGGAAATGATTCCTTTTTATGAAATGCAGAACTATAAACAAATCAGTTTCATATCTAGAAAATATTCAAAGAGAAATGCAAACTGAAGGGAGACGTTAACTCTGCTCTGTTGTGTTCCTGAGATCGTTTCTTCCCGCCGATGATATCCAAGAGTAATGGAATTCATTTTCATTTTCCCTTTCACTTTACCGCTTCGTTAACCATCATATCTGAAAACAACAAACAACAAATAATGAATTAAGATTCTGTACCATCCTTTGAGTTTGAATTTTCAGTGCTCTTCACCTAAAGAGTGAAAGAGCTGCTGAGACAGTAATATTTGTACTGCAGTACATAGAATCGGTGGGATTGTCATGCATACTTTATTTAGGTAAGTAGCAAGAAGTTTCAGCTCATCGCAAACACAACTACTCTGATGAGTTGGCCTCTGGGAGCCTGTCCCATTCTACGGTTCCTGGAAATGAGCCTTTTGTATTTCGGGTTCCCCTGTCCTAACCGTGATGGGTTTTAGAACAGTTTTTTGGTTAGATGCCTGAAATAAAGTCAGTGACTAACAGAAGCTTGGAGTATTTTTTACAGTTTGTTTTAGAGTAAAAGTTGTTCGTTAACAAGCGGTTTCATGATCCTTCAGACATTCACGTCATCACACTGAACATGCCTAAGTTATGAACTCCGATGTTAGGATTTTACTTTTCTCCAAGAATCGCAAACTTGCGAGCCTCATTTGGTAAAAGATTTTAATTATTTACACCTATTAAAAAGTAAAAATATACTAAAAGAAAAAACCCAAAACACATAAAAGTACAAGAATTGGTCAAGATTGTCTTGCTGAATGAAACATGTACAGTCATAACCTTTTATTTCCCAGTTTTGTTTTGCAATTATCCACGAAGTGGAAAAGTCCCACTGTTTTTTTTGTTTGTTTGTTTTCAAAGGGAACCAGGTGTGGTCCTCAGTCCCAGGGTTAGCCTACAAAAATACATCAAATAAAATATGTCATCTCACTAGTACTGTATTTTTCTGGGCTTTTGGTGTATCCAGGGGATATCTGGACTAAGATTTTCCTTTCCACCAGCTAATATTTGTTTGACTAATGCAGAAAAACAAGATAAATCATCAGCAGACCATAGCTGATGGTTATCTGATGCATTTTCTCAAATGGCATCCATCTTTTGTGCTCCGTGGAAAGGACTGTTTATCTGCATGTAACCGAAGCTTGCTCAAACATTACCAGCTTATGCATACTGATAACAAAAGGCTTGCCCCTTTTGTACAGATTCTACATGAGCCTGTGCAGATGGCTATTTGTATACACTGCTCTAAAATATGAAAAGGAACACTTTTTAATCTGAGCAAAGCATCAAGTCAGTTAAAGTTCTGGGATTTTGTCCTGGTCAGTTAATCAGCAGAGGGTGTTGTTAATCGGTTTCAGCTGCTTTGGTGTTAATGAAATAAACAACAGGTGTTGCAAGAGGAGGAACAATGAGACAACCCATAAAACAGGAATGTTTTACAGGTTGAGGACACTCGCATTTTTTCCCTCCTCAGCTAGGGTCAGTGTCACCGCTGGTAGCAGTTGGCCATACCTGGACCCAGCAGGTCAATACGTGCCTTTGCGATTGACCGGCAGAGTCTCAAGAGCATGGAGGAGATTCCAGGAGACTCTTATTTAGCAAGCTTACCCTGAGCATGTGTGAGAGAGGCTGGAGAAGCCGCGGAGAAGGTTATGCTGCTTTTAACGTCGTTCAGTTACCCGTTAACCGGTTTGGTGGTGGGTCAGTGATGGTCTGAGAGACGCACGAACCTCTGCAGGTTAGGCAACGGCACAATGACTGCAGTTAGATATCAGGATGAATTCCTTGAATCGTATTGTCACACCCTAGACTTGTGCAGTGGGTACTGGCTTCCTCCTGCTGCCCGATCACACGTGGAGAGGCTATGTAGGTGAATGCATTTATACCCCTGACTCGCTGCCTGACTAAATCCAATCGAGCACCTCTCAGGTGTTCAGTGATGCCCTAGTCCAGATATGGGAAAAGATCCCTCAGGATACCAAGCATGTGTGGGTCATACAAACTACTTCCTGCAATAAAATTTTGGTAACACAGACTAGTCTGCTGGATTATTTTTTTACTTTGATTTTTGGGGTGTCCCTGAATTTAGCCCTCTGTAGGTTGATCAGTTTGATTTTCCATCTAACAACAATTTGATTGGTTGACTTTTACATGCCTGCTCTTCACGAGCATTCATCACCATCTTAAATTGTTTAGGTTTGCAGTGTTGTACCTTGTAATGTCTGATGAACCTCATTTGGCAAGTCATCCAGCTCCTTCACACTTTCCAAAAGATTCCTAGCCGTGGCTTCTCCCGAATTCCTGTTCTTCCACATCAACAGCATCTTCAACTTCTGCATGGTCACATCTGTCTCTGCTGTCTGGATATTATCCAGCTCCTTGGAGGTAACATCTAGAAAGATAGCCACCTGTTTCCACTCCTTCCCGAGCCGCTTGGCCACCTGTAGCAGCTGCTTCTCTGACATGTCCTGGCCCTGAGTGGCCGCTGTTTTCACTCCATCTGGAGAAAGATGCACATAAACACATGGGTATTTGTTTTTAGTAAGATTTTAGGCATATCTGGAATAGTTCAGGTGTGAACTGTTGACTTGGCCATAAAGTTGTTCATGAAGTTTTGCTGAAATCACAGTCAGACACTTAAAGATACCTGGCTCGTCTTGCATTCGAGTTCTTTTAAAGGCTAGTTCGTCTTCTGAGGGGCTGCTGCTTCTCTGTCTGCCTATTTCAGAGACAGATATAACATCAGTTAATGTTTTCAAGCTAAAAACGTGCTAAAGTCTAATCGGATTACAAAAAAGTGAAAGAGCCAGCATACTGTTTGTCCTTTTCCGCGGCTTCTTCTCAGTGTTATCCACACAGTCACCTAAGGGAAGAGCAAAAGATGGACGTGGACCAGTGAATCCTTTTTGGTTTATTCGGTTTTCGGTCAACATAAACACAAACTTCCAAAAGACAAAAGTGTCTCCAAAGTAAGACTCATGCACCGGTACCTTCTCTGATGGTAGCAGACCATACAGTCTCCTCAGTGTTAATCTCTATGAGAGACAATTTAAATGGAGGGTGCTGCTCAAAGAAAGCCTCAAAGTAGCCCTTCATCTTAGTGACTGCAAGGGTGAATTTCAGTTCCTGTACAGAGACACACAGACACAACTTAGCTGTGTAGTCAGTGAAATACAAAAGCAAAATCTTATAAATGAGATCAAATCAAAAAGCACCTTTGGACGAGTCTGAACTACTTCTAGCTCTCCTGCTATTTTTAGATCTTTCTGTGGAAGTCCAGTTCTAACCAATGTGTCTTGTGCAGACATCAAACTTCACTGTCAACCTGGCGAGACTTTCCCGTCGTGGATTAGCAAAGATAATGAAAGCTGGCTTTCCAGCTATGGCCAACAGACCAAGTAGCATTTTCTAGTTAAAGAATCCACAGGAAAGGAACATGTTTGTCTTTCTTTTAGCCACCCAGATATTCATCAGGTTGTTTGTTGTAAATTTGTCATTGCAGACTCTAATGCTACTCTAATCTCCTCAAGTATCTGAGGGAGAACATTTGATGAAGTCTTCTTCTCCAAAAAATAATATTTCGTATTAGAGTCACCATTTTTGCACCAAGGAGAAGAAGATCCAGCTTGCCTTGCTGGCTGAATGTGGACAGAATGGGACTAACACTGAGCAATCAAAAATAGCAGCAGTGCTGGAAGCCGCCCTGAGGTGCACAAGGAGATCACATTGAAAGCCCAAATTTAAGACGTGTAAGGTTTTTGCTTTTTGATCCACGTAAATTGCAGATTTGTTGAGAGACACACACCTGAGGTTTGATGTCTCCCTCCGGCTCGCTCAGGAGACGATACGTTCCCTCGTCCAGCTTGCACGTGGGAGGCTTTACTATTTCAATGTAGCGAGTCTTGTAGCCCCGCACCTGATTCTTTATATCCTAGTTTAAAAAAAACATAGCTGGAGTTCAGTTTGTAGGCAACGATGACAGAGAAGTTACTAAACTGAGGGCGTCTCATAAGGACTCAGAGTTCACGGTGAATGACGGTAGGACAGAGCGACGGGAAAACAGCAGCAATGGAAAAAAAGACATCATACGGGGAAAAAAATAATCAATGCATTTTTAGAAATAGCCCTTTTTTTAGGTTATAATAAATGAATGACTATTCACCAGCAACATCCTCAAAAACAAACACACATGCTCACAAAACCACAAACACTTCCTGAGTGAGTTCAGTAGTTCAAGTTTTTAAAAAAAAAAAAGAAAAACACCAACAGCTTTACAGCTTTAATGTCATGTAGCTGTCATATTTACACGGTACACTTACAGTAACGCAAACACTATTTTGGCCACTGACATTTTTCTTTTATTTTGATATGACTCTTTGTTTTAAGAAGATGAATACTCGAATCATTTCCCTGCACAAACCCTGCGCTTCACTGTAAATAACTAAATGACAGTTGGTTTACTAAGGCCGGTAGCACAAATTGTAGCTGAAATACAAAATCCTGGAAATCTGCACCATTGAAGCTGTTGGCAGTTCGACTAATTAACAAAAAGTGGAAGCTACATTTCGAACAAATTTCTACAAAATTTCAATGGTGAGGTATTTTTCTGGAGTTTCGTCCAGAAAGAATTGGCCGTGACTGAAAAACACAAGGAGACTTTTGATGGTCTCATGAATGGAATATTTCTGTGTGCTGCTCCTGCAACGAAGGTATTTTTGCTGCAGTTTTATTTTTGAACTCTACTCAATGTAAAGAAAAATTCCTCAATTGAAACACAGAATTTACTTTTCACTTTAAGAGAAACATCATGAGAAGTCGGTCAAAGCGTTGGCCGGTCGTGTTCTTCTAAAAGTGGGCAGTTAACGGTTTTATATCTATACACACACATACATATGCATTTTCTATAAATGTGAAACTGATTACTGTCCTCAGTCGTCTGGGTTTAGCATGTGCATTTGTTAAACATGTGTGTTTGTGGTCAGGCATGATCAGAAAATAACCTTGTGTAACCATGTGCATGCTGCGTTAGTGCAAGGTAACTGCAGTATTTCGTTATGGAACAGAAACAGATACTGGGAGGGGAAAGAAGTGCTGAATCCCAGTTACACTTTTAAGAATGAAAAGAAACAAGGCACTTTTTTTAAATCGTGTCACTAACAATTGCCAATGCCCGTTTCAAAGAAGTGTGCTCTAACTGGATGTTGTGGAAATGAAGACAGAGATAGAGAAAGAAAACAGGATCCTGAAACCCGAGGAGGGTTTGGTTAAATTTGACCAAATTTCCAAAACCATATGTCAGGTTTGGAAATACACCGCAAGTCTACTGACAACCAAAACAGAGCTGGTTGGAGATCTTTCTAAAAAAACACCACTTACCTTGATGTCAGACGCACTGTTTGTGCCCAGATAAACGTGGAAGCTGTAGCTGTTGTTGTCAGTGGTGAGCTGCTTGTAGACCAGAACCACCCCATGATGCTCTACAGCCTGGCTCGTCTGAATGATGGGACCAACGGGCGATAGGGACGTCACATTCCACTTAACGTGGCTCCCTGAGTGATCCACTGTAGGCTCGATGACTGGACGGTTGCCCTTTATGTGCAGGACACTGAATGTCATGTCATTGTCAGTATCTGTGATATAAGACAGAAAAACAACATTTCACATTTAAACTGAGTAGTTATTGTTGTACCGAGTCAGAACTCTTGCTTCATTCACACAGCGTAAATGTGCTGGGTGAATGCCCTACGAGCTTACGAGCAAGGCAGATGGAGTGTGGGAACTGGATGGACTTGAGGACAGACGCGTCCTTATTGACTGTGTCCACATTGAAGATGGGTCCAGCAAACTTCCAGGAGTCATGTAGAAAGGCGCCAAACTTGGACCAGGATAAGACAGAGTACCGCACAAGAACGCGCTCGGACGCTTCAAAAACCAGACCAGTGACCGAACACTCATATGTGCCCTCTTCTTCTAGCTGCACCCTGAAAGACACAAACACAGAGTCAGTGATGCTGAGCTATCAGAGCTGAACAAAATAAACGTGAGCATGATGCATGGAGACAATGTTCCACTTACTGCAACCGCCCCTTGGACAGTCTCTTCGGGGTAACGAGCTCACTGCCATGGCTCTGTGAAAAGCAAACAACAGCAAAGCACACAGTAAGGACAGAAACAGGTAAAAGAGTGTGCTACAAAGCAAGATTAATGGCTTAGCAAGCCGTCTCAAGCTTAAAATCAGAGTTTTCTGTGTCATAAAAGTGTTTTTTTTTTCCCAGCTAAAACACCGTATTATATTATGCCAAATATAACCTGGTCAGCAGCAGGTTATGTTCAGAGTTTGGGTTTAAAATCAGCTGAAAGTGCCAAGTTTAGACTGATTCTTCTCTTCTCACAGAATGATTTAAAAACTACCGAATAAAGTACAAACCGTGTGTCTCATTGCCACAGGAATGTGCATGTGTTAGTTTGGTGATGAAGAAAATGTTTTAACGTAGCTACTAAAACAGAGAAAACACATTCGATCGATAAAACTAATTTCACTTTGATCTGCTGACAAACTAAAGCCATCTCCACGTCTCCATTATTAGGCTTTGGAACAATAAGCTTTAAGTTTCAGAGGTCTAATGTGTAGCCGTCACCTTAGAAAGAAACAGCACAGGGAGCGTTTTCAGGGATGTGTGATAAATCCCAAGATTAAGGATTCTCTGCAGCTTTAATCTTTGTCTTATTTTCAACAGTGTTTACAGTGTTTTACATCATCTGATAATATTTCTGATTGGAGTGGGCTGCACTCCTGGGGTAATTTTGTGTGTAAAAGAGTGATATGACCCGTGAAACAATCCTTTTTTCAGGCCTGAAGCTTAATCTGATAACTGCCGCCTTGACACCCGTTATCTCTAACAGGGGTTTCAGGTTTTGTCGAGCCAGCTAACGCACAGAAAGCCTGGCTGTGTTGAACTTTGTTCAGGGTGTAACCCTGTGATGAAGACAGAATTAAGGGTCAGACGAAGTTAAACGGTAGCTGTAAAATCGCATTTTGTCAGATAGCACCTGGTTTCTGAGCTCACCTGTTGGACAGCTTTGCATTTTTCACAGCATGACTTGAAGGGCCTCTCATCTGTCAGCACACATGGCAACAAACGAGAGGTTATTCATGAGCCGGGCAACACTATCATGAGTGCAGCGTAGCGCATTACTTGGCATGGGCTTACCTTTCCCATTTAACACCCCTGCTTCAGGTCCAGCACCTGCCTCTGTGAGGTAAATGGATTCTGATCAGCAACTATCACATGAGAATCTTACAGGCTGAAATCCAATTTTAAGCCTCTGAGATATCCCACAAACAAATTTTGCAGCCAGTCCCAGGGTGTGTGTGTGTGTGTGTGTGTGTGTGTGTGTGTGTGTGTGTGTGTGTGTGTGTGCGCGAGTGTGTGGATGTTTGCGAGAGGGTGGAGTGTGTTCAGTTACATTTTAGTTTTGATTCCTTAATTAAAAAGCCAGCTGAATCTGATATTTGTGACATAATTATGTAGTACTACTGCCAGTAAAACACAGTTGTGACCATAGACTACTGAGTCATCGCTAAGGTTTAGGCAGCTCCTACAAGCAGGCACGAACATCTACATGTACACAAACAAGCAAAATAAGAGTTTATTTCCTGGTGTGTCTTACTGTTTATAGAGTCTCCTGCATGGGCTTCTTCATTCTCTGGATAGGAAACAAAGCAAATTGAAGGATTTATAGAAAACTCTTGAAACCAAAATGCAACACATCAAACAGGCACTTCTGTTGACTTTAAACTCATTCATTTAATCAGCGGCAACACGAGGAGCCATGAAGTAGTGACTCTGGTGAGTCAAACAGATCTTACCTTCCTCTTCTCCATCCCTCTCAGTGCCTCCTGTTGAAAGATTAAATGACAAGGAAAAGAAGAAGCAGGAATATTAATGGAAATAGTTCAACTTTTTGCAGCATGCATTCATTTCCTGGGACATCTTTGAGAAAAATCGGCACTTTATAAACAACGCCTAATATAAAAGATACCACTAGCAGCTCGTTAACTTAGCACAAAGGGCAGAAGCAGGGAAAGGTCAAAACCAACTCTGCCCACAGCACCTGTGAAACTCACTAATTATAACAATTTATCTTGGGTTTTTCCCCCCACCTGATGACAAAACTTCAGTACGTCACTGCCCCAGAGTGTCATCTTAGCAACAGTTTTATTCAGATTAAACAACGTGTCGCTTAACGAGTTTTAGAGGAGCTGGAAGAATAAAGAAAAGGTGTTTAAATCTATCCAAAGCAAAGGTGACACTTGCTGTCTGGATATTCATATTACCAAGGAAAACAAGAGTGTGATTTTTCTCATTGTCCTTTCCAAAAAGAAAAATTATTCCATCAAGTTATGAAAATGTGTCTCTCACCATAAGCCTCATCCTCCTCTGAATTGTTGTCTTCGTCCTCTGAGCTCTCGTCGGTGGATGTTCCTGTGTTTTCTGTTCAACAAATCGATGTGCAGAGTATGTGTTAAAAGAATTTATCTTTAATAAAAAATAAAAGAGATTCATGCCACAGCTGGCTAAACATACAGTGCTGTGAAAAAAGGCTTGAGCACCACTTATTTCTTTTTATATTGCTTCCAGGGAGCCATGCGGTCTAGTCTTTTTAAAGTGGACTATGGCGACGGTTCTCCTGGCTTCCTGAAAGTCTATCAAAGATCTAAAAGACCTAATTTTCACTCTAGTTTTGTAACTTTATTTTCAGAAGAATGTTTTTGTTTGCTACAACCAATTTTTAAATTGTATATTTAGGACCTTTGTCACTAGCAGGCAGCCACAATGTTGTACCATCCCTTTAGGTGAATCTACAAAACAAATGTTTACACAGTTCAGCAGACATACAACAGTATTTTGCACCAGCAAGGTGATTCTCAAAGAGCTATTAGCCAAAGATTTGACATATTTCATCATGACGTACTTAAAAACAAATATGAGGAAACTGGCCAAAAGAAGTGGCAGAGCTAGAAAACCATCTATAGCGGATTAACTGTATCTGAAATTCACGTCCTTAAGAAATAAGAAAATATACTTAAGAAAGGGGAAACAGGAAGAAAAACTTGGGGTGTGCTAAATTACACAAGAACTGCAAGGGCAATAGAGGCAACAAAATTTGAAAGATTTGGTTCAAATCATCATGTGAACAGAAGAGATGCTGTCATAGGGGATTTTTGCCAAAATTGATGGAATTACAAAAGCAGAAAAGTATCATCAGACTTTGATCCACCATGCTATGCCATCTGGAAAGAGTCTGGGGGCACAGCTTGACAATGAAACATATACATGCCAATGTAGTAAAAGCAAACCTGGATAGAAAAACACAGAGTGAAACCAGCATCAGTCATGGACTGGCCCCCCCAGAGCCAAAGAAGAGCTTTGGATGTTCTTCGAGAAGCGTGAAGAAATATTTCTGAACACTACTTGAAGGAATTACAAGAAAGCTGGGTCAGAGAGTTCAGGCTGTGTTGAAGAATAAAGCTGGTCATCCCAAATACTGACTTTCAACTCTATTTTTGCCTCAAATGTAGTATTTCCATGTGTGCTTGAACGTTGCAATAAATTGCTGAACCCATTTCCAATTTTGTAAACAAAATATAAAGAAATGAGGGGTGGCTCAAGACTTTTGCACAGTGCGATATTTGTGCTTACCTGAACCGCTGCTGTCATTTTCTGCCAGATTATCTGTAAACAGATTAGTGAAAACGTTGAGACAGCTGCTGGTTATTTAGAAAAATCTGATGCAATAATTTCAAAATGTGAGAAAATCCAAAAACATTTATTTCCCCCAATTTTATTACTCACTACTACACATATGTCATTGTGATTGTCATTATGGCATCATCACTACTACGGAAACTAGAATACTTTAAATGGTTTGATAATCAACCCCCTCTTTAGTCATACTGCCCAGGACCCTGACAGCTGTCAGAGAGAAAAAAGCTGCTGTTGTTTTACCAGAAAAGCAACCATAATCCTGCAGTAAAAATAGAAACAACCAATAGTATGTAAATCGAGGGAAAGCTAAATTATTCAGACAGTTTCTTCTTCTACTTCCCCCACAAAGAAAAACACCTATTTAAGAGAAAGTAAGCCTCAAGCGCTCAACACTCACATGGTTTAAAAGTCAGAAAAAAAAAAAAAAAAAAAACTAGAGTGAAGCATGTGATGCATCACAAAAATAAGTACAGGATTAGAACAGGTGCAGCCCCAGTGAGAAACCTCCAGTTTTAGTTTACTTCTAGGTTCGTGCAGTGTGTGGTTCTAATTCATATTAGTCACCAAAAAGCCCTGAGCAGGGCTGAAGTACACCAGCAGTTTTTTATAGATGCGTCATTCACGGCAGCTGAACCGCAGCACCCCGTGAACAAGCCTGTGATAAGTGCAATGCATTAACATTCTGGCACATTTACGTAGATGGGGTCCAGAGGAACTGCTGCTGCTTCTCTCTTCCCAGCAGCACTGACTGTCCGTGGACCGGGCCATGTGGCCGAGCGCCAGGCTGGCTAATGGATGGAGCCCCTCCTCATCTGGCCCAGAGAGTTTTATCTTAAACTAACAAGCAGATGCTGTCTTTGCAGCTCCGCTCACAGCGCCTCCCTCATCAATCTCTCTGTCTCACTTTGCTCAATCTGTCTGCCTCACCTCTCCCTGCACTTTCTTCTCCATGCCTCTCTCCCTTGTCCTCATATGCCTCCTATGGCCCATCTCATTCACTGCAGCTGTTGCTGCTGCTGCTGTCTCACAGCTGAGCCAGCGGGCATCCCTCTTATTTGTCGTTTGGGCATGGCTGCTTCCCTTCATCAGGCTGACAAATAAGGTGGAGAGCAAGTGCCCGCACAGATGCACACATGCAGATGCAATCACAAATATGCAGAGAGTGCTAGAGGCTGTGTGCAACCTCAAGGATTTGGTTAGTATTGAAAGGTGTTAGCTGCCATCTGCTGGCTGAAAACCATAATACAGGAAAAAAAACAGAAAGAGGTTAATGGGTTCTTTTTGTGACTTATTAACTGACTCATTACTCCACCAGTAGATTTAAAGCTATCAAAATAAGTCAGCTTTGTCAGATCCATACTGGAATTCATGTTTTGGAAATATTATTTGAAAGACTGTAGATGTTTAGTGAATCTAAATATACATTTCTCCTACTTTAAATAAGACTAAACTACCAAACACTGGAAATGTGATATCCAATCCAGCTTCGAGTCAGGATCAGACTGATATCGATTTACAGTGTACCTGATATCAGAATGGTAACATACACTCGCTGGCCAATTTTTAAGTACACCTGTTGAATCGCTTGTAACCACAATCAGCCAATCGCCTGACAACAAGTCAAAACATCTAGGCACGTAGACACGTTCAGGATAACCTGCTGAAATTCAAACTGGGCATCAGAACGAGGAAAAAAGGTGATGTACGCGGTTTTAAACATGGAATAGTTTTTCAGAAACTGCTGATCTTCTGGGGGTTTCCTCACATAACCATCTCTGGGGTTTACAGAGAATGATCCAAAAAAGGGGAAAATATCCAGCGAGCATCAGTCCTCTGGCTGAAAATGCCCTGTTGATGTCAGAGGTTAGAGGAGAATGGCCTCACTGCTTTTTGCACCTCGTTACACTCGAGCTATCTGAATGCAAAATGGGCTGCAGCATCATCTCCCCGTTAGCTTAGAACACAGGATTGGACAAACATTGCCTGGTCTGATAAGTCTTACATTCTGCTGTTACATTCAGATGGCAGGGTCAGGTAGGGCGAAAACAAGATGAAAGCATGGATCCATCCTGCCTGGCATCAACACTTCTGGCAGGTGTAACATTTTCCTGGTTGGTGACCATCCCTTTATGACCACAGTGAACCTTTTTTCTCCATATTAAAAAGCTCAAATTATCTCACACTGGTTAATTAAACATGACTGTGAGTTCGCTGTACTGAAATGGCCTCCACAGTCACCAGATCTCAAGGTAATAGCGAAACTTTTGCCTACGGTGTTACAAGAGATTCAAATCATGAAGCAGCAGCTTTCAAGCCTTTCATGCAAATGATATGGAAACAAGGACAGCAAACAAGAAAGGTGAGCCAGCTGGGAAAATATAACGAAAGGACGAGTAAAACAAAATACAAGAAGTGATAAATAGATGAGGATGCACACTTTTCAAATAGCAAGAGAACAACTGAGAGCTCAAAGAAAATGAAAACATGAAGAGCTGCTGAAAGAGAGGGCAGGAAAGCAATGAACTGGCTGGTGTTTACCTTTGTTCTCAGGTGCGGGGATATCGCCGTCTCTGTAAGGCAGAAGAGATAACATTCAGACAAATATAAATCAAACAGAATTCTCCAGCCGTGTAAGATTCAAAGTGCTTTTTTATTTATTTTTGTTTTTAAAAATTGTGCAGCTGCAGGATCACGCAGTAGCCGATACTTCTCCTTTTCTGTACGGCTGAGTAAATCAGTCAAAGAGGAAGTGTGTGGCTAAACGGCCTGCATCACACTTTCTCACGAAACTCCCTTCTCTCAAACGCTTTCAAAGCAGTGTTGATAGCAAAGGAAAGAGCTGAGGAAACATACAGGCTGGGTCTGTTTCCCATTCAACAACTCAGGTTAGACTCTTTTCATTTATGGCTTTATCATAAGACAGCATCAAGCAGAGCGTAAATATGGCTGTCTATTTTCAGGGCCATTGTGTAATATTATAATCATACAATGTTAGCTGGCTAATTATTGACTTTAAGCACTTTGTTACTTTGTCCTACACATTTTTATGCACATGACAAGTTTTATCAAATATAAACAAAAGACTGATAAACAGATCGCACCACACTAAACATCACTGCAAGCATCTGCAGTATGGTACTGCTCCTATATTCTTCTTAATGCTGCAATAATATATTCAGTGACAGGACTCAGACTTAGATATTAGATAC
Organism: Rhamphochromis sp. 'chilingali'; assembly: GCF_963969265.1. NCBI lineage: Eukaryota > Metazoa > Chordata > Actinopteri > Cichliformes > Cichlidae > Rhamphochromis > Rhamphochromis sp. 'chilingali'. The sequence continues at coordinate 15,996,103 of NC_137935.1, forward strand.
CAGTCTTCCTGACTGTAAACACCAGCCGGTTCATTGTAAACAAAGCCAGACACGAACGCTGTCCAAGTGTTCGTATATGCTGTGTGAAGACTGGAGCAACCTGTTGATGCAGTCAGAGCAAGACGAAACACGCCTGTTCAAGGGTAAAAAAAAAAAAGAAAGCCAACCCCACAAGAAGAACGAGTTCACCACCAGCATGTGTTAAAAGAAAAAATAGGTCAGCCTTTGTTTTTTCCTGTCTCACTCTCGCTCTGCTGCAATTATATCCAAATGAAGCAAATGAATCAGGAAGCCTGGATTATTACCAAAGATCAAGAAGTGATACTTTATTTCTTTTGCTTGGCGGCTGTTTCGCCTGATAAGGAGCTGAGGCTTTCCTTTGTTTTTAAACATCTGTCCAGGAAGCTGAACTTTTTTCCTCTCTCTCTTTCTCTCTTCAAGGTCATCTCATCAGCGCCTCTGCCATACAGTCTCACAACAACACCACTGGGGTCATTGCCATGGTAATAGTAGTCATCTCTTCCTGTATGAGTCCTCATGCCTCCTATGATCTTACATGTTTAGAAATTAAAAACATACTCGATAACTCAAACTTCTGTGTGGTTTGTCTGTTTGTTTCTGCTTAAAGATAAAGCCCGGATCATGTCACAGTCGCAACAGCTTCCCACAAACAGCACAGAGAGGAGTGCGTTTGTGTATAGATAAACAACTGTCACATAGCACCAGCAGTGGAACAAAAGAGCCGCCCTTTGTCCCGGTCATTTATTGTCCAGACTTTACTGCTTTTATTGCATTTACAGCAAGTTAGAAATCTCTAATCAAATCATAAAGTGAAAGTTGGCCTTTTCCTGCTATAGCCTCACAAACAAAGCTGGAGTTGGAATAATTTCTATCACATTTAACAGATTCATAGATCTTTAAGGTCTTTTGGCATCTGATCATGTGTTTGGGGACTTTTCCTGCCAGGTGGGGCGTGATGCCGTGCGAGTAACTCAGTAGCTCCGATGACAATGAGTCATCAGTATCACTTCACCTGTCTGTGGCTCACGGATGAACTGATGGTGAATATAACAGAATCACTAAAGACAACTGTATGAATTAGAAGAGTACAGTCGGTTAAAACCCGCCGAATAATATCTCAAAGCATCACCAAGCCGCGTGGGCACTGTCGTGTTTCGCTCTGCGCTGCACTTTAATGTGAGGCTGTGCATTAACGTGAACGAAAACCGATGTTTATTGTGTGTTTTTAATTGAACTAAACTGTTGCATAAGCTTTGCTTTACAGCTTCAGCTTTGGCACGCGCTACCAACTCGCTCGGTGATACGTTGTTGTCACACACAATGTTTAACAACAGAGCGGCGCGAGCGCACAGACACCAACAAAGAGATTTTAAACAGACCGTGTTTGCAACGAGGAAGCGAAAACTAGGCAGACATATATTGTTGTTGTTATTGTTTCATGAAATGCACGAGCAGATGAGCCCCGAAAAGACTACAGCGACAATGACTCCCACTTCCTGTGCGTGGGGGACGAGAGGCGAGATTTTTAGCTCTGCATCCACGCCGATTCGCCCAAAACTGTTCACAATTGAAAAACACAAACCGCCGCGGATCGCGCACAGCAACGCTTTCCACTGATCTAGTAACAACTTACCCATCCTCGAGGTGGCAAGCCGCACCGCAGCTGGCCATCTCCGCCACCATCCTCCGTCTGTGGCCCCGTTATGCTTTCTCTTCTTCACTAGCGTGCAGAGGCTGCGCGTAAAAACACCTGGGAGGCAACATGAGCCTCTCACCGGCGGCGATCGCGTTCTGGGTTAAAGGGCTAAGCATTTATTGGGGGAGACCTCTTTGGCTGCATTACTTATTTCACATCATGCGTCCCCCAGAGTGTAGCATTTCCTCTTTATCGAGAAAAAAAATAACTCGGTTTGACTCCCCCGGAAAAAGCGCTCACTTTCCTAAAATCCACAAAAAGGAAACATCAGAGTCCCCTTTTGTGCAGCCTAAATGTGGGATGTGTTGCTTTCTTTCACAAAAAAAACGTGCTTGTTTGTAAAAAGAAAGAAAAAATACAGACCACAGATCTTCACATCATAGGACCACCCGAATGTCTTTAGAGCAGCGCCACTCTCAGGATCAGCGCTGCTGCGCAGTTATTGCGCATGAATATGGGCGGGCCTGCAGCATCCCGCCACAGTGCAGGCTTTGTGGAGTCTTGTTGATGATTTACAGCCCCACGCTTAACGCTTATTAAATAAGCGAGCTGCACAACCTGTGCGAAAGAAATGTTTACTGCTGGAAGCCTCAGACTGTCTGAATATGAATAACGGAAGATAAAAACCACACCGCTTAACTTTCAGGACATGCACAGAGTTTCCGCATGCAGAGGCCACCTTTTTGCATGAGTAAGCACAGCAGAGGGTCCCCTGAAGCGATCCCCAAAGATATTGAAAGAGATAGAAGGTGATGATGATGATGAAGCACAGTTAGAGGTTTATTCTAATCATTTATGTAATAAGTAAAACAAAGTGTATAATGAGGATAGTGGGAGCTGGACGGTTACTTGGTTTACTTCAAAATAAAACAGGCATTTATCTGAGAGACGTTCATTGCACTGAAAGGAGCAACCAGCTTCCCGTGATGCAACTAGGTCACTTTTGAGCGGGAAAAAATACGCCTGCATTACAGAGAGGTAACCAGCAGATGTCGCATTAGACAACAAAGCAAAAAGCACATTCCAACCTGATTGATGCACGCCTCTGATGTGAGGACTGATCACTGTCATCATACCATAAAGTTACAGTGGAATCAAATCAGAGAAGGTCAGCGTCCTATGGTGGATCTCGGCTAAGCACACTGGCCAGCAGAGAGAGCAAAAAAAGGGAGGAAGGGCGCTGTGTGTCTGTGAGATGTCCGGTGGGAGGAATGAGTGAGGGATGAAGGGCTTTCTTATTGATCTTCAAAGCACCTTTCTCCTCCCTCCATCCACTCACCGAGTTTGACGAGTGGATGTGTGGTTTATAGGCAAGAGAAAGGAAACACAGAGGGAGAGATGCCACAGACTAATGGGGGGATTATCCTAGTCTCAGAGTCTAAAGGGAGAGATCAGCTACTCCTCGCAGGGGTGAGACGATATCCCCAATACCTCAGGAAATCAGAGGAGATAAAGCAGAAGTGGTGGAAAAGAAGGGTGAGAGAAGTAGAGGACAGGAAAGGTCAACTTGATGAGAAGATAAGAAGAGATGGGGGGAAAGAGAAAATATAATAGGAAAAAAGGGTCAGTTAAATAGGTTAAGATGTAAATCATGAGAGCAGGAGGCACAAGACTTAAACCATAAACTCAATTTGTCACTCGAGTTGCAAAAACGTATAATTTAATATAGGCTAGTCTGGTATGAGAGTTCATTCGACCTGACTTGAGACAAAAAGCCAAAGAGGCTAATGTCAAGTTACAACAGCAGTCGCCTCAAGGTGCTAGATGAAGATTCAACGACCACACCTGGTGTGGTTTTACGCTGACAGAGTTAGCTGTGTTAGCGTTCTACAATTTACTCTTTTGCATGTCAAAAACCAATGCAGTATCAGAAAAATGATTATTTTGAACTCATAATGCTGCTGCAGTAAAAGTTGTTAAGACATTTGACCTCATGGTGGAGCTAGAGCAGTGGTTCTTAACCTTGTTGGAGGCACCGAACCCCACCAGCTTCATATGTGCATTCACTGAACCCCTCTTTAGTGAAAAATAAAATGTGATTTTTTTACTGGTGCACAAAATGAGCCATGCATGTCATGGCGGAGGCTCTGCCGAACCCCTGAGGTTCAATCGAACCCAGGTTAAGAACCACTGAGCTAGAGGAAACAAGAATATCAGTCAGTGGGACACATTGTGGGAACCATGAAATGCATCTATCAAATAATATGTCAGGCCGTGTAGAAGTTACTGACATATTTTAATGGTTAGATGGAAGCTTTGACCTCATAGTGATGAGGAATATTTAAAGTATGACGAAAGTCACTCAGTATGTTTCAGCTGCTGGGGATCTTGCCTGAAGTTACAAAGGGTTATCTGAATCCAGACTTAAAAAGCTCCGTGGAGCTTTTTGAGTCTTGATCAGAGCGGTGGAGTGATGGACCAGGCAACAGGTGACAGAGCAATGCTGCTATCTAAAACGCCTCATCACCAGCTACTAAAAATGCTGAGCTGTTGCACAGAAGCACTTTGGGCATTCAGTGTGGATTGTTGCCATTCTGGTAATTGCGCTGTTGTAACTATTATACTAAGCAGGGAGGGGAGGTTAAAAAAAATCAAAGCTTTGAGTCTTGATCTTAAAAATAGGTACTGGGAAAGCATCTGACTTTCATTCCTCTGTGACTCAGTTAAGACAGTGTTTCACTGTATGAGTGTATGTGTGTGTAATATGACAGGGCTTTTTTAATATAGACCCACCAACCAGTTTGGAAACCATGATGCCACACACCCTCGGGGGGTAATACGAGCCCTCGACGTGCCGACTCATTATCCATCACGTAGATACACACTCAAAACAACACACACACACACACCAACCTGATGAAGCACATATGAAGATGCTTCATCAGGGTGGAGGGAAACTCCTACCTTGGCCATTTTGCCAACAGGGCCAGTTTATCACATGGAAAGATGCAAAGTTACTAAAGAGCCGTAACAGCTGAAGGCCTGCATAAAGAAGCTAGAGAAAGGGGACTAGGTACAAAGAGAAAAGAGGAGAGAGACTTGGGAAATCGTTCAGCCATGAGAGCGTTCAAAGGAAATGTATGAGCCTAAAATTCTTCCATGTGTAATGAACATAATGAATTTCCCATTTTAAAGCATTAAAAAAAACAGCGTGGAGCTGTTTTACTCAGATGCAAAGCTTCAGATCAGTGAGGGAAAATGCCTTTGAAAGTCTAATCTGAATAAAGTGCAGATAACTCCTGGACTTAGAGCTAATGCTAACTGCTTGTGACTGGACTGTGAATTCACTTGTGACACACCCCTCTCCCGCTTTGATTTCCTGCTCAGTATCTGAGGTCTATATTTGTTTGTTCTTTATTTTTACATGCAGTGTTGTTTTTCAGTAGTCACCTCTCGCTGCTGCCATCGTGTTGCTTTTTCCTTCCTCTTGGGTAAAAATGTTCTATGAGCACCACCAGGGTATTTTCACCTCACCCACACAGTTTACACTCTTTGTCTTCCATCCCCCCCACCCAGCCCCCCTGAAATTGCTGTCAAATTTAAAAAAAAAAAAATGGTATGATAATGCAAGAGTTTCCTCTGCTGTCAGGAAATTATTTTTTGCCAAAATGTCCTTTTATTCATAGAATGTAACTAGCAAAATTTGAAATTTCTTATGTCTTTTATAGATCCTGAAATGATTTTCTGCTTTGTTTCAGGATCTAAAATTAGATAAATACATTCTCAGATGCACTACGCCACATGACATATTGTATCTTGTCATTATTTATCAAAAACTGACGCAAAATGCAGAAGCAGTGTGTGAAAAATGAACACACCCCAGTTTGTAGAACCACTTTTACCAGCAATAACTTAAAGTAATGTTCTTTTGTATGACTTTATCAGTGTCTCACATCGTTGTGGAGGAACTTTTGAACCACTCGAACCAACGCACCAGTGCATTGAGGTTTGTGTGCATCCATTTATGCACAGCTCCTGTAAGGTCTTGCCATAGTATTTAAATAGGTTTGAGGTCTGGACTGGCTGGGCCATTTCACTACCTTGATTCTATCTTTTTCAGACATTATGTTGTCCTTGAGTCAATGACTGGAGGGTCCCCGGGTCCTGTGGCTGCAAAAATAAGCCCAAATCCTAACCCCTCCACCACCATGCTTGACAGTGGGTATGAGGTGTTTGTGCTGATATGCTGTGTTTGTTTGTTTGTTTCCACATGCTTTGTCCCACACGCCATCAAACTGTTTAACTCCTCTCTGGAGGGGAGAGGGAGGGGAAACAGGTGGACAAAGGAGGGGGGAACAACTAAGCTGTAGTGCCTCTTGCAGAGGTTATCTTCTGACACCCTTTGAAACAAGCAATACTTCTTCAGTCTTTTTGTAGTAGTGTTGTCATTAACCGTAAAGTTTTAGTATGCTCATTGAATCATGTAGATCTCTGAGATGTAGCTCTTGGGTTGGCACTGGCAGTGGTCTGATCTTAGGGTAAATTTGCTGTGACACCAATCCTGGGAAGACTGCCTTGAATCTTTGACGCCATAAAATGGTGGACTTCAAGTAGTTTGTAAAGGGCCTTATAACCCTTGCCAGATTGAGAGGTAGCAACTGAATCAAGTGCATGTGATGAGCACCACCTGGCTGCTACTTACTCTTATACAGGGAGTGCAGAATTATTAGGCAAGTTGTATTTTTGAGGAATAATTTTATTATTGAACAACAACCATGTTCTCAATGAACCCAAAAAACACATTAATATCAAAGCTGAATGTTTTTGGAAGTAGTTTTTAGTTTGTTTTTAGTTTTAGCTATTTTAGGGGGATATCTGTGTGTGCAGGTGACTATTACTGTGCATAATTATTAGGCAACTTAACAAAAAACAAATATATACCCATTTCAATTATTTATTTTTACCAGTGAAACCAATATAACATCTCCACATTCACAAATATACATTTCTGACATTCAAAAACAAAACAAAAACAAATCAGCGACCAATATAGCCACCTTTCTTTGCAAGGACACTCAAAAGCCTGCCATCCATGGATTCTGTCAGTGTTTTGATCTGTTCACCATCAACATTGCGTGCAGCAGCAACCACAGCCTCCCAGACACTGTTCAGAGAGGTGTACTGTTTTCCCTCCTTGTAAATCTCACATTTGATGATGGACCACAGGTTCTCAATGGGGTTCAGATCAGGTGAACAAGGTGGCCATGTCATTAGTTTTTCTTCTTTTATACCCTTTCTTGCCAGCCACGCTGTGGAGTACTTGGACGCGTGTGATGGAGCATTGTCCTGCATGAAAAGCATGTTTTTCTTGAAAGATGCAGACTTCTTCCTGTACCACTGCTTGAAGAAGGTGTCTTCCAAAAACTGGCAGTAGGACTGGGAGTTGAGCTTGACTCCATCCTCAACCCGAAAAGGCCCCACAAGCTCATCTTTGATGATACCAGCCCAAACCAGTACTCCACCTCCACCTTGCTGGCGTCTGAGTCGGACTGGAGCTCTCTGCCCTTTACCGATCCAGCCACGGGCCCATCCATCTGGCCCATCAAGACTCACTCTCATTTCATCAGTCCATAAAACCTTAGAAAAACCAGTCTTGAGATATTTCTTGGCCCAGTCTTGACGTTTCAGCTTGTGTGTCTTGTTCAGTGGTGGTCGTCTTTCAGCCTTTCTTACCTTGGCCATGTCTCTGAGTATTGCACACCTTGTGCTTTTGGGCACTCCAGTGATGTTGCAGCTCTGAAACTGGTGGCAAGTGGCATCTTGGCAGCTGCACGCTTGACTTTTCTCAGTTCATGGGCAGTTATTTTGCGCCTTGGTTTTTCCACACGCTTCTTGCGACCCTGTTGACTATTTTGAATGAAACGCTTGATTGTTCGATGATCACGCTTCAGAAGCTTTGCACTTTCGAGACTGCTGCATCCCTCTGCAAGATATCTCACTATTTTTGACTTTTCTGAGCCTGTCAAGTCCTTCTTTTGACCCGTTTTGCCAAAGGAAAGGAAGTTGCCTAATAATTATGCACACCTGATATAGGGTGTTGATGTCATTAGACCACACCCCTTCTCATTACAGAGATGCACATCACCTAATATGCTTAATTGGTAGTAGGCTTTCGAGCCTATACAGCTTGGAGTAAGACAACATGCATGAAGAGGATGATGTGGACAAAATACTCATTTGCCTAATAATTCTGCACTCCCTGTAATTACGATAGAAGCAATAAGGGTGCACTTAGTTTTTCACAAACTGCTTCTGCATAATGACTTAGTTTTTGTTCTACAAATAATGACACTGTGTGATTCACTGGGCAGCCAAAAAAAAGTTAAACTCTAAGATTTCATCGGACAACCTTTAGCTTTGTTGGCAGGACACATTCACTGTGGTATTTCAATTAACTTATGCAATGTCACAATATTTATTTCCATCCAGAGTTTCATGAATTATTCACAAAGATCTCCTAGAAGTGACGACAGGAGAGTTGGACTGTTAAAGTCTTCTCAAACACATCCCAAAGATCCTCAGTGGGATAAAGGTTTCAGCTCTGTGGTGGCCAATCCATGTGCGAAAATGATGTCTCGTGCTCTCTGAACTATGAATCCTGGCATCCCATCCCATGTCCATACAATCAAGGAAGGAACAACTTGATCATTTTAGGTATATTCAGTTAGTCAGCTCATTTTTTTGGCACTAAATATTGCTGAACCTAGACCTCAGACCTCCAATCCAATGAAAGGCTCTCACCTACAGTGTCCAGGCATGTGTCGTTTGTCCCAATATATGAAATCTCAGAGTTTAAAGTAAAGTTTTAAGTTCAAAGTAAAGTTACAGCTTACTATCCCCATATATACATATTAAAAATATACTTAATACTTTGACAGCATCACATTTACTCTTTATTCTGTGAATGCTTATTCCAGCATTTTGTTATATTTCTTATTTAATACTCACATCCAAATGGATATTTTCACATTTGAATGGTTATACTGAGAACTGCAGTTTCCTAACATTCCCAGCATATTCGAATGCTGAAATTAATTTAATTTCAATTTAGTTCTCTTCTCTTTTATTCAAACAACAGTTGCCTCAAGGTGCTTTATATTATAAGGTAAAGGCCCTGCAATAATACAGAGAAATGACCCCCTTTGAGCAAGCACTTGGTGACAGTGGGAAGGAAAAACTCCCACTTAACGGAAAGAAACCTTGAGGAGAACCAGGCTCAGGAAGAGGCAGCCATCTGCCATTGGCTGGGGTTGGGGGGGGAGGAAGATAGAACAAAAACACACTGAGAGCTTTCAAATAAACACTTAATGAGTTTGAGAAATGGCCTCAATAACCAGGAAGTTCAGTCCATAGTGTCTGGTTTCTTGCTGTTTATTGTTTGTGAAAGACATGGGAATCATGGAAATCTCTGAAGGCTTTGCATGTTGCATGTTTTCTAAGAAGAAAAGTATCTGTCCTTGATGCTGTTTGGATTTGATGCCTACGCATACTAAGTATTTGGGAATCTTCGCTTGTCCCTCCGTCACCAGAGGAGAATGATTTAAATTGCTGTACATTTTCACATTTCCTGTTTCTGGACATCTGTAAAACTGCATGCTGGGAAGTAGAATGGAAGAATGGAGGTCATAATTTAGGCAAAGGGGGGGGGGAGAGAGAGAGAAGTTAGTGTCTGCATGGCCTCTGGGGAGCTTGGTTACAAGTTTTTAGGTGACCCTTCTTCTGTTCTCCTGTCGCTTTAGTTTACACCCTCCCATTGCTTACACAGTCTATGTACTTATTGCTCTATACTAAGCCCGTCAGCGTTTTGTATAATGTGTGTTGTGTCATGGCCTCTTTCTCTTTTTATCTATCCCGCTTTCCCTCCATGCTGTTAATGCCTTATTTTGAGAGTTCCCTCAGGGAACGCTGTGTTTTCAGGGGCAAGAGAAGAAGGAATCCTGGGATATAATGTGGGCGTTTGGTAAAAGTGCTGAAAGCCATAGTCACCTTCTGAGACACAGACCACCTCCTCCTTTTAGTGTGTCTCAGCGCAGGGGTGTGGAGGCAGGGGGTCGAAAATCCTCTGACCTCCACGCCCACTCAGAACATGTGGGAATGGTAAAATTATCCTATATTTAACCCCCAGGTGTCTGCCTTGTGTGTGTATGTGAGTAACAGTAACTGAGTCATCTGCAGCTGGGTGGTACATGGGTTATCTTATAGGGCGGAAAAAAAGTGGGTGGGTTTGGAAAAGCTGTGCTCCCCCTTAATACACCACAGTCACCTCCCTGGGATAAGAACTTTCTCAGTTAAATATGTCTGAGGTTGAATGTGTGTACATTAGATATATGTGAAATCCAATCAAACATTAAATGTGTGGTTACAGAAAGCCACCGAGAATTAAATGGCAATCTCCCACCCTCTCAGCTAGATAATCATACAAAACTTAATGCAAGAGAAGAACAAAAAAGTCACCTTCAAAGAATAAAAAAAACATTTTTCTTCTTTGTAGAGTGAAAGTAACACATAATTAATACTTTTTTTGTTTTACACAGAGAATATTTGTGCTTATGTGGCTGTGGAGAGGGCATTTGCACATAAAATATTTAAATTTTCAAAGAAGGCAACAATGCTGAGTCAAATAAATTAATGCTATTACCCATCAAAAGGGCAGCTTTATATGGTTATTCACTATAAAGTGAAAAAAAAAGCTTGGCTCAGCACAAACCTTCCAAACATCTGACTTACTAAGAGCACTAAGTAATTCCCATTAGACAGAGAAGGGATTTTACCCCTCTGTCTTCTGGTGAGGATTTCTTTAAGTCTTCGTTCTCAGAGGAAGTCTGGATTCTGATTCATCTCCCTGCCAAAAACTACACAAAGCTGGGAGAGCAAGCCACATTAAGGTGCTCGTTAAGGCACACACTTTCCCTCAAGTATATTTGTTACCACATGCTTGTTCAAAGGCGCAAAGTTTACACTATGGTGTATTTCAAATGAAGTCTGTCCCGTGACCTGTGCCACGTCATCTCTTCTCGCCTCCATTTTTCGTGTCTCTGTCTACCACATTGTCCAGTTATGCAAAAAAAAGAAGAGAAAAAAATGAAAAAGAATGAAACCATACAAAGACACCCACACAAATAAACTCAAACATAAATACAGTTGCCCCATACTCTCAACATGCACAGTCCGTACACTTTAAGACCTCCGAGCCAGCAGAGCGATAAGATTAGAGGAAGTATGTGGGTGTGAAATAGCTGCGGTGTGGGACTTTCTGGATTCACACAATCTTCACTGACTGCAGGCCCTGCTTTTTATTAGAGTTCAAGCTGATGGGAATACACAGCACTGATGACACCCACACTCATATCCTGCACAGATACCGAATTCATACACTAATATGTTAAACAAGCTAAAACTTATGCATCAATCCTCCCCTGTCTGCAAAGCCAGACGCAGCTATTCTTAGGTACGATCACACAGAAAGAAATCCTTTATATAATGTATATTTGTGGACCTGAAACACTGCTATCATTCAAAGGAAAAAAATCTCATTGTTTCCATAAATGCTGCAGAAAAGAAGCTACGGAGGCTGAAGTTGATCTCAGGGCAGTAACCCTGAGGTTGTGACTTCTGCTCTGGAGCAAATAAAGTGAAACCCAGAACCATCAGTGGGTCCATTAACAAAGCCAGAGGCCGGACAAGGCTTTCTTTGTTTCATAATTAATGCAAACATGATAAGCATGACATTGACTGTTGGGCGGGCCGTACATCAGAGTCCTCGACACATGAAAATGAACGTTGCCATTCATCATTAAACACGGCTAATGGACCCCACAAGACTGAATTATTAAGCACAACACAAGAGACCTTTGTGCCAGATTAATGGAAGCACACAGGACGGCGTATTTATTACAGTGATATAGAATAGTGAAAGTGTTATCACAGCGATTGTTGGCCATACAGGAGGCTGAGACTTTGTGCAAGTTAACGCAACAGGAACACAGTCGCCTTTGTGCTGCTGGTGTTAACAGATTTGCTGCATATAAAATATCCATTGTTGCATTCTGAATTTGTCTTCAAGGATCAGGGTTTCTACTTGTGTACATCAAATATTCCAAACTATAAATATACTATGTGTTATAAAGAGGGGGGTGAATGTTATTTTCATGTTTCCTGTGGGATGTAGTTGGTCTCCAATTGGTTTGATGTGTTTGCTGGAAACTGCTAGAAAAGACAAGGGGGGCAAGGCAATCGTGCAGATGAACAGTGAAAATAAATAAATAATTCATTTTACACTTTGATTTTTCTTCAGGATAAAAAGATTTATTTACATTCTTATCTATATAGTTGCTCAAATTGGCTTGATTTGAGTCAGTTAAAAGCCAAATATCCACAGTTTTTCCTCCATACTGTACAGGTTGCAGCATTTTTCTGCCTTCCAGACACTGCACAGAGTGAAAGCTGTGATCAAAAATAGCAGTTGTTCTCTGTGCTTGTCAATAAGAGCCCTCCTGAGAAGCAGACTTGCTGGAAAAACGAAACAGGGGAGAACTGAGAAGGGTTTCTGAACTCTCAGAGCCATGGTCCACAGGCTATTGATTGTTTATTTGGTTGGAAAGTTGCCCCTGTGATCACATTTCCCTAATTGAGGTAGATTACAGAAAGAAATACGATGCTGCATAAGGTTGCATGGTGCTCTTCTTCTACTGAATTTCATGTCATAATGGTCCAGTAATTGGATTTGGTGTATTGTGCATTAGGCCTTGTTTAGGAAAGAGACGAATACAGACTGACTATCAGTAACAAACAGTAACATGAAGACAGGGTGAAATGTTCCTGTAATTTAAAAGGATTCACCACAATTTAAACAATGTAGACTTTGCAAAAGACTCTAAAGTCCTTATATTTATCAGTACAACCCTGTCTTTTAAAATAGAATCAGAGGCTGTAGTCTTCCCTGTAATGTCTTAATATCATAAATGCTATTCACCGCAGAAAGAGAGAGAAAAAGAAAAGGACAACAGGCCTTTGAAAAATGATGCTGGTCGATCTATACAACCACGGCGGAAAATTATTCAAGTCGCTAATTCATTGCAAGACAACAAATTAAGCAGAGTGGTTTAATTAATCAGTTAATATTCAGGACTTGAGGAGCAGCTTAGTGAGCCCGCTGTTCTTGGATGTTATCCAAAGGGACATCTTTAGCATAAATTAACACACGGGGCACAGAGACTATCGTTTAAAGCAAGGAATTAGTTTTATGGTTATGTTCTTCAATGCTGCAGACACATGGTTCTCTAGGGTGATACTGAACTAATGGGAATCCAGACACTCATCTAATGGGGGCCATTACAATCCACATTGCATTTTTAATGAGACGGTTGGAGCTGTTGGCGCCTTGTGTCAGGGACATTCACCAGTGCTGGTTTTTACCTGGTTCAGAATTCAGTGATGGGACAGTTTTAAAGTCTTTCGGGTGCAATGGATCATAAAGTGGCATCTGGGGACGTGTCAGTCTCAGATATTACAGCTGTTTACCTCTCTACATTATAAAAGGTTTCTATTAATTTATACTAGCCTAAAGAGTTCAGAAACATATGATGATCTTGGGACAATATGGGAAACATTAGCTCCACCTTAACCAAAGCCAACACTGATATCCTACTCATCCACAAATACTTCATAGTATCTTCTATCATTCATATTACTGTTAAGTGAATTTGTACATAATCTGCACTATCCTACATTTCCAATGCAGGATGTTTACTTGCAGTTAATTAATTCTGTATTGCAGTATTGCTGCTGTTCCTTGGCTTAAGGACCTCTGCTCTCAATCTATCACTATAGAACAAAGACTTGTTTAAATTTTACAAGGTACTAAGGCACAATATCTTCACTCCTTCCTCTTGTCACCCCTCCTCCTACATCTACAGCATTCTTTATTGGATCTTTAAAGTATAAATCATGATGCTCTGCAGCAAACATTGCACGTAGTGATCAGAGAGGGGGGCTGCTGATGTCTGAAAACTGGTGAGATTGCATGTGTCTTTGTGCAGGAGACTTCAGGTTAAGGCAGAATATGTAACCAGGAGCACAGGCTGGCTATCTGCGGGTTTCACTGGTGTAAGGACATGCTAGGACCCAATAAAGATATCTTCACCTAATAATGATGTAAGATTATTCATGAATCTCATCCCTGCTGCCTTCAGACACTGAGGTGGCTCCACTCCGATCGCTCATACTAAAGCAGACAGGTCGTCCTCAGCAGGGGGAGGGGGGGCACCTGCTGTCCCGCTCCTCGCTGCAGAAGCTGTGACAGCACATATTTCGCGAACAGCTGGAAGGAAAGGCAGTCCTGCAACACCTGAGCGGGCTTAACGATACGACGTCGTGCGTACTGGAGACGCGCCGATAGCTGCTCCATCCTGGGGGATCCCGAAATGATGCCCCGTGTGCCGGGCGGCGGCCGGACAGCATACACTGGCACATTTCTGTCGGCATGCCTGATCTCTGCATGTCAAGCCGCCCAGAGCTGTGGGGAGGTCCAGTGCGGCGTCAACCAGCACTGCTGTCCGCCCACCGTCACAGGGAACACCAGTGCCAGCTCGAAGGTGAGCTGCTGCCAGCTCTCCATCCACGCATTTTTCGACAACGTCGGCTGGTTCACGCGGAAGCTGTCCGGCATCCTGATCCTGTTGCTGCTCTTTGCCATGGGCTACTTCATCCAGCGGATCATCTGCCCTCGGCCCCGGCGGCACCCGCACCACGACCGCGGCGAGGAGCCGTCCCTCTTTCACGGACACACATCAGCGTCCCAGGATTCCCTGCTGGAGCGGTACCCCGAATACAACCTCGGGGGCTTTGCCTCTCCAAACCTGCCGGCCTATGACGAAGTTAAGTATTTGCCCACCTATGAGGAAAGCATGCAAGACATGCACAGAGACCGGTCCGGTGAGAACTTGTTGTCCGAAAACGAGAGTGGCGGCCAGGGCAGAGGGAGAGCAACAGGACCGAGATCCGGAGACCAGAGGCTGGCTGCCCTGGAGGTCTCAGGACCTCAGAGCCCAAGGACATCCAACTCTGTTTGACGGAGACTGGGCAAGACTACAGAAACATTGTTATTCTTATTTTAATATAGTCAGGGTAAAAAAAATCTTGCAGAGATACAACGAACAAGTGCAATTATACTCCTGAATGTAAAGAATAAAAGAGAAGGCTGAGAAAAATGCAGGACTACGTGTTTTCTGAGATAACAGGAACCTGCTTTCCTTTTGTATGCAAATGACCGCTTGGGTTATGAAAAGCAGATTATAAAGTAAGCGGAGGAGGCTGAAATTGAGGCGCTTTGTGTTGCGAATAGCTAAATTGGCTCCAGTACAATCGCATTAAGCTTTTTTCAAACTTCAGCACCTCAATTTAACGGCAGCATGAAACAGATTTCCTGTCAAACTGAGGTCCTCTCTTAGTGCTTAATATACTGCCGAACCTGAAAAATTCTCATACTATTTTGTAGAGCCTTTTCTTTATTAAATTTGCATCCAAAAAAAGAAAATAGTTTTTTCAGTCCCCTTAGACATGGACTGAAAGAGAGAAAGGATTAGGGAAATATCTGTTATAATTCTTTCTGAGACACTTTTTTTAAAACCAGCCAGCCCTGGAGTCTAGCTTATCAGCATGAAGGCAGCAATCTACCCCCACATACACACTTCACTGGGAGCTGATAGATGAGCATTATATAAATGACCTGCTCAATGCTTGACATCTCTCCTGTGAGTGAAGCCTTACTGCCCCAGGTCCCAGCTTATGAACTCAAGAAGAAGAAAAATATGAATGAGATTACAGCTTCCAGACTGATAAGAGCTAAAGTTGCACTTTTATGAAGGCATGTCAGAGAAGATAGCTGCTGTCCCAAGGAGCAAAACAGAAAAATACTAGCTCACACGCGGCATTGAAGAAAATGTTCTTTCTTTGTTAAAGCAGAAGGATTTGAAGATGCCAGATGAGAATACATTCAAGTCTGCTTTTGCAGATGCTAACTGTCCTAAAGAAACAAGAAGTTACACTTTAGCTCATCTGAAAACTAAGAAGATTTTGAGAAAACATGCTTTCTGTGAATTAATGCCATAATACTGAAAAGGCAATTTTGTTCATTTAGTATTTCTTTACCTTGTGATTGACTGGGTGTCTGGTAAATAGTCACACTCTCCATATCGTATTGTCTTATCTTTAGGGCCAGGCCAAAAATTCTAATGAGAATCTGCATTACTGCTGGATGTAAGCCAGCCAAACGTCTTTTGTTGTACGAACAGTATTGGATCATTTCGAATTCACAATAATGGAAGGTTCTGAAAGATCTGCATTTTTTTACATATGAACTGAAAGAAAAAACACTTTTCAATTTATTTGCCCGTCAACTTCAAGATGGACGAATGTTTTCAGTTTGTTGTGCAGAAATGAAAAGGAGGTGTTTGCATATAAACAGTGCACCAAATTAAATCCCATTAAAGATACAAGAGCAGGTGTAAAGCAGATAATAACCATCAGCTTATCAAATCAACTAAACTGATTTATCCCAGAAGCTCCAAAGTGCTCATCTTTCATCATTCCGAACAATGCAGAACCGTATCTGTAAAGCTAGCCTTTACAATTAGAGACCCTGAGTTGATCCCAACTCTAAAAGTCTGAGTGTGATTGTGGTGGCTTTTGTAAACCAATATCGCCTGACCATAATGGCAGAGCCAGTAGTGATCACTGATGGCTTTCTTTTCCTGAGGGACATTTGTGGGCGGCTGGAGTTTGGACTTAAAAGCATTAAATCCAGACTAAAACAACCACTGATGGGTAGATGAGGTAAAGGATCTGAGACCCTGAGCGGCATGAGGCCATGTTTGAGGGCTAATGAACCCATGAGAAGTGTGATTGTTGCGTTTCATTTTCTCCTTCCTAGTCAGTGTAGTTCACTATATACTGACTTCCATTTGTAAACATCAACAGTAAAGCTGTATGTCTTCTCTCAGGGGAGAGGATAGTTATATACGCTCATGGGAGATGCAAATCTATAAAAACACAGGGATAAATACAGTATTGGTACACTCAGTGGGTTTTGAATCAGAGCCCATAATTCAGTTATCGTATAGCTCTCTGGTATAAAGAACAGACAAACTTCAAAATGTCAAATCAATGAGCATTATCCTTCTCTATCCTCCTCATAAATTCTGCATTACATCCGGGAAGTGTATTTTTGGGAGAGCTTGGCTATCAATTTAATATATGAGAACCAGCCAGTCTTTGAATATAGATATACACTTCTATGGTTTAATAAAAGAAGAGCATCTGTTTGGCACTGTGTGCTGTGTAGCTTCAAAAATATGAAATATTTACACTGGCCATTTCATTGTAAGATATTTGCCACTGGGACTCAAAACTACAGAAAGTCTAATCTAAATGTGACTTTTATATTCTTAACATTAAGATATGGCTGAAGGTAGAGGCGTGGAATTGAGTGAATCAGGTATATCACGCAATGCATGGTTTAAGAGAAAGCATGAACTGATTTCACATGTTGCTGTTTATTGTGTGTGGCCACTCCCAGTAATGGATGTGAAACGTGGTCATCCAGTTCCACCATTTAGCTGTTTTCTCACATCTATATGGTTTGAGGTGAAGGAGTTGTTTGGATAAAGCGTGCTTGACGCCAAGCACATGATGCTCACTTGCTTTGTGTTAAATTACAGGAAAATCGTCACTACTCTTGTATTATGTGGAATTTGAACACGGAAGATGTTCAGTGAACCCAACTAGCTTTAACCTCAATGACTAATTAATGATTTATTTTGTCTGCTCTTAAAAATACATTAGTTCAGATAGATAGTTGGTGGAAAGACAGAAATAAAAAAAGGCTTTTAGAAGTGAAGTGACCAAAACTACAGGAAAACTGCTAAGAAAAAAAAATAAGCAGCAAGAGATACCCAACCCAAGAGAGAGATTTTCCTACTGTTTTCTGTGATGTGTGTCTGTTGCCACTCACTGTTTCATCTTGTTCACTTTCTACCATATCCATCTGCATCTTCATGACATAGTATAGGAGTCCTTTCTGAAGAGCCCTGAGAAAGATGTTCATCCTCCTGGACCACTAGTGGAGATGAATAGGCTATTACCCTCTGCTGATGTAGTGGCCCTCTGCCAACCAGGGGGTGGAGCTCCGTGGCAAGCGGTCTGTTTCACACCTCAGCAGCGGAGGAAATACAAGAACAATTTAAAAAGAGAAGCCCTGCATTATTTTAAGACTGTGAAAACACGCATGCACACAGAAATACCTTCAGGGTGCATGTGCAAAGCTTAAAATAAATCTCAGACCTCAAAGACAGTCCCTGATCCTTGTATAAAACCAGTAAAGTGTCACGACACAAAGGGGAAAACAAAGAAACAGGACATTTTGGATCAATACATACAGTATGGTTCACATGCTTTATTAATGGACATTCTCGCATTTCCACAAGGCAACACTATAAATGTGTAAACTATAAAAATATATTTTAATGTAAAAAAACAAACTGAAACATGACAAAAATAACACTTATACAAATTTACAGATGAACGCGTATACCTATTTAACTGTTAATGAAAACAGATTAACTTTAAACTTGATTCACTCAAAATCAGTCACTACAACAGGAAGGCCACAGGTCTGTTGGTCAGAAATACAGACAGCCTTAAAAAACTGTTATCAGCCACCCACAGTAACAGTAACATAAGCGATTTTGTTTAAAGCTTTATATGTAACTTGACAAGACTATGTGTGTAGTGTAAGTCAGGCATCACAGACATCACAAAATCTCAAAATTGTTCAGTTTTGGTTTTTACATGAAGGTAATCGTACTTGCTGTACTTATTGTGGACATGACCCTCTTAAAAAAATAAAAAACATTTTTAAAAATCAACGGCGTGAGGCCACGCTGCTCCTCACAGAGGTGTTAGCAGCTCGCTCTCTCTCTTTAGACAACTCCATCTCTATCTTTGCTTGGATTTTTTCCCAGTCCACTTCAACCTGGAAGACACAGTAAGATGAGATGAAATGAGAAAGTAAGAAACACTATTTTAACTGATAAACAGTTCCGGGAAGCATTTGGTAATGGGAGTTATCCCCCATTAAAAGAGAAGGAAAACAAGTTATAGTAAGCGTCTTAAAACACTGGCTTTCAAATGTTAGCCTCGGATACGCTAAGAAAGACGCTGCTAGATCGTCTGTAAATCCCTCCAAACTGTAAGGCTGGCTGAGCTCGGGTAGTAGAAAGCAACTTGTAATGCATTAGAGTAGGTTCTTTCTGTTTAAGAGTAATTAGTGTAAGTACTGCAAACACTTTTAAAATTAGAAATGTTTACTGAACAATTTACAGGAGTTGGGAAGGTCGTGTAGGATGATAATGGTGCTTTTTAACCTCCAGTGGTGATCACATGGGTTGAAGTCACATGCACACATTTTTCCTTGCAGTCTGGCTGAAATCCTACCTACTGCTGAGTTTTTCGGGGTCAGCTGTTTACATGGGATATGATTTAGTACGGTCTGGTTATTGTATGCGCCAACACTATAAACTGGAAGAGTTTTAGATGTGTAAAAAAACCCCAAAACAACTCTCTTATCTCTTTGGCACATGTTTGATCATCCTATTAAAGATGGATATTTACCATCTGTACAGTCCAGTAGTTTCCATTATTGTGTCGCTCTCAATTTTTTAAGAGTTGGATTAAAAACAAACTGTCCACAGAAGATCAGTTCATCTTGGAAGCTAGCATTTTTGGGAAGAGTAGACACTGTTAGGTCCATAATTTCTTGGAAAAGGACACTATTTTTATAGTTTTGCCTCACTATACTACCACAGTGGATTTTAAATAAAACTATATGTAATTGAAGTTCAGACTTTCAGCTTTAATTCAAGGGGTTAACAAATAAGTTTGGTGTTAACAGTTTATTCATCAGTTTATTATAAATTACAGCCATTTTTACAGATGGTCCCCATTTTTTAGAGGCTCAAAATTAACTGATCAGACTAACATGATTTTACATATTATGTTATTTTAAGCATTTTTAATACTTGCATGAAGAGTCTTGAGAGAGGGACTGCACTTTGATTCAGCTTCAGATGTTATGCCTGCCTCATTTGTAATGAAATATCAGGGAAACAGGCCTCGTCTAACTGCTCGTCTGTCTAAATTAACACTGAGCCTCTGACAATGGGGCCAAACTCCACTGTGGTTGTGAACAGAGGCAAAACAAAAACTGTACATATATATACCTAAACATTTTTGGCATGACGGCAAGTGTAGAAAGAACAAAGTCAAACGGTAATCAGAATGGATTTTTCTTTCCTTTAACCAGTTTACAAGAAGG
The DNA here is from genome assembly GCF_963969265.1 of Rhamphochromis sp. 'chilingali'. Lineage (NCBI taxonomy): Eukaryota > Metazoa > Chordata > Actinopteri > Cichliformes > Cichlidae > Rhamphochromis > Rhamphochromis sp. 'chilingali'. The sequence goes on from NC_137935.1 coordinate 16,016,190, forward strand.
TTTTAACCATCTCAACCATCTTTTAAAACCAACAGAGTCTCTGTGATTCTTTTTGTTATATGGAACTTTTTTTATTGTATTTGTACTTTGAGACTATAATTATAATATTAGGCATTGTTGCAGTGATAAGCACTCCAGTAACACTACTGCAAGCAATATTTGGGATTAAATAGGTCAGGTGCAGCTAGAGATTTGCCTCCTTTTGCAGTTTAATGCTGTAGGCTTTTCTGATTGGATGGTAAACAGAAATGCTAAGGTAACATAGTTTTTCCCTAAACCAACTTTTTTTAAGGCCACTTAGAGTGTATTAGCAGAGCAAACAAAGTTGATAACCCATGGGAAATAATTAGAAATAGACACCATCCACAGCTAAAAATGTTTCCAGTGTGTTGCTGACCAAGTCAGTTTATACAGTGCAGCAAGACAGGCCACCATAACGTACCCCTTCAGAGTACTGCAGGAATCTCTTATTGGTCTCCTTCCTGCCAAATTTCTGTAGGAACTTCTCCCTATAGGCCAGCACAGTGTCCACATGGGTCTTGTGTTTAACTGCCAGCTCCAATGCCCTGGACACAAGATGACATGATGCAGACAGACATGCATCCTCTGTGAACAAATATGCTTCACCTTAACTCTTTAAAACCTAAGTTTAGACTACCTCCATAAAACAAAATCCTTACACAGCCAAAAATACAAAAAATACATACATGAATAAAAATCTCCCAAAACTGCTTATACTGTCTCTTTACTAGCTGTACATTTCCAACATGAACACATATATACAGAATTATACCTTTCCCAGTTATAAAGGTCAATGTTGACTTGTATGGCCTGGTAGATGAGACCAGCTTGTAAGAAAGCAGCCTCAGCTTCCTGGACCTGACCACTGAACAGCAGCATGTGGGCCAACGATGACTCCTTAGATGGCTGCTCCCTTAGAAAGTTGATGTATTGAACTCTAGGTAACTGAAAGAGGTGAAGCAGCAGATATGCAAAGAGAGAAGCTAGAAATACAGTATCTCTTTTCACTGACAGATTCACTGAAGTTTCACTGAATTTTCTTTTTTATGGTTTTCTGGTGGTTTACAACACTTGTGTTTAGCTGAACTAGCCAATAAGCAGTGCTCTTACCTCTCCAATGGCAGCATAAGCCATCTCTGCAGTAGTCAGCTCTCTGTTTGCCATTGCCATGCCAGCGAGACATGCCCACAAAGATTGGTCCTAGGGATAAAGGGAACAACAGCAGAGAGCATCTTTTAATGAAACCATTTTTTTTCTTTAATTAATATCGACCTATGGCATAAAAAAGGCACCTAACTCAAGGGAGGAAACGGTGTGGTGTTTACACCCTTTGCTATCAGCAGCCTGTAATAATAACACATAATTTGTTCCGTTTTCTGTTGCTGAATCTATGAAAAATGCCAAAGATAACACAATTTGGCAAACATAAAATAGTATAATTGCACCACCAAAGTGAATCCCAAAGAGCTATTAGCCAAAAACTTGGCATCTCTGCAGAGTGTGCTTTAGAAAAAAAAAGGAAACTGGACAAGTGGAGGACAAAATAACTTGCAGGCCTAAAAAAACCCATCTACAGCAGATGAGCAACATCTGAAAATATCTGAAAGAGTCTGGAAAGCTTATTGGCAGCAGCTTAATTATTCATCATAACAATGCCAATGCAATAAAAACACACTGGGATAGAAAAACACAGATGAAACACTATCAGTCATGGATTGGTCTCTTTAAAGCCAGACATCAACATTACTGAAGCAGCGTGGGATCATCTAGATAGACGATAAAATAAAAGGCAGCCAACAGCCAAAGAAGAGCTTTGAATGTCCTTCAAGAAGCCTGAAGAACTATTCCTGAAGACTAGACAAGAAAGTTTGACCAAGAGTGTCAAAGAATAAAGTGGTCATACCACATACTGACTTTTAAGCTGGTTAGAATTGCAAAAACTCCCTTTAATCCTGCATTTTCATGCACCTTTGCACATGTTTCAATGAATCACTGCACTGCATTTCCAATTTTCCCAACAAAATATAAAGAAGTGGTGGTGGTGGTGGGGGGGGACTTTTGCCTAGTACTGTATGTTGTAAATCTCATCTTGGTGGACATAAACCAAGTAACAGCTGAGCTGTTACTTACTTAGTTTTAGAAACCAATTGCTATGGAGAGATGAAGTAAAAATTCAGTCCTTTGGCCACATTCACAAATGACATATTTAGCAAAAAAGCACTTAATGAAAAGAGGATGTATCAGTGGGCATAAGGATAGAGTACGACTGTATCTTCAATGCATTCTGGTACACTTTACTCATACTTTAACCAAGTCTTTAAACATGCATGACACACACAAAAACAGGAGGTATTTGCAGTACAAAACAACTATAAATGTAAACAAATGTGTCGCCACTTTATTTCCTGCAGCTGGATTAATTAAAATTTGACCACAAATGGGCCAGCAGTTGAGCAAACTGAACTCCAGAGTCACCACTCTGTAATCTCCTGCGTTTTTCAGTATCCATCACTAAGAAAAACAGCTCCAATTAGAAACCACTCCTGCAAACAACAAATATCATCGGCAGGACTTGCCAGAGATCGTAAACATGACAACACAACTTCACGTGAAACAATTTCACGTGAAATAAACCTTTTTTTGCCTACTTAATTGTTAGGTTATAAACTTTAGTCACTGTATGTTAGGTCTGTGCTTCTTGCCTTAATTTATAACATGTTTCTGTTGACTCCTGTCAGGTGAGCACTTATTGACAACAACTGTGGTTCTGGGAAAAGCCACCAAACGCTTACCAGAAGCCGAGAGGATGGGGTCAAGGAAAAAGCTCTTAAAACTGGTGCCTCTCTCCATCCCTTTTGTTCCAACCACCCTTTGCTACTTGTTGTCCGTTTCTCCAAGCTTGTGGTTATTGCATCATTGCCTAAGCAAAGACACAGTCTCACACTGTGCTCAGTGTGTGTGAGTAATATGTTTGGAAAATCCACACATGCATGCAGCAGAGTGTGTATTTATGAGTGAGGTCTGGGGGGTTAATCTGGTAAATGGAGTCACCAGGCTAATTGAAGCTAATTAAAGCCTGCTGGTCAGGTCCCATAAACCTGTCTACTACTTTCTGGTTCAGACATATTATCCATGCATACACGTGACATACGCCATGGGAAGCTGAACTGTACCAGAGCCCCAAGACTGGAGGATATTTAACACTACCACAAAACTGCTAACATAAATACAACGTGAAAGAAATGTAGTAATCAATGCGAAAGCTTAATGCTCACTATGGCTTTGCTTGTACAGCTAATGCAAGGACATACACAGTTCTACAAACACTGAGACCAATTGTACAATGATGTCACATCACTTACATTAAGCACATATAGAAATCACTGACACAAGTAGAAAAGAGTAAAAGACATTTCCAGTATCTTACTTTTGCATAGCAGCAGAGGCGCAGTGCATCCTCCCAGCGCGCAGAGATGCTGTATTCATGCAGGAGGGCAGGAAAGGGTAGTACACTGCTGTACACCAATGAACCATCTCCTTGGCGTAATGTCACTTTGGTGCCAATGTAGTTTAGAACTTGGGGTGCACGTCTGAATTCACTTTGCAAAGACACACACAGTTTGTTACAGTAAATACTGCATTGACAGAGGGCAGAGGGAAAAAATGAGTTTGTTATGCATAAATAACATATAAATGATTCCTGACGCTGCTTCGACAGACTCATTAATAGTGCAGATTTTACCAGTTTCCTCTACAAGCACGGCATATGTAAACCTGATAAAATGGCCCAACAGCCATGGTACCACTGTAACCTGTACTGTTCTTAGGGCGTCCTGCTTCCTGTAGAACACCATCATTGGTCATTTTTTTAGATACACCTTGCTAGTGCTGGGTTAGGTCCCATTTTGCTTTCAGATCTGCTTAATTCTTCATGGCACAGATTCAAAGGTGCTGGAAACATTCTTCTGAGATTTTGGTACATGTTGACATGATAGTATCTGACACATCTCAGTAGCTTTTAAAATACTCAGCCTGCCTGGCACCAGCAACCATGCCACATTCAGAGTCACTTAAACCACTTTTCTCCCCATTCTCAATGCTAAGCTTGAACTTCAGCTGGTCACCTTGACCATGTCTAAATATGTAAATGCACTGGGTTGCTGCCACGTGACTGGCCAATTTGACATTCGTGTTAATCAGCAGTTGAACAGGTATATCTAATAAAGTGGCTGGTGTATATCCAACAAACCTAAAGAGAAACTTTCAGAAATTTGCAGTTTCTGATGATTTATTAGCTTTTGCCACTTAGACTTTGGTGTTCCTCAAATTTCTGCCTGCTTGAGCACTAAACAGCAATAATAAAACCAGTGAGTGAGTCCAAAATGTGCACAAAAAGTTTACAACCAAGTGTTCAGATTAGTGTAGCAGACACAAGTATAGTTTACAATTGCCTGTACTGACAGTGCAGGCACTCTGCCTTCAATGCTGGATAACGCTGAGGAGTTCTGGCCAGAAAGCTTTGCACAGTCTGATAGATGTTGGCCATATGCATTTTGCTTTGGAGAATGAGTTAAAAGGTACAGAAAAGCTGCCTCCATTTCTGCTCTTAGTTCATATTTGACATCTTTTCCAGAAACCTCTCAGATGAAAATGCAAGGGCACTGAGAGGTTCTCTTATATACTTCTATCTACTCTGGCCAACTTTAAACTTGAATATAACCTTTTGCTGCTTTTGTAATAGGAACTTACTCGCCATTCTGGTGAATGGTATCAGCTGTTACATGCTAAAGTCACCAATTAATTCTCATCCCCATTTCTTGTACTGCATAATACCTCTCTGTCAGAACCTCTAGAATCTCCCCACGTAAGGTGGTTTTTAGAGTTGGTGCTTTGACGCACCAGACATGGTTAAATTGGCAACTGAGTATTAACAGGATCATTTTACAGAAGTGTCAAGTCCTCATAAGGAGGTTGGAGGATTGGTGGTGTGACATCTATTAGAATTAACAGCCAGGAGATGCTGGTTCACATCCTACTGGAACCTTAATTTTGTTTTCCTTTTACATCCACTTGCATCTACCTGTAACAACAATAACCTTTCTTTTTGAAAAACAACTCATTGGCCTATGACCAATCACTCTCACTAATGCATTACCCAGTGTGTCAAAGCATAGACACTAATTGTTTATTAATTAGTCACACCAGGGGCTTTGCGAAAGCCCAGGGAAATTACCTGCCATCTTTTATGCACAGTGTCTTCGGTAATAATTCCTTGTCAGTGAAGACAACACTTGGGTAGTACCACACTGTCAGCTGGTTGTCTTGGATTCCACACAGGATGTTAGCAGCATCATTCCAGGCCATACTATGAACCATGCTACCTAAAAGATAGAAGATGCATGCAGCTATTACAGTAATCTAACCTTAGTTGCACGCACACACACACACACACACGCACACACACACACAAAACAAAGAAAGTCATCACCGATCTTGTTAAGTGCATTCCCTCCATGTCTCACCAATTTTGCAGATTTTGGGTTCTCGTCCAAGATGACGCACGGTGGTCAAATAAAGGTCACGGTTCTTGTCTATCAGGGCAATTTTCCTGTCAGTAGATGGGCCACACTGATCCAAAGCTATCTCCAACACCTCCTGCTACATGGAAATGCACACACACATACACACAAACAAGTAAATAGGTAAGTGGGAATAGGAAAGGACAAAAGATCAGGAAAAGAAAGGAAGAGGGAGAGGCAGTTTATACCGTGACCCAACAGTCTTTCTGCCAAATGTGTGTGCTTGTAGAGTGAGGGAGAGAGAGAGAGAGTCTGTGTGTGTGTGTGTGTGTGTGTGTGTGTGTGTGTGTGTGTGTGTGTGTGTGTGTGTGTGTGTGTGTGTGTGTGTGTGTGTGTGTGTGTGAGTGTGTGAGAGAGAGAGAGAGAGAGAGAGTGAGTGAGAGAACCTGTGTCTGTGTGTGTTTCTGGCCAGAATTAGCTGGCTTTGGTCCAGTATCTTGGAGCTGCATCGTGCTGGCAGACAAAGCCATGCTGACAAACAGTGACTACTGCTACTTCTACTTCTTTTCCCTCTTTTCTAATTCTTTTCTTCTTTTCTCTCTCTCTCACTCTCACTTTGATTCCAAACCCCATCTTCTATTTTTTTTCTTTTGTCTTTATTGTCTCTAATCTTTTGGGATTTTCTATATTTTCTAAATCAGACTGTCCAAAACTAAAATTTCAACAAACTGTGTGTATGTATAGATGGAAATTAGCAATTAGAATCATCACTGAATTTCACTAAAGCTTGAAGGTTGCAAGAAAAAAGTCAACCTCCTCAGCAGGTGATCCTAAGGTTGCGGAAAATGCGGAAAAATGCTTTTAACACAGCCCCATTTCAACAATTACAGCAATGGAAAAAAAAATGCCAGGACAAAGATTTACAGTCAGCAGTTTCAAACTTTTTTTCTTTTCCTTTTGGTCAATGACTTTCACAGGGTCAGGGTGTATGTGTAATGTAACCTGTTATTCCACAAAATAATCTATCAAACTACACTGTAAAATGCTATTTAGCAAGACCCGTTAGCACACCTCTACTCATGGAAAACAATAGCATTCAAAGTTCTAGATAAAGTGATCACTGCAGCATTTATATTAAAATTAATTTGGCCTAATCACAGTAATCACTAGCTGAGGTAAGTCTGCAAATTCTCCCTGCTGATGAGCTATAGATCGTAACTTTTGATGAGGAAGCTAAAAGAGGCTGCTATCCTGGCTAAAAACCATATAATGGTACAAATACAGTTGTGGTCAGAAGTTTCCATACACTCATCCTGGACACAAACGTCCGAGTAGTTTTGATCTTATGATTTCTTTGAAATGTTCTTTTTCCAGAGCAGAATGATTAAACAGCATGCATCTTTAATGGCTTTAAAACACTAGAATTGGGTGAACAAGTCTGAATTTATTTTGGATTTTCTCTAATCCACACAGGACAAAAAACATGCATACAGGCTCAAATACATAGATCCAGTGGGGCAAAAAAGTATTTAGTCAGCCACCAATTTTGCAAGTTCTCCCACTTAAAAAGTTGAGAGAGGCCTGTAATTTTTATCATATCATCCTCTATTGTGTTGTATATTTCATTGTTTTTCTTTACACTACCTGTTTTGACCTGTCTCCCTGATGTGATGTTTGTGTATTGTATGTATGGTCGGGAGAGGTCCAATTTTGCTGCAGGCAACTGTAAGTGACAAATAAAGGCTTCACCATCATCATCATCATCATAGGTATACCTCAACTGTGAGAGACAAAATGAGGAGGGAAAAAATTTCAGAAAATCACATTGTGTGATTTTTAAAGAATTTCTTTGCAAATCAGACAATGTGATTTTCTGGATTTTCTTTCCTCATTTTGTTTCTCACAGTTGAGGTATACCTATGATGAAAATTACAGGCCTCTCTCATCTTTTTAAGTGGGAGAACTTGCACAATTGATGGCTGACTAAATACTTTTTTGCGCCACTGTGTAGCCCCAGTAATGTTAAATGTCCGTTAACTAGTTACACCTTCATCAGATATTGTTGGTAGCCATTAACAAGCTTCTAACAACTGGTCAGATTCCCGGGTGTTCCATCAGTATAAAGTTCATGGTAGGCTTGAATCTGGGTTGTTTCTGAACATCCCAACTAATTTCCTCTCATCTGAGGGTGACGCTTGTGGTCTTCTACCAGACCTCGTTAAAGACGTGAGACATCAGAATAACTTGTGAGTAAGTACAACTATTTGTAATAATGACATTGGAATCTGCAGTTGTTTAGAAATGGCTACAAAGAATCTTCCCAAATTGTGTAAATCTGCAATTATCCTTCTTAGACCTTCATTGAATTCCTTGGACCTTCCAATTCTTTTGAGTATTGGTCAGTCCAATGAATGCTGTCAAACAAATTATTTTAATGCTGACAAAGAGAAACTACCAGACATAATAGGCCTCGATAGATAGATCAAGTTAAAATACATTGTAGAACTTTTCACAGCACTTAATAAACAATTTAAGTGAGTGTATGTATACATTTGAGCCTCTATGTATACTTGACCATGTGTATTAGAGAAAATCCTAAATAATGTCAATAAAGTTGTATGCTTTACAATCATCGCATTCTGGAAAAAGAACACTTCAAAGAAATCATTAAAAGCCCCGAATTACCATGACTTTTATGCCCATGATGAGTGTATGGAAACTTCCAACCACAACTGTTTGTCACCAAGGTCGCAGCAGCACTGACAAGGACACATAAATTTCACTATATCCCTTTTTGATCAGATCATGCACTAAATTCTGCCCCTTTAACATGATAAGGCCATGTTTTAAAAAAAAGGTATTTATTGTTACTAAGTGTGACGGCCAGTGGGCTGGCCTTGTGTTTTGCTTTTTCTTTTACCTGTTTCTTGCAGGTAGGTGGAGCTGACCCAATTATTGATGCAGCACACCTGAGAGGCCAGTCCCAGTGTATATAAAGACACCTTGACTGAACCAGTGGTGGCTGGCTTTGACGCTCTCTCTGGCACTTGTCATGTTCATTAGGAAGTTTCAGTTATGGCTGTTATGTCCTTTAAATTGTGTTTAAGTTGCTTTACCTTATTTTCATTAAATATGTCTTACAGTCTTTAAAAACCTGTGTGTGGTCTCCCATTTGTTTGTCACTTCCTATGAGCCGGGTTGTGACAAATGGCGGCTCGCCCGGGATCGTCTGTGCAATTATCCTGGTTTGGTAAGCTTTCTAACATTTGATTGAGAGCTGGTCTGTTTGCAGCTGCTTGTCTAGTTGTGTCTTGGCTAGGACTTGCCTTGTAGGCAATTATTGAGTTGATTGCTGATCAGTTTGGTTATTTGTGGTGCTTTGATATTCTGGGTCTGCTGTGTATTGTTTGGGAGGCCATTTGGTTAGGCAGATTGAGTGGAGGCAGTCATGTTAATACTGTTGTTTGCTGTAGACTTAAGTTTACTGGAGTTAGTGTTGATGTGCTGTCTTGTGTCAACTTTGGAGCGTATGAGCTGTGTTGATTATTGAATCATTAAAATCAGTGCTTTCCCTGTTAGGTTGAAGGAGTGTTTCTCTCGAGAATCATTCACTGAAATTTCTGTTGCGGTGAACACGGTTAGAGCAGTTGTCTCGGGAGCACGTCCCCAGGATTGAGGGGGTCGCTGTTTGTGCAGTTGCCTTTCTCTTTCTGGCGGTTTTTAGTGCATAAGTACCCACCGTAAGTAACTGCATGAAGACTAGGCTTTAGTTAAGTAGATTTTGGTTAGGCAGTTAGTGGGAAAGTGCTGTTTTCAATTGCATGTCGAGAATCAATACTTTGCTGTTATGGCTACTGTTGATGCTTTTGTTCAGTCTCCATCGGAGGAACTCTTGAATAGTTGTACTAAAGAACAACTCTTGAAACTTGCTGAACATTATGATGTCGACGTTGGAGATAAACGGTTGAAAGATGAGATTAAAGGAGTGTTGAAGGCTGTATTAGTAAAGAAAGGCGTGTTGCCAGGTAAAATGAAAACCTTAGCGGCTGAGGTTGATCAGTCTGTGGTCTCAACTGCCGTTGCTTTGTCTTTTGAGCAGCAAAAGGAGTTGTTACTCTTACAAATGGAAAGAGACAAGCTGAGCATTGAGAAAGACTGTGTAAGGCATTCTTTAGAAAAGGAAAAGTTTAAAGCCCTCCTGGGTTTTAATTGCACCTTAGAACACATATGCATCAACACTACAATGAGCGGGTGGAGGGAGGTTTGGAGTCTTCTCCCACCCCCATTCTCTGCGGCCTGCTGGAGCGGGAGGGCTAGTAGGAGGAGTTGGCCGTCCGACTGCGGTCTGGGGTGTGGGGCCTCCCTGCTGCTGCGGAGTCGGGGTGGTCTGCCTCTCCCCACCGCAGGGAAAAGGGTAACACCACCTGGGTCTGGGTGCAATTCCCCCCTCCAGGGGCAAGGGTACCTAGACCCGGTTTGTAGAGTACGCTTGGGGAGTGTGATTGTGTGTACAGCGTCTCTTTATGTCTGTCTCCACGTTGGTTGAGTGTGGAGTGAGTGCATATGAGAGCATGAGGGTGGGAATGGATGTTTGTGTCTGTGTGTGCCTGTATGTCTGTCTATATGTCAGGTTGGGTATCAGACGCCACCTCTCTGGGGACACCTCAGGCCCTCCAAGGTTTGGAGGCCTATCTCTACCCACCACCACTTCCCCTGCCGGTGGCGGACTCCCTCAGGTGTCGGTGCGTTGGTGGTTCTTTGTGTCTGGGGGTGGGCGTCCGGGTACACACCGGCTCACTCCTTGGCGGCCGCTTGTCGGGGCCTGGGGCCTGGGGCTCGCTCGGGCCCCTTTGGAGGTGGGGTGCCCCCGGCCTCTCGGCCTGGGGCTCGGTCACTCAGGCACAGCTGGGGGCCGGCGGAGCTCACGGGCGCGTCACTGCAACTCCCCCTGACTTCTGCTCCGCGGCTGCTGGGCGAGCCCTCATCTGGGACTCTCCTCAGCTCTTACTGGAACAGTGGCGCGGCTGCCCCTCTGTTGGTCTTCCATGGTCTCTTGTGTTCTGGGGGCCTCTGGATGTCTGGAGTTTTGATCTCCTCCATACCCGCTTCACACCCTGGAGGACAGGGCTGTGGCCCCCCCACACTCCCTAGCAGATCATTACATGGAGAAACCTTTGGAATGCAAGCATGCTGATCCACACAGGTATGCACACATGGGTATTCACAGACGCGGACTAAAGCTTTCTTGGCTGCTGCCTCAAAGCACACTGTGCGCTGTCTATCTTGCGTGCTGCACAATATCGTTTATTATTTAGTAAATATTGATATCTATGACTAGCTAGTTTATTGTGATGGTGCTTTGTTTTCTCTATTATTATGTTGCTCTTTGTTGTTTGCTGTCTCCTCTGTTTGTTTTTTTTGTTTGTTTTTTGTTTTTGTTTTTTCCTCCATACAGGTGACCCAGGAGTTCTTTTTTTTTTTCTCTCTCTTCCCCCCCCTTCTCACCGTCTCTTCTCCCCTTTGGTTTTCTTTCTTTCTCTCCCCCTCTTTCTCTCATTCATTCCCCCTGTCCTATTTATTAAAAAAAAAAAAAAAAAAAAAAAATGACAAAGGATGAACTGAAGCTCTGCCATCACGTAATGTCGCATACTGCTGTTTCTGATGTCATTTAGAAAAAAAAAAAAAAAAAAAAGAAAAGAAAAGGAAAAGTTGGAGCTAGAGCAGTATCAGCTAGACCTAATCAGGGCGGGCAAGTTATCAGGTGGTGTTGAGGCTAAAGAGTCTTCTCCACAAGGAGTTGAAACTTTTGATGTCGTGCATAATTTGCGCTTGGTGCCGAAATTTGATGAAAGAGAGCCAGATGCCTTTTTCTCCCTTTTTGAACGCATTGCCGAATTGAGAGGATGGCCAGAAGCTGACTGTGTGATTATGTTACAGTCTGTTTTGACTGGAAAGGCTCAGGAAGCTTATTCAGCACTCAGTGCAGTTGATTGTTGGAGTTTTGCTACTGTTAAAGATGCAGTTCTGAAGGCGTATGAGTTGGTACCAGAAGCTTACCGTCAACGTTTCAGATCATGGAGGAAGTCTGATAAGCAGTCGCATATAGAGTTTGTGAGGGATTTAACTAAACACTTCAACAGATGGTGTTCGGCACTGAGAGTGACAACTTTTCAGGATTTATGTGAGTTGATGGTATTGGAGCAGTTTAAAGAGTGTGTTCCTCCTGTGGTTGCCACTTATATTGCTGAACGGGAAGTGACAACCGTTTCTGACGCTGCTAAATTGGCAGATGAATATATCTTGGCACATAAGAGGCAGGTTGGTAGAAACTGTTTTTCAGTTGGTGCTCCCGCTAGAGCTTTTGGTCAAACTAAGTTTATGTCATCGGACCCTGCGAAGGCCATTGGTGGTGTGAAGCCCAGTAAGTTTGGTCAAGCATGCAACTACTGCCATGGCGATGGACACTGGAAAGCAGAATGTCCCTTGTTGAAAAGCAAGTTGGCGCGTACAGGCAAACAGGTTAAGCCTGCGGCTCTTACAATTCCTGCACGGGAAACTTCAGTACTCTCTTGGGAGACGCCAGTTTCGCCCAAGTCTGACTTGGAGAGCTATTCGGGGTTTGAGGATTTTGTGTCCGATGGGTTTGTATCACTCCCGGGTGATGTTCATAAAGTTCCTGTAAAGATTTTGCGTGACACAGGAGCGAAGGATTCTTTTATCTTAGCTTCCGTGTTGCCATTTTCACAGGTTACTGATACTGGTGAGTGTGTGCTTGTTCAAGGCATGGGTTTAACCACTATCTGTGCTCCATTGCATAAAGTCAGGCTGTCATGCAGTTTTGTGGATGATATCATCTGCCTTGGTGTTCGTCCTGCTTTGCCACTTGAGGGCGTACATGTGATTTTGGGGAATGATTTGGCTGAAAATCGAGTCTGGGCTGACAATTCTTTACCTGTTAAATCTAGAGTTCTGAATGAGTCCCATGAGTGTGAACAGGGTTTTTCTGACTTTGCAGCTTGTGCTGTTACAAGGGCTGCAGCTAAAAGGGATGCAGAGCCTGTAACTCAAGCAGAAGAGTGTCAGGTTGAACCAGATTTGATTGTTCCTGAACATTTGTCAATTTCCCAGCAAGAGTTAATTCAGGCACAGCGTGCTGATGCTTCACTGACTGAGCTGTTTCACAAAGTGCAACCTAGTGATGACGCTAGAAGTGCAGCCTCTGGTTATTTTCTGCAGAAGGAGGTACTAGTCCGTAGGTGGATTCCGCAAGGGTTGGACTGTGTTGGGAGTCCAGTTATCCAGATTGTGGTTCCAACTAAATACCGTGACGAGGTGTTGAAGTGTTCTCATGACAAATATGGGCATTTGGGAGTGACGAAGACTTATAATTACATCTTGCGCTACTTCTTTTGGCCACGTCTTAAGCGTGATGTTTCAGCTTACATTAAGACCTGCCATACTTGCCAAATTGTAGGTAAGCCAAATCAGTCTATTAAACCTGCTCCACTTTGTCGCATCCCTGCTGTGAGTAACCCATTTGAACATTTGATCATTGACTGTGTGGGCCCGCTTCCTAGATCAAAATCTGGTTCGGAGTATCTGTTAACTGTAATCTGCCAGGTTACGCTTTATCCTGCTGCATATCCGTTGCGTACCATCACAGCTAAGTCTGTGGGAGTGACCAGGGATCAAACTTTTCGTCACATCTATTTGCACAAGTTCTTAAGCTGTTGAATATTGTACATGATAAAGCCTCTCCTTATCATCCAAAGAGCCAAGGTGCTTTAGAGCGCTTCCATCAAACACCGAAGTCCTTGTTACGTGCCTATTGCACCGAAATGAGGAGTGACTGGGAGGAAGGTTTACCGTGGCTTCTGTTGGCAGCGTGTGAAGTGTGCCAGGAGAGTACTGGGTTTAGCCCAAATGACTTGGTCTTTGGCCACAAAGTTCGGGGACCGTTGACAGTGCTGTGCGATAAGTGGTTGTCAGGTGAACCACCAGTGAACTTGATAGATTATGTTAATGGTTTTCGGCACAGACTGTATGTGGCAGGTCAGTTGGCCAAACAGAAGATGAAATATTTTTATGACCGGCGTTCTGAAGAGCAGCAGTTTAGTAGGGTGACCAGGTTTTAGCTTTACTGCCAATTGCAGGGTCACCGTTCCAGGCACGGTTTGCTGGGCCTTACACCGTGGTACAGAAACTGTGTGAACAGAATTATCTGATTGCTACCCCAGATCGCCGGAAAAGAAATCAACTTTGCCATGTTAATTTGTTGAAACCATATCATGTTCGTCCTTTATCCGTCGGTCTGTCAGGCTCTCTCATTTCTCTTTCCGCATCGAGTCCAGGGTTGACTGCTTGTACAATAGCGCAGTAAGTTTGTGGGGGGGGGAGGATGTGGCAGCACCTGATGATCCTTTATTGCTTGGTCGTCTGAAGAATTCAGAAACTCTTCAGAACTTGGATGTGCTGTTGGGCCATTTGCCTGCTGACAAATGTGCAGAACTGTCTGCATTAATTAAAAGGTATTGTTACATTCCCCTGAGGGGTCTAGGCGGTGAGGGGGAAGTAACAAAAAAGTGTCCAGGTCAGAAAAAGGAGTCAGGGAGGCAAAACGGTTCAATTAAAGAGTTTTATTAAAGTAGCTCAACTAAAAGAGACGGACAAGTCACTATCACCATTTAAGAAAACAAACAAAACTCAGGCGTTGGTTGATAAAGTAAAACGTAAGCCAAAAAAGAAAGAGCAGCTCACTAGCTGAAAACCACCAAGAACACAGCTCACTAGCTGAAACCACAACAACCACTCAGCTCACAAGCTGTAACCACACTACTGGCACTCTGGCCCAGAGCTCACCTTTCCTTGGGCTTAAATACTTTTAATTACTGATGTGAGTCAGCTGTGTAACAGGGAAAGGTGGCACCTCAGGCAGAAGGTGGTGGGACACGCCCACACAGGCACCTTCAGGAGGAGGCCCTGCTAGGGCCGTAATACCCCCTCCCATAAATACAAACCCATGGTTTGTCAAATTACGATAACCAAAACAACTAATCAAGTCCGTAACCGTCGCATCAACAAATTGCAGGCTTTCCACCTACCAAACCCCATAGCAACGGTTAGGCATTTCCTGCGGCAGCTGCCAATCCCATCTCAGTGGGTTCACAACATTTCCAGAGAGTGGCCCCAGACCCTCGAAACAGTGTCCCATGTGATAGCCAGGGCTTCGAACCATCACATGTGGAGAACCCAGCAGGCAGCTAGCAGGCTTTACTGAAACACAGACATGTTTGTTAGCAAGGGGTGCAGGTCTGAGTGGTGGTTTTAAACATGAACTTTCTCCCCGCAAATCATTTTGAGGACCGGAGAAATGGTCAACCAGCGGCAGCTCAGGGTTAGTTGGCCTCTTACACTGACTACATGACACTACTGAGCAATTATGCTCCAAGTGTAGCCTTTTACTAGGTCGGGCAACCTTGTCGGTTTGAGAACCGCGACTGACTTTTCTCAAAGCAGGCCCTTTTTGCGTTGAGTGGGCTTTCTGTTTGAGTGCCAGTTTGACACAATTGGCAACCACATGGCCAGGCTTGTGACAGAAGAAACACAGTTTGGGCCTAGATCTTAAAACCATAACTGCATTTGCTTTGTTAGCTGGCCCACTCTTACCTGTCCAGAATGCGCTATGGTGCAGATGGATATCATGTCCTACAGCACTTGCTTTATGAGTCAGCTTAAACTCATCTGCCAGGGTGGCAGCTTGCTGTAAAGTTGTAGCCCTCTGTTCACTTAAATAAAGAGCAATACACTCAGGAACAGAGTTTTTAAAATCCTCCACAAGCATGAGCTCACGTAACGACCCCAAACTGTTAACCTGACTTGCAGAGCACCACCTACCAAAAAGCTTTGCCTTCTCCCGAGCAAAGTCAAGGTAGGACTGACCCTGTGCCAACTCCAAACCTCGAAAATTCTGTCTATAGGCCTCAGGCACAAGTTCATAGGCTTGGAGGACGGCACTTTTAATCTTTTCATAAACTAGGCTGTCCTGCCTAGACAGACCAGAGCAAGCTTCCTGAGCCTTACCTGTGAATTTACACAGCAACATCACCCCCCACACGTCTTCAGGCCACTGTAATGCAGTTGCTATGCTTTCAAACACACTGAAGAAGCTCTCAACACTGGATTCACAGAAAACGGAAACCAGGTGGATGTTATTGCCCACAAACGAGCTTCTAGACACCTGTGCACTGATAGCTGTATCATCCATTTCGGGGGCGGAGAAGGCTTAGCAAACACACCCTAATTAAGACACTACCACACCCGTCTGCCAACTCACTCAGCGACTACTGAACAAGTAACAGAAAACTACACAACTTACTTTAACTGACCAACTTACCTCTTGACACACACACACACACACACACACACCTACCTTACCCAGTTCCTAAGCACAACAACCTTTACCTATCTTCTGGAGCGTGCTGGGCTCGAGGCAACTTTAAAGGCAGAACTTCAGCGACCGGAGCCCTGAATTGCCTACCCCCAACAGGGAACTAATCCCCGCCCAGGATTACTCCGAAAATAAAAAAGGCAAAACAACAAAAGAGTGCCCGAAGGAAGAACTTACTAAGCTCAGCTGGACACTCACCTAACTTAACTGGGAAGTTGAATCTCTAAAGGTGAACAAAGCAAGATAATCAAAAACCAATTCCAACTCAAAACTCCCCTTTCAACAATCCCAGACGAGCCCCCACCCTTGTTACGTTCCCCTGAGGGGTCTAGGCGGTGAGGGGGAAGTAACAAAAAAGTGTCCAGGTCAGAAAAAGGAGTCAGGGAGGCAAAACGGTTCAATTAAAGAGTTTTATTAAAGTAGCTCAACTAAAAGAGACGGACAAGTCACTATCACCATTTAAGAAAACAAACAAAACTCAGGCGTTGGTTGATAAAGTAAAACGTAAGCCAAAAAAGAAAGAGCAGCTCACTAGCTGAAAACCACCAAGAACACAGCTCACTAGCTGAAACCACAACAACCACTCAGCTCACAAGCTGTAACCACACTACTGGCACTCTGGCCCAGAGCTCACCTTTCCTTGGGCTTAAATACTTTTAATTACTGATGTGAGTCAGCTGTGTAACAGGGAAAGGTGGCACCTCAGGCAGAAGGTGGTGGGACACGCCCACACAGGCACCTTCAGGAGGAGGCCCTGCTAGGGCCGTAACAGTATCCAACCTTGTTTAGAGACACACCTTCTAAAACAACTTTGATAGAGCATGATATTGATGTGGGTGATGCAAAACCAATCCGGCAGAGGTCCTACAGGGTCTCTGAGGAAAAGAGGAAAATAATTGATAAGGAAGTTCATTACATGTTGGACAACAACATTGCAGTGCCGTCGTCATCAAGCTGGGCTTCCCCTTGTTTGTTGGTCATAAAAGCTTTACTGTGCTCAGAACTTGTGCTCTTAGTACCTCGTCTGGATCAGCCCTTCAAGCTGTATGTGGATGCAAGCCACATTGGTGCAAGTGCTGTTCTAGTCCAAGCTGGCAAGCAAGGTACTGAACATCCAGTTAGTTTCTATTCCAAGAAGTTCAACTCCCATCAGCTGAATTATTCAGTCATTGAAAAGGAAGCTTTGGAATTAATTTTGGTCTTGTGGCATTTCAGAGTATATTTGGATTCTGCTCGGACAATAGCTAGGTTTCATTTGACGTAGACGTGACGTCGACGTAAAGCGCGAAATTTGACTGGCGGTCGGAAGTGAAAAAGATAAGCGCAAAATCACAGACAGACAGTACGCAAAATGCCTATGTCCTGTTGTGTTTACGGATGCTCCAGTAGGTCGACCAGAGAAACTGATAAACGGTATTTTAGGGTACCAAAAATAGCCCAACGAAGAGGAGAAAAATGGAAAATTCTAACCGAAAAACGTAGGAAAAAATGGATTTTAAATTTACGTTTACAGTCGGGAGGAGCAGAGTCTGCCAATGCCCGTGTCTGCAGCGACCACTTCGTCAGAGGTAATGTTATGTTTGCAAACGAACTTATTAGCATTAGGTTGTCGTTAAATTCTCGTTTACTTAGTGCTTTTAAGTTAGTAGTCTAATATTGACTTGATTGGGACTATAGGTTGCCCAAGTGCTTTGGATGACGAAGAGTCGGAGGACTGGGCTCCGACGGTCAATCTCGGCTACGAACGAAAACCCAGATCGGAATCAGTTCTCAAACGAGAGAAAAGAATGAAGCTTAAGGCAGAACAGCATCGATGTGCAGAGGCGATTTTGGATATGCAACAGACGGCTGAGAGCCCGGATTTGAGCCTAGTGACAGTGGAGAACCCCGAACTGCAGCTTCCAGCTGAGAATCCACAACCAGAAGACTTCAGTGTGAATGAGACATTCACTTATCCAGGTAAGATATTGTGCTGAGATGTAAAACAAACAAGAATCATGTCAAAGAGAAAAAGATGCCATTATCTGTAATGATTATGGTCCAAGTTACATATTACATGTTTGTGATTTTTTAATCACAGAGTAAATCCATACCATTTTATTCAGAAAAAAAGAAAAAGTGGCACTTATTACCGTCAGGCACACACCACAGGTTTTTGTACACTGCTATGGTTCTTATATTGCCAGATTCCAGACAGTCTCCTTTCACAGATAAGTAAAGATATCCGTAATGTAAGGTTTCTGTGGTGAGAAACATATAAATATATTTTTTGTATATACCCTCTATCTGAAAAATGCATCTGAGTGTCATGAGGGATCTAAGGCAATCACACAAATTCTTAGCTGATGAATTCTTAGCTAAAAGAAAACACTCTCTCCCCACTACTACTGAAGTACACCTGCAAAATGCTAGCAGTGCCCTATGCGTATATGTGTGTGTGTGTGTGTGTGTGTGTGTGTGTTCTCATTGCAATAACATCGTACTTAATTAGGCTACTAACCCTGCCATACAATTGCAATGAGCTGCAATCACTTCTCCATCCTCCTTTGCAATTACCCAAGTCTTCAGAGGTGTCTCGTTAGACCGCTGAGAATGGTTTACCTTGAAACAAACAACTGTCACTCTAACGAAGTCCTAAGGATGTGGCATGTTTGTTGACGTTAAAGCCGCTACCGCTAACTGTTAGCGTGTTTAAGATAAAGCAATATAAGAACAAACACTCACCCTTGCAAACACCAAACTGTATCCATCACGGAGACGTTTTGTTCCAAGGTTGTGGACCCACCCGCTGACAAAAAAAATTGTACGCCTCCAGACTCTTGAAAGCTTTCATTTGCTGCCTAGTGTAGTAAGAAGTCTGGAGGACCAAGTAGTTGGTGATATCCACAGCCTCGATAGTAGGCAAATCCTTTACTTCTGTGGTGTATTCGGACATTTTCAAAGAATACGGATCACGTCCGATATATTTTTTAACTATCTGTTTATATCTCTCCCGAGAAACGGGGTCTAAAGTTGCACAATAGCTGCTCTCCTGACTCTCCACAGTGTCCTCCATGTTTACTTCCGCCCTCCACTCAAAAATCGCGCTGCCTCCGCACGTCATCAGAACCACGTGACCGCAACCCAACTATTGAGGTATTTTCTGACCATAACCCTCTCACCTTCTTGAACTCATTGCAGAACCCAAATCAGAGGCTCATGCGGTGGGCTCTCTTTTTGAAGCCTTACAATTTGGATATCCAGCACATTAAGGGCAAAGATAATGTCTTGGCAGATGCTTTGTCCCGTGCCCCTTTGTAACCAGCAGCTTCACGCCTCATATGCTTTGAAGTATGTCCTCTTCAGTATTGTTTTCCTTCCTCTTAAATTGCTCCTAGGTACCAAGGTTGCTGAGGTTGGAGTTGAGCTGAAGATGACTTTTGAGCATACAAAAGGTGTTGAAAGTGAGGTTGCATGTGTGTGTGTATATGTTATGGATTTAATATATGCATGTTCTTCCAGTTGCATATTCATAATGTAAATGTGTTGCCAATTCAGGGTGAGACCCTGTTCTATGGGGGGAAGTGTGACAGCCAGTGGGCTGGTCTTGTGTTTTGCTTTTTCTTTTACCCGTTTCTTGCAGGTAGGTGGAGCTGACCCAATTATTGATGCAGCACACCTGAGAGGCCAGTCCCAGTGTATATAAAGACACCTTGACTGAACCAGTGGTGGCTGGCTTTGACGCTCTCTCTGGCACTTGTCATGTTCATTAGGAAGTTTCAGTTATGGCTGTTATATCCTTTAAATTGTGTTTAAGTTGCTTTACCTTATTTTCATTAAATATGTCTCACAGTCTTTAAAAGCCTGTGTGTGGTCTCCCATTTGTTTGTCACTTCCTATGAGCCGGGTTGTGACATAAGCTGTAACTGAACAATTCATGCACATGGAGACAGTTTATCTTATTAATAGGAAGATTTCTTTTTCATATAACTTCATCTTCTGCTGCTCAAGATAATAGGAGGTTTTGCTGGCAATACAAAATTAAAGACAGAGCATTTTAGGTGTAAATTCAGAAGGCTCATATCACTACTTATAATTCAGTTCAGTTCACAGAAAGAAAACATATCTTGAAGGAAGACGTGATGAACAACATGGATGTATTAACATACATATTGCTCTTGTGGCATTATTTTCTGTATGAGGATTAATGCTATGAAAATACTTTATAATCAGTATTTGTCATCATTTTATAATAAGCATCTGTAAAAAGAGGGAAAACCCCAATAATTAGGCAATTCCCTGTGAGCAAGCATTTGGCAACAGTGGGGAGGAAGAACTTCCTTTTAAGAGGAAACCTCCAGCTGAACCCAACTCAGAAATGGGCAGCCATCTACCGTGGCCAGATCGAGGGTGAGGAGAAAGAAAATAATGAAAAGTGGAGCAGAGAGAGAGAGAGGCCAAAACAGAAACTACATGGGAAGGAAGACAAAACTTCAAGATATGCAGTAGTGGCATGTAAATGAATCAGAAGTTAAAAAAAAAACATGTTCCCATGTGAACATTAAAGTAATGATCTAATTAAAAACAATTGCAATTAGTGTTATTACTGTTATTGCTACAGCAAAAGGCTTCAGTTTGATGAAGCATGCATAAAAACCTTTCACTTTTCACTCGGCTGTAGAAAACATAATAAATACAGCTTGTTACACAATAATGGGAGGCTGCGTTATACATAACTGAACTGTGTAATACTAAAACTAAACAAATGTGTGTTCACTCTGACTCTGTGTTTTGGTTGAAAAAATAAACACATTTGAACAGCCACCATCAGACAGCTTCTGTTATTATGTCCTATCATATCAACACATAATAAAACACAAATACTAACGCATTCTAACCAGTCACACTGACAAAAAACCCAAAAACATTTCTACACTTATCTGCTTATCCATAACACTCTGCATTATAACATAATTTTAAGTATCTTCCGAGATGTAGGTCCAAACAGCAGATATGTGTTGGGTACATCTGTTCAACTGCTCATTAACACAGATATCTGATCAGATGGCAGCAACTCAATGCATTTAGGCATATCACAAAGCTCAAAGCACCTCAAAATAATTTCTTGACCATGATAATGACTTTACTGTACTTAAATGACCTCTACAGTCACCAGTCTCACTCCCCTTTTGGGGTGTGGTGGAAGAGCATCATGGATCAGTAAAAACTGTGTGGCGCTATCATGACAATATGGAAGCAAAATCGCTAATGAATGTTTTTAACACCTTGTTGAATCTTTGCTGCTAAGAATTAAAGGGGGTCCAACCGGGTACTAGCACTGTGTACTTATTAAAGTGGCATGTGAGCATAAAGTTATCTCGTTTTGTATAATCAAAGTTTAATAAATAAATAAATAAATAAATAATCTGATGTGGTCAGAGAACTTCCTTGTTGCTGAAGTACATTTGGTCAGAAAGAAAGCAGGTTACTAACCTTGTGGGTCAAGGGCTTCCCATCACCAAGAGCCTTTCCAGTCAGGGCATCAAAGAGAAGGATAACTTGTGAGAGAAAAAGAGAAAGAGGACACAGTAAAAGCACAGTCCGTATGATTTTGAAATTTTATAGTAAGCATGGAGTTTTCCCCTCACCTTTTTCATCACTCTTGTCCCGAATGGCTATGGTGTCGTTACTAAGTGAGACACTCTGGGCATTTAGAATATCTGCTCTCATACCCGGGAACTTTGGGGACGATATCAATCGTCCTTCATAGGAGAACGTATACAACCCTGCTCCATCCACTAGTAGAAAATGTCTGGGAGGGGGAGACAAGAGAGGCCAAGTTACTGTATATGCTGTATATTACACATTATACGACTGAGGTAACATGGTGAGGAATAAAGGGGAGCAAACAGGAAAATTAAATACATAACAGACGGTAAGAGTTAATCAACTGACACAAGAAGGTAATTTAAACATTTACTGAACAGCAACACACTGTTAACTTACTCAGTATGACTCATCAATCTAAACTGCGATTACAAAATGGCCAGTAATCTATTTAGCTCCATGCTGAGTGTCAGGGACACTGCACTGGAGTATTGCACAAGAGCTACTCCATATTAATCTAATTTCCCCCAGTGGTTTCACTCTCAGCCTTATTGTATGACAGGGCTGGCTGAGCTAGAGCACAACCCGACTGTGTGTGTACGTGTGCGTGCGTACATGTGCCCGTGCGTGTGTGTGTGTGTGTGTGTGTGTGTGTGTGTGTGTGTGTGTGTGTGTGTGTGTGTGTGTGTGTGCGCGCGCTTGGTTGGCTGCTGCTTGATGAGTGGCCAGTGCAGAGTAATGAAGCATTAGAGAAGCTGATAGATGATCCAACAGCCTGTTCTCTCTCCTGCTGCTTTGCTCCTGGAATAAAAAGACTCACTTCTCTGCTTGTAGGATGAGGCTGACTGTTCCCTCCTTTAGGTCAAAGATGAGAGGAGTATTCCAGTTTCTTGAGCTGGCAAAAATAAACAGCACAGTCGCAGACATTAAATAACTGTGCTACATCTGGCACAACTGCAGAGATGAGGAAAAAAAAAAGAAGCAAAAATATGACCCAGAGCAAAAGGGTAAAAAGCAATAAAAGACACAATATTTAGACAATATCAATGAATGGAGAGGAGATAAATCTGCAGAGTGAGCATAAAGAGTGCAGGCCTGAAAACAATCATTATAGGATGAAGTCTGCAGAACATGTTCCCTTGTTCCTAATCCTATTATTTTTCCATGAAGTGAAACAAAAAAAAAAAAACATCTCCATATTTTACAAAACACACAGATCATGAAGTAACAATAGCCTGAAATGAATCAGCAACTTGGTAAGATTTGGTTGTTTTTCCCTCCCATCAGAACCATTTTTTTCTGTGTGGTTATGTTTTATTTTTGTAGGTTTTTCTAGCTACACGGCATGAGATTTCAGTATATTCTGGTTGAATCAAAAGACTTTTCTCATGCTTTGCTCAGTAAAAGAGGAGCATGTTTTGTACAACAACAAAATATATTGAAAGCACATGATGAGAAACTATGACTTTGAATAGAGGATGAGAAGATAAAAAAAAAAGACAAAAAAGAGCACTACTCACTTGTAGACATAGCACTGGAGGGAAGTCGCAACCACTAGGTGACCGTGTGCCAGAGATGCTTTGATGACTCGATCTCTAAACTCCAATAAGTCCACTGCATCGTTCAGCACATTCCTCACCTGTGGAAAAGAGAGGAAAGGAGAGGAGAGAGGGGGACTTAAAAGTGGAAAAAAAAGTGTAGGGATGACTTGACTTTGCAGAAAGTATGACACAGGCACAAACTTTATATTACTGAGCAAACAATTCTCATTTAAAATGCAAAAAAAAAAAGAAACCCCAACAAAAAGGAAAGACGCTAGCTTCACTAGCAGAGGGCTGAACACAGTCACGTACACATTGGAGTGTAGTTATTCGTAATATACACAGGAAACTATATACAGTAAATCCAAGTATACGTAGGTCAGCTGTGGACACAGGGAAAGCAGTTCTTACTGTTTTAAGTGTGTGCGTGCAGCGGTCGGTACTAATTTTTTCACCTGCGTAGATAAATACTTCCCTCCAGCTCTCTGTGTGAATGAATGAAGGAGCCTTTTCCAGCACCAGGTGAAAGGTGGGGTTATTTTTACAGCTTTACAAATCTTCCTCCTCTGCTCCCTCCAGCAATCCAAATTTACATGCAACACAACCAGGAATAAAAAACATTTGACCGCAAGGTGGTAAATTTAGCTGGCTGATTCACAAACCACTGGCAGATGTGCAGTTTTAAAACGGACTTCGAGGAGGAGAGAGGGAGGAGGGAGACAGAGAAGCGCCTGCGAGGCTGAAAATAAATGGCTGATGACCCAACTTTGTTTGGTTTACACAAACTGCACTTGGTAGAGTTGTCTATGGGTGCACATGTGTGTTGGCACATGTGTGTAACCCTGCTTCTGTAGGTGTGTGTGCGTCCCTGCCTGAAAATAAACGAGTGTGTGTGTGTGTACACTTGGGTGTGTTAACCGCATGTAAACGCTACCTTGTGGTGAGTGCAAGTTTAAAGAGTAGAGAATGGTGAAGCGAGGGAGGTGGCGAGACAGGCTGGTCATTGTCATTGCAGGGCTGCACACTGGCACATTGGGAGGGTCCTCCTATAATATATGGCCACAGCTAGCCAAGGCCTGGGAGGCATTTGCTTCGCTGTATAGCATATTTACTCGCCTCTGTATAGTTTGCTGATAGCATTGCACTATTTTTCAATTCTCTTGCTACACCAACATAACGGAGTTGGCTCTGTTAAGTGTTTGAGTAAATATCCATACTCCTTTTCCCTAACAGGCAAGCTTATTTTCAATGATTTTGGTTTAAACACAGACAGCTCTGAAGAGCAGAAAAGCAACTTTTATTATAGACCAGAAACAAAATGATTTTTACTATGATTCTTTTGGACACGTATATGATTACACCATTTATTTATGCACAAGTTACTGAAACATATTGGTCTTTTGGTTTACTTTAGATTCCGTCAGTCTTTTATCACCTTCTTTGTTAAATTAGAAAGGAAAACTAATTTGATGCAAACACAAACTCATTTGTATGAGGTAATCTTTCTACCTGCATGGTTCTCCTCTTTGTAAGAGTGATCACAAAATTCTTCCACTCCCAGTGCTGCTCCACCACATGGGCAAAGATGACATGTCCGTTGCCGCAGGCCCCGGCCAGCTGGGTGCCATCCGCAGACCAGGCCAAGCTGAACACACTTCCTGTGTTGGGCTTCTCCAACGCATAGGACCACTGGAGAGGGGCGAGATGAAGAATGAAATGGTAAATTGTTGGTGATAGTAATAAACAATGTTAAACAATTACCTGTGGGGCAGTTTAGGACCTACTGACAATGTGAAGTTTAGCGAGCAGAAGCAGTAAGTCAACACACATGTGAGTGCTTATATGTGTGTATGTGCACATAATATAAACTCTGCCAGAAAGACATAGGCCCAGTCAGTCATTGAGCAGTGATGAACCGTGAGACACAGACAGAGAACTTAGCTCTGCACCGCTCATAAACATACACTGCTATTTTCATCGACTACACTGATGGGGGGCTGGGAGAAGAGGGAGGGTTTATGGGTGTCTCTGAACTAAAGCTAATTAACAAAATCTCTTCCTTCTTTATATGAGAATAGGTTCAGTAAAGTCAGGGCTGAGAAGGATGGGGAAAAGAGGAGCAAAGAAAGAAATAATGACACTTTTTCTTGTCTGCTGTGCTGCATCAGACAGTCTGTCTGATAGTAAAGAATGGCAAAAGACACAACTGTGAGATAAGGAACTCCTTACTATCCAAGTCAAGGCACCCCTCATACTGCCCACCTCCCCTGTTTTTCTACTCTGGCATAGAACATAAGAGCAAAGGCTAAGGCCATTATGTTTTGATTCAGCAAGATTCTGTTGAGACAATGAATAAACTAACAGACAAAAAAAATCCAGTTTGTTATTTTCCAGAATGATCTCTCTGAAGGCCATGGAGTAGTAGGTAAAGGCACAATGAATATGTTTTGTGACATCGAAATTGTTGCTATTATCCATCATCTACAATAACTAGAGCCAATTTTCCTCACACAATAAGCCCTTCTGCCACTAGAGTCCCCCTTCCTCATCCTCCACAGCTGTGCCTGACCTCCTCTCTTGCCTTGAGCGCAAGTAGCTGGCTGACCTGAGTTTCTTAGCTGCAGTCTTCCACACAAACGCATGCATTCACACTGTAACCTGCTTATTAGGGA
This sequence comes from Rhamphochromis sp. 'chilingali', assembly GCF_963969265.1. NCBI lineage: Eukaryota > Metazoa > Chordata > Actinopteri > Cichliformes > Cichlidae > Rhamphochromis > Rhamphochromis sp. 'chilingali'. The sequence continues at coordinate 16,041,976 of NC_137935.1, forward strand.
AGAAAAGTGCTAATGTTAACCTAGCCCTGCCTGCTTGCCTGCAATGGAGAGACAGGTGTGGTGCAGTGGGCCAAGTGCTGCGGTGAACCTTGGAGCAAAGGCCTCAGTGTGTTCACTGCCTAACACACACGCAGCTGCGGGATGTGAGGTGTATCGTTATTTCCTCTTCGTTGCCTCTGACAGGAGTAGAGGTAAAGTCAGAAAGCTACAGGTTTCTGGGCAGCTGCTTTGATCTCTCTCCTTCTCCTGGTCCCGTCTGCCTCATACACCCACCACTCAGATGGTTTTGGTCAGCACCCTCCCAGCAGTTAATGTCATATCAGGACCCAAAATAGCTTTAGGAAAAAGGACCTTTCCCATGTGGACAAAGGCTAGTTTGTTAAAGTGAGATTAATTTATATTTATCTTTTTCTCCCCTCCCTTCTTCCTTTAATTTCAGCAGCTTCAACTTCCTTTATGCATTACATTAATTACATTTTCTTTAAATCAACATACTTTTTACATATAGATTTTTTTTGTTTTCCTCTCTTCCAAAAGAGTGAAAGCGTTCTTGCTTGAGCTCCAAAGCAGAGCAGCTTGGGCCAGCATTTACAATAACAACAGAACTCATTTATTCTTCTGCTAACATCTTGAGATGACCCACTCTGTGTTAAAGCACACCAGGGGTAAACGAGGGTGGGGGGGGGGGGGGGGGGGGGGAGAATGGAAGACAGAGCGATGGATAGATGGAGGGTCAGAGATCAAGCCGAATGTATACAACAGATTGTAATGAAGCAGGACATGTGATATCGGCCTGAGGAGCACTGCTGGATCCATGCTTACCTAATGCTTTTAACACATTGAGCCATTTGACTCTTTCTGGAGCCAGTGAGCGCGCACGTGCGTGCGCGTGCGTGCGCGTGCGTGTGTGTGTGGAAAGAGGGAGTTGCTTTTATATGTGTGCAATACACGGCATGTGTGCACCTAAGTTTGAGTTTGCGTGTGAGTAAAAGTGCAAAGGAAATGAAAAAAAGTTTAAACAAAATGAATATACGAATGCAGGAAATAAGACAACAGAAATTTAGTGTGAGTTCACATGTTGCTCTAATGTGTACATGTGTGTAATAGAGGTGAAAATCCTCTGGTTTGTCAAGAGTTGTCAGCCAGTGTCTGACTATGGGACACAAGGGGGGACTCCTATTGCTCTCCTGAGATGAGCGGACTGTGCCTGGAGGACCAGGGATACAAAAATCTTTTCCAGAGCAGCACTCAGAGGAAAGCTCACTCTCTCACTCCATCTTTATCTCCTTCATCTACCTTTCTTTCATTTATTCCCTCTCTCCTTATTGGAAAAGAGTTGAATAATTCTGACACTTGGCTGCTTAACAAGAAACTGGTTAGAAGAACAGAAAGTCCTGCATTAAAAATGACCATACGAGAATAATAAAACCAGCTGACTTAAAGGCAAGGCAGGAGGTTATCTAGAAGAACAACTCTCCTTCTGCATCCTGTGCTGTTGTTTGTATACAGCAAAAGGAAGAAAGACAGGCACAGTCTGATTGATGACTTAGCTTGGCTGCAGTAGGTTTAACCTCATACTCAATTATATTGTCTCAGAGTGTCACAGAATCACAGAAATTTAGAGTCGATAGATATTTGACTTCTAAACGTTCAACCCCCCCCCCCTTTTCTTTTTCTTTTTTTTTTAAATACACTGCAAAGTCAGACTGGTGTGCTCCGATTTTAAAGAGGATGTGAGACTGGTAATAAACAGAGGAGAGCAGATCACTGACTACTACAAGAACAGTAGAGATGGGGGAGCCCAATTAAGGGGGAGCGCAGCAAGGGAAGGTGAATCAGTCTGTGGCAATACATTTGGCAAATGGTTTTACTGCAGCCCAGAGGGGTGGAACTCTGCTGGATACTTGAGAATTCTACTTGACAAGGTTGCAAGGAGATTTAAGATTAGTGCAGAGAGATGTTAAACAGCATCAAGAGAGAACACGCAGACAAGGACATGGTCTGTATAGAGGCCAAAATAAAGATTTGGCTGTGGGATGTGGAAGGTGAGTTTCGGCCGTCATCTAGCCAGAGTCCACTCTGGTCATTGAACACCGTATATCCATAATGGGCAGCTTTGTGGTCAGAGGGAAGGTGACAGACATGACGTTTAGTTCTCAGCTGAGGTTTGGGGGAGAGAGGGTGAGACCCCTGAAAGTCACAATGAGCTTATACAAAAAAAAAAAAAAAAAAAGGAAAAAAAAGATGAAACACTTTACACATAGCAGCAATGCTATGTATGCAAGTCTAGGTGTGTACTCCAATGCAGATGAAAACACACTCACACAAATTAAAGTTAAGCAGTTAAAAACTGCTGTGTACCAACGTGAGAAGTTTTGTTTTGTATTCATTGTAAACAGTTTGTGTTTCCGTCTTCTTTTTTTCTTTGTAAACTATATCCACAAATACTCAATAAAAATATTTTGAATTAAAAGAAAAACTGCTGTGTATTTATGAAACAGATGCAGGAAAATGGAAAATAAAGTGCAGCAACTTATTTAAACATGTGTAATCATGAATTGATATACAGTCTATAAAGCAAAAACAGAGTTTCTGCAATTCTAATGCGCTTCGAAGTCAGTATTTGGTGTGACCAACTTTTTTTTTTTTTTAAAAACAACCTGAACTCTCTTAAGCAAGCTTTCCTGTAATCTTTTTAAATCAGCCTTCAAGAATACTTGAAGGACATTCTTTGGATGTTAGTTATCTTTGGTTCCATTCTCTAGTTAGATGCTTTCACACTGCTTCAACTTTTGAGGACTCGCAGAGGTCAGTCCATGACTGATTCCAGTTTGTTCACCTGTGTGTTTGTCTATACAGTTATGCTTTTACTGCATTTACAGTGTGTTTGGGATCACTGTCACGCTGAAAAATGAAGCTATTGCTAATCAGTTGCTTTCCAGGTAGTATTGCACGATGGATCGAAATCTGATGCTGAAATGCAGTTCCAAACCATGAGAGAGCCTACACAACATTTTACAGATGACTGTAGACACTCACTGTTGTACCTCCGCTGTAAATACTGACAATAATTTGAACAAAAAGTTTCACATTTGGATTTGTCACTCCATGAGACCTGTTGCCACTGATTTTAAGCCCAGGTCTTGTGTAATTTGGCATACCTCAGCCTATTCTGCTGGTTTCCCTTCCTTGAAAATGGCTTCTTGACAGCCACCTTCCCCTGAAGCTCTGGCAAACTGAAGGGCCAGATACATCTCACAGGAAAATAAAATAAATAAATAAATCCAACAAACACCCGGCACAGGACCTATTTCTTATGCACACAACTTTCAGACACTAAAACAGATAAACAGATTTTTTTTTTAACCTCCACTTGTCTAGGATACACCAGGCCAAGTTTCTAGCTAATAGCACTTTGGGAATCACCTTAGTGGGATAGAAAAATACTATTTTATGCCTGTCAAACTGTGTTATCCTTGGCATTTTTCATAGATTTAACTAAAGGGGGAACAAATTATGTGTTTTTGCAAAGGCTGATAGTAACAAATTGCTTTTTTGCTAACCTGTATTTTATGTAAAAACAACACTGGTTCATCTTTTGAGTTAGGCGGCTGTTTCTGCTTGAACAATTTTTGGATTAGGGTTAAGTGACTTAACAAAAATAAAACATTTCTCTTTTAAAAATGGTCAGGTACAAAGACAGGAAATGAACACAAGTAAAAAAGCAAAAAACAAAAAAGGCCTTCAAAAAGCCTGGAGACCTACTGGTGAAGACTACCTTATAAAAAATGACAAGAAACTGGATCATAAGCAGCAAAATACAATTTGAAAAAAAGGAATGGCTCAATAGCTTCAACAGCATGAAATAAATAGTTTAATAAACCTTAGTATAGCGGCAACCTTCGGTCCTTCCTTGCCGCTTCTGCAGAACGTAAAGTTTCTGACTCGTGCTCTTGTTAAGTCGCTTGGATGCCTTCCGGTAGCAAAAAACGAGGCGAAGGAAAAAAGGGGCAAAACATTTATTTTCCTTACAAATCGAAAGGTACAAAACAAATGCCTCTGGTGGGAGCTCCGTTTATATTCCCTTTGTGTTACAACAAAAAATAACATTAAAACGGCGACGGTCAGAAAACTGTTGCTCCACGTCCTGCTTGCTTACCTAACCTTTTACCCACACCCCTCCGCATGCGGGCCAAATACACACCCCCTTTACGACATCTACCAACACTTTACAACAACAACAGACTAACAAAGCAGGATTAATTTATGGATCACAGCATATTACATTATAACCTAAAATGATCAAGATTATAATAAAAACTTAAAGATCATGACAAATACTTAAATATGGCATGATGTAACTGAGTAAAATATTGGCCAGAACTTGGCTCCAACACTTAGTATGTACTAACCTTTACCATATTTAGCTGGCTGGTGTTACTACTTGGGGCTATTTTTATTTAAGCGATGATGCGCAGACCCTAGCTTGCAGCATGCAACCACCTGTAAGTGCACACAAGACTGCACACACTCTTTTGATGCACGGCCTCTTCGAGGAGCGTGCGCTTGCTCTCCTCCTCCTCTCTTCCTCCTCACGTTCGGCATTTCTTGACATATGTTTACCATTAAGACTGGCAGGTGTTGTGGGCCTGCCCCTTCTCTCTATTGTTGCCCTGTAGCTGCAGCCGGCACGGGGACGACTGCAAAAAGGTTATTTTAAGAGAAAATTAGATTCAAGGCAGACTCAAACTTGTTTCTAAAGGCACAAGTTTGGGTAATAATGTTGGGCCTTCTAAAAGTCAGGACATTCCTGCCTTGGAGCAAACGTTCTGTTAAAGTAACCATTTTGCATATGCCTTTTCTATATGTCTTTCTTTCTAAATAGGCATAACTAACTCTGTCCTGTTACTTTTTTGAAGCAGTTTCTTGCCTTTAAAAAAAACAAAACACAAAAAACACAAAAAACCATCCTCCCACAAATTAGTAGCTCATTATTTTAATGACAAATACTTATTCCCTGTAGGCTTGAAAGGAGGCTGTTGAAACACTGCCGGTGTTCAGCTTGAATTAAGCTGGCTACCATGCTTTCTAACAACGACAGCTTTGTGGCAGAAAGAAAAGTCAAAATATCAAGGTTACTCTGCATGGGGAGATATTTCTATTTGTTATTAGCAACTAATTATCACAACTGCAAAAGTAAGTTGCATATTTACATGTGTCCTGGTTAAAATGTGAGTGTTTGCACAAAAAAAGTGGCTTGTCTGGCAAAACTAGAGTGGAAAACCCCCCCAACGCATTGATACATTTTTCTTTTTGAAAACCATTATGTTTCACTGTAACTGAAATGAACCAGACCAGGCATACATACTCAATCTTTTACATCTACTCTTGAAACCATGCAGTGTATGACTAATAAAGCAAAAATATATATTTATTAGCATGTAGCAAAGGCCAGAAATTATTACATCGCTCCTGAGCTATATGCAAAAGTTGCCCTATATATATTTAAAATAAATTAATATGATAATACTAATAAAACATAAAAGCTAAAATAAAATAAAATAAAAAATAAAACAGTAGAAACTAAGTCAAAGGAAAAAATAAAAGTGCGACTCTGTGCCACTGAATTTCTGTCTCTCTACAGTACCTGAAAGTGTAGGGAAAGGGTTAATGACACAGGTCTGGGCTAATGGCTCCCAGTGGAGCTATCTGCTGATTCAGCCCCATTACTTCACAAGCATTAAATATATCTGCTCTGACCGCTCTCTGCTCCCCCCCCAGCCCTAACGCAAGTCAACAACATGCTAATCAGAAGGGGGGCATGAGAGTTTCAGACTCTCTGTGCTTTTCTAGCCCTTCATCTTGGACGGTCCTGACACATTTGCAGCAAGCGTTTAGAAAAAAACTTGTAACTGCCACATGTGTTAATGGGTCAAACAGACTCTGTGACCCATTAACAAACTTGTATTTAATGCAGTTACAACCCTATTTGGCCTTGTTATATAGAGCACACAATGCACATACTTTTTTCATAAACATAAGCATATAATTATGTATCTCTAATACTTTACAGTCGTACTTCAGACCATATGCCATTGTTTAGTTATGTTTTCAACTTGAAATTAAAAATATTGCTCAAAGTGTGAAAAAAAGTTTATCTCATCATTACATAACATAAACTGTGGGGAAAAAAAAACCCACACAGTTCAAACCTACAATTTTCTCCACAATTTTTAAACAGGTGAAAGGAGAGCTATTCTCTGTTAGTTTAACACTGTGCTAGTGAGCTAGTGGGAGCTGACCTAGTCCGGGGTTAACAGTCTTACATAAATCAGAACAGATGGCAGACTATCTGCAAAGCCAGCTGGCTTTAGTTTGCCTGTGTGTCTATGTGTAGGACAGGACCTGGCAGTGCAGGTACAGAGTAACTCCCTGCACATAATAAACACAAAATATCTCAGTGTAATGGACACTAGACATATACAGGCAAGTATAAAGCCCTAAACAGACATAGGGTGTACATGTCTGAAAATGCTGACACCAATGTTCAGGACCAAACCTGAGCTAAACCCACTATGAAGTATATATTTAAAAAAATGCTCAAGAGTGAAACTAAAAACAAAGCAATTTGCTTTGGGGAAAAAACAAGAAGGTCGTTTTGGATTAGGGCTCATCAATCTCTCAGCAGATTAGGAGACCTTGTAAACGTCAGCTTGCAGTGAACCCTCCATGGGGGATGGGGTTGACTATTAGGATAAGGACAGCTGGGCCTATGTCCAGGACTGGTCAGACCTGTGTGTGGGAATGTCTCAGGCTGGGAGCTGACTTCCAAGATGGATTCTACGTTCCAAATACCCACACCTTTTCTCGAGATGGTTATGTTACTTTAAACCAAATAACTTTTTAAATAAACATTTGTGTGCAACTGCAACATCATTATAGTGTTATTTAACTGTACATCATCTATGTATTGCAATTCCACACTGTTTGTATTTCATGCTGCATGTATTTCATGTTTCTGTGTAAGTAATCACTAGTATACAAAGTGATAATATTAGTTGCTTTGGTAACAAGTGTGCACACGCATACACGCACGCACGCACGCACACACACACACACACACACGTAAGTCTACAAGTGGGGCATGGCAAGACAGAAGTAAAAAAACTGTGCACGTGAAATGCATTAAAGATGCAACTTATGAAGAAGAAATACATAAAATTCAACCGATAACTGTATTGTTTGTTAAAGATTTAATTTAACTCTGACCACTGTCAGAGTCCTTCAGTTTAACAATATCACTGCAAAACACAGTGTTATTCTAAAAAGTTGTCCTTCAATCTATTGTCATCTTGTCTGCTTTTATTCAAAATCGGCCTTGTAAAGAATCGCTGTGTGTGCGTGTGAGTGTATGCAAAACATACAATACAATCAAAGTAAAGGTTTCAGTATTTACTGTGCAATGACAAAGTAAACCATTTGCATTTCCTGACTCTGCAATAACACACTATAGTTATCTTATAAGCCCATTTGTAAACATAGGCTAGAGCTCCACAAATCTCTGTATTGAAATACCCATTTGGCTTGGCTAACGAGATACAGAGGCTGGGCCGTAGACAAGCATAGTGTGGCATAAGTTGGAGCTTTGGCAGAGCAAAGGGAAGTGGAGAGAGACGAGAGAGGGACGGCAAGGGGGGGGGTCAAGACAAGCTAGAAGATAGCGAGAGAGCGAGAGAGAGAGAGAGAGAGAGAGAGAGAGAGAGAGAGAGAGAGAAGGGGAGAGTAATGATCTACACATGGTTTCATGCTGAAGCCTCAACATAGTAACCATAGACACATGCTGGGGCCTCCTGGGACTCATCAGCAGGACACAGCTGTGAGCTGGACAGCAGAATTCTATTAGCACCAACTATGCACATATGCACTTGCAAACACACACGCGCACAGACACGCACCCACACAGGTAATTTGGGTGTTTAAAAGCATTTGGCATGCTACAAATGGCAGAATGCACAAGACCCCACTATATCAGTGATGACAATTTAAGAACAGACAGGTTTATTTTGGTCATCGTATGAGCAGCACAGACTAAGGCTTTGAGAATGTATCCAGCCCTGTCTGTGTAGAACACTTGTTGATACCTGCTAATCTTACTTCCATCATTATACCATGGCAGATCTCTTCTACTGTCAAAGTATCCACACAGTGGAGCATACACAAAGTAAACTACATATGACAGGACAAAGCATTATTCCTCTGTTGAAGCAAACATATATAACAAATTTGAACAAATGAAGGAAGCAGTCATTAAATTACTCAGCATCATTCTGCTCCATGTGGAGGCCAGCAGAGAGGGGGAGGGAACCCTGGGGTGCAGCCAAAATTAAACCCTTTCAAATCATCCTCTTCTGGAAGTTGGTCCAGTGCCTCCAGCCCAGCCCTAGCCCTCAATAACGGTCCTTAATGAACTCTGGGCTGGCAAAAAATCTCAAAGTGATACCCCCAGTTCCACACATACTAGGCTCTCCCCTACTTGTGTGCACAACCAAAGCCCGTTATTTGCTCCCTGCCTTCGTCACCAAGTATCACCCTCATGGCTTTATCCCTCTTTCCTCTCTTTCTGTCTATGAGTGTGACATGTTTGTCTAGCTAGTGGAGGTAGTGATTTAGCGTTGCTAAGAATGATGACTCTGCCAGAGCGGCTGGCAGGGCACTGTCTTACTGTCGTACTCTTACTCCAGCTTTGGGGGGAGGGAAGGAGGGTTTGAGAAGTAAAGAGAAAAAAGAAAAAAGAAAAAAGAGAGAGAGAGAGAGAGAGAGAGAGAGAGAGAGAGAGAGAGAGAGAGAGAGAGAGAACCACCGTCTTTTATGGAGACCAATCCTCCAAGCCTCACTGCCTAGGCCAACTTTAAAGGATATATTGGACAGTTCCACACTACCCCACCCCCCACCCCTCCAACTGCTCTCTTTTCTCAGCTTTTCATGCTCCCCTCCTTTTTGGTTTCCAACAAGGCAAGCCTTTAGCCGAACTCGGGAGAGGTGTAAAAGTAATACCATGTCAACAAGTGCCTTTTACTCTAACCCACTTTACGCACACAAGCACTGACTCTCTCTCTCACACACACACACACATACACAAAAAAGAAAAAAAATTGGGGTCAATCATCTGCAAGATGGACCTAAGTATACACTGTTCCACAGAGTGTGCCAGAATGAGTTCAGCAACACAGAAAACCAAAGCCTGTTCGACACAAAGGGCCTCGAATACAAAGGAGAAATCATTATCCTCACATTCTGGTAGGGGAAACTAATGAGCTCCTTGGGATGACAGATTAAGTCTACATGTAAGTATTGCATCTAATAGTCTTACACTATTCATGCTCGCAAAGGTTTCATCAAGACTGGTAACCTCATTAAAATCTGTTAAAAGAAATGAGTGAAATTATTCCTATGAAAACAAGGATAAACTGTAGAGGGAAAGAGCTGAGAGAGGACGGGCAGACCTCAGATTCAGAACTGGAGTTCTTTTTCTACCACTTCACAGTAATATGGAGGAAGCTTTCTGTTCTTACTACAGCGAGCGAGAGAGAGTGTGCATAAAGGAAAAGTGCAGAGTGGAGAGAGCAAGAAATAGCATGCAAAAGCACAGATTTTTAAGGGGAGGGAGAGAGTGAGAAAGAAGAGAGTGAGGGACAGAGAGCGCAAGTGGGAGGAGGAGGGAGAGAGAGAAAGAGAGAGGGGTAGCCCTACCCAGTTGCCTGGGGAGAAAACTGCTCTGCTGCTGACTCAGGACTCTCTTTGTTTGACAACGCTCCCTAGCTCTCCCTCTCTCTCTCTCCCTGACACACTCACAAACTTACTTGTCTTTTTTCAAATACTAAGACACCATGTTTTTTAATGTGCACATGGTCTTTCTTTGTCAAAGCTACACCATTAATTTCACTCAGTCTCTGCTGTTTTTCTACTCCCTATCCTCAACGTGTGTGTGTGTGTGTTTCTCTTTTACTTCTGCTGCCTAAAAACATACTGTACTGAACGCCCCAGTTTCTTGTGATGAAAACAGATAAAGGTTTGCACTGTAATAAATCTACAGTGGTTTCTTTTGCTTTTTCATGCTCCACTAACAGTGGTTCACAATCAGGACCAGAACTCTTGGCCATTTCATTCTTTTCCAACAGCGGCACTTTCCAGATGTTGGCTGGCCAATGGCTGGTAGCAAACTTGCCAGCACACGCTCAGGTATATGCTCCCCAGTGGTAAAGGGGGAGACCTGTTAAAGGGACTAATTGATAAGCCGGTGATGACTGATGCCTAGCAAATAAGAGTCTACGGCTCAGAGGGAAAATAAAGACAACAACATGTGTGGCAGGCTAACAGAAAGTCAAGAGGAATACACTTTCTGGGGACATAAACAATAGCTAGCTGTGTTAAGGACGGGTGGACAAAGATCCTACAGACAAAGCGGGTGCAGATGAAGACGCAAGGGATAATGAAGAAAGTTAAACATGGACCAATTCCAAAAGTGGCAATGCTGAGCAAAGCCCTAAGGGGACCCCTAGACTCATCCAGAAAAAGAGAGGTAAAGAGGGCCTCGAGGAAGGAACAAGGGAGACGGAGCCAAGAGGGGGAGCACTGATAAGTGCAAGGTAGCCAAACATACCCAAAGGGAGTAGGGAGGCATGAGAAGCAAAAAAAAGAATGATAGAGGAAGATTTAGACAAATGAGGTAATTCTATGTTTAAAAAAAAGAAAGAAAGAAAAAGTAAAAACATGCAAGAGAAAGAAACAATTAGGAGCTCAGTCTCCTGCATAATTTTACCCAAAACTGACACGAAGTGGATGAATAAAATATTCAGTTCGTTCTAAAGACAATGTAGCTAGCAGAAAATCATGGATAATCACTGATTGTTATGAGTGAAGACCATTTCGGCTTTTCAATCAAATAGAAAAATCAAAAAGGGTATAACAGTGGTTTAACACTTTTACATTCTCTGCCTTTGAAAGCAATGCTACTATTATGAGGTATAACATTAACAGATCATTTTCTCAAAACTGTGTGAGGTTAACAACTGTTAGTTCTTTGTGTACCAACAACTGCAACACCCGAAGGAAGGGGATTTTTAACTATAAATGACAAAGATATTCATAAGAAATAGGGCTCACCCTTACGCCAACTTTACGAGTATTCAGACTAAGCTAGTCTCCTGTGCACAAGTATAATTTAACAGAAGGGGATTAGAAAAGAGATGGTGGAAAGGAGAGTGGAAGAGTAAGATATGCACTTGAGATTATTGGTGGGAGCATGAGAGAAACCTGGATCATTCCAGGTCAACCATATTTTTAGTAATACCTCAGTTAAATGAGACCAGAGGAGAGACAGGAGCAGCAACCATTAGGTTCAATGAGGTATACATCTACAGCCACTTTCAGATTGACACCAAGCCCTGCATGAACAATCACAGGCTGATTATTCGTTTAAATGAGGTCATTCTGGTAAACACTCAGATTTTCAGCAAAAACAGTTATGCCTTCTTGATCTGACTCTGCTTACGTGCCTTTGACCAGCCTCTGAACTTGGGATGATGTCCTGTGCTCTGTGTCTCCTACAGCAGAAGAAGAACTTGCTCTTCATGACCAAATAACAAAAGCAAAAAGATAAAATCATATTTTTTTAATGAATCTATTGAAAGTTTAAATAGATAAACAAATATTATTCTTATTCCTTCACAATATTCTTCCAGGGAATTAGAATAGCAAAACCAGGCAGCTTTAACATTTATGCATGTGAGCACGGTTGTACAGCAAAGAGAGAGAGAAAAAACAAGTGTACAGAAGAGAAGGGGGAGAAGGGGTGGAGAGCAAGAAGCGAGAGGGTGCTTGCCTGGCACAATGAGTCCTACTTGTTAGCTAGTGACAGTGTCAGGGATCGTGACAGGGTCCAGACGCTAGACACCAGCTGCAGCGCCTCGTAAATAGACTGCTGTCTCGCAGGCACATTTGCACGGCAATGGTTGCACACAAATGTGCACACACAGGCATGTGGGCACATGCATATACTATGGCAGGCACACAGACAGACACTGACTTATTGTGTCTCCCAAATCTTGTAAAAGGGACAGTGAGCCTCTTTGTGTCTTGTGTGATGTTAAACCTCCTGTAAAAAGTGCTTTACACAAAAAGCGCTCTACACAAAAGAACTCTAAGCACCATAAAAGTCTAAATAAAAGAAATAAATATGTATTAATAAATCAGTTATCTTTTAATTGTTAAGAAAAAAATGCTACAATCAGTCCATGGGTGACTTGCTGGAACTGCAAGACTAATTTTTTTTTTTTTTTTGCTACTTTTGTATTTGCGTGTGTCCACCCAGCCTTTCCAGCGATAATGGAGAGGGGTAATTCACTACATCTGCCCTAAGGCATGGAGGAGAGAAAGTAAAAACGTAGACGAGAGCTGATAGTTTAGAAGGAGAGGAGAGCCAAGCTGGAAAAGGGTGAAAGGGTTAAATCTGCAGGACTGATCCTGCTGAGCCAGCAGCAGTACGTTAAAGTGCAAGGTTTCATTGTAGCAGATACAGAATGAAACTCCTTCCCATTAGTCACGCTAGTAACTGAAAAGGCTCTTCACGCTGTTTAACCCTTGCTGTGCTGCAAACAAACCACAGCAACAACACAGGTAAAGCACTTGTAAGCAGCTAATGGTTTCTGTCTGCAACTTCTCATGCACAATGACATTATAATAAATATACAACACTGGTCGAGGGTGCACATGTAAGCAAAACTTGAACTTTTTCTCTGATGCATGAAAGAACCTTCTGTCTGAATTCACACATAGAACGCGACTCGGACGGAGTGACCTTTTGAGGGGGATTTTCTTTTTCTAAACTCTTTTCCCCCCCTTATTCCCTGCACCCCCACTCCGCTTCTCTTCTTGAGCAAGCCTCCCACACCATGCTACAGCACACACTGTCTCTGAGGGGCTTAGGGAGGAGAAGGCATGCATACCCTTCCTCCAGTCAGAGCAGGGCAGAACCATAATCATCATAATTATCATCATCATCACACTGCCTTAACCAAGACACACCACAGCAAAGCAAGTGGTGCAATGATGAAACAATGGAACAAACCAACCACGTAAACAAACCCATAATGGGAGGACATAAGGTTACTCGGGTCATTACAAAAAATAAAGGAGCAAGTTGTAATTTTAATAGTACATTATTTTTAGTTTTGTTTACACGGGCAAAATGGATATGAGCTGGCTTAATTTGAATCACTTCCTCAAGCTGCAGCAATAATCTGGCAGGTTACTCCAAAACAACTGAAATCGCTGGTTCAGAAGAGCAAAAGTAACTATACCAAATCTGTCTCGCAACGCAGATACAAACACACACCTTACTCCTGTAGAGAAGACAAACTGGTTGGTCCCGACCTCTCTCTAGCACATATGATTTAGTACCCCAAGAAAAAAAAAGAAAGACATTTGATCCTAATTAAATCAAAATGAAGCATGAAATGCCCGATGATCAGGACACAAAAATCCCAGCCCAGGTTGTTTGTTTTGATTACTGCGATCTGATGCAGCAGTACAGTGACATCTGAACATAAACTCAAAGAAGCCCTAAACGTCCCATGAGGGAACTGGTAATATTGCTCTCTGCCAAGTGTTCAGCAATAATGAAACAACAATTACCATTCATCATTCTCTCATTTCCTTTCTCATTACTGAAGTTACCATCAGCACCAGGTAACAAGAACATGTGGCATGCAGCCTAATGTGATTTAAAGAGATGAATGATGTATAGAAAACACGTGGCCTGTAATGAGCTACACACTGTAAACCATACTGCATTGGAAAAGCTGACACTGTGCTATAGACACTGTATGTTTCGAGGAACAGGACTTCACACACTACAAATAAATGCTACACGGGGAGATGTACATAAACTAAAGGAAAAAGTACACAAAAAAGCTAAAAATATGTGGAAAGTACATGGCCCTGATGATGTACAGCTTCTGCTCTTTTTTTCCAGCAACAGCTGCATATAACTGAGGTCAGTCTGATTTCATGAACAACCCCCTTTTAGAGTATGTCACTGAAAGGTAATAGTTAAATTGTTTTTGAGGAACAAGTCGTTCGTTTAAAATGATGAATTTTATGATATCCTCAAAAAGTGATCAAAAACCTGGAATTAACTTAAGCACATGCTAACATACTTTGATTTTTTTTACTCAATATATATACTTTTTCATGAGATTACTGCCACAAAGTTGTTGTTTTTTTCCTGTAGGACTGCGTGTACTTACTTACTGACTACATGTGTAACCAGAGAGGAGACATGTATTACTGAAAATTCAACCTTAGGTAGACTTTTTGTAAAAAGATTACATATGGCAAATGATTATCATCCTTATTAAAACAGTTCCTGGTCAGGTGTAAAAGATTAGATTAGACTGAGTGGTCATTTGAGTGTGTTCGTGTGCCAGGGTTGTGTTGAGATTAGCTAGTTACTGGCTGTGGGGAAAAAAAAAAAAATCAACTTCCACATTTTATTTTCAAAAAAGCAAAACTGTTACACAAGTTTTTTTTATTATTAAATATTAGTAAATTAATGTATCAGGTTGAAATTGTAAGGTCTTTACCTGACAATATAAAGCGCCTTAAGGCAACTGATGTTGTGATTTGTTGCTATATAAATAAAACTGAATTGAACTGAACTAAATTGTGGTTCACTGACGGACTGTAGTCCTGCCCATACCCTACCTCCAGCACTTCTTGTTGGATACATGGGTAAGACAGTCGATGATGAATGTGTAAGAGGTGCCAGAAATCTCAAATTAAGTTCACTTTATGTCATTCCAGGCATATTAAAATACACCGGGACAAAATTATGTTTATGAAAGCCTGAGTAAGTGAAAAAAAAAAAACAAAAAAAAAAAAACAAAGAAAATTTGCTGTTTTGAACCCTTTTGCCAAAACTGTGTCTATTATTAACCTCTATTTCACTTCTATAGCTAATACCAGACATCCCATTTACATTATACTATGTTCAACATTTAAAAAATAAAAATACATGGAGGTTATAATGGGTTCACTTACTCCAGTCTTATCACAGAGCCGCAGGGTGTTGAAAGAGCCCACAGCAAACACCTCTCCATCTGGAGCCCAGGACAAAGATGTGACTGGGTAGTCATGAGACAGTGAGCAGTGAAGCAGATGTCCAAAGCTGTCCCATACCTGTTGAAGAGGCAAATGGTTTTAAAAAGGTATTCAGTAATTATTAAGACATCAACAAATATACTAAAAAGCCACTGACCTTATATTTACAATCTTCCCCACCTGACAGGATTAGGTCATTGACTGAATTCCAGTCTACCTTCAGAATGACCCCATCATGAGCCTTCCACTAGGGAGAGAAAGATAGAGAGAAAGCATACACGTAATGGAAAGAATGGGGGGAAAAAAAGAAAAAGTTAGGTTAAGAAACATAATAACGTCATCAACACATAACATTTTGGTTTGAAGAGATCTCTAACAAATTCCTATACTTTTCCTTTGTCCAAAAGGAGGATAAAAATAAGCTGGCTGGAATAAGCACCCGTATGGAATTTATTTTTTGGTCACGACCACAGTTACAAGTTTATGAATTGTTTCATCTTAGCCAAACTGAGAGCTTACTTTTAACATTATGTGTTACAGTGTAACACAGAACAGAGAGCCTGTTCCCAGCCTTATCTCACCAGACCTAATGTACCATTCTGTTCCTAATCTGTATAAACATTTTATTTTTTGTACACTGGTTACTTATTCCATGTACCCAAGGAAGACACAGGTAGATATTCTGTATTGCTGTCTGTATAAGGGACTGCAAAGGTCAAAGAGGATGATGTTAGGGGGTCTGTGGGGGAGGGGGGAGGGGAGTTCATTTGTTTAGTTCATTGTGTTGGTCTTCAGGGGATCTCAGTGGGAGATAATAAAGTTGGGACATTGTGCTTGTATATGAATTTATGTGCAGTAATAGCTTAGTAATAGTTTTCTTATAAGCCTTTAAGTATAGTGTAGCAGAGGTGAGAAAAAAATCTTCTCTTGTTTCAGTGTCTTTTATGAAATTAATGGCCTCGCTGACTCATTTAAATGGAGAACTCAATTTTGCTTCTGTTTGACATAATAATTTCAAGTTAATAATTCACTACAAACTATACTATACTGAGAGGTCATATGGTCTGGAACTGGTTTTCATATACATATGAAATAGCATATTTTGATGTCTAAATCCTACAAGCCTTTGTAAATGTCAGTAAAATGAAAACGAATATCCCCAAGTGTGAATTTGCGCTCAAGCAACATGTGTGAGTAACAGAGAGAGTTTAGTCTGTCGGCTTACTCAGAAAAAGTTTGTTTACCTGTATGATTTTGGCGCTGGGCTGTAAAGGCTTGATAATTAGCTGTCTTCCTGAAGTGTAGAGAATTCTGTCCGAGTCCGGACCCCAGGCCACAGAATATACAGGAGATCCTGGAAAGACATCCAAAAGCATAGGATGAAGAAAGCAGCAATCTTCTATTAATCATGAGCCAAGAGCACAGAGTTGTGTACAAATGCGCCCTCTCTCATTTACAAATCAGAATTTGCTGTGAACAATAGCTAGAGGATGAAGCAGACCCAATTCCTCCTCTCAAAAGATATCATACTCAATCAGAAATCTCACCTCATTTAGTCTACGTAACAGCACTTTGCTTCACTTACAAGAAAACCAGCTGAGAAAATCAGTCTAACTTCTACTGCATAAGCACAAGTGTGTGTCTCTGTGAGCAAGAGCGTGTGTTGAGCTGTGCCTGTGAATCTGTGTGTGTGTGTGTGTGTGTGTGGGGGGGGGGGGGGGGGGGACATTTAACCCTACTCCAGGTGCATGGGGTTTCTCACAAATGCCAAATGATCCAAATCTGACGAAGGCGATGAGAGGGGTTCAGACAAGTTCCTTTTTCCTCGCTCTCACTCTGTTCCAACCTCTTCCTAGAGCTCTCTCGTAAAATGGGTCATAGTATCCAAAAAGAACAGTGTGCTCCTGTAATTTGTGCATATATGTGCATGTGTGAGAGAGAGTTTGTGTGAGTGTGTGTTTGTGAAGCTGTAGCCACAAAAGAGAATCAACACCTGCAGTGATCTGGGTGCCATGTGTATCTGTAGAAATACTACTAAATCCAGGTGTTGCACAAATGTACAGCTCAATCCCCAAACACTAAGAAAAAACATTACTACATACTGGGCTCAATCACCAGTCCCCAGCCAGGTTTTACACAGCATCATTCAGGAGTGGCATACAATCAGTTTCACCAAGAAGCCAATTTTTACCCCCCAAAACAGTTACATCTGACATCAACTGCACAGTGATTAATAAGTAAGATCTGAATGCTAAAGAAAGAACTTTAGCATCAGTCTTACTTGAGATTTTTATGGCTTTTAGTAAAACTCCACTTCTAAATAAATAAATAAATAAATAAATATATAAAAAACACCCAGCACGCCCCTGCGGGCGGTTTGTCCTTCAAGCTCGGGTCCTCTACCAGAGGCCTGGGAGCTTGAGGGTCCTGCGCAGTATAGGGCTTTGGAGTTGACGTCACGCCGCAATGCATTGTGGGAGCGCGGCGCCATTTTCGGGGTCTACGATCCAAACAAACTCACTGTTGGAACGGCGACGACGACAAGAAACATGTTTAAAAGCAGCTCAAAAGAAAACGGACGGTATAGAGACCGATTGCGTCCAGAGGCGAAGCAGCGGTATTTGAAAAAAAATAGAGTGCATCGCAAATCTGGACCCATATGAAATACGGCAGTGGAGTAAAGACCCAGACGACTTCCCGCCACTGTCCTACCCCGATATCTTCACGCATCTTGTTTGTGGAGTAAGCGCTTACACAGCGAACCAGTTTCGTAATTACAAGTCACTGGAGGCGCACATCCAATTTACAAATGGCTGGGTGCAAGATTTGGCTATTTTCAAGCCGCCAAACTCTTGAGTACGTCGTCAAAGTAAGTCAGCTGGAGTGCATCGAGTGAAATAGCCATTTTCCACCCCCCACCATAATTAATGTTATACATTTATCAGTAAACTGCTAAAATATCGTTATCATATTATGTGCCCATAATTGTAAAGTAGATGCAAATTAACACATTGATAATCGGGCAAATTATTAACGCCAATTTGTGTCCTCCCTGTCTCCTCCTGCGAATCTTTACATAGCACATATGTCTGCAAAGTCACTCCATTTGATGTTTGATCGCAATTTCTATAACTTCCGAGACCACCAACGATAATATTATTCAGCTATAAAGTGTGATGTGAACATATTTAGAACTTACCGGAATGAAAATGTCTTGAGCACACCAGCTGATATCTGGAGACGTAACAGAACTTGATATCAGCTCGTCTCACGGCTGCTATCCAGGCTAGACGCCTTCGTTTGGTAATATCCGATACATGAGCTCCTTCATGTTGCTTCCAGGTTGGGAAAGCATAAAAAGACAATTGAAACTTATTCCCGTGCCGGTCGTAAGATCGAACATTGCAGCCGAGCACACAGCAAGTACGAACCATGGCTATGCTTTCGCTCCTTACTTAGACCCCCAAAATGGCGGATCGGGCCAAAATCCTTTCCACGCCCACCCCCGTGACATCACGCTCCAAAGCCCTATCTTAGCTGTTCCCAGGACTGCGCTCTTCTGGACAGAGATCGCCGATGTTATTCCCGGGATCTGCTGGAGCCACTCGCCTAGCTTGGGAGTCACCGCACCTAGTGCTCCGATTACCACGGGGACCACCGTTACCTTCACCCTCCACATCCTCTCAAGCTCTTCTCTGAGCCCTTGGTATTTCTCCAGCTTCTCGTGTTCCTTCTTCCTGATATTGCTGTCATTCGGAACCGCTACATCGATCACTACGGCCGTCTTCTTCTGTTTGTCTACCACCACTATGTCCGGTTGGTTAGCCACCACCATTTTGTCCGTCTCTATCTGGAAGTCCCACAGGATCTTAGCTCGGTCATTCTCCACCACCCTTGGGGGCATCTCCCATTTTGACCTCGGGACTTCCAGATTATACTCGGCACAGATGTTCCTGTACACTATGCCGGTCACTTGGTTATGGCGTTCCATGTATGCCTTGCCTGCTAGCATCTTGCACCCTGCTGTTATGTGCTGGATTGTCTCTGGGGCATCTTTACACAGCCTGCACCTGGGGTCTTGCCTGGTGTGATAGACCCCAGCCTCTATGGATCTTGTACTCAGAGCTTGTTCTTGTGCTGCCATGATTAGTGCCTCTGTGCTGTCTTTCAGTCCGGCTTTGTCCAGCCACTGGTAGGATTTCTGGATATCAGCCACCTCCTCTATCTGCCGGTGGTACATACCGTGCAGGGGCCTGTCCTTCCATGATGGTTCCTCGTCTCCCTCCTCTTTCTTGGGTTTCTGCTGCCTGAGGTATTCACTGAGCACTCGGTCAGTTGGGGCCATCTTCCCAATGTATTCTTGGATGTTCGTTGTCTCATCCTGGACTGTGGTGCTGACACTCACCAGTCCCCGGCCCCCTTCCTTGCGCTTAGCGTACAGCCTCAGGGTGCTGGACTTGGGGTGAAACCCTCCATGCATGGTAAGGAGCTTTCTTGTCTTTATGTCAGTGGCTTCTATCTCCTCCTTTGGCCAGCCTATTACCCCAGCAGGGTACCTGATCACGGGCAGGGCGTACGTGTTGATGGCCCGGATCTTGTTCTTACCATTCAGCTGACTCCTCAGGACTTGCCTGACCCTCTGCAGGTACTTGGTGGTTGCAGCTTTTCTAGCGGCCTCTTCATGGTTCCCATTCGCCTGCGGGATCCCCAGGTACTTGTACCTGTCCTCTATGTCTGCAATGTTGCCTTCTGGTAGTTCAATCCCCTCAGTTCTGACTAACTTCCCTCTCTTTGTTACCATCCGACTACACTTCTCCAGTCCGAATGACATTCCAATGTCATTGCTGTATAGCCTGGTAGTGTGGATCAGTGAATCGATGTCTCGTTCACTCTTGGCATACAGCTTGATGTCATCCATGTACAGGAGGTGGCTGACAACTGCTCCGTTCCGTAGTCGGTATCCGTAGCCAGTCTTGTTAATGATCTCACTGAGGGGGTTCAGGCCTATGCAGAACAGCAGTGGGGACAGAGCATCTCCTTGGTAGATCCCGCACTTGATGGTGACTTGTGCTGTGGGCTTGGAGTTGGCCTCTAGTGTTGTACGCCACATCCCCATTGAGTTCCTGATGAAGGCTCTTAGGGTCCCATTGATCTTGTACAATTCTAAGCATTCCAGTATCCAGCTGTGGGGCATTGAGTCATAGGCCTTCTTGTAATCAATCCAGGCAGTGCACAGGTTGGTCAGTCTGGTCTTGCAGTCTCGGCTGACTGTTCTGTCTACCAGTAGCTGGTGTTTTGCGAGAGTACACCTTTGCTGGTTCTGTGGAGAACAGCTGGTTTATTCTCCTGCCTTCTATCTCTCTGGTGTACCTCCTCAAGCGGCTGGCCAAGGCTATGAGTCTTTGCTTGGCAGTTTCCAAGGCCTCAGGTATGGACAGCTTGCTGTATTTCTTATGCACCTTCTTTGTCGTACCTTTCTGCAACTCCGTTAGTTGGCTAAACTCCCTCCGTGCTACTTTGATCTTGCCCTCTAGCCTCCTTCTCCATGGAGGGTACTGCATGGATATATATATATATATATATATATATATATATATATAGAGTGCCTCTAATTATTTATTTTTTTTACTTATACCTGAAAACGGACTTTTGGCAGTACTAAGCATGATTATCTTCTTAAGCCTTGATTATACTGTGTTTTGAAAACGGACAGCAGAGCCAAATAGGCATCCTGGTTTCACACTTCTTTCAACTCCGCTTGAAGTCCGTCACCTTTGCAACATGAGTAGTTAGTGTATTATAATGTAAATTCTCTATTAATTTGTCCACACAGTCACTAAAAATAGGTAGGCATGTTTTCCACAGTCTGACATCCCATCTTCCCTTTAACAGCAGTCTATAAACATGTGGGAGCTGAGGAGACCAGCTGCTGGACTTTTGGGAGAGGAATCTTGTCCCATTCTTGTCTGATACAGGATCCTAGCTGTTCAGCAGTCCTGGGTTTTCTTTGTAGTCTACTTCATTTGTTGCATTTTATAATGAACCAAATGCTTTCAATTGCAGAAAGCCCAGTTTACCAACCATATCTTTCTACAATTAAGCCATTGAGTCTGGATGGACAAAAAGTGGGCTACCATATCAGAGATGATGGTGCAGATCATGTTCATTATGTACTATAGATGACGACAAATTCATTCATTCTTCACAATTTTACCTTGAAAATTCTGAATTTGTTACAGAATTTTTAGATGTAGTTTTCTGCAGATAAACCTGTGCCTTTAATTCTGAGAAACTCTGCCTCTCTAAGATGGTCTTGGAGGAGAAACTCTAAAAATCTATCAAACATGAGGCACTACACATTGTGGTGAGGTTATATACCACCACTAAGATTTTGTTAAATGTTCCTTAGCAAGTTGGCCCTCAACCAGATGCTTTTGGTAGCCATTAACAAGCTTCTGGTCTAATTCTGGCTGACCACTCTTCTTTGAAAAATTGGGTTAATTTAAGTTCATTTAAATTGGTTTGTTTCCTGCCATGGATCCAGCTTTTGAACATAGTCCACAAATTTTCAATATGGTTGAGGTCCAGGATTTAGAAAGGCAATTCCAGAAGCTAATGTTAGCCTGCTTTATCCATTCCTAAACCAGTTTTGATGTGTGTGATCATTGTACTGTTGGAAGAGCCAATTCTTCCCAAGTGTAGCTGTTTATCTGAGGTGACATGAAGAACTTGGAGGTAGTTCTGCTTCTTCATTATTCAGTCTACTTTGTGCAATGTATCAGTAGCACTGACAGCAAAACAACGCCAGAGCATGATGCTACCACCACCATGTTTGACAGTTTGTACATTGTTCGTACACTGTTCATCCTGTCTGACCAATTTTCCGTATTGTAAAATTCCTGTTGAGTTTAAAGATGTGGATTTTGGAGCAGGGGCTTTTTTCTTATTTGTCACTTGTCAGTCCATGGCAACGTAAAACTTGATTCACTGTGGACAGAGACCCTGGTGTTCTAGCAGTTTTGAGTTCATGTTAGGATGAACCCTGGTGGTTCCTAGGTTGCTCCTGAACATCCTGAACAATTTCCAATCATCTGAGGGGGATGATTTTTGATCTTTTTCCAGACCTTGGCAAAGTGGTGATGTATCCAAATAACTTGCATTTCCACACAATTGGTTGAACTGATAATCTTGGACTCTGCAGTTGTTTAGAGATGGCTCCAAGAAACCTTCCCAACTTGTGTAAATATACAGTTATCCTTCTTAAGTCTTCACTTACTTTCTTAGACTTTCCCATTATTCTGAGGAATGGTCAAAGCAATGAGGGCTGTTAAACAAATTATCTTTATGTTGGCAGAGAGAAACTACCAAGTGTATTCAATCATAAAAACTAATGAGAGGTTAATATTGTAGACATTGCAGAACCTTCAGTACCACTTATCACCAGTAAAAGATTTAAGTGAGTGTATTTATACATTTGAGCCTAAATGTATACTTTTAACCCTGCATGGATGAGGGAAAATCCATCATTAGTTCAAACTTGTGCAACCAATTCCCCAATTCTTTTGTTTTAAGTCAATAAACACATATGTTGTACAATGACTCCCACCTGGAAAAAGAACATTTCAGAGAAATCATTAAAAGACCAAAATTACTATGACATTCATGCTCATGATGGGTATATGTAAATGTTTGACCACATCTGTTGGTATCACTCACAACAAGGAACAAGTCTGCAATCACATTAACAAATGTGATGAGGACAGAGTCTGCGACATGTCAGCTTAACAAGTTTTGTCAGTGATGAATTAACTTGAGTTCTAACAGAAGCAAGAGACTAAGATTAAAAGTTAGTTTACTGTTTTCACTCGTTTCTTCTGAGATTATTGCATACTTGTAGCATCAAACGACAGCAGAATCAATGCAGAAGCTTTTCCAAATCAAAAGAGCTCTACACATTAATGCGCATTCTGAACTACTATATTTTATATTACTTATTTTGCTGCCAAATCTTGTACATAACACATAATAATATTACTGGAGTCCCTTTATGTCTTTAAAACACTGTTTACACAAGCAATGACAGCTATCTCATGTCTGAGAAGGGCTACAGTTAGGTCAATAAGGTTTTGAACAATTATACTTTTTTTTGTAATTTTAGCTCTGTATACCACCACAGTGTATTTTGTAAGATAATACATGATTAAATGTATTAAATTGAAATTACTGCATAAACTCTTTGGGCATTGCAGTTTTTTTAATATCATTCCTCATTTTCAGATGCTCAAAAGAAAATGGACAACTGACTGACAAGCAGTGACATACCCAGGTGAGGTCTGCTCCCTTATTATATCATGCAAACTAAATAGTTTGCACCTCACCTCAAGTGAGGTGGACTCACTTGAACCCTTCATGTAAGGGCCACAGAGCTGTTGATGGATGTGAGGGAGGCCATCATTGAACTGAAAAATCTAAATAAATCTATTCGACAAATAGCAAAAATTTAATACTGGACAAATCAACAATCTGTTATTTTCTTAAAAAAAAGTTTTAAAAAAAAAAGTAATGCACTGGTCAGCTGAAAGACTACAGAACACAACTAAAGGAAAAGATTGCAAATTATTTCATTTGTTACAAAAGCAAATAAACAAAAAACCTTGTCCTTCACAATAAGTTCAACTTCAAGTCAACAATACTCTTAAAAATTTTGCCGTATCATTGTCAAGGTCTAAAATCACGAGAAGTTTTTTATAAATGTAAATACAGAAAGTTTACAACAAAGTTTAAACCACTGGTTACACTCAAAAACAAGAAGCCTAAATAAGACTGCTAGAAAACATCTAAACAAAGTTCTGTGAAATATTCTTTGGACAGATGAAACCAAAATCAACTTTTACCAGGCTGATGGACCTAGTCAAGTACAGAGAAGGAGAGAAACAGCTTATGATCCAAAATGTACCATATTATGTCAAACATGGTGGAGGCAGTGTTATGGCATTGGCATGTATGGCTGGTAGTGCAATTGTGTCTCTAGTCTTTATAGATCATGCGACTGCTGATAGAAGTACCACAATGAGGTGTTAAGTGTGCAGGGATGTAGTGTCTGCTCAGATAAAACAAAATTACCCAAAACAAATTAGACAGCACTTTGCAGTGCAAAGGGAAAATGACCTGAAACATACTGCAAACAGTACCCAAGAGTTTCTAAAGGCAACGAAACAGGATATTCTTCAGTGGCCAAGTTTGTCACCTGATCTAAACTCAACAGAGCATGTTTGACCCACAGAGTGACCCAAAAACAAGCAGGACTGAAGATGGCAGTACTAAAGGTCTGCAGTGTATCTCAAGGGAAGAAACAGCATTTAGTAATGTCCATGCTCTCTAAACTCATTCACAAGTTTATTGATTGATTTGGAATCCACTGTGATGGTGCATGGAGCCAAAATGGCAAAAAGAAAAGTGCCATTGCCCAAAACCATATGGAACTAACTGTATAGCGTTGCTTTTTTCCCTCCAACAAATCAGATTTTTCCCAGATGCAAATAATTTTATTAATTATCATCTGTTATTCAGGTAAAAATCTGATTGAGATTAAAGTCTTTTTTCAAGTGAGGCCGGACCAATTCAGACATCAGGAAAAGTTGGGCATTTTGTTAACTATAAAAATTTTACAGATGCAACTGTTTTCCTGATCAGTTTGATCTGCGTTTTGCTTTGCTAATTAACATGTTAGCGCTTAAATAATAAATGAAAAGTATGCAGTTTTACACATGCACTAGATACACATTTGCAGTTCTGCTTCAGTGAAATTAAGGTTTTAAGCCTTACCTTGGCTGGCTAGTGTCGAGCGTAGCATCCCACTTTTTGACCAGATTTTAATCTGCCCATCTTCTCCAGCTAATTAGAAAAACAACCAGAATAGGCCATAAAGACATCTTGATTAGATTCTCATTTTGATTTAAAAAGAAAAAAGGCTGATTAGATGAGTAGTTGTCAGATAACAGAGGAAATGAGTCCTAGTCATCTTTACCAGTGATAAGAGCAGTCCCGTCATAGTTCCATCTTCCAGCCAAAACAGCTCCTTTGTGCGCCTCAACACTCTTCTCAATGCGACCCATCTTTGAGGTTAAGTGGAACTTTCCTGCAACAAATTTACAAAAAAAAAACCCCCACATAGATGGTGTAAAGCCATTCCACACACTAGGCCTGGGGTGATGTAGGCGTTTTCAGTTGTTTATAACTCAAATACAGAACTGAGCGTTGTAATTCACTCAGTAAAGTTTCATAAATCTGTGGAATTCTAGTTACTGTGTAACGGAAAACAAGTTTTACTGGCCAAGACAAAATAGTAAAAATATATAAATAAATACGTATTTTAATCAAAACACACAATAACTACCAATCCATCTCCTAACACACAAATACAGACAAATTTATATTCTCTACAGTCAAGTAAATTACAAACTTCTGGTTTGAAGCAAATGAGTGAAACTAAAAAGGCTTCTGTCGGGTAAATTAGGGCAATTTTCTATGCGGTAGACACGAAAGGGTGATCAGCCATGGAGAGTTATTGAAGACGGTAGCCTACCATATACTTTGTGGCAGTGCATATTAAAAATTCTGAATGTTCTATGTAATTTCTGGTGACCTAAAACTGCAAATCAGCATGCTGCAGTGCTCTCTCATTTCTAAATTTGGACATCCCAACAAAAGTAGATGTAACTGATCCAGCAGGTAGTCAGTTTAACAGGCATGTACAGCTGAATGACTCTCTTAAATGAAAAGCACACTAGAAAGCCACATTCTACATTGGAAATGCTTAATTGTTTGTTTGCCTGTTATCTGGAAAGCCTCATTTTCAGATTTCTTATAAAAAAATATAATATATATAAATATTTTTAATAGGAATGAAATATTATACAAACTCCAATACCATGTGTGCTTGTAATTTAAAACGCTAAAACTGCTTAGCATCATACATTTTAAAAAAAATTAAATTTAAAAATTTAAAAAAAAAATCATAAATAAACTTGTAAAAGGAAAAGAAGGCCAACTAATCAAAAAAGGTTAGGAAATCCCAAAGATGTCAAGTCTTCAAAACTAATAAAACCCAGGTGGACTGTTTTCTCTTCAAGTATATTATACAATCTAATAGGAAATCCAACAAAGAATCCAGATTAAAAACTTTAATCTGGAGCAAAAGAAAACTTTCAGTGTTTAAGTTAACAGTGAAGTCAAAATAAATGAATAAAACTCTGTTTCTATTCCCATTGCAGAACCAATAACTTTTGCAATACTAATATTTTTAACCGTAACAAGACAAGAAGCAGAGGAAAGTTGCAAAATGGATCGTAACACTTTTCACTAGTCTCTGGTCTGCCAGAGAAAATTGCTGCTTCAGTTTGTGGGTGTGTTTATGCAACCCTACACTGCCATTAGTGTTGTGACCACACATTGCCTTGCCATAACAGTACATCCATATTCTGTGTGTTGTATCTAACACAGGCCAAAGAAGAGACATGTACGGCAGATTCATGTCACACAAATTGTGTCACCAAGGGTCGGTATTAGAAACCTACAAAACAAAAATTGAGTTTTAGAGTTTTAGATTTATACTGAAAGCTTCATAAAAAGAAGAATTCAGATGGACTCTACTGGATCCTACAAGTATCAAATTGGTAGAGATTATTTCCCTTAAATATAAATAACAACTCTTGAATTGTCCCTATGTCTTCTAAAATAAATATCAAAAATTAAGGAAGACATTGCCATCCTGTAGATAGCCAATTCTGTTACTTAATTTAATTTATTTATTTCATGAGAATGTCTTTAACTAATAAATGCATAGATATGACTAAAAACAGCCACTCCCACTGATTTTATGAGTGAACTCTGAAATAAACCCTTTAGCATTCTGGTCAAATTTTAGAGAATACAAAGACTTGCCATCAGTGCTGGTAAGGACAAAGATTTCAGCCTGGGCCTGTTTCTTCACACCAACAGTTTTGGGGAACCAGTGTAGGTCAGTAGGGTAAATTTCCTCTGGCAGTTTGACAATCAGACTGGTCTCACTGGTCAGCAGGTTCCACTTGAGAATCTGATGATCCTCACTGCACGAGTACAGCTCATCTGCTGTGGTCCAGCCAACGCAGCTCACAAGTTCTTTATGTGATCAGCTGTTAAGGAGTTATAGTAATGAACTGATTCTAAAACCCTTTTTGTGGTAACCTCTGCAATAAATTGGGTTTTCTGAAAAATGGACAGAGGCTAGAGCAACACAATGATGGGAAATATTACCACTGCCTCAAATAGCACCACTAATAATTATGATTTAAAGTTTTGGAACTGTGTCACAGAATTACATGTGTTCCATAACTACAAAAAGGATATGTTTGGATTCCTTTAGGAGCGACGTTTTCAGTCTCATGGTGGATGTTCGTTCTGTTGATCACTAAACGAACAGAAAAATGTCAGAGACAGTAACGTAACTGTTATGTTAAAGCTCTCTATATAACACTGTTGTCAAACCAACACAAAAAATAATAGTACAGAAGACCTGAAGCATGGGTGTATACAGCTTACCCGTAAACTATGTAAAGCAGCCGTTTGCATTCTCCGTTAGCTGTAACGATGAAACAAACAAGCGTCCGCTGTTGCTACGGTACCTGCTACTGTTGCTAACGGAAGTCCTCAGTTATCCCCTGAGTCTCGTCTGTGACTTGAATGCTAACGTTAACTTGTTCTCTTGTTTAAAATGGACATCGTTTTCTCGTTGCCGAGTGTGCTAAGCGAGTGTCAGCAAAGCGTGCGTGTAATTTACTCTACTATGAAGCGCTATTAGAATACGCAAAAGTCTTATCTATCACCAATCAGCAATTTATGCCCCCAACGTATAAAACCTGCATTTTGGTAGCCATTTAATCTGGGTCAAAAACAGCTTGAAAAACAAATTATCGCGAGAGTTGCATCTCCACTTCCTTGACAACGGAAATTTCGAAATATTTCTAAGTTCAAAAACGACATCTGTTAAATAAATGTATTTATGCAAGTCGTTAGAATCGGGATCAACCAACACTAACAGTTGATCTATCGAGCTATATTCCCTCAAGTATAAACTATTGCTCGGAGCAGGTCCTTTATCGTACTACAGACAACCGTTTGAAGACGTAGGAACAACATTAGGCATTTTATGAGAATAAACTTGAATAATATGAACAATTTGCTGTAAAAGCATTGCATGGCTTTTATTCCTTTTCGTTTGTTCTTTATAGTCATGTGAATGCGGTTTGTTTGGAGTGAGACGGAGTTGGCTTCGTCCCCTTTTTTGAATTTCGTCCCCCCACCCCCGCCCTTTGAACGTTCCATGGTGCCTTGCGTCAGTTTGTAACGAATTTGGTTCGACAGCGAGGTTTAGGCGCCATTTACAAGTTTGAGTTGTCAACTAAGGAGAGCGAGTCGGAGTGACACGGGAGTAAATTTTTTGGATTATATTTGCCAAACTTTGGATTGACGATTATTTTTTGCGTAATAGCGACTGTGGTCTGAAAGGAAGACTCTTGACAGATCGTGGTTATACTGTGGAAGGTACATGGAAGTATTTTAGCGGAAAGTAACGACTGGGTTCCGTCTACTTGCTGAAATGTATTACGTTTGAAGAGGGACTTAACAGTAACGGCAAGTTAAACTAAGGTTTAACGTTAGCTTCTGATTGAAAGCGAGCAGACCATTATTACACATTCTAAGAGAAATAATGAGACCTAATCACGTTTCGTCTTAACTTATATTAAACCCACAGTGACACTCACTCCTAATAGCGACATTTCCGACTCGTTAAAGTAATGCTCGCATTGCAAATAGCTCATAACCGGCGGGCTCTAATGTATTTACTCGTTTAACTTTAATACTAGGGTTAACAACTTCTTTCATATCAGATAACACGTTGACGTTGGATAGGATTTGCGTTACGTTTATGCCGACACTGCATTTGACTTTATAGAGCCCAGCAACTCATACCTTTTATAGTTTAAGTTAGCCACTATGTTAGCTTTAGCGTCGCAGCGATATTTCATTTCATATAGTTAGCCAATCACTTAGCAGAAGTAGTAGTAGTACAGCTAACTTAACGGTAACGTTAGCAAGTAAAAACAGCGTGGCAGAGTTTGCGCTGCCATTGCCAAGTTACTTATTTGGCAAACGTGAATGTAATTATAACGTTATGCTAACACGGGTAACGTTGCATTAGTTGTTTGAATGTGCGTACCAATTACCTAGCGAGTTAGGTTGGCTCGTCTACGCCTCCGCCCCAACAAAAACGTTGTGGGGATGAAAGTTAATATTAGTGTCGGTTTGAAACCTCGATCAATTTAGGACGTTGGGTCTTCACCACCAACTTCAGCCACATTAGCAGCGGCTGTGTAACGCAGGCTAGGATAAGAGAGCTAAGGAGGAAAATAATTAGGCTATTTGCACATTAACTGAGTCGTTTTTCACTTGCTGTGACGTTAACCTTATTTTTGCTGCGTTATTTACCGCCTAGGTTCGCGAGGCAAAATAAAATGCGTGATATAGATGTCTACTAGAATTGTTCTGTGAAAGGATGGGATTATTATTTTAATTATTTTAAAGACAAATGATGCTTAATTTTAAACTTGAAATAGATTATGATTCTGTGCAGTCATCGGATTGGTGCTATCTCATTTTAACGTTTTCAGCAGGAGTAACTCGTGTTATGCTGGACTCATTGTTGTAACAGCAATGTTAAGATATGCAAAATATACCGATTAACAGTTAGCTGGGCGTCAATAGGATCTGACTGTGGTAATGATTAGAGGCTGACAGAGAAGCTGCGTGTAACCGACTAAAAGTGGAGTTGAGAGATTGACAGGCACAAAAACCACTCATGGATATTCCCTTTTTACCAATGACCCCTTCAGATTTCAAGTCATGCCATCTAAAACTGCAAAGAGCTCAACTGCCTCCGCCAAGCCAAGAGGGAAAGGGTCGCAGTCTGACTCCGAAGACGAGCTAGATGTACCCCCTCAAGAAACTAACTCCAATGGCCAAGAGGAGGCACCGCCGAAAACTGGCAAGTAACAAAGGGTGTTTTGGTGTCTGTGAATCTAAATAAGTTGTTCAGTCAAAGCCTTTGCGTGTATTGCTGTATTGGTAGGGGCCAATTGGCACAGCTGTAAAGCTTTTTTTTCTCTTCTTGCTTAAACAACACGGAGTTAGAATGGCTGATATATTTTTGACTAAAGTGCCAGTCATCAATAAAATGATTTTGGAGATGATTTTGATAACGCCGAGTGTACTTCTTCCCCGAATCTTCTCAGCAGACGAGGTAATTTATTTCGAAAAATGAGGTGCTTTGTGTAGTAGATCAGAGCGGTGTTTGACTTAATTCTTGTAAGCTTGATATTTACTGATTTGTATGCGAACCCTATAAGATGCACATAAGCAGTGGGTGATGTCTGTATTTTGTAGAATATGTTGAAATGCTTCACTGAGTGTCTGGCTGCGAGGTTTTAATTGACAAACATCGACATCTTGGCTTGTTTATGCTTATGTGAGCACAATAGATTTTGGACAGGTCGTTGTGGCTTTGTGTGATGGCAACATAATCGTTTCTGCGTTACACATTATTATCACAAAACACCAGTTTTCCTGTTTCTGTTTGAGCACAGACAGGCATGAGTGAAAATGTGACGCTGATGGCTGAGATTTCCACTTTAGTTATTTGTCATCGACAATGTGGCGCATCTGAGTACGTACAAACGCTTCTGGTGGAGAGCGTTTGGATTATAATGTGGGTTCGTTCATAAGCGGCCATGGTCTCTTTCTTTTTTGGGGTTGGCTCTTGTTTGCAGAACAAAGGAAAATAACGCCTGTCAACTTTTCTTTCTGGAGTCGTACTTTGACTGCTCTTGTAACTTGGTGCGTGTGTTTTGTTTGTTTGTTTTGTTTTTTTTTTGTGTGTGTGCGTGCGCGAGTATGCTTCTCTACCCCTCCCCCACGTACAACTGTCTCCCCCCCCACCTGAAACGACTCGAACAGAAGAATAAAAGTTGTACTTTTTGTGTGCCACAGATTCGTCTCACGGGGAAGGTACCGAGACCGTTGATAATAGAAGTTTGGAGGAGATTGTCGGTAGCATCCCTCCACCTCCGCCCCCAGCAATGACCAATGAACCGGGCGCCCCTCGCCTGATGATAACACATTTAGTTAATCGAAACTTTAAATCATATGCAGGCGAGCAGATTCTGGGGCCTTTTCACAAGGTACGACCAAACATGGTTACACATGTAATCCCTGCCTGGGAAATACTCTTCTGATGTGTCACAGATTTAACATCACTTGTTGTGTATCCCACTCTTAATTTATTTTTTTCCCGTTTAATTTCATATGATAAAAACCCATAGATTTTTGCCTCGTGTAGTAGAAAAGAGAACATGTCACAGAATAATTTATTCTGCTATATTTTAGCATCATTGCCTTAAATAAAATCAAAGTGGAAAAAGTCAGACTCCATTTTGATTTAGTGAGTATCTCACAAGAGGTAGTGATCTAGTGGGGTGCTAACTTCTCTTGAAAATTATGAGTTTCTGTAAACTTTCTCTTCATACCTTTTCCTGTTTCTTTGTTACTAAATAATTTATCTATGTTAAAAACAACTTTAACTACACTCCCATGGAATACATTCAAATTTGCAGTCTTGCTGAAATAAAATGTTACTGTTTAACTCTACAGGATATACTCTGTTTTTACATTATTGATTTTATTTTATTTTTTTCTATTTTCTCTACCTTTTTCTTAGCGCTTTTCCTGCATCATTGGTCCAAATGGAAGTGGGAAGTCCAATGTGATAGACTCAATGCTCTTTGTGTTTGGATACAGAGCTCAAAAGATCAGGTCGAAAAAGCTCTCAGTGCTGATTCACAGCTCTGATCAACACAAAGATGTGCAAAGCTGTACCGTGGAGGTGCACTTTCAAAAGATTATTGATAAGGTATATATGTGTATATATATCTATCTCTCTGTCACACATATGCATGCTGCACTCACTCTGAATTAATAAATGGGTAGCCCAAATGCAGAAAGATGAGAAGAAATATTTTCTGAAGGATAGTGGTGTTTGTTGAATTAAAAAAATATTTTTTTTTCTGTTCTCTGTATAATATTGCTGCATAGTGATCACAACAGTGACTAAACAAAGACTCAAATCAGACATGAAAGTTACAGCTAACACCCACACATGCCATAGTCAGTTCATATTGTGCTAGAGTTGATCCCTCTATTTTTAAATATTTTTTTTTAATTGCAGTTCAGTAATTAGCCTCTACTCATTTAACTGTACTGTGAAAAGTAAAAAAAAAAAAAAGTGGCTTTTGTATTGAGAGAGAACTTCAGTAGGGTGGATAAGATGACAGATTACATTGAAAAACGACTGAACTGTAGTTCAAAGAATTAAACACGTTTCTATATTTGATCTGCCACAGGGGGTGTGAGAAAGTGTTTTGCCTTGTGTACTCATAAATGTGTCTGAGCCTTTCTCTTTGCTTCATTAGCTCCAAGTAAATTTAAATCAAGTTTTTAAACTGATGGTCAAATTTTGTGTGCTATATCAGCTTTAAACTATTATCTAAAACAAAAACAAAAAATCAGAAGTAGTATAAACAAAAAGTTTTAAACTTTCTTCTAAAAGTACTTAATTTTCTGTTTTATGCTGTATTTTCACTGTCATTATTTTATCTAATAAACTGTTTTAATTCTCTTCATATGTTGCACTCTATACACTCCAGTATGTATAGGGTGTATTTGCATGTTACTCTGGCCAGCTTTATATACTTTTTAAAGAAGCCATTTTTTCTTATTTTGTTTTTAATGTAGTGTGTTTTTTGCCCTAGCCATCCTAATGTATTTGTTAGTGTTATAAATGTTATAAATATTGCAATTTGCTGTGTGGAGCTGTTTGAATTTCTTCTTAACTGCTCTTCTAAGCTGCTCTCTGTCCTCTGCCCCTCCCCCATCAGCAAGGAGATGACTACGAAGTCATCCCCAACAGCAAGTTCTACGTTTCCAGGACTGCCAACAAAGACAATTCCTCAGCCTACCATATCAATGGCAAGAAAGCCACATTCAAAGAAGTGGGTGCCTTACTGCGAAGCCATGGTATTGACCTAGACCACAACAGATTTCTGATCTTACAGGTAATTTTTTATGCAATTTCCTCTTCCAGTTCTAGCTTTGCTTTTTGTTTTAGTTTAGTTTTTTCCCCCTGCTGTGACCATCCCATTTTGTAAGATTTCCTGCTCTCTGTTCTCTACCCATGTCTTAGTCCACTTTGAGTCAAAGTGTTTCATATAACTTAAACCATGACTGTCTTTGGGAATAACCTGTTGCACTGGATTTGGAAAATAGATGTGCCCTCTGCCAGCCCTTAGACTACTATAGCAGCGCATCATGGTTTGAAACAATGTGGAAAAGGTGCGAACCATAATTTGCTGCTTTAGGATTTTAAGGAAAAGATACAGTTTTATCCACACTTGGACCGGCATGTGAGTGGCTGTAGTTGGATAAGTCACTAAGATTTTCTTGTGGGGGGAATCTTTGAGGCTGACCCACCAGTGGGGACAGGTTAGCCCCCGCCCTCCCTTTCCCATGTACCTGCCACGCTTTAGCAGCACGTAAATATTGGCGTGTGAGAATAGACCCCAACCCCAATATTAGCAGTGCTGCTTCAGTGTGGCTGGATCAAACACCCTTCATTACCATGGCTTTATTATTGGTTCAACATGTTGTTTGTTTAGTTTTTTTAATGTATTTATTTCAATTTACCTCAACTGTGAATGGAATGCAGTCCTGAATATTTTTTTATTATTTTATTTGCATAATTTTACGTTTTTATTTATATTTTATTTAGCTCTGTGTTGCTCTGACTTTTAAATCATTTCACTTGTTATACTTCTACTTCTCTTCTTATTATTATTGCCTGTTGTTACTGATGAACTCAGAGACATGTAGGATTACAACTGAGTAAAGCAGAATAGCTGATTTAAAAAAAAAAATTGTTTTCGCAGTTTTATTTATCCATTAAGTTTTTTTTTTAATGGGATAGTTTCAGGTGAACACTTAAACCTGCTCTGCTCGATATTTTTGTATTTATGTGTGCATGTCCATTTCTACACTCCTATGTCTCTTGTCAGTGATATGGCTGCATGACTATGGGAAGAGGCTTGAGTTTGTTTTCCAAGGTCACTTTTCCAGGCCTCTGGCAAAGGGAAAGCTGTCTATTTTGTGCACTGGTCAGAGCAGAGGATGACGTGGGATTTCCCCCTCCTTCCTCTAACTGGCTTCTCCTTTCTTTCATACATAAAAAGTAATATATGAGCTGCTTTTTTCCCCACCCTAGACATAAATAAAAGCCCAATTTGAGACTTGGTTTGTTTTTACTACAACTAGATCTATTTTTTGTTTGACTTGAAATTTCTTACCTGGCAATATTTTTCTAGCCAGCCTATTTAAGATAAATAAATAAAAATGAACACATGTTCTGACAAATATAATTATACTGTAGAGTTGTCCCTAACTTTGGGCCAAGTAGTACATGTACAGTAATGTGAAAATGTAACTGGTGTAGTTACCCGAAATCAGAATTTGCATGTTTACACCAGCATTTGTTTTTCAACCACCTTAAATTTGGATATGATAAATTTTGCATCTTTTAATGTGCGGTGATTGCTGTGAGGCAATGTTTTTATTTTAGCACTAGTATTTCTGAAGCGTGTTAAGCATGTGATTACAGAAATTAATCATTTAACAGATTTCATCTGTTTTTATTTTTTATTTTATTTTTTTAGTCAGTTAAGTAGTTGAATTTTAATTACACTCTTTGTTTTCAGCTTCTTTGAGTAAAGGTAGTAAAAAAATACTCATGATTTGTAACTTAAAAAATTATTATTATTATTTTGCACAGGATTTGTGTATGTGTGTGTGTGTGTGTGTGTGGCAAACTAGTGTTAAGTCAAGTTTAGAGCCATAAGTTCAGCTGGCCACACCCTAATGGTTAAACATGTGGATAATTTAAAAATAAGATTTTTTTTTATTTTTTTACAAATTATTATTATTACCCATTTTCATTTTGGCTTTCTGTGAATGGGTGCAAGCAGTATTTTTGCCAATGTGCTGTTGTGGACTTTGCCTAGGGTGAGGTGGAGCAGATTGCCATGATGAAGCCTAAAGGTCAGACAGAGCATGATGAGGGCATGCTGGAGTACCTGGAGGACATTATTGGCTCCTGCCGTCTCAAGGAACCCATCCAAACTCTGGCTCGCCGCATTGAGCTACTCAATGAGCAGAGGGGAGAGAAGGTGACAACTCAAATACTGTCTGTTCACACAGTTTAGCTAACCAACTTTCCTTCCTGTGTATGGACTACAATTGTTGAGCATCTATTCAGTAGTCTGAGGCTCATGAGGCTTTCTTATGTGTGTGTATGTTTTGGGGTACTTTCAGTACACATGTCTGAGATGAAAATGATGCACTGACAGGAAACTATGAAGCATACAGTAGATTTAATAATTGGGTTTTATTGAAAATTATTTTTTGTTGATTGTACTGTGTTACCATGTTGACAAGCTTTTTATCTTTTTTTTTCTTAAAGTTGTTATTTGATTTTTTTTAATTTTTTTTTATACTATGCAAGTAACTAAGTTTTATCACCAGACATAAAATACTGTTATTTTGTTTACCTAAGCTAAACAGAGTAAAGATGGTGGAAAAAGAGAAGAATGCTTTGGAGGGAGAAAAGAATAAAGCTGTGGAGTTCCTCACCCTGGAAAATGACATCTTCAAACACAAGTGTCAGCTCTGTCAGTATTACATGTGAGTACACCAATACCACCTCTGTTTTGTACATGGAAAAATTTCATCAATAATATAAAAATGCAGACCCAGCAGTTGTACAGAAAAGACTTCTCCATTTCAAATACTCAAAAGAACAGCTGGGCATGCTTCTCTGCTGTCAAACATCATAGTCTTTTGCTTTCCATGTAAATGATAAAGTTTTATCAGACTTTTTTCCCCTCTTTTTTTCCTTCTCCCTCTCTCTGTTTTCTCTTTGTCATTAGTCATGATCTGCAGAAACGTGTGGTTGATAAAGAGCAGGAAAAGCAAAAGATCTCGGAGGACACAAAGGAGCTCACTGAGAAAAATGCCAAGTTATCAGAAGAGATGGAGAAAATGAACCAAGAACTCAAAAATGTGGAAAAGTGAGGCATTTGCATTTCTTCTCCTTCTGTTAACCAATATAACTTTTACCACATTACTCAGTTTTTTTATGACTTAGTAACATTTTGTATTTGTTTGTTTTATTTATTTATTTTTCTTGGTTGCTTAAGCATCTCTTATCTGGAAGGTGTATCAAGTGTAACAAACATGGGTCTAATTTATTTACACACACAAAAATGTTTACACAAAGAAGCGTATGTGCTTGAAATTTATATATGCAATAATTCTCATAATTTTTGGGTTGGTGACCATAGATAATTTTTAAACTGACAAATCATCTCTAAAATAATGTGCAGGAACTGAAAACTGGAAGAACATTAATAATAAGTATACTGTATTTTTTATATACATACATACATACATACATACATACATATACATGCGCTTAATGTATGTATTTTGTATATTTTTTCAGTTTATATAATATTTCAGTAGATGGACTTGAATGTACCCAGTAAAAAAGCTATTCCTCCACCAGGAAACAAAATAAGCTCAACAAGTACATTGAAACCCAGAAGGAGAAGTTCACCCAGCTGGATTTGCAGGATGTTGAAGTGCGTGAGAAGATTAAACACTCAAAGAGCAAGAACAAGAAACTGCAGAAGCAGCTGGAGAAGGACAAAGAAAAGGTGTGTTGGACTTTAAATTGCAGACAACTTTTACACAATTGTTTCAGAGTAATTAGAGCCACTCTGATAATCACAGTGGGCATTCACATGTGATTCAGAGGTACAGACACACAATCTGTCAGTATGGTGTAGTTTTGTCCCTTTTTTTATTTAATTGATATTTAGCATACAAATCCATCTGCAAATACAAGGTTACACAAAGTAACCAGTGGCATGGTTACCCTATGAGTTACTGTATTTAATTTGTATGAAGGCCAAGACAGAAACGTGGGCACTAAAAATAAATTTTCTTTTGCTTGTCAATAAACACCATGGCTACAGTTTTGAAGCAGAGAGAGGAAAAAAATGTTTGTAACCCTTTTACAGCAACTTACTTAAAATAAATATATGACAGAAACTACATTTTAGCATTTTTGTTCAGTGTTTCATTTACTAAAATCATTTGTAGGCTGAGAAGTTTTCCACCGAGTACACACGGCTTCATGTTTTACAGTTGTCAGCAGTGTTGTTTTAAACTTGGGCTTACAGAGTGATTACCAATCATACTAAATGCAAAATATAAAACTAGCCTTAGTTTGTATATTTTAATAATTTCTTTTATTTTTATGGGGTTTTTTTTTTGGTTTCTTTTTTGTTTTTTTTCTGTCATCTTTTAAGGATGATACATATTTGTGTGAACAGAACAAAGTGAGGTCTGACTGCTGGCAGAGGATGTATGACAGCCATAGCAACACAAAGCAAAACTTTCTATATTGAAACTTAGTACACAAGTGTTTGAATGTTGCTGACACATTTTTAGTCTGAAGCACAAATGCCATATGATACTGAAAGATAATTTTGTATCCAAGTGTGTATAGGGGCTTTGCTTTAATTTTATATAT
Source organism: Rhamphochromis sp. 'chilingali' (assembly GCF_963969265.1). NCBI lineage: Eukaryota > Metazoa > Chordata > Actinopteri > Cichliformes > Cichlidae > Rhamphochromis > Rhamphochromis sp. 'chilingali'. The sequence continues at coordinate 16,079,927 of NC_137935.1, forward strand.
ATGTATGTGTGTGTGTGTGTGTGTGTGTGTGTGTGTGTGTGTGTGTCTTCTTTCTTTGGGTAAAGTCAAGTTTCTGTATTTTTATAAATTAACTGACATTATTCACAGGAAAAAAATAAAGCCCTATATGAGTCCGGAAGGGCTAGCTGTCTTAAAGTAGCCACTAGGGGGCTGCGAAGTAGCACAAGTTGATAGTGTGTGTGCTCTGTTTCACAGTTCTCGGTCGTCCTGTCTCTTAGACTCACGTTTTTTTGTCGCTTAAACACGAACTTAAGAGTTTTTTGTTTTTTTTTTAACAGTAACCAAGAGTTGTCTCATGACTGTCAGAATATTCTCATTTACCTCTGCTCTAAAAGCCAATCTGCTCCACCTACAATGGCTGTGCTCTGGAAACATCTTGGTCAGAGGGGGAGCTGGGCAGAGGCAGGCAGACCTCTGGGGAGCAGTGTTCTGCTGTATGGTAGTCAACTATGGCCTGGCTTGTGTAACGCTCCCAGCAGCTACATTCACATTTCACCCGCAGTTAACCCTACAAAACATAGACTATACACACGCACCACTCCTTGGCTTGTTTCAGCCCTGCCAAGTGGCAGATTGTTGTGCCAGTCTTAACCAGAGCTTGCTCAGTCCTGAATATGTGTTTATAGTTGATTACAGTTGTGTGTTTTGGCCTGTGTCTGGATGCGTAGCACAGTTTCTTTGTAACTGTCGCTGTCAAAAAACCCAAAACAACAAACTTGCACCTCCTATCTCCCACACTCTTCTCTTGTTTCATCTTTTCTAATTTAGGAAGTAAACGGCTGTTTCTCGGTGGGTGGTAGAAGTGTTTACTACTGATGTTGTCAAGTTAACCTGGAGGGAGGGAATCTAGCAACTGTTGCTTAGATTTTGGAGTTGGACACATTTCATATGCTTTTGCACATTGTCCTGTCTGGCTCATCTTTCAGCTGGAGGAAGTGCGTGGTATACCAGCCAGCAGTGAAAAGGCCATCTCTGAGGCAACAGCTCGCAAAGAAGAACTGGAGCAGCAGAAGGTGAAAGAAGAAGAAAAACTTAAAGATGTGATGGAGAGTTTGAAGGAAGAGACCAGCGGCTTGCAGCAGGACAAAGAGGTATCTGTATACATCATGGTTTTTGTTGTGTGCTCACTGAAACTTTGTTTTTAAAACAATCTTCTTGTATAATCCAGAAAAAAGAAAAGGAGCTCATGGAGCTCAACAAGGCTGTAAATGAGACCCGTTCTCGTATGGACCTCGCTCAGTCGGAGCTTGACATCTACCTTAGCCGCCACAACACAGCTCTGACACAGCTCAACACAGCCAAGCAGACACTGCAGACGACCTCTGACACACTGCGGGAGCGCCGTGCCGCCATCAAAGACCTGGAGGTCAAAATACCTGAAAGAGAACGGGAGCTAAAGAAGGTAGAACCAAACATCAGCACTGTCAGTTAGATAACATTTTGTGGATAATTTGTGTTACAGCCATCATGTGTTTTGAGTTTTTGCCTTCTGTTTCTCTGCAGGATGAGGAAGAGTTGGAGCAACTGATGAAGACTGATAATGAGACAAGGGAGGTGGTGAGGGAATTGAGGCAGAAAGTAGATGAAGCCAAGAGCTCCCTGTCCTCGAACCGCAGTCGTGGAAAAGTCCTGGATGCCCTCATGCAGCAGAAGAAAAGTGGCAGAATCCCCGGCATCTATGGACGATTGGTAAAGAAAATACAAAAATTGCAGAACTCAACAACTTTCCTTCGCTTGTTTCTATTGATTAATGATTCTAAATATATTTATGCCTGTAGGGAGATCTGGGAGCCATAGATGAGAAGTATGATGTGGCCATTTCATCTAGCTGTGGTGCTCTAGACAACATTGTAGTTGATACCATTGACACGGCTCAGAAATGCGTCACATTCCTAAAAGAACAGAACATTGGGGTTGCTACCTTCATTGGTCTTGACAAGGTAAATATGAAGGATTTAAAGAACTTCAGTCAGGCGAAATATAATTTTTTAAGTCTTAACGACTTTAGTTATATTTTTTGTGAAATATTGTGCCTTCAGATGGCCTCCATATCTTGCTGCTCCTTCTCATTCATCTAAACTTCCTTTGCACAGATGAAAGTATGGGAGAAGAGCATGGCTTCCATTCGCACCCCAGAAGACAGCCCTCGTCTTTTTGACATGGTGCGAGTGAACGATGACAGTGTGCGACCAGCTTTCTACTTTGCCCTGAGGGACACGCTGGTGGCCCAAAACTTGGAGCAGGCCACAAGGATAGCCTACCAAAAAGACAAACGCTGGAGAGTGGTCACCCTGAAGGGAGAGATAATAGAGATGGCGGGTGGGTGATTTATCTTTTCTGTCTATCTTGCTCGCAATAAAAAATATATATACTTATGACCCTCTCAATTAGATCATTTGGTTAAATTTTTTAAAAAGCTTGAATAATTTTCCAATGTTTCACAGGAACCATGACTGGAGGAGGAAGAGTCATGAAGGGCAGAATGGGCTCTTCTATTGGCACTGAAGTCTCCCAGGTGGAGGTAAATTGTTTGAAGCTATAATGTTTAATACAACTTGTATTTTAATTGAACATAGCATACACATACATGATCTTTGCCTCTGCAACCAAATGGTCCACAGATACATCTGGACTATGAGAGCAGATGGTGCCTAAGCTTCTCAGTACTAGTTGCACAAGTATCAATAATAATGGGCACCACAAAATGCAATGTGAGAATTCAATAAACATTTAAAAGTGTGTGAAACTCTCTCTTGGTTTCGAACTAACTGGTCATTAAAGTGAAACATTATCTTTGAGTCCATTTTTAGTCACCAGACTACTGTATCTGTCGGACTGTCTGTTTAGTGTTTATTGCAAACCAAAACTTCAAGACAGGAGCTTGGAGTTCTTAGTTATTCACTCTGAAAGGTCTCCTTTCAGAGTGAATAACTATTCCTTAATCCACATGAGTGATGTGAACTTTTAAAATAATAATTCTTGCCATGAGATTTTACTTTATACACATTTCCCAGGAGTGATGGATAGTAGAAAACATAATCACAGCTAGGCATTTGTGTATAGGACATGATGATTTTCATTTGTTTTCTGCAGCTTGACCGCATGGAGAGCAAGCTAAATGAGAAAGTGTCGAAGCTGCAGGGATGCCAAGAGAGAAAGCTGCAGCTAGAAGAGAACATCCAGCGCCTGCGGCCACAGCTCCGGGACATGAAGAACACCTTGGAAAAATACACCAACAGCATGACTGTACATAATTTTCATTCATTCTGCTCCTCTCACACTCATTTGGCTGTGTTTTTGATCTAATTAATAACCCCTGCTATTAGTAAGCCATCAAATAGGACAGTTTTGACTGATTAAAACATTTTTTGTTTGCAAATCTGAATTATTTCTTTTTCTTTGCTTCTCTCAGAGTTTAGCTGACCAAGAGACTCACTTGAAACTTCAGATCAAGGAACTTGAAGCCAATGTGCTGGCAGCTGCCCCAGACAAGGCCAAACAGAAACAGATGGAAAAGAGCCTGGAGGCCTTCAAACAAGGTAATGTCCTGTAAACACTAAAGAGAAATACTGTTGTTAATCATTTAAATATGGTAATGTTCACTCTCTTGAGATGTTTAAAAAAATATATAATCACTTGGTAGTGTAATTTTGTTTTAAAAAAATCTTGTCACATTATTGCTCTTAATAACCAGATTAGCTTTTGTGTGTACATGAATTTAATTCTTGAATCCTTCTAAATCTATTAATACAAATATCTTTGTCTTGTTTTTTGTTTTTCTCCTATATGCTGTTCCTTTTTGTTCAATCAGACTACGAGGCAGCATCCAGTAAGGCTGGGAAGGTGGAAAATGAGGTGAAAAGGCTCCACAATCTGATTGTAGACATCAACAGCCACAAGCTTAAAGCTCAGCAGGACAAGCTTGACAAGATCAACAAGGAGCTAGATGAGTGCTCCTCTACCATAACCAAAGCCCAAGTGGCCATAAAGACAGCTGGCCGGTGAGGAAATTATGCTTGTTTAAACTCATTTACATGTGCATCCACTGATCGTAGACGAGTGGCTACTGGTGAAATCACTGTGAAGCCTGTTATTTATAATTCTGACATGTGTATGAGTCTCTGCTCGTACATAACAGGTTAAATTATACAAAGAACATAAAAGTTATCTGTACCTGGTATCATGCCCCTCAGTAATATTACAATATGCAGGAATATTCTGAATTATCCATGCAGCTGGACAGATGGTTGATTCCATGAAAAGTCATTCAGTACCTCCCACCCAAGCCCCTCAAAATCAGGTGGTTTTATTTATTTATTTATTTATTTTTACAGAAACATTATTATAATAAATAGTGAAAATTTTCAGAGTTAGGAGTGTGCAGAATACACAGGAATGGGTTGAAATTTTGGCACTTTTTGAGCCTCTGTGACTTCATAAGTACCACAGATGGCCACATGACATTTTGGGGGCTGAAGGCTGCCACCAAAATTTTACCAAAATGCCGCCTGATGGACTATGAAAGTTACGCAGCGTAACTTTCATAGTATAAAAGTGTTTTTGTTTTGTTTTTTTGCATGGCTTCATGGAAGTTTTTGTATTGAATCAGCTCCTTCTGAGAGACTGGGGAATGTTTGTTTGTTTTTTTTTTTGTTTTTTTTCTCAGAGTAGTTTATTTTGTAATGAAAGAGCAGGTATCTCTCCCTTTTATCTAAAGAGGGGACACCCTATACTGTTTGTTTTTCCTTTGTTCTTTTTTTCTTACGACTATTCAATACTAATATCACATGTAAGTAGCATTGGGTTTCTGTCACTAAATTCCTGTCTCCTGTTGTTGTCATTGGTTTCTTTGAATTAATCAGTGTTGTGGCAGTGGTGAGTGTGTTGGGTGTCTAGTCTTTGGTGTCTGTGGCTGGAACATTAAGATTGATCATGTAGGCAGGACAGCCTGGCAGCGCGCTGTAGCAAAAACACACACTTGGTCTGTGTGTGATGTGGTTTGTCTGGCATGACAAGCTGTTGAGTCGATTACGAACAAAGTGGGAGCTTATGAACTGACACACGGAAGCAGGTCTGAAAGCCAAAAACATTTACTTAGACAAATGAACCTACCACCACAGTTACACACTTTGTGTATGAAAGAGATTTTAATCTTTTAGAAGCCGTTGTGACTGCAGTTTAAGTGAATCTGTGTTTGGGTAGCACTGCATCTAACCACAGTAGATTTTATTCTAAGATCCGAGCCAAGTTTCTAACCTTGAATTTCACTCTGTAATATGCAAAGTATGAGATTTGACTGTACAGACGCGCCATATTAATGTGAATGACGGCCTCAGAGTGCAGCAGTGCAGGGATTACTTTTGTTTTAACAAGTAGTATTTATGAGCCGTGTCAAATCACTTTTGTTCTTTTTTTTTTTTTTTTTTTTTTAACCCTCACGGCACAAAAAGAATAGTCAGGTAGGACACCTGGGATATATATTTGCCTTTTAAAACGAGTTGTCAGACAAGTGTTTTGTCTGACAGTAGTTCATTACCAGACAATAACTAATACACTAGGGCTGCCACGATTTGTCGACTAGTCACGATTACGTCGACTATCAAAATCGTCGACGACTGATTTAATAGTCGACGCGTCGTTTGAAACTTTGTACGATCACAAAAGACGCAGGAATAAGTGGCAGGATTTAAGAGTGTAATAACGGACTGAAACAGAAGATGGCAGCATTGCATGTACAAGGATGTCAGCTACCGTTAAACCCCGAAGAAGAAGAAGAAGAAGAAGCAGCTGTGTCCCAGAATTCATAGCGCGGCCCAGCGCAGTTTCCAACAATGGCGGCAGCTAGTTAGTTTTAATGTTACTCTTATTATTCTTTCTGGGTCACCAAATAAACGTTTAACATATTTTCAGGCGAGAATGTAGCTGTGTAAACCTCAAATATCTGCTCAGTTTATCAGGACACCACATATTTTCAAAAGCGCTCCGACGTTTTCGGAGACATCTGTTACCCACTAGCTCGTTAGCGAGCCGGGGGCTAGGCTCACTAGCGCCGTGAGAACACCGGACTCCCCGCAAATCGTTTTCAAACCCACCGCCGTCTTTCGCTACTCAGGTTAAATATATATGAGTCACTTAGATAACTTAAAATGTTATTGTTTGGCTTTTTTTTTTTTTTTTAGTATTTTATTTGTTCCTGAGTAAATCAGTTTGTCTGAGATTAAAGTTATAGTTTTTACACAGCTGAATAAACGTCAAGCAGACAGCTGATTATCAGAAGTGTGAGATGCTCCAGAATATACTCCAGTGTCCTGTTATATTTTAGATAGCAAGGAGTTTATTAAACTTCACCGAAACAATCTGCAAATTTCATTAAAATTTAATAAACTATCATCTTGTCTTTATTTTTAGTTAGCACAGACCTTAAACACTTAAAGCTGTAAGCTAATGATAGTTATATAAGAGCAGATGCTGCTGGTGCAATAAGCTGTAGTTTTACGTCTAATGGATGATGATCTGATTAGTCGACTAATCGCAAAAATAATCGGTGACTAGTCGACTATCAAAATAATCGTTTGTGGCAGCCCTATAATACACAATTTTTTTTATTAAGTTTTTTTTTAAATACTGTTGATGACAAACTGATAAGGAGAGAGATGATGTGGATAAAATGTTAAATTACTTTGGTTGTGTCAGTTTGTGTACTCAGTGGGGTGTTTTTTGTTTGTTTTTTGTGCTTCACGATTTATTTGATTTGTTTGATATTTATATGCACATACGTTCAGTTGTGTTTCAGGCTTTGAATTGTTCCCAGAATGGCGCTGACCTTTACTTCAGTTGTCTTAACGCATCCAGTGTAGACGGATGAAGCTGCTGCTATAACATTGCTCAATTTACAGCTGGCCTCCTGTGCAGGCAGGATGATGGCCTGGGTTAGAGTAAGATCCTTGTGTAGACACATATATTAGCTCTTCAGCAGTCATTCTGTAATGTTTTTGATCCACTACTGATCATCAGCAGTAATCTTTCTAATATCATGTGTCTGTCACCAACTCTGACTGTTGCCGTTTCCTCTGTAGCAACCTGAAGAAGTTTGAGGAGAGTGTGGCTTGTGTGCAGCGTGAGCTGGAGGAGAATGAGAAGTCAATAGCTGAACTCACAGAACAGCTGAAGAAACTGGAAGACGAGGCTGGAGAGATCATGAAAGACTGTCAGGAGGCTGAGGTTGGAACTTTTCATCCACTTTGGTTGTTTTATATTTCTTCACAGGAGGAAAAAAAAGTTTGTTTGTTTGTTTGTTTTTTTTGTGTTTTTTTTTTTTTTTTTTTGCACTGATTTTTTTTTCTCAGAAGGATTTTACATTTTTAGCAAGTTGTTTTAAAACCTTGCTGTCCCACTTGCACTTTGTAAGAAAAAAAAATTAACGTGTGAAGGGCTGATGTTAGTTGTTTTTTTTTCTGTTTCTTCCAGGCTGCATTGCCAGATGTGCAGGAGCAGTATCAGGGGGTGCTGAAGGAGATAAAGGCGCTGCAGCAGCAGGAGCACGCTCTGCAGGAGGAGTCCCTAGGCGTCCGGCTCCGCATCGAGCAGATCGAGGCCACCATTACCGAACAAAATAACAAAATCAAACACTGGCAGAAAGAGGTGGGAGAGGAAAGGTGTTGCTGTGAATTGATGTACTACTATAGTTTTATTCTTGTAACAATAACATTAATGAAGATTTACTCAGCAAACTTAAAGCAAGGGACAAAAATAGTCCAGTGATATCAGACCCACTTTGTTTTATATTGATACTTTTTTTTCATTTTCTAATTGTGAATGCTTTAATCATATCTGAGGCCCTTTGATTTGTATCTTTGCTTGCTCTACAGGATGATGGTGTAAAATAGTAAAAACTATTGTTTCTATTCCACAGGCCTCCAAGCTGTCCCTTCATACCATCGAGGACAAGCCAGCAGAGGAACTCCCTGTGCTCACTCCGGCTGAACTCGATGAAATCTCAGATCCCAACATCATTATCAACAAGATGATCACATTAGAGACCCAGTGTGCTCAGATGAAGCCCAACCTCGGGGCCATCGCAGAGTACAAGAAGAAGGTATGCACAGGCGTGACAGGCAGCCTGCTACCTAACAACTCGCTGTTGCTGAAACTCAGTGACTGTTGTTAATACTGCTGTTTTATTTTGTTTTTTCTGGATCTGTTGGCTCATCTAATGCTGGTTCAGCCAATGTGTGGAGCATGTTTAGTGGTACTCTCTTGGTCCATTTATAGCTTTATTTTAAGCAGCTCTGTTTAGAATTTATCAAAACGGAAATGAGCTCACAGCCTAATTTTAATTTCAATCTGCGTGTTCGTGTTCTCAGGAGGAGCTTTACTTGCAGCGTGTCGCCCAGCTTGATGAGATCACTACAGAGAGGGACAAATTCAAACGTGGCTACGAGGACCTGCGCAAACAGCGCCTCAATGAGTTCATGACTGGATTCAACATGATCACAAACAAGCTGAAGGAAAACTACCAGATGCTTACACTGGGTGGTGATGCAGAGCTGGAGCTCGTGGACAGTTTGGACCCCTTCTCTGAGGGCATCATGTTCAGGTAAAGCATGAGTGACTGTAGGTGATCACTGTGAGGTTCATCAGTGCAGAGATTTCATCGCTTGCTTTTGAATCAATTCAGTTTTTTCATTAATGTCGAGGACATCTGATAGAAAAACCAAACACTTGTTTACATCCCAACAATCCAAATAAACTAACAACCAAACTAAATCCTACCTGCTTCGAATTAAACAAATGTTCAGGCAGACTTATTGTAAAAATCTAAATTCTTTAACACAAAAAAAAGCTCTGACCTTTTGAGAGATCTAGTTTGTCTTTCACATTAGAGGGATAAAAATAATTTATTATTTGCCTTTTTCCAAATGCTGTTATCTTTTTGGCATTTAAAAGTCTGAGATTAATTCATTTCATTATAATTATGTTCCTCAGATTTTGTAGAACTGGCTTTATGATTTTTTTTTTTTTCTTACGTCACTCTGACCTCTTCCTAAAATGTTCTGAACTTTCTGCCAAGCACAGTGAAACTGTTCTTTTAGTGTACGTCTGTTTTCTTCTATTATTAAAACTGATCCCAAATCTTCCTTTTAACATTTACGGGACTCAAATGAAGGATACTGTTGTTAAAAACAAGTAACAGTACTGAACAACACACATCACTAATGCCCTGACCTGCACATGGTCAGGTGTAAGCATGTGATGTACTTTTACTCATGAAGTTTAAAATAGCACAGTTACAGCTGCACACAGCTGTTGGACTGTGTTAAGCAGCATTTGCTGGAATGTGTGAGCTCGAGCACTGAGAGCAGGTTCAGGCTGTGCATGAAGGCAGATTAAAATATGGAGTGTGTTCAATTTCTGGAGATGAATGACATAGCGTCTTTCTAAGATCTCACACAGTCGAAACATGAGTATTTTTTTGTTTTGTTTTTTTTGGGTGATGATGCATTTGCTAGACAAACTTTTTTTTTTTTTTTTTTTTTAAAGTGTTCGTCCTCCCAAGAAAAGCTGGAAGAAGATCTTTAACCTGTCGGGAGGAGAAAAGACCCTCAGCTCCTTGGCTCTGGTGTTTGCGCTACACCACTATAAGCCCACACCACTCTATTTCATGGACGAGATTGATGCTGCCCTTGATTTCAAGAACGTCTCCATTGTGGCCTGTTACATTTATGTGAGTATGGAGCGGTTGATTCTGTTAATGCCTCAAACATTCACCCTTTTGAGTAGTAGTGGTACTTTAAAAAGCAGCAAGGTGGTGTAAAACTAAAGGAAATATATTTTTCTTTCAGGAGCAAACAAAGAACGCACAGTTCATCATCATTTCCCTGAGGAACAACATGTTCGAGATCGCTGATCGTCTCATCGGCATCTACAAAACTAACAACACCACCAAGAGTGTGGGAATCAACCCAAAGACCATCGTCTTTAAAGAGCACGACGCCATCACTGCCTAAACCCAAGAACCCTGTTTGCTCTTTTACTTTACCTTTCACACATCATGTAAATATTGTGTTCTTTATGATGAAATGCTGCTATTTTTTTTTTTTTTTTTTTTTTTAAAGAAAGTTTTCTCATGTGCTGACAAATGTTTTGCATTTGTTACAGCAGCTGTCTGTGTAAAATCTGAGATGTACTATTAAAATTAAATCCTTTTTATATTAAATGTGTAGTTAAATGTCTTTACAGTGATACTGGAGTTTTGCTGGTTCAGCCAACGATGTAGGGAGTTTGATTATACCTTAGCAAGCTTTTCCCTTTACAACTTAAACTGCAGATATATTTGACACTACTGGCTCATTAAAGGGAGCTCACTTAGTAATCGTTCTCATTGCAGCACAAAATGTTTCATCTCACCTTTGGAAAAACTGAGCACGACACAAGTATTTAAATTTATTTTCAATACATGAGCTGAAGTTTATAAAAGTACAAACACTACAACAGGTGTGACTATTAGTTCAGTCTGATTTCAGCAGCATATAAAATCCTGGTTTGTATCATGCCTGTGCAGAGTCTGCATCACTGCACAGATATCTGCTGGATACTCAGTAAAGAGCTGAACTGAGTAAAATAAAGTAACAACTTTTAAAAGTTGACTGTAAATCAGGGCAGCATTTTAGGGGCTCTTTGTTTTTCTTTTTTTTCTTTTTTTAAGGTAAGCTCTGTCCTGGGAACGATGTATTGGTCCTGGTGGAATTACTGTAAAGCTATTAAGCGAGGCGAGCTGAAGGCATGATGGCTAAAGGCACAGTCAGGGAGGCGCTCGGCATCACTGCAACATGATCTGTGGTGGCTTTAACTCAGGTCCAATGAGTGTCTGCTTCCACTCACCAGGCTCTAAATTTCACATACTGCACCAGTCACTGTAAATCGCTCCATGTGAGGGCTTCTACGTGTAGCCTGCTGCACTTGTGTCCCATGTATAGAAACTGCAGAAAAGCTACTGAAATGTCCCATAGCAAGACTGGACAGAGAATGACCGAACGGTTCAAGATGGATTAGTGTTTGATGTTCTGAACATTATTTAGAGTAACATGCGTCCAAAGAAGAGCAAAATCAATAACACAATAATAGAGGAAAAAGGATATAAAGCTACACAAAGTGCACCTACAGAAGGTTACAGGAAGCTTTTGAAATGTTTGTGCAGAACAATCACATTAGAGAAAACATACATGTAACCTTTTGAGTGTGACTAAAGGTATACTTGTGGTTAAGGCATTTCTAATGAATCTTAATGTTTTTTGTTCAGTCTTTGCATCTATTGGCTGACTTTTTGTTATTGTTTAGAAGGACCTCAAGTTTTCCTATTCATGAAAAAGGTCACTGTCCCAAACCCTCGCTGTGCAGACGTCAGCAAAATCTAATTCACCATTGTGGCTCTCGTTTTGTTAAACAAAACGGGAACGTAAAATCGCGAGTAGCAGCTGTTTACAAACTGTTTTAGGGTGGATTCTTTCCGTCTCTACACTAACAGGGAAGTGAGACTTAAAAAAAAATCTAAACACATTTAAAGGTTTTCTGAACCTGCTTGGCCGTTCTTATCGAGACGTCAGAGTTTTAAATAAGGCAGCCAGGTGCTCAAACACCCTAACACCCACCGCAGAGAGCTGTGAACTCCATCTATCTACAGCCACCCCCGCCGCGGTATATGCCCTCCCCACTGTGTCCCACACGCAGGTGATGAGTTCGCTGCTCAGGCTGTGGACCAAGTGGCTGAGCCGAGACATGAGGGAGAAGCCGAGTGACGCCCCTCCGACCGGGTTCACCCACAGCACCGCCAGCAGCAGCAGCAGCCCCAGCAGCACCACCGACGTAGTAGGTTGTAGCTCACCCCACACGTCCTGAACCCCTCTGCTGGAGCGACCCCCTCCAGCTTCACTCCCAGCACCGCCACATCTGGCACAGCAGCGCACCTTAGGAACAGGTGCCTCCTCCAAGCTCCCAATGGTCACGACAGGCCAGTGCTGCTGGAGGTACTCTGCTGCCCGCGGAGTGACGGACAGGGTCATCACAGAGGGCAGAGGGGTTTTAATGAACTCCTCCACCCGCTCTCTGAACAAATGCACCTTCTCCAAGAAGACCAGGGGCGAGTCTTCATCCTCTACTGACGAACCCAAGGACACCAGATCCAGCTGTTCTTCCTGCAGGAAACAGGACTGTTATTGGTTCAGGTTCATGCCACAGGAGCAAAAACAGAAAATAATATGATTGGAAAAAAACTGACTAAAAATAACAAACCTTTTCTGCTTCTGCTTTCCAGATTTATTTTAGATTAAATAATTCTGTCTGATGACTGGTTTTATAGTTCTGGTGTATGTACACACCTGTAGCTCCTTTACTTGGTGGATGAGAGGGTCATACGCGCGCGACACCTCAGCTCCAGCTTTATCTAGAGCGTCCAGGCAGGCTTGCCTCTTCCCGGCCAGCACCACCTCCAGTGTTTGAAAAAACTGGTTGACTTCCTGTCGGTCCTGCCTCACCACACCCTCACAGCAGGCCTTCTCCTGCTCCAGCTGTTCCCCCAGCTCACACACCTGGCAGAGGAGAGAAGATTCATTTACATGTAAACTAAACTTTAATAACTGGGGAACTTTTGAGTGTTGCAAAATTGAGAGTCATCTCCACCTGTGCCCATCTCTCCTCAGAGAGCCTTTTCAGAAGCTGTGACGGCGTCAGTTTTTCTCGGATAAAAGCTGCCTGCAGGTCGTCTACGGGATGGCCGTGGTGCTGCCCCACCGTCAGGCACAGCCCGCAGATTAGCTGCCGGTCCTGGATACAGTACATATTCAGAGGCTGCCTGTGGTGCTCCGGACAGGAAGGTGGTCGCGGCTCACTGTCCATCTGATACTGAGGACGGCACACAGGCAAAACAGATGTGAGACCAATGAAGACAAACAGAGAGAAAAGCTCTGACTGCATGTTACACTTCATCTCAGTCACTCTTTCCTACTTTCTCGACAATAGCCCGCAGAGACACGTTGGTGGGCAGAGCATCTACACCCGCAGGGGGCAGCTCCACCACACTGCGACAGTTGGGGCATTTTAGCGGCAGGCGGAGCGGACGCCAGATGGAGTAGTTAGTCGACACCTGGAGGAGGTTGTCCAGGCAGGTCTTGCAGAAAGTGTGTGAACAGGGCAGGACTCGTGGGTCGGAGAACAGAGAGTAGCACACTGAGCACGTCAGGTCCTCCTCTAGGTTGTCCATGATGGAGACTGGCGCTCAGGTGGAGGGGTGAGGGTTTGGGGAGAGGAAATCTGGCAGGATATAAAAACAGTTGTTGCACATGTTTAGAGAAATAAATGAAGTGTTAGTGAATATGGGGCTTAATTTAGACTTAAACTGAAATCTATTGTGAGGATCGAGTTATTAACCTACAAGGCTGGTGTGAAAAACCGAATAACTGGTTGGGCCTCCTTTACCAGCAAGAACTGGTGTGTCAGGTGTGGAGGAATTTCTGCCCACTTTTCTTTGCAGAATTATTGTAATTCAGCAACATTGGAGGGATTTTGAGAATGAATCGTTTGAAAATCGGAATCAGCTCAGGACTTTGACTAGGCCACTTCAAAGTCCTTATTTTTGCCTTTCTTTAGCCATTCAGAGGTGAAATTGCTGGTGTGATTTGGATCATTGTCCTGCTGCAGAACCCAAGTGCACTTCAGAGCTTGAGGTCACGAACAGATGTTGTTAATGTTGTTCTGGGTTCTTTTGTGACCTCTTGGATGAGTCGTTGATGAGGTCTCGGAGTAATTTTGGTAGGCCAGTCACTCCTGGGAAGCTTCACCGCTGTTCCGGGTTGTGGATAATGGCTCTCATTGTGGTTTGCTGGAGTCCCAAAGCCCTAGAAATGGCTTTGTAACCTTTGACTCTAGACTGATATATGTCAGTGACTTTGTATCCCAGGTGTTTCTTTAGCTCTTGGCATGTGTTGCTTTTTGAGATCTTTTAGTCTGCTTCACTTCGTCATTCATGTTCAATTTTACGGGATTTCTTGATTCAACAAGTCTGCCTGTAATCAGGCCTGAGTGTGTTTAGTGAAACTGAATATAGCTTTCCAAACTATGTGGTTAATCACAGTTAATCCATGATTTAACAAGAGGGGCAATTCGGTTTTCACACAGGACCAGGCAGGTTTGGATAACCTTTCCTCTCTTAATCAATGAAATCATTATTTAAAAACTGCATTTTGCATTTACCTTTGTTATATTTGTCTAATATTAAAATGTGAAAATGTGTTTGATGATCTGAAAAATGCAAGTGTGACAAATATGCTCATCTCTAATCCTGTGCCTCGTAATGAAAATCTGAGGATATTCAGCTCTGCCACCTCCAAATGCTGTCTTTTTAATCACTGCCACTGTCTCCAAACCATCACAGCAGGTCTCACTACCATCTCATAAACTTTTCCTTTCATTCTCATTGCTATATCATCGTAACATCAACCAAACGCTCATCTCCACCTCTTTTGTACAGTCTGTTACTTTAGATGGTTGATTCCAGGTATGTAAACTCATCCACCTTCACTGTTACACCTGTCTAGCTCTCATTCATACGCATGTTATATCTTGCGTTCTTCTTCTATCCAGAGAACACCTCCACCGAGGTTGTCTTACCTGCTCCATGCTCCCACTACAGATCACAATGTTGTCTGCAAACATCACAATCCACAGAGATCTGTCAGCCTGACCATCACCACTGCAAACAAGAAGGGGCTCAGAGCAGATCCTGGACATAATCCCACCTCCACTTTGAAGCCATCTGCCACTCCTACCACACACCTCACATACTTCTATGCCACTCCTGACCCCCTGATACAGTCCCACAGTTCTTCTCTTAGCGCCCATATTGATCCTTAGTTAGGCTATCATATTAAAAAGGCATTATTACCTCGCCTGATAGCTCAGCACTGATACTAACAGTCTCCCCTGCTAGCATTTCATAAGAATACCTATGAAAACACTCTGGTTAGGGACAATTCCTTTATTGGTGGGTCTAAAGGCAACCAGCCAAAACCTTTACCTGAAGATCTAGCTCAGAATGCATTTTCAGATCACTGAGAAGGGTTTGCCACACTGCTGCAGTGTCACTGGAGATGACACAGGTTAATAAAACAGTCCTAACTACAGTCTTAGTGTTAAATAATTTATTGACATTAAAAAAAAAAAAAAAGTTGAACATTGTGTTAGAGTGCCTCAGATTACCTGATAAAGTAATCTGGGTGTATACTTATCCTATAAACACGTTCAAATCTAACCAATGTGAGAAAGAGCTGATCATTCACTGAAAAACATGAGAACAGCCAAAAAAGGGCTCAGCTCTTATTACCGGATCGGTTATATTGTAGTGTTCGTGTGCTCTCTCCTCCTGTTACAGCCAGGACCGCAGCGACAATAGGAGGCCCTCTGCCAGCACCCACCCAGTCCAACACACACACACAGCGAGAGAGAGAGAGTTTGTTGTGAGGACACGCTGTTCATCTGTCCCCTACATAACCTGATCCATACACGGAGTCTGACTGGGGCCAATTTGGCGCCCAGATTCAAACAGGTGACCGATGTCCAGCTGCCCGCGGCGAATCGGCATCAAGCCAAACGTGGTCTCCTCCATGTATGGAAGTGTACATCCAAAAGCATTACTTTAAAACCCATCTACACCGAGGTGTAAAGTAGCGGCAGAGACTGCTACAGTTCAGTTTTCACTCATGCGTCATATTTTACATTCTTAATGTGTGTGGAAAAAGTAGTAACACGTTAAAAACAGTGTACATTATTAAAATGTGCTCTTTACCCGAATGTTTTCAACTTTTTAACTGTGCTAGCCACACAGCAGTTGCGGTCACTACTTTAATAGCAGTTTTCCTCATCTGCTGATTCTAGTTTTGACGTAAAAAGAAGAAACCCCACCAACTTTAACAACTTAAGCACCACTTTTCGTGTAGAAATCTCCTGTTCAAAAGAAACAAAACAAAAACAAGACCAAACTCACCGTCAGCTGGGAGAAAGCGTCTGTCCAACAACAGAGCTTTCACTTCCTGTCAGCTCCTACGCGTGTTGCGTTCACGTGCACTCCCGCAAATCCTGTTAGCGATGAAAGAAAGAAAACGGGAAAAGGCGCTAGACTTCTAGAGCGCATGCTCGTATAGTAAAGACTGCGAGTAAAAAACCCCAAATAAATAACTATAAGCGGTAGCTATTTTTTTCGCAATTATGCATTTTTTAAAACCCCTTTTCACGGTCATCCATTTTTCCGAAAGCACCCAGAGGCGCCGCTATTTCCGTACCACGCACGAGCAGAAGATGCCTCTCTGGCCAATCAGGACTCGATTTTCCCCTAATTTGAAAAATTGTAACCGTTAGGAGAAGCGAAGACATTATCAGGGACACACAACAGATCACACACACACACACACGCAGTCTCTCGATTTGGGTTTCACTATTTATTTTCTCGAAGACAACCTATCCTGTAGCCTATCTCCCCCGAAAAATGAGTTTGCTTTTGGGGGGGAAGCCACCTCATTCATTTATTTATTTTTTCTTTCCCAGTCGTAATTTTAAATTTGAAACCACGTTTGCTAACAAGGAATGCTGCAAAAAAAAAATACCCCTATGTTCAAACAGAAGGCTTATTTATGAGCACAATGTGTAATCATTACTACAGTGTTTGAAGTTAACACAAAAAAAAAAAAATTAAAGGGGTAGTACACCTAGCTGGCAGAAAGAGGAAAGGGGAGTAATGGGGCTAAAGGACTCAGGTACTAAAGTTACAGCAAACTTGTTCATGGGTTTATATATTATTCAGGAAAACCCACATACTCCAGTCTGATGTGTGGGACACCCTCTGACCTTGAGAAAAAAAAAAAGTGGGGGAGGTTAAACCACCTGAAATAAACTCAATTTCTCACTAAAAAGTATCCTTGGATTACTCTTGAAAGACAACAGATTGTGGTTGAGTGAGTGATGCATATTGAGATTTTGCTGGCAGGTCAAAACCTATAAAAACCCGCCAGCACACCTTCAGAAAGACGTCAGGCCTCACTTTGCAATACATGTGCAAAAACCATATAGATTATTTAGCAAATCAGACACTAGTGAGGGAAAAGGGGAAGGAGAAACATGTAACATTTAAGCACAGTTTTACTTAAAATGAAAATTACACTGTATCCACAGCCTAAGGAAACTAAAATACCCTAAAAAAATAACTGTGCTATAGTTTAGTACATGCAAAGGTTATGATTCACAATCCTACGTGAAATGGCCATTGTCCTCTTCTCCCTTGGTGACAATCAAAGCTATGGCAACAGTACTGCAAAGCAGTGATTTTGCTGTTAATTGAAGGGAAAAGGGGTGGGGGAAAATAAAGGAGTTACAAGGAGGAACAGGTCATTTGGTTGATTATAAAGTGAAGGTGTCAACAATTTCACAGCATCAAGCCCATATCTGGTGTGTAGGTTAGGGATGTGGTGTGAGGATGGAGTACGATGGTCATCAATCACCTTTACAGAAGCGATATGAAACTAAAAGCTGGAAAACAAAGTCATAAAAAAGGAAAAGAAAGAAAAAGAAAATACACTGGAGGCAAAAAAAAAAAAAAAAAGCCCAAAAGCCACCAAATGCATCTTAATACAATGCACTGCTGCTCCACACCTGCCAATAACATTGTCCAGTGTCAATTAATACTAACTTAATAAATCAAAAACAAAATCCTGGTGACGACGATGGTTTTCTCATATCCACAGTTCCTTCTTTCAGGGATTTCGCAGATCAGCCTCTCAAAGGCAGAATTTCTTCCTGAAACCTTTGCGAACCTCATTGTTGCAATTTTCTTTTCTCTTCAGATGTTTTTGTATCTTTTTTTGTTGTTGTTGGTTGTTTTTTCATTTTTCCTCATCTCTGCATGCGTTCTCACCCAGTCTCGCACACTCCCAGTTCACGCACGCAGCCAAGCACACACGACTCATCCGTCCACTCTCTCGCAACATGCGAACACGCGCAGCCGGACTCCTGGCCCCGCCCACCAGGGGGAGAGGACTGCGCCCCGCGTGGGGGGGCGTCTCGTTGGAGGAGATGAACCTGGCTCCTCAGCGCTGAGTCCAGACATTCGTACACAATGGGTCCCATTCACACACATGTCTGATAGCGTGGCCGATTGGGGGAGGGGCACATTGAGGCTGGCGCCCTCTCTAGTCGGAGGACCGCAGAATTGTGATGGTTCGTTGTTCATCTCAGTTCATAATCATAGTTATAATCATTTCTGCATTTTGCTGTATTGTAATATTTCAAGATCACTTGATTTTCTTTTTTTTTTTTAATGTCCTTGGTTCTCCCTGGGCAGACATGGAGTTTTTCTTATTTTCGTTTTTCTTGTCATTTGAAGTAGTTTTCCGAGGACGACAGCTCCAATAACACAAGTTATGTCGGCATGTCTCTCAACACATTCGATGTAGATGTTTTGCTTTTTTTTGCAACATGTAGCCACTCATTCTCACTCGCACCCACTCGCCATCTCAAACTTCATTTGGGCTGGTTCCCCTGGAATGCCAAATGAAATCCACATATTTTTCTTTCAGATAAGATGCAGCCATGGATCCCACGAGCCAAGCACAATGGATCAAATTTCTCACACTCGCTCTCTCTCGCCCTTTCTCTCCTAATTTTTTATATGTTGAACAGAGTGCTGCATCGTGAACAAAACTCCAGAATACCCCAGATGCCGTCTAGAACTGGAATCCCTCGGCTGGCACGTTGGCTGAGTTGAAGCCGTAAGTTCCGCCCTGGATGGCCTCCGGGACCAGGTTGGTGTCTTCATCGATCTGAAAGACAGACGAGTAAAAGGAGCATTAACACTGCGCGGACAGTCAGCAGACGAGGCGTTAGGGTCAAGACGATAGCCAGCCGCTGTTCCTGAGCCAGGGACCATCAGCAGCTTTCTAAAGAAAGTGGGTCTACGTAGCTCTACCTATTGAAGTTAACTTTGTGAATTCTGGTATGTGATTCTGGGTTTCTGGAAGTGGGCTGTCTTGCCAACTTGCTCCTCAGGGATATTAAAGTTTATCTACATCCTAAATAGAAGAACTGTCAATACAAACAATCACTTTGGCACTTCTCCTTTGATTAACCACCTTGCTTTGTGGTATGACAGCACCATGGTAACGACCTAAAGCTGACAGTGATTCAGACCGCTGACCCGAATCAAATTAGCAGTTTGGACAGCCACACTGGGCAGGATCCATTTTCAGACTTACACTATGATTTGTGGCTCAAAGTACAGTGGAAAGGGCGAAACTGGAGCCCCATTTGTGACAACTCAGAGCTAACCTGTTCATCTTCATTTGATCAGTGTGAAGACTTTTTTTTAAATCACTTGAAAGCCTAAACAAAAAAAAAAAAACTGCAGATATCCTAAGTAACTTACATCATCAGATGAGAAGAACTGATCAATAATTTCGTATGCCAATTTGTAGATATCTTCATTTTCATGATTCTGCAGTTGCTCCACCTTTTCCAGACCTGTGAAACAAAAAACAATTACACATTAACACCTGATGTTAACAAGTTAAGACCAACAATTGTGATGGTAAAGGTGACACTGACCTCCGCATTCCTCAATGAGGTTAGCAATAGTTTCTGCCTCATCGTCAGCCATTTTTAGGATATTGCTGAGGCCATCGAGAACAACCTGCACAACCTGAGCGTCCTTCACTGTGAGCAGGTTGCAGAATGGAGGGATCACCTGCTTCTCGATCAGGTGTGCCACCTGAAGACGACACAGAGATGCACTATCAATAACTCACCGCGTTAAAAAAGGAAGAGCATTTTACACATCAATGAAAATGATTAAGCTTAAAGCAGCAAATATTAGGAAGTCATTTCAGTTCTATGTTTACAGAACTTCCATACCACTGACTTCCCATTTCTTGTACACTTTTCATGTGTTTGGGAGAGGCTTACCTGATCTTTCCTCCCGCTTATTGTCAGGTTACTGATGGCCCAGGCTGCTTCTTTCTGAGTGCCAAAGTCACCCTAAAACATACATTCAATGTAAGCAACCCATCCATCACCCAGAAGCTCTCTGAAAGTAATTAAACAGGATCAATTTAAGATGGATACAAACCTTATCGAGCAGGTGAATGATCATGGGAACCAGCTTGGCGTCAATGACGGCCTGCACCTGTTGCTGGTTACCTGCTGTGATGTTGGACAGGAACCACACTGCCTCCTACAGGACAAAAGCATAAACACAAGAGTTAGTGATGATTTTCTCTCATGAGAATGATGTGCTGTGTCACAGAGATTCAGTGTATGTTTGATCACAAAGCAAGTGAGAGCTGGATCAGAACCCAGGGGTCGAAACAGAGTTTTGACCCCCGGCTGAGACACAGTGCAGTGGGCGGGGAGAGGGTGACTTTGAGGCTCTAATCATCGACCAGTCACAAAAAGGAGGCCTCTTTTTTTACGTAACTGGTCTCAGATGCACTCCGATATCAGCAGAGACGCTTGGTCTTCAGCACCCTTTCTCCACCAACCCATGTATCACACACGCACACACACACACTACTACCCCTTATCAAACCCCTAATCTATGCTACTAATTGAAGGTATAAAGTTGTTGGCGTCCTCTTCGGTTCTTCGTCTTTGTGGTTCTGCACCTTTTAAATTCCTGCTCTCAGCTATCTGCCCCATCTATTTCCTTTCACGCAGCACTCACTTGCACAACGTCTCTGTTTTCATCACTTCCAGATGACTGACAAAGTTTGTGTGTTTCTTACAAACAGTCGGAGAACGTTACCTTGTTGATTTTCTCCTTTGGGTGGGTGAGGAGCGCAGGGAAATGGCTGAGGGCGTCACAGTTGAGCACCACCTGGGTCTGTTCGTCTGTGCCGGTCACAATGTTCCCAACAGCCCTCAGGGCAGCGGTCTGCATGTGGAGAGGAAGCGTGTTTGATGATGACACATACAAAGAAGACTTCTTTCGTAATACTCAATATGCTTGTAGCACAAAGAAACTAAGACAAATCTCACTGGAGTTAAACAGTAAGAGCAGTTAAAAAGAAGAATTATCACCACATTTTTGCTTCACTTAGTACAATTATTAATGTTTCCAGTGTTGAGATAACAGAAGTAGTATTTTATGATTTTTACATTTTAGGTACTCTGGCTGGATCGTCCATATTGCTTGGTTGGTCAATATAATCCCACGCAACCCAAGCTGCCATTGGTGGTCTATAAAAAGTAGAGATGGACCGATCCAATATTACGTATCGGTCCGATACTGACGTAAATTACTGGATCGGATATCGGAGGGAAATAAAAAATGTAATCCAATCCATTAAATATCAAAAAAAGCACCTCAAAAAACTTGCGACATGGTGTAACTCAGCTCATAACCGTAGCACGTCGGAGCAGTGTGCTCACGTGATAGAGGGCTGTGTGTATTTGTAGCCTCGCTAGCAATCCGGCATTTCATCTCCAAGGAAGTTATCCCAGAGAGAAGTAAAGCAGGTGTGCAAGTTCATCTCTGAATGTTTGTAAAGCATTCCCGCGTTAAGCTTAACAACCGATATATGGAGCGACTGCCTCTCTCTCCCTCCCTCTCCTGCTGCTACTTCAATCATGAAACTGATCAATGATCAGCTGATCGGCTTTTCTGTCGCGAGTCTGTCTCTCTTGTTTGTTTTTGGCCCACTTTGCACCAGAAAGAGGAAACCAGCGGCTGAACAACAGCAGCACATTTAAGCTTGATAAGCTGTTGTTAGAATGTATTTAATATTACTTTCTACTCGAGGATCCTTTTCTACGTAGCTGACGGCTGGTAACTGAGCAGGGGCGGATCTAGCAAAGTTTAGCCAGGGGGGCCGATAGGGCATGAACAGGGAAAAGGGGGCACAAAGACATACTTTTCTTTCTTATTCTCATTTAAAATGTCTAGCTTTTAATAAATAATTATCTGAATCTTACACCCAAAGTTTTAATGTGATGTAAAATGTATAGAAGTCCATTACTGTATATAATAACTATTAAGTCTAATATACCCTAGTAAGCTATAGTACTTTTTCCTTTGGGGAGGTACCATCTGTGCAGTCTGCAGTTCTGTTGAAGAAAGATGTTGAATCTATTAAATTACTCTTGAAAAATAATTGATTTCTGTGCATTTTTTTTTCCACACTGCATCAAATTAAAGCTTATTACGTCGATTAAGCATCATGAGGTGGAGAGTGGGGGGTGGTTCCCTATTTTTTTTTTTCTTTCTTGCTATTAGTTAGGTTGCTTAATATTTCTGCTAAGTACTCTTTAAAATACCAGAATAGGGAGGATGGTGCAGGTTTAAGTTTATTAGATTGATCAGTGTTGCTGAACTATGAAATATTTTGGGTGCAGTGTATTTTTTTACATACAGGTATAACAGAATAGCTTTAGTGTTTGTTTTTTTTACTTGAGTATGAACTTATACAAAAAGCAGCAGGATATAAAAAAAACAAAACAAAACAGTTTTATTGATTAAAAAAAACACTATATCGGATTCATATCGGTATCGGCAGATATCCAAATTTATGATATCGGTATCGGACATAAAACAGTGGCATCGTGCCATCTCTAATAACAAGCTATGCGTTTTGAAACCAACCCGAACCTAGATACTGCCAAATACTTTTAAAAGTGCAGGCTGTTTATGCTGTCTCAGAGTAACTGATAACATGTCAAAGATGTTTTGGGTTGTTGACAAGCAACAAAGCACATAGCTTTAATGCAGCATGCTAACCTATGTGGGTTAGTTTCTGCTAACTTCTTATTTAATGCTCAGAACTGACATCTTTTAGTGCGTTTGGTCAGCATCACTGTTTCAATGTCTCAGCGACACACAGACCAAGCAGGACTTAAAGCCTCCTCTCTCATGTAAACGAGAAATCACAACAGCAATAGTCTAACAGTTTGTTCTGGACATGAAGTCCAAAGTCTGTTCTTCTAGGATTACCAGTTAATGCAGGTCTATTTTCAGATGGATGAGTACTGGTTGGATCCCAATCTGTCATCATTTTAGATAACTTGGTAAGAGTGATTTAATGTATCACAAATCTTGTTTTTTAATCTTTGTTCATAAGTTATAACAACACTTAGAGTGGTTGTGTCAGGAAAAGCATCCGATGTAAAACTTGAGTGAATAAGGGAGCACTCGAAAGGAGCTTTAGAGGGAACACAGACAACTGAGTCGGATTTATTTAATGTAAACGTGATGTGAAAGTTTACTTCTCTGTGCAACTGTTTAATAACTTGAAGAGCGGGTAAAATTTCAGTCAACCAAGATATTTTTTGGTTGAATGCAGCGCTAATCTTCACATGATGTTGGTTAATTCTTCTGCATCAATGGGGTTTTTAAAAACAATACCCAATTTAGGTTTAATTAGACATAAAAACACCCCCATGCCCTTTTCCCATACCTGAACTTTAACCTCCTGGTGACTGAGCAGAGGTACCAGATGTGGGACAATGCCGGAGTCAATAACCATTTGGATCTGCTCGTTCCCAGCATCTGTCAGGTAGGACAGAGCCCACACTGTGTCTACCAAGATCTGGAGGTAGCAAAGAAAGAAAAGATTCAAATGAATACATTTTGCTTTCTGTGTAAACTTGATTCGACAGGGATAATTTAGCTGGAACTGGGAAGCCAGTGTGCATCGTGGTTACGTAGGACAGTTCTGGGTACTTACACTGACGTCAGTGTGGTGGATCAGAACGCAGAGAGCTGGCAATATCTGAGAAAGAAAATAAACTGTTACAAGGTGGATAAAATGAGAGTGAAAACACAAGTAAAGTTCCTGGCATGATTCAAGTTTGATCATAGCTGCAGCGTTGACGTAATTAACCACTATAATTTCTGACAACTCTTCTCTGAATCACCTGATTAAAACACATAACTAAAACAAAGCTGCTGTCCTTTGACTGGCCTCACCTAACCACAGGTTCACTGAATTCTGCACTGTGTGCCTTGCATCTAACACTTGAACAGGACATGAAGTCTCACAGATGCGGACTTAAATCAGTTTATCTGCCACAATCCATTGCTGACATACTGTCCCAGCGTCCAACTTGATACTCCCTGATACATTTAGATGGATCAGACAGTTCAAATGTCTATACCTGGGGTGGGGAACTCCAGGGCTGCAAGTTTTAGATGTGTCCTTGATCCAACACAGCTGATTGTAATGGCTAAATTACCCCCTAAACATGTCTTGAGGTTCCCCAGAGGCCTGGTAATGAACTAATCATTTGGTTCAGGTGTGTTGACCCAGCGTGATATCTAAAACCTGCAGGACACCGGCCCTTGAGGCCTGGAGTTCCCCCAACCTGGTCTATATAAATGCTGGCTTCCCTTACACCTTAATATTTTCAACCCATTTTTCAGGACTTGTAACTGCACATACTGCAAACTGTATATAAAGGATGGACATAACCACTGTGACATCACCTGTATGTTATTGAAGTCTCGAGCTGCCTGCTATTTATCGCCCCCTTTTTGTCTCCAGTTTATGACCCATAACTTACTAAATGGTCATCATGTTTTTCTTCAACAAGACTTCAAACTATTGAAGGTGTTTTTAAACCCACAAGCAAAGCATTAACTGTGGTAACATCAAGGACATAGGTGAGGTTGCTTTTCTACATAAAGGTACAGCCAGCAAATAGAAACACAAATAAGTTAAGACGTCCATAAATGAAGCGGTCGATGGTTCAAGTTTATTTTGCACCGTCTCAATGTTAAAATTCAAAGACCCTCAAATGTTTTTTGCTCTTGGTATAAATGAGGGAATAAAAACGCAAAACCAAATGATGACAGTGCATTCCTACACCCCTAAGCACATGCACTCTCTCCACATACCTCCTGGATTGTCTCCATGGGTGGTGGAGGATCCTTGTGACGGCAAAGGTTGACCATGACCCAAGTGACATTGCGGAGGAAGGTTATGGGGATGGAGGGACTGATGAAGGAGAGCAAGGGCTTCACCACACCCAAGCTGATCACATAATCTCTGCACTGAGGGCCATCACCTGGAAAGAACACACAGATTTTAGGACCGAATGAGGATTAATTTCTAACGCAGTCCCGTTCATTCTGTTCATTGCAGCTCACCTATGATGTTTCCCAGAGCCCAGACGGCCTGTTCACACACATTCTGGTGAGGAGAGTGAAGCAGCCTCAAGAAGAGCGGCACAGCGTCTAAACAAAGGAAAACAGATTATAAAAAAAATAAACAAATCACTGACTAAACAAAGAAATTTGTAAGATCTTAACTAAGAAAGCACTTTTAAACCTGATTAAGATGACTAAATGTTGCTGTTAAGACTGCATAATGCATCAATGATTGGGACTGTATGTACTGTAATGATAAGCACTGCCGTTTAATGTGATCAACCACAAACAGGTCATGACACCAAGAAACAAAGAACGTGGTTAAGAAGGCGGCTTTGATAAGGCCCGGGTCACACAGGCCATGAAACCAGTCAGGGGCTACACATTTTTCCTAGCGACTAATGGTTGTTAGGGCACCTCCAACCGATCTCAGGCCTAAGGAAAACAGCACAATTCCACTTTTACAAGTAGAATTAAACCAATATCACAAAGTAAATCTTTACAAATGCGGAATTACCCATTACAATCTGTGTTTTCCAAATTACTGAGGTCGCTAGTACTTATACTAGTATTTTATATTACAGAAATTTGCACAAGTCTTCACCTCGTCAAAAGTCTTTAACTGCAATAAAAATCTTGATTTCTCAAAAGTTAATTTTACCACCTTATTATCTCCCAGGCTAAATTTAGATTAAGAAAGACACATTACAGAGTAAAGCAAGATAAAGCTAAGAAAGAGAAGTGAAACTTACTAGACTGGACCACAGCTTGAGTCTGCTCTGAGGTCCCAGAGGCTATGTTGGTTAGAGCCCAGGCGGCCTCAAACTGGAGAGAGGGGCTGTGGAAAGGTGCAGAAGAGGCAATTATAGGAGTGAGCATAATTGTGTCAGTGTGTTTAACAGTAAGAGTACTAATGAACAGAAAGAATACTAATGAGCCGATTATGTTCCACCATTCCTGGAAAGTGAAAACTAAAATGTATTTGCACATCTGTGACGTTGTTTGGATGTAGGGTGCGCTAAAACACAAACTCAACGCTACATGCAGGCAAACAAGAGCTACAGCTGGCTTACTTGTCATCTCTGTCCAGGCAATGCACCAGGATAGGAAGGATCCCAGACTTAATCAGGTCATCTATGGGAGGATTACGGTCACTGGACAACAATTTTCTACAAAAACAAAGAGAAAACAAAAGACAATTACTCTCTCTCTCACACAACCACACACACAAAAAAACCCCACACACAAACACCAAGCTGAAGCGACTGAGCACAGAGAGAAACAGCTCAAGAATTTCAAGTATCTTGAGAATGCAAGTCAATCACAATATCAGTGACTCCAAGGAGACGTCACCCCGATTATCACCTAAAATAATCAACGTTATTTTGAAAGCTAACACGTGTACTCTTATCATGCATCTGGGTTGTTGTTGTTTTAAAGACAAAAAGGGGGGGGGGGGGGGGGGAGGTGCCGTTTTAATTTCTTTAATATTTTAAGAACACTGTTAATGCAAGCTGAATTAAACGCTTCACAGCTCTGACGTCTGTAACAGCACGTGGTGCTGTAGATTTGTAGCAAAACCGAAAAGCGGTATTGTGAAACAGAATGTGGCACCGTAACAATTTTATCTCGATATCTTATCTTGTTTTCATATTAGTTGAAAGTCAAAAACAAAACTGAAAACAAAATCGATGCATTTCCCGGCACGTGAATTTGTTTCAGCTACCTTATGCTGCATGACTGGGCTGCAGAGCCATTTACAATGTCCATTAATTAGACAGAGCTGGCTTATTCTTGAATCGCATCTGTCAAGCAAAGCTGGAAGAAAAAAAAAACAAACAAAAACAAACTAAAAATGGCAAATGGCCTGTATTTGTATAGCGCTTTTCTAGTCCCTAAGGACCCCAAAGCGCTTTACACAACCAGTCTAGGGCTGCCACAAACGATTATTTTGATAGTCGACTAGTCACCGATTATTTTTGCGATTAGTCGACTAATCAGATCATCATCCATTAGACTTAAAACTACAGCTTATTGCACCAGCAGCATCTGCTCTTATATAACTATCATTAGCTTACAGCTTTAAATGTTTAAGGTGCTAACTAAAAATAAAGACAAGATGATAGTTTATTAAATTTTAATGAAATTTGCAGATTGTTTCGGTGAAGTTTAATAAACTCCTTGCTATCTAAAATATAACAGGACACTGGAGTATATTCTGGAGCATCTCACACTTCTGATAATCAGCTGTCTGCTTGACGTTTATTCAGCTGTGTAAAAACTATAACTTTAATCTCAGACAAACTGATTTACTCAGGAACAAATAAAATACTAAAAAAAAAAAAAGCCAAACAATAACATTTTAAGTTATCTAAGTGACTCATATATATTTAACCTGAGTAGCGAAAGAAGGCGGTGGGTTTGAAAACGATTTGCGGGGAGTCCGGTGTTCTCACGGCGCTAGTGAGCCTAGCCCCCGGCTCGCTAACGAGCTAGTGGGTAACAGATGTCTCCGAAAACGTCGGAGCGCTTTTGAAAATATGTGGTGTCCTGATAAACTGAGCCGATATTTGAGGTTTACACAGCTACATTCTCGCCTGAAAATATGTTAAACGTTTATTTTGTGACCCAGAAAGAATAATAAGAGTAACATTAAAACTAACTAGCTGCCGCCATTGTTGGAAACTGCGCTGGGCCGCGCTATGAATTCTGGGACACAGCTGCTTCTTCTTCTTCTTCGGGGTTTAACGGTAGCTGACATCCTTGTACATGCTGCCATCTTCTGTTTCAGTCCGTTATTACACTCTTAAATCCTGCCACTTATTCCTGCGTCTTTTGTGATCGTACAAAGTTTCAAACGACGCGTCGACTATTAAATCAGTCGTCGACGATTTTGATAGTCGACGTAATCGTGACTAGTCGACAAATCGTGGCAGCCCTAAACCAGTCATCCACCCATTCACACACTGGTGATGGCAAGCTACATTGTAGCCACAGCCACTCTGGGGCGCACTGACAGAGGCGAGGCTGCCGAACACTGGCGCCACCGGGCCCTCTGACCAACGGGTGAAGTGTCTTGCCCAAGGACACAACGACCGAGACTGTCCAAGCCGGGGCTCGAACCGGCAACCTTTCGATTACAAGGCAAACTCACAACTCTTGAGCCACGATCACCAAAAAACAACAAACACTTCGCCCCAGAAAACAAAACACTGAAGTTGTATTTTGCAAAGAACCAGCAATTTCAACCAGAAAGACCGCCAAGACAGAGCTCTGTCAGTCGGTGAAGTTCACTTATTGTGAAAACTCCACAAACAGTAGTAGGGGACAGCATTTTTCCCCCTAGATGTTGATGTGCAGTGGTTTCTATTTGCAACATGATGTAAAAGAAAGAATAGTTATCAGGGTCCATCCTGAGGCAGGCCAAGTGTGTGTGTGTGTTTTTACCTGGCGGCCTGAACAGCGCTCAGCTGGACGCCCTGGTTATCACTGGTAGCATTCTAAAAAAAGAAAATACAAATGAATCACGCACAATACAACAATCAACATATTTATTTTATAGCAACAATGTGTGTTTTCCAAAATATTTTTAGTTAGAGGGAGTATATTATAAGACATTAAGCAGACTTTAAAGGACATTTGTTATTTGTAATTAATCATTCAAATAACAGGAAAGGAAATATAGCACTTACTTGTACTATTGCTTCAAGAGAGGTGTTTTGCTGAAGAAGAAGATTTCAGAAAGATTAGGACTCTGTTAAACACGTAAACCCAAAAGTACAAAAACATACAGGTTGTGTAACAGAAAAAGAAAACATTTTAAACCCAATGTGTAAAAAAACAAACAGCACTATTAAAGGCATGTAGTGAGTTATCAGAAGGACAGCGAGCAGACATCTGTTAGCTTCTTGTTTTTATATGTGAAAACTGTTAGACAGGAAAGAGTCTAAAGCACCAGCTGACACAGCGAGAGGAGGCTGGGGGATTGAGAAATGACGTCAGGAGTCTCGCTTGAACCAGTCTGGTGTTACGGTGTAACAGTCAGCAAGCTGGACGTGCAGGCCGTCATTCACCATGACAAAATGCCAATTGGCACCCTCACCCTACATGAAGTTCAGAGTCAAACGTAGGCCCTGAGTGGCTGAACTTATTGGAAGATACCTCTGATTAATTTATGCAGCACGAGTGGAAACCAGAAAAAAAAATCCTAGCATCTCTGAGTGAAGCAGATTTATGATGTTGTATTTACATTCGATGTCTGGGCAGATGATTAAAGAGGCAACTCCAACCTAGAGATATTAAAAATACTTGAGACAAGAATAATGAAAGGAACAGCTGAGGGAAAGAGGATTCAGTCGTAAGGTCCAAACTACTTATTCTGCAGAAGCTAACAAAAAGCATCCTTAAGGAAACAATTAAATAAACCTTAAAACCACTATCACTGGTGTGATGAGTAGTTAAAGCAGACTTTCACAAAGGCCAGTGTAATGTTTTGCAGTGAGTCAGAGCAGCATGTCACTGTTGATCTACTGCTAAGCAGCTCACTCCGAGTTAGCTTTCTCAACACTATGAGGTCGTCAGAGTGATTGCAATTTTGAACTGCTGAGTGGCCATTTTAACCCAGCAATGCCACCAAATCCAGACATGATGGATCCATTTTGTGTGACACCGTTAGCACAAAACATGAAGCGTGAGCCAACACTGCCTATACAACAAGATGGTTACTGAGACAATTGCAGATAGTTTCAAGCTTCTCAGGGTGTAAGGCGGAGTCCCCAATCTCAGTCCACATGGGCTGGTGTCCCTGCAGGTTTTAGATGTGTCCTCGATCCATCACAGCTGACTTAAATGGATAAATTACCTTCTCAACATGTCTTGAAGTTCTCCAGAGGCCTGGCAATGAACTAATCATGTGATTCAGGTGTGTTGACCCAGGGTGAGATCTTAAACCTGCAGGGACACCGGCCCTCGTGGACTGGGGTTGGGGACCCCTGATGTAAGGTTTAAAACTGATGATCCAACTTCTTGCACATCCAGAAAAGCACCTTGTGACATATGTTAAGAAAAATATGTTGTTGAAAATAAAGTACACCTTGAAATGCCCGATGTCTTCTGTGTTTAATCAGATTTCAGGGCTGTCCAATGAGAGAAAAGACCCAAGGCCCACTGATGAGAGCAGCAAAAATTTAAGCGAGAGCAATATTCTTGTTATCAGCTGACCCTTTACATTTAAGGAAGGTGGCTTTGTTGGTCACCTTTGTCTCAGAGCTCCTTTGTTGTGTGGAAGTAACATTATTAAAACACAGCCATAGAGACTGAAGTGGGCTGATGACATTTCTTTAAATCAACCATGAAATGTCCAGATAGGCCCTCTCTGCCTCCTTGTCATCACTCCAGAAAGTGATGAGTATTTTGAACTTAAAAACATTATAGCTAAATACAAACAGCTAGTGTATCACCCAACAAAAACACTGTACCACTTGAAATGGGTCAGTGGAGTTTTTTTTCTCCTCCTCTTACCTCATGTAGTGTATTTTCGTTGTTTTTTTCCTATCAGCCTACCTTCTGACATGTCTGCCCAATGTGATGTTTGTGTAAAGTTGGTCAGAAGGTTCCTTTGTGAGTGCGCATGCGCCATTAGCGTGCTGCCTGCTGTAACCCCTAATTTCCCTCGGGATGAATAAAGTATTCTGATTCTGATTCTGATTACAGAGTAAAAGGATGTAGGTCATTTAATAGGCTCCAATACCATGATATTTTACTTCACTGATTAACTTGACTGTGCATGCATTTACACATTGTTTAAATTGACCCCAACCCCTAACCTGAAGATTAAAAAGCATATAATGTCAGGTCTGAGACACTTGGGGAAAAATGATTTGGGGCAGCTGAAACAGTACTACATATATTTATGTTGCCTTTTCTTACCTAGAATACATTTTAGGAAACAGAATAGGTGTTCACTGCACAGTTAACATAATAAAAATAAAATAAAAATGTGGCATTACTGTTTAGTAAAAAGCAAACTAAATATCTGAAAATAAGGTATGTTGAACACATTCTACCGAGTGAGTATCTTCCTTCGGGAAGAACCCATCAACAAGCAGACAGCTAGACAAACTGCATGTTTTTTCACACTAATGCCACACCGAGCTGACGTAAAGCACGGAGAGCCAATGAGGCAGCATCACATGAACAAGATGTCAGCAGGTTCTAAACCTCTGGAGTGTTTCATCACTGTGATGACCTGCATGTGCAAAAACCCCTTGAACAAACAGTCATGACAACCTTCCTCCCAGACTGTCATTCCCACTGCTTGGACAACACCCCACCTTTTAAAAAACAAACAAACAAACAAACAAACAAAAAAAACGCACAAAAACTAAAAAAGATGTTTACCTGACTTCCCAATGACAGGAGACTTGAGTGGGAAACTAAAAAAAAAACAAAACAAAAAACAAACAAACATACCGATCTGAAATCTCCATCAACATCAGAGTCCTCACAGATGTCCTCATGGGGAACATTTCTCCTCTTCAGAAGATGCTCATCTCTTTTGTTCTGTAGAAATAATACTTCATATAAGCTCAAACAGAATTTCATCATAAATAAATTAGAAATTTAGCATACATGCTATGTCACACAGATTTGCAGATAAAAGAGCAGACCATAACATAATGTACCTTAAAGTTAGTGTTTGAAATTGGTGGAAAATATATTTAAAAAATACAAATGTGATTACCTTTCTGAGTTCCACCACTACTTCAGTCCTCTGTCTTCTCATAGTCTGTGAGGAAAGATGGCACGGGAAGATTATACAGAAGGAGAGCTTTAATAAGCCTATACTGTCTTCTATCAATTCAAATCATACAAACTACAAATGAGTGACTGACCTAATATTACTTAGCTTTAAGACCCTAACAACACAGATAATTCTTCTATTCTTTGACAAAGACAATATTTTATTAATGATCTTCCCTTTAAGGAACAAACACGATGAGGTACACTTAACCAACATTTTATCATCATATGAAAACACTGCAGTTCTGCAAAAGGTAATTAATATTTGTGATGCTGTGTTGTACTGCTTTATGATCAAACCTGCACTACTGTATTAATATTCATGGACTGCATAATTTGTAAGAAATGCACGGTAGTCTTACTCACTGTTTATGGAGAAAAGCTAAAAGAGGAACGTTTTGTTGAATAGTACATTGGTTATAATGTTTATTTTCGGTCCTCTGATGGCCAAGACTTGGGAGAGCAGTTTAAATATTTCTTCATAGTAAAGTAATGACTAAGAGCTGGACGGGTTTTATTTAAAATAAAATCTTCATAAAGAGACATTTTAAAGTAGGATTGTTGAATCTAACGACAGTAGCCGTCCTACGCGGAAGAGAAAATAAGTTGTGGTTGCTGCTCGCGAAATCGTGTGTTCTTCAATAACAAACCTGCACCGTGCTTTTGTAACTGAAGTTTTCAGCAGGTTGTGAAGCGAGAAGCTCGTGTCCGGAGGCCTACCGCGCCACAGACTTGTCAAACAGGATGTATGAGTATATCCTGATTATACATCTTAACTAAGCCCGCCTGAAAACAATATCAGCCGGGTAACATTACTGACACTCTGACCCGACTCCAACTCCCCTGGTAACTTATCGATCCGACGTTAGCTAACGTGTAGCTTTGATCTGCAGCTCATGTAATCATGTTATCTTAGCTATGCGCGCTGTTTTCACGGAACGTGTAACGTTAGCATTAACGAAATACAAGAATGCAAACAAACAGAAAATCAACTCCAAGCTTTGATTAAAACACTCAGGCGACCGGCCAGTAAAGAAGCTAACTGGTTTCCGCCATTGTTTTTGATTATAAAGACGGGGGATGGGTGGAACTGCAGCCAGCAGTACCACCATCAAACCCCAATCACCAAGCTAGCATAGGCTAGCTAACTGCAGTATCAAAATAACGATAAAATGCCGCCATGTTGTCTTAGCAATAAATTATATAGTTCTAAAGAACAGCTCGAAAGCCATGTGTGTGAACTTTTCGACGAGACGGTGACTAACACGCCGAGCTAAATCTATCTGTGGGGTGATAGTCTTCAGTTGAACTAGCATGTACCCCGTGGGCCTGGCTAGCAGCGGGCTAGCAGATGAACTCAGGCTAGCGTTTCTGACGCGTTTTATAGCCAAAGCGGCCCATGGGTTAACGAAACCAGTGAGACCCGACAGGGAGTCGTCCGGCCCCGGCCAAATATTTAAAATAAGCTTTATGTAAAGACCCTGGCCGGGGCTCTGGGTACAAAGTTCCCATCGGTAGAAATTAGAAACGACGTCACAGGGAAGCGGAGCAGCGAAGCTGGAGGCAAACAGAGCGGCGGACGCTGTGGAAAAGAGAGATCCTCGACACCAATCGGCACAACTTTTACCTCCAAATCACGGCCTTTATTCTTGAAATTCTTCAGCCGCTGGTTGTCCAGTTTCTCGTTGTCAGCCATGTTATCGCTTCTGGTTACGTTAAATACAGATGAACTCGTGGATTTAGCTGTGAGCTACCCCTTTTCTGGTTCCCTTTTCTCAGCCTTTCGTTAGCGGACTATTTTTCGCAGCTCAGTCCGCGGTGCATACTGGGAATGCCGGTGGTGGAGGGCAGCCTCGATCTGGCGTAGCGGAAGGGTGGGGAATTCCCCGACACGCTCATTGGTGGAGGGCTCACTACAAGTTACTTAATCATTATATCTAATTTATATTTATATATATGCACCGTCAGAGGTACGAACTGCACACAGTGTTAGCGCCAACTGATAAAAAAAAAATAGTAAGTGAGTAAGTATAATTTTATTTATATAGCACATTTCTAGATAAAAATAAAAAAAATCACAAAGTGCTTCACAAGGTATAAAACAAAAACAGACAAAGGTTAACAAAATGCAATTCTAAAAAGACGTGTTTTTAGTTGTTAAAATAAATGAATAAAAACAAATTTTATTGTCGCAAACGAAATTAAATAAATTGAAATAAACATATAAAAAGGCCCTAAGACGATTATGTTAAAATATGTCACTGACAAATACCCTATTTAAAAATAAACACTAAATAATAATGTATATTGAATAGTAAAACTTAGGTCCGATAAAGAGTCCAAATCCAGCCACTGGAGGGCTTTAAAAATTGTGAAGGAGGGCAAACATTTTTCACTTTTAACGTAATTTTCATAACTTTTACAGCTTTTTCTACTATTGAAGACCTCCTCGAGGCCAATTATACTATGCCAAAGTAACTGAGTAATAGATCAGCTTTTTTTACTATATGTATTAAAGAAATGTTGATGAATGAATGGATGGATACACATTTACAAAGACGTAATTTTTAAATTACAAAATACTCTGGAAACGAGATATCAGAACTTTTCTCATAATTTTACACATTAATTTGTTACAATTTAAGCCCAAAGTGTCGTGCTGACAGATTTTTCTGTTACTACAGCAGCACTTCTTTGTTATGTAGAAAACCTGAGACGTGTTACTGAAATTGTAG
Source organism: Rhamphochromis sp. 'chilingali' (assembly GCF_963969265.1). NCBI lineage: Eukaryota > Metazoa > Chordata > Actinopteri > Cichliformes > Cichlidae > Rhamphochromis > Rhamphochromis sp. 'chilingali'. The sequence goes on from NC_137935.1 coordinate 16,114,655, forward strand.
TTGCTTTTCTTATAATTAAGGTCTCAGGGGATTAAATATGTAGTTAATCTTACATTAAACTTAAAGTTAAAGGGGAGTTTCTCCTGTCTGTACTGTGAAAAAGTATTTGGCACACTTACATGTTTCAGATCGTCCATTTTCTTCTGCTTAACTGGTATAGGGTCATGAATTCAGGGTTATGAGAGGCAGGGTACACACTGGACAGAGAAACACTCACATTAACACCTACAGTCAGTTTAAAATCACCAACCCTACATGCATGGCTTTGGACTGTGGGTGGAAGCCACAGGCAGGATTCAAACCCACGACCTTCTTGCTGTAAAGTAATACCCATGTTTCAGATCATCAAACAATTTTAATATTAGTTAAACATAACCTGAGTAAATACAAAATGCAGTTTTAAAATGATGATTTCTTTTATTGAGGAATGCCACCTTTGGCACCAAGAACTGCACTCAAGTGTTTGTGATAACTGGCAGTGAGTGTTTCACATCACTGTGGAGGAATTTTGGCCCCCACTTCTTTGCAGAATTGTTTTAATTCAACCACATTTGACCACTTTGACTATAAATGGCGTGTTTAGGGTCACGCACAAGCACCTCAAACTGAATAAAGTCTGGACTTTATCATTCAAAGCCCAAACCACAAAATAATTGCCAGAAAATTGAGATTGTTTTTGAAAATGAAACGTTTATTGAAACTTCTGACAACTAAAAAAAGTCTAAATTTTAATATTAATTTGTATAAATGTCTTTTAATTTGTAATTTTTTAAATGTTGTTTTTTGTTTATTTTGTTTGTTTGTTTGTTTGTTTTCTTGCTTAAAAATGTGTTGTGCAATTTATTTGACCTTTTCAGGGGGGAAATGTCATACTGATGTTGAAGAATCCTCAAAAACTCCCAAAAAACATGAATCAAATATTATAGAAGAGGCTTTAGAGGGTTAAATACTGTCACTTGGTCTGGATAAGTGTGGTCAAATCAGGCCCACAGGCCGACTGGAGCCATGATAAAGATCAGGAATAACTCCAGAAGTTAAGACAAGCACTGAAAAGCCAGCTCAACGGTAGGAATAAGATCCAAGCTATCAGTCCTTCAACACCCAGCTCTGACCCAGGACAGAGATGTCACTGATGTCAAGACATAAAAACTCACAGAGATCTCCACCCAAAGACCAGCACCCTGAGGCTCTATGAGCAACCGAGAGAGGGAGGGCGAGGATTAGTCCATGAGGTAACACGGAGCATCTGTTTGCCTTTGACGTGTAAACTAGGAGGAGGAAGCTTTGGAGAATTTCATTTCAATCATTTCAATTATTTTTACATTCCCTGAATGCAACAAGTTTGAACAAATTACAATTAACAAAAAAACTTGTTGTGAACACATCCTGAAAGGCAAAACCAAGGAGGCTATTCCTGCTGTCATTGGCTACCCTAACATGCTCATTTTGCAGTACTGCAGTACCACTTTTCCACAAACCTGCCTGATTCAAATACTTTTATTTAATTAGAAAAAAATACAGGACAAATGAAAATACACAATTCAAACCTTAGATATACAGTAGATATGATTTGTATTCACATTTGTGTCCCTGAAGATAATCTACCACTAACTCTGAATATTGTAATATTGTGACAATAACAATAACACAAATAACAGATTAAAAGATAAACAAGTTAAGTGCACAGCTGAGGCGAGAAAACTTGCACAACCACCAACCGCTATCAGCTTTTTTACGTATTATCAGGCTAAATATTTGCCTATGACATCTTGAGACTGTTTTCCCATAATCTGCTAATCCAAGATTTTTCACAGAATACTAGTGGTCTGCAGTCACAGTCTGAGGACACTCTGCCCTCAGTGTGATACACATTCTTATCTCTGACTATTGCACTCTGTCTGTGACTCAGGCCGTTCAGTGATGTGTTGCAGAGGCAGGCAGGGGGAAATCCTGCACGGCGCATGAATAAAACTAAAGAAAGTCTTCATCCATCAGCTGCCGCAGAGCAAGGATTGTTTCATAGCCGTGACACTGAAGCCTTTAGACCTCATCTTCACCTTAATGTCCTCTTGAGTCCGTTTCAGTGGGGTCTTCATGAGATACACTATCCTCCTGAAACCTTCCTCGAGTCCCATCCCAGTTGTGGCCGAGCACGGCTGGATGTACCAGGCCCTGCCTTCGCACACTTTTCTCAAATGAAGTTTCAGGCAAAGCTCCTCTGGGCTCAGAGCTCCGGGTAGGTCCTGTTTGTTGGCGAGGACCAAGAGAGGAACCTCCCTGAGACTCTCGTACCTCAGAATCTGGTAAGCAGAGAACACAGTGAGGGCCGGCACTACAAACTTTTTAGAAAAGCCTGAGTTTTGTGCTTGCTTCCAGGTTTACTATAACTATATGGTTTACAACACATTAAAATTAAAAATAGAAGAATATCTTGGCATTTATTATGCATTTATCAACAATTAGAAGGTTTTTTGTGAAGACTTTAAACTGATAATCCTAATGACCTCTTAATACCTTTAACATATGAACACATTAAAAACCACCCTCCTACAACTACATTATAATGCGTGATAGATAATTTATTAAAGATATAAACAGGAACACAAAATAAAGCACCTGTAAGATTAATTTGCATGTTTTATTGTTTTGTCCACAAAAACAATGCCTTCAAATGACCTCAGAAGTTTAAATACAGTGCCTTGAAGTTTCTTGAGTTGCTAGATTCGAAACTAGTTGCAGTGCCACAAATCCCTGCTCATAAATACCCTACATGCTTTCAACATTTCCCCTTTCGAAGGCAGTTTTGGAAACAGATTTGTAGCATCAAAGCCTGCACAGTGAAGGTGCATGCTCAACAATAAAATATTCGTTGGTTTATTTACCCGATGGAGTTCCTTGCGGGCCTCGTCCAACCGTTTCAGGTCCCTGCTATCCACCACAAACACCACTCCAGCTGTGTCGGTATAGTGATGCCTCCAGTGGGGCCTCATCTTTTTCTGGCCCCCGACGTCCCACACAATCAGTGCCGGGCTGCTCCTGTCCGTCTCCAGTGTCTCCACATTGAAACCCACAGTGGGCACTGTCACCACACTCTCGTTGTACTTCAGCTTGTAAAGCAGCGTGGTCTTTCCTGATCCATCCAGGCCCAGCATCAGGACTTGTGCTTGTTTCTGATACTTGGATCCGTGAATACCCATGTCCTAAGAATGCAGTCCGTGTCTGTGGAGCTTTCTCTCTTTGTGCAACTGTGTAAACTACGCTGAGTGCACTCAGTGTGTCTGCTGTCTTATGAAGAACGAGTAATCCCTCCCCTCTGTTGTGTCCAGATTCCTTCTGGCCTTGCGTAGCTTTCAGTAAAGCTATTTATATGTGAACTGACGGTGCAGCTGAGTGGGGCAGCATGCAGTTCTCTGGTTACCAAAGCACAGTCAGTGGAGTCACATCACACCTGCCCCGGATCATCATACACACCAGCAGCAAGGAAGTCCATGTTTGGCACAACGGGGAAGATTGTGTTACCTCCTGGCTGGCTGGTCACTGCTGGCCTCATACCAGTGACATCACAGCTAAAGTTTGATAGCCGTAGCAGATGGGCAAATTCTGTCTAACGTGTTTGGTCAAAGTGCAGCTTCCAGAAGCCTCTGAGCCAATCTCAAAATGTAACATTAATCTCAAATACATTTGCATCTAATTAAACAGAGTCCTGTTTTTATTAGTGAATACAAAAAGGATTAACTACACAATTTACTTGTCATATTTAATTACCAGTGATTCTGGATACTTATTATTGGATCTCCTGACTGCATTTTAGGTTTCATGTCACTGTTTGTTGCAGCTCTTTACAGACCTTTTATCTGGCTGTCAGGTTTAATTGGTGTAATCAACTGTGGACTTGTTTATAATGTCAGCAGCAGAATGAACTGACCCGCGCTAACAAAACCACAAATGGCAACTTATGTTAATTAACATCTTCAGATATCCTCCAGCAGGTGGAATAAACAGACTCAAATCTAAAACTTTGAAAAGTCAGAGATCATCAGTTGATTTTGCCACAGCTTCTTTTTAAATAATGAAAATAAGGCACAAAATAGAATTTGATCACATTTTAGTATGATGAGTGTTGATAGTACACCTCATTTATTTGAAATTCATCCAGGGACCCAGACTTTCTTGTCATTTTTTAAAGTGGCCTTCAGCAACAGTTCTCCAGGTTTTCTGAAGATCTTCCAAAGAGATCTTAAAAAAAAAAAAAAAATCTGAGGAAACAGGACAAGCGGAGGGCAAAAGAAGTGGCAGGTCTAATAAAAACTGTAGCAGATGAACAGTATCTGTCCTTAAGAAACAGAAAAAAAATAAGCAAAGACCTGAAACAGGAACTGAGAGAATCATCTGATCTGTAAGTCGATCCAGCTACGCTTCACTGAAGCCTCACCAGATATGGTCTGCATTTAACCCGGTGCTGCTGTTTCTCATTTATTTTTACAAAGAAATAAGAGGTGGTTCAAGACTTTTGCACAGTACTGTAACCTACATCTGTACAGAATACATTAAAATAAAAAACTCCACACACAATAATGATGCGATCTTTTATCGTTTTAATCTTACCTTTGTGATTTACACCTTAAAATTTCTGAATTTTCTCTTTTTTACAGTTTATGAAATCCAACAAAAACAAGTACAAATGCCACACAAACATCCCGTAACATACGTTAGAGGAAAAATGTGAACTGAAAAAAGCACAGACAGTTTCATTGGGTATATATCTCTGAAGTGAAACAGCTCAGGTAACAGGCGCCCCGCTGCGTTAAACATTGGAGGAGTGATACACGAGGACAGTATGTACATTCATCTTACAATTTGTCTCTCGGAGACATGTTTTCATCATTGCTTTTCCACATTTGATTTAAGGAGGGATGACGCTGAGGTCGTGCACTGTGCGCCGTGTGGTCGACTGCGTTACATCAAAAAACCGAGAAGTCGTGTTGGCAGCGGACTCGATAACAGGATATGAACAGCTAGAAAATAAGGCAACGATAACTGATCTCATTCAAAGGCTCGTTAAGATTAAATTCAGAGTAAATCAAAAGCGATGCGATTCAGATCCACGACTTTTGCCTTAGTGAGATGAGACGCTGTGAAAAGATGAAAACATAACTGTATGCTGTCGGTTTAAGTTCATCAGGTAGATTGTAATAAATGATGATGTAACAAAAGTCACATAAAGGAAGGGGATGTCAATATCTGTGAAATAAGTCTTTTAAAGGGTGTAATATAAAATCCTACATAACATAATGCTTAAAACTGCCATTTATTATTATGATAGAACCGTTTACCTTCTTCATACCTCTCCAGGTTAGCGGTCAGCTATTATATGAGATAACACATTAACCTTTTTGAATTAAAACTTAGCAGTTAGTCATAATGAGATGTTACTTTGTTGTTACTCCAAACATTTAATTACACTTTTACAAGCTACAATATTATCCAACAGTTATTACATTATTAGTAGTTACACATCCTGATGAGTTGGGCCAGAAAAAAGCAGGAGAGGTCAAACGTGAGGGTGAAACGCTTCGGTGGAACAGAAACTCTTAGCGATCGTTTTAATTAAAGACACATTAGAAAACGGGGCAACTCAAGCCAAAACATGAAGGTTTCCCCACATCCAGCAAGTGTGATGTAACAAAGTGGTAAGTGCTATTGCTGTACAGTATGAGCAGTAACGTGTTTTCATTTGTGTTGGTCGTGTAGAAAACCCGCCACCGTGCTGAACAACAGATTTCTTAATCGATAAACACAGACAAGGTGGAAGAAAGAATTTGGAGGTCACAGACAGTGAGGGAAAGACATAGTTTGGAAATTACTGGAAACATCATGCTGTCATTTAAAAGGGACATTACAATGGGGCAACGAATCAGATGTTAGTGTCAGACATGTGTGCAAGTTCATCACAAAGAGACATCAATGACTGTCACCTCTCTCTCACACACACACACACACACACACACACACACACACACACACACACACACACACACACACACACACACACACACACACACACACACACACACACACACACAGGATCATAGCCGCACCCACAGCTGCACAAAGCTTAATCAGATTATTTGCATAACAGTGATCCAGCTCGCTTTACGGTGCCTCAGAGATATGGCTAAGACTAAATGAAGGACATTTTTATTGGGTCACTTTTATCGCAAAGTAAAGCAGGCGAGGGGGGCATGACGGGGTGGGGGTTGGATGCACTGAGGGACAAACTGCTGTAAATATGTGTGATAGAAATAGTTCTCGCTCAAAAAGCGCTTATTTCATCTTAAGTATATTCTTATTTATATTCAGACACAAAATAGATACTGTGCGCAGAAGACGTGCGGTCTACTTTTCGCTGGCCTTGCCTTTGAACTTGACCACCATGACGGTGATGTTGTCAGGGCAACCGCGGTAGAAGGACTGAAGGACGATGCTCTTGGCGCCAAAGTGCGGCTCGTCCAGTCGTTCCCTGATGAAGCGAACCGCCTCCTCGTTGCTGAAGGTGTCCCACAGGCCGTCCGACGCCAGGATCATGAACTCGGGCTGCAGCTTGTTCAGGTCAAAGGACATGACGTCGGGATCGGGAATGACCACGTTGAGGTTTTTCAGAGGGTAATCGCCCAGAGAGCGGGACATGGCCAGGATGCCCTGGACGCGCCACGAGCCATTGAAACTGATGAAACCGCCTGAGGATGCGTGGGTAGGATATTAGAAAAAATGTAAGAAACCAGGATAATAAGACAGAAATTACAAAAACAAAGGTGGGAGGAGACACACGTGTATAGCTGTATAGCTACTTAACCATTAAAATGTAAAATATTCTGACAGATTAAATGACAGGATGTTTCATCAACTAAGAAATGACATCAAAACGCAAACATGGCTCTTTGCCACTGACCCAGTGCAGCACTGTTTTTGTTAGAAACATTTAAATTCATTTCACATCCTGCATGTACAGCTGTGAGTCCACTATGGCTTCCACAGATATGCAGACAGGGAATTATACTGGAAATTACTGGATACTAGGCCATGAAGACTTCCGAATTTGCAGTGAGCAAGGCCATATGCAGGATGTTAAAAAGTACTGAGGTTAAAAGTTCAGGCCATGGCTATAAAAAAAATCTAATTGTGTAACTCTGACTAATAAAAAAGGTCCAAAATTCCTGCAAAAATTCCCAGAAAAAGCAGAGGACTTGGTCTCTCTGTCCTCGCTTTAGCAGCCACTGATTCTTCAGCTTCTGTGAGGTATTAAAAGTTAAGCTTGTAAATGCATCTTCAGGCATTTATCGTTATATTTGTATTCAAATAGCCCATGAATTGTGTTTTTTCCCCATTAATTTCAGTATTTTAGCATCATTGCTGCTGACAGCATGTTACACTAACCCTCAGGAGGCACCAAACTCACTGTGGACCATTTATGGATAATTCAGCCGCTAAATGAGCTTGTTTGGCTCATGAAGCTTTATTACATCTTTTCTTTTTGTTGTTGATGTTATAATAGAAAAAATTCGCCCGTTTTTTTTCTTCTCTAGTCTCAGTCTTTTATCTTTTTTGTCTCTTGGTGCAGTCTCCGTCCTTTTTTTGTTAATAAAAATGTAAAAATCCCAGCAAGGTTTAAGTTTATGATTAAATACAAATTGGTTATCATTTCCCAGCACAATATAAAGGAATGAGGACAAGTTCAAGACTTTTCCACAGAACAGCACAGACTGTTAAGAATATACCTAATTAATATTATTATAAAGCTTTAATATAAATGTAAACATATTTTATTATTAGTGTGCAAATTTTAGGGGAAAAGGCCTCTGATTTACTGTGTTTTGTATTTTTTTAAATAAATTAGTCTTAAATCTTAAATGTGAATTTGCTGTTCGGTACTTGATTTATTATTGAGGAGTTAAAAATATTTTTATTTCTATGTTTTCATTTAAAAGTGACAGTGCAGTTTGACGTAGTTCCAGTGCAGAGCATTAAACAGTTTACAGTTTATAATTGTTGCTAATTTCCTGCCCTTGTCCCTTGTTGGGCTTTTACATCGACAATGCACAGGCAAGGTTTACAGCATTCACATAAATTTACTTTTCTATTATCAGACCATAAATTTACTCAGCCAGATGCTCCATAATGCAAAGAGATCATCAGCTCTCCTCAGGAGAGTGCTGGCGTTTTAAGGCTGGTGTTGGAGTAAAGGCTCTTCAGAAGAGATCAGTACAACAGTCATTCTGCACATCACAGTTTATGATTGAAGCTTTGGGTGCACTTCTCACTAAAGGCTGCTAAAAAACTGTATGAAATTTCTCCACTGAAAACATGCTTCTCTTATCAGTCAACAAAATCTTTCATCTTCAGTACCAAATTGGACCACTAGATGGCGATAGTGGGCTATCCTTCTGCCGATCACACTGACTAATCTGGAAATTTGCCATCAAACACTCCTCACGCAGAGAGTATGCAGATTGGGTTGGAGGGAGAATTGCGCCTACGATTACACCTTAAACACTGAACACCGTCTGGCTGGTTTTGATAACATGCTGCTTTAGAAGCAGATAGTGTTATCAGTCAGTAGGTTTCGATGTCAGCCTGAGACTGAGATGTATGAGGGGGGAGGACTGTGCAATGGCTTTTAGCTTTGATCATAAGAAGACTCATTTCATGCTTTCATAGCAACAATGTGAGTTTGGATGCTCCCTCAAGTTTTAACTGAAGTCTTTTCTGTTGCTCTGAATATAATGAGAACTGCGTATGGGTCTGGATCGCAGCCCATTTTCTCACCGGCCTTCTTGATCCTCTTACGCTCCTTGAGCTGGTAAGGTTTGTGGTCGTGCGATAGAGGAATGGCATTGCCGTCTTTATCGCAAAGAACTCCGCGTGAGTCTCCAACATTAGCCACTGTCAGCTCCTTATCAGACAGCAGGGCCACCAGACATGTAGTTCCTGAAACAGAGGAGGGGAAGGGTAGAGGAGAAGCAAGGAGATGATAATCACGGTAGCTGGACATGAATTTCATAGCAGTCCATCAAACAGCTGCTGAGATATTTCTGTCTTTACCAGAGTGATGGAAAAACAGCATTCATGTGGTTCAAAAATACCATGCTGTTATTAATCAGTGTTTATTAAAAACAATGTGACAGCTGATAAATTTATGTCAGCTCATTATATCCCCAATTCTTAAACCTTAGTATGTGTGATTGAAAACTTGATCCAGTGACAGACACACAATGTTTTACAGTACAGTATAAAAACACAGCGCTCTTCCAAGACACGCACGTCCGTCCTGAAGCCACGTGCAAACAATTCAAACGCTCTTTGACGCAACTTCTCTTTCTTCCACTCTTTTTCTCCTTCCTCTCTTTGTTTAGCTTCCCAGCCAGGCAGAACAGTGTATGTACTCAGGATCTGAGGCCTATTGTATGAGATCCAAAGTCCTGTAGAGAAAGAACAGATCTGCCTGTTTGGCCATCTGCTCACACCGAGCGAAGACAAAAGTGGACAGAGAGAGAGGGACACAGGAAAGAGGGAAAAGAAAGTTCTGGACCACCCGGACAGCGAGAGAGGGGGTAGAGTCAAGTCACAGTCAGGATTTTAGGGTAGAAAAATGCCAAAGGAGACAAAAAAGGGCTAAAAACTAAGCAGGTTTAAATGCCACTACAAGTATGTGGATGACCTACTAACATTTCAAACTTTTCTTTTAAGTTTCACATATTTGTGCCGATGCTGACTGAAAATGTATGTTTCAGCTGTTTCTCATTGAACCCAATGGAATAAATCTCTTCTCCATGAAGGCTTCTTCCATCAGTTTGCAGTTATTCTGTCCCAGACCTGACGCAGTCGCTTGGTGAGCAGTGAAACGGTAAAGAAAAGGCTGCAGTGCATGATGCAGATGAAATAAAACAAGTGTGAGATGGGCATAGAGCTGGAGGACAGAGACAATTCCTCAGCAGGACAGTGATTTTATTATTCCCCTTTGAGGAAAGATTTGGGGTGAAACTAGAGGCGGAAAGTAACTAGTCTGAAGTGAAGTGAAGTGAAAATTGATGCCGCTTAATTGTAAATCTCACAGACCTTGTGAAAAATCTATTTCTATTAGTTTCACCATGTTATGCATCCCTAATCCTTGTGCCTATAGCTGTCACTGCACTGTGCCATGCTGTCCAGCTAATTATCCTTATCTAGTTCCCATGGTGATAGAGATAATGGACTGAGGTGCCTTCCTAGCACACCCTTCCCCAATTAGCCCAGCCTCTCAGTGCACACATTCAGCATTCCCTATTAAAATGGCACCATGGCCCATATGCACCCTGTGCTCATGCTAATTATGGGCTTAGCTTGGCCAGGCACACCTTCAACACTCCAATACCATTAACATCTTAACCCCAGTTAGTCTCTCACTTCAATTTGCAACACTGCACTAATTCACTCTTTCAGTTAGCAAACTCTGACGGGCTCTATTTATGCTCTCAAATACATCTGGAGAGTTCAGTCTAAGTGTATCCACAGCACCCGAATGGATTTATGCACTTAGCCAACCTGCTTGGCATTTAGGTGAAAAATGTGGGGTCAGGACTGCCACCATCGCGCTCGCCCTACCTCGCGGTCTTCTTCAAAGCCTTTCTAAAAACACTACCTGCCCATTAGCACATCCACAGTAATTTTATCCCTTAAGAGCTGCCATCCTGCCTTACTTCCTTGGACTTGAACTGTTAACATTTAGAGCAGTATATTATTTTTAGAATGTGGATCATTTCGACCTGCTTTATAAAGTCAGAGCAACACTCTGGATTTGCATATCACGCCTCTCAGACCGTCTCAGGTTTTTATTTTCATTCCATTCATTTTTTTTCACCCCTAAATAACTACAGCAGCTTCCTCGGGGTCAGTCCCAGCCTTTCTGGAGCCCTGTGTAAGATTTAGCTTTGGCTTTAGTGTGCAAAGCCGAACCAACCTATCATTTCTCCACTCTCTCGTTCTTGGCAAAATAGGAGAGTAGCAGAAGATTTGATTTAACTGGGCTATGACCATATCTATTCTAGTTAGTCTAGTTCAGGGAGTTTGGTTGTCAAAGTCAAACCTTAATCTGCTTTAACGTTCCTCCCCTAAAGCTGGAATGCATGCTTAATATAAACAGCACAAACAGAGGTATTCAATTCACTTCAATGTTATTTACATAGCTCCAAATCAAAACAGCATTCGCCTCAAGCCGCTTTATTTTGTAAGGTAAAAACCTTGCAAAAACACAGTGAAAATCCCCATGATCGAGCAAGCACTTTGGCGACAGTGGGAAGGAAAAACACCCTCTCAACAGGAAGAAGTTGAGGGTAAGGGGAGGAAAATGCTCTCCTTTCTTGGTCAAAACCCAGTGGCCACCTTACCCTCCACGCAATTTATCTGCCCAAACTTCAGTTTCGCGTCCAGCAGAAATGAGTAGAAGCCAGCAAAGCCTTCTCTCTAATGCTGCACTCATTAATTGATCTTTATACAACTTGTGTAGTAGACCTCGAGACCTGAATGTTGGTAGAGTTAACCTTTAATATAATTAATCTTCCAGTTTCTTTTCCCTTCCCACAAACAAGAGGGTGCAGAAAAAATAAAAAGCTTAACGCCCCGAGGCCTTACAGACCTTAACAAGTCTTTTAGAAATAACATCAATCTTGCAAAGACTTAAAACCTGAATTCTAAGGTGAGAGCGAATTCCTCACACACACACACGCACACACACACGCGCACGCACGCACAACAAGCTTACAATCTTTTTTCAATCTATCCAAAGGTTGTACAGTCCTGCAGTGGGCAGCAGCTACTTTAAAAAGTCTCCATGGTGAGTTCAGGACAACGGAGGTGCAACTGTGACGTATGTCTGACGTTGGAGCCCATCAAACGTGTTCGATACTAGCTTTCTTCAGTGTTAAGCTGATGTTACAGCTTTTCCTACCATTCAGTCTGTTTTTAAATACTTACAAACTGATCAGTCATAATCTATTCCTCCCTTTGACCACAACAGAAAGAGGAATGCTTGAGGTCTGCTCCTAAATTACATCACGTATTACTGGAGGATTCCTCTGAATCTGCTGTAAAGAGACTGGAAGCATGAAGAGAGGGCTTATATGATGGCATGCTCTGAGGCTCATTTGCAAAAAGTTGACTTTTTAAAATGAAGGGATGGTATTCTACCTCAGCTTCAACACTGCCAGTTGAAAAAAGCCACTAATTTTATCAGGCCTTTCAGAGCCCTTAGGGCCCTCTCTTAAGTTATCTAGAGAGAATTGTTCTGACTTCGATGTTGGTAACATCTGAATATCTAATACCCTATAAATAATCCATTCACATAAGGATTTTTGTTTGTTTTTCCTCTTTATACAGATATATAATGCTGTGACTGGTTGTGACAAAGTGGAGTAGCAGTTGCAATGCTCTCCATTTTTTTCCCGGGTTTGTTTGTGTAAGCGTTTTGTTGCCGGCAAATCAAACATTCTGCAAATTAAGGCAAATACTCAGTCACGTTTCTTTATATTTTATTATGTTACAGATTAAGTCATTTGTTCATACTTACTTTGTTTTTCTTTTCAGTCTTCATGAAATTAAATTCACTGTAAATAAATTGCTCACTTCCCTACCACCTTCCTTGGCGTTCGAGTCTGACTACTTCACACTGGGCAATTATTCAATAAAAGATATTGTTGGCCAAAAAAAGCTGATGTCACAGCAACCAGTGTAAACTACTTTTCTCTAGCCTGAACATTTATAAAACCTTATACTGGAAAAAGGTTTTAATCTTTGCTGTGTCCTATTCTCACTTTATTTACCTAATCCCAGAAATAATGTTCTCCATGCTTTAAACACTACAGACTGATGTGCAGCCACCAAATATCCATCAGTTTCAGGTCACAGGGTAGGCATTGATGACATTGATGACATGCTCGAAAGCGCCTTCACAGTGATTAGTTGGGATCATAACACCCTGCTGGCCTTCATAGTTACTGGCACCAAAATTCAAACTGTTTCTTCTTCTGCCCCATAAACAAAGTGGCTGCAGAGTTTGAAACAAACTGCTGCAAGCTGACTTTGTTTGAACAAACATTTAGTTAAAGTGCGTTTTAAAGTAACAACAGCCATCAGTCATACTTTGTCAGCTGTAACTGTTTCTGTTTAAGTAGCAGCACAGACACAGTCAGGAGGCTGAGTTTTGTCCGATTATGATCAAAAATAATTTATAAGAGCCGACATTTTCGAACAACTTCAACAACCACTCTAGCTGTAGTATTAGGTGGTAGCAGACCGAGTTCATGGTCAGATTTTGATCATGACACCGTAGCTCAAATGATCTTTTCAAACCATTCCACTTTGATCAACTGAGTAAATTTGAGCAAATTACTGCATTTAAGCCTGGGTGGTCTCTATCGATGGTGATGTGTAGTTAGATTTCTGGGGAGGTGCACGTCAGGTTACGGCCTAGGTTTGACAACCTTAAATATGACACGCTTATTTGACTTTTTGTTATTGCAAATAAATACATTTAATTTAAAAACTTTCAGAATGATCTAATGAAAAAGCAACTGACCTCACTTTATATATGTAACTGGCATTATTATGAAAAAGAAAAGAAAAAAAGGACTGGATCTGCCACAGTTTACACAGCCTCGTTCCACACGCACTGTAGGTTTAAAAAAAACTGCACCGAACACATTTGGTATAAACAAATATTTGCCTGAAGGGGAATATGTGGCACACAGAACATACTAAAATTAAATGATTAATGGCAATAAAGAAACACAAAAACATACGCATGAGAGCAAAAACACAACGAGTAGTGCCTCACTAAGTGGAGCTTCATTCTTGAGAGATTTGAAGATGAAAATGAATAAAGACCGGTGACCTCCGGGAACCCTTACAGTGTCTCTTAGAGGTCAGAAACCGGAGAGGATGTGAACAAAATGATGCCGTGTAGGGTGAGGTTGGTACATGAATGTTTAATTTCTGCTGTGCAAAAAAGTTAATTTGTTTTTGTTATACATATTTTCATCTTCCTGGAGACAGACTATGGTGCACGTAATATTTCTGCACAAATTTAAATCTTACATTCCCAACCTAAATAGTTGTTTAATAGAATAGACAGACGCCTTTTTTTTTTTTTTTTTTAAGATGACATGGCTAACGGGTCAGCGTGGCCTCTGCTGACTGCAGATTATTGGACGAAAGCAAAACAGTCCATTTTTCTGTTGTTGCATGCAGACATGTCACCCAGCCACATAAAGATTGGTACAAGCAGAATACCATACAGCATTAAGGAGACTGTTTCCATAATAGACTCTAAGCTCCTGGGCACTGCATCAAAGTCCCATCTTCCTTATCTTTCTTTGAGGCGCTTGTGTTCGCTGATAAACAACACAGGGATGAATGAACAGGGGGATAAATCTGATACGCTGTTGTCCTGGGGACGGGGAGCTGAATTGAGAGTGTGTATCTCTATTCTGCCTCACTCCCTCCCCTGCTAGCTCAATTTAGGCCCCCCGATTACTACAGAAAGCAGGGAGCTGCGCGCCCTAAACGATGCGATTGTGGAATCAGATACAAGGACAAGAATGCACAATTACCTGATCAGCAGATTCCCCCGAGACACCTGCAAGAAAGCCACAACAAATGCCACAGCAAATTCAATCCCTGAACTAGACAACACAGGAGCCCATTTATTGTAATGGAGATTGCAAGTTTATCTAGAAGCATCATGTCAGTCTGTCTTGCTGTGCTGTCCAAAAAGAAGGATGGGGCATAAGAAAAAGATACGAGCAGATGGATGTGTGGAAAGTATCTTTAAAACTCAATGCAACAGGTCCACTTAAGAACAGAAGAAGGCAGCGGGATCAGGAGAGGAGATTTACTTTTGGCCCCTTTTGGGAGTGACAGATCAGAAAGCCGATGATTATCTCCAGATGGAGAGGCAGCAAAGGAGGTGGAGGATAAAGCATCGAAGAGCAGGTGGCTCCAACTCTGTTTTTAATTGACCTCGTTAACATCCTTTGTCACATGTCAAGCATTCACAGAAGGATGTGAGGCTTTCTCAGGGGCTCTTTCATACCCGTGACCGCCTCGCCACCTTAGATGTGATTCACATGTCACTGTTGATGCAGGTTTTCATTTAGCCTCTATGCTTTCTCTTTACCCTCATGTCATCGGTTGAATGAGAGAATTCCCATGTGCTATAACTAATTTTTCACAGATTTGACCTTCATTCCTGCTCGTTACAGAAAGAGTAAACTCGCCATAAAATAAAGGATTATATTTCATATTCCACAGCATGTCTAGGGCTTACAGTTAACATGCATGTTACACAGGTGTGGGTGCCGGAGGTGTTGAAATGATGAAAAATTCACCTGTTTACATCACAGAAGGTTGGCGAGTATGGAGTGTGTGTATTAGCTACGCACGCATTAATTGCTTTGTCTGCTCGGCCTTGATTACCGTTTAAATGGATTTTGCTTTAATTGCGGAAACAAAAGCAGGTAATTCAGCTGCATCTGGAAGGCAGATCTGTCTGAATCAGCATTGCAGCAGGCGGCGGTGAAACTGTATGTAGTCACCGCATCGCTAAAATAACCGAAGACCTGAGAACACGGCAACATGATGATCACCACCCCCAAAAATGTGCAGAAAAACAAAACCCCCCCAAAACCCACTTCAAAAGAGCACGTCTCAAGTGACAGCTGACCTCACAGGTCTATTACAAGTGACAGGCTCGGCCCTTGAACTGTGATGCATGTTTACAATTATTAATGAAGGCCACGTGCTTTTTTTTTTTCTTCTTGCCCCATGTGAGTTCTTTACAGCTGCTTTCAGTAACTTTGCAATTAACTGCACTTGAAGAAAATCGTCCATACAAACAAAACTTTGCAGTTACAACTCTGAAGACAGATTCTGTAAATAAAGACCTACTCGAGACTCCTTCCTCCTGCATTTACTCTCTCACCTTCACTTTAACCGGGGCACTGGAAGGAAAACTGACCTTCCCACAGAAATGCTGAATTGTTGAGGTTGCAGAAAGTCACTGCAGTGAGACCAGGAAATAATCTTACGATCCATATTTAAACTCTCTTGACTTTGTGTTCAATAATCCAATAAAGGCAGCACAGAAGGAAGACTTGCTATGAAACTCAAACAAAATCACTCATGTTCATGAATATGTCCACATCGTTCTCCTCCTTCTCCTCCTCTTTCCTGAGGTTGTTTAGCTGCACTTAGATTGGACTTTGCCATCGACCCTTTGTGTGTCTTTCTGTTTTGTATTTGTTGTTCTCGTTTTATTCTGCCTGTGATTCTGAGCTTCCATTTCCCTATACTGTATAGCTTTAACCAATAAATAAAAAAAACAAAAGAAAACACACTTCCAACACATGAATCCACTCCTCTGAGCCTTTTCCTACCTCTTTCTATCCATCTCTCTCTCTTGCATTACCACTCTCTCCTTGCATGCCTCCCGAGATAATTACTACAAGCCTTGTGAAGATCAACTTGTATTTAAACAGCTGAATAAGCAAGGCCTTGGGGTGCTGACAGTCACTATTCAACAACCGTCAAATGAAATAGTGGAGAAGAAAATAATTTGTGTGCAGCATTACAGGGGACACTGCAGCAAAACACCTTTTGCTTCCATCTTGCGCTATCTGTATGCTCTTTAGTTTTGTGGTTGCACGTGTAGGCGGAAATACTGTATGCGTGTATTTTGATAGTTGCTAGCTACTGAACAAATGTAGCATCTAAACAACAACAACAAAAAAGGGCAGAAAGTTGGCATATTTGCAGAACGTATCATGTGTGAAGTTACGTGAACGGGCAAATACGCACCTGCTTCGTTGTAAGCGGCAGAGAGCTTTTCCAGTATTTCTCTGTCCAGCGTCAGTATCTGCTGCTCCAGGATGGAGGGGTAGGAGAGGCTTATCCTCTCCCTTTTTTCATCTTTCTCCTTGTCTTTTTCCCTGTCTCGCTCTTTCTCCCGTTCATAGGTCAGTAGCTGCTGGCGCAGAGCCTCTGGCAGGTGGGTCTTAGCAAACTCAGCAGCAGCCTGATAATGGAGAGCAGAGGGAGACAAGTAGAATTAGATGACTGCAGATAAAAAAAAAAAAAAATTTGGTGCTAGAAGAGAATAAATTCTGACATGTTGATGAGGGTGCTTTTCTTTTAATTGGTTATGTTTAAGCAGAAGCATAGGATGCGTAGGTCTCCATTTTCAAATGCATGGAATACTTAAGGGTTATAATGAGCAGAGGTGATTTATCATTTTTCAGCACTAAAGGCAGCTTCTCAGTTCTGAGGATATATATACACTTAAGGTTTAGGAAAATCAAACAAGCAACCAGCCACACAATAAATCCTGCCCAAAATGGTGACTTTAATTTATTTGCATATACATTTTCCATGTAATTTTGTTACATGCGTTACAATGTAATCATTGTAACAAATCAAATTTACTAGACTGGTATACATTCAGTTTATTTTAAGCACATTTTCCTCACTGATTAATTATTTGAATAAATAAATCTTTGACTTTGTATATTTTAGTTGCACTTTGCACAAAATTAAGGCTTCGTGTTTATTGAGGGTAGAGAATCCTTTTTTTTCTGAGTGCCATAACTTCTTCTGTGTATTCAGTTTAGGTTGGCCAATAAATCTAACATATGCATTTGTTTGCATGAACTCAGAACCCAGGAACAAGAAGCAGAGTTATTCACAGTTGGGGGATCAGACAAGGTGGAGAAACGCTAGCATACCTCAGTGGAAAATATCCCAAAACTGCCAACTGGCACATCTAACACTCACAGATTAGCATCTTTTATTTGTTAAATCCTTACAAAACCCAGAATGTAAAAACAAGATGTTGAGGCCATGTGGAGTGATACATGGTGGAACTATTTTTTGCCAGCAGCTCCCCAGAGTTTAGTCATCATGTTAAGATTTAAAGCTGCCTTACCAGCAATAAAGTAAATACCGTAATTGTCGGGCTATAAGCCGCTACTTTTTGCACAAGCTTTGAACCCTGCGGCTTTTAGTCAGGTGCGGCTTTTCTATGGATTGTCCATGATTTTTGTCATATCGTAAGACGATTTGTTTTATTTGTTCCGCTATTGTACGGCACTACGTTGCCTGGCGGAAGGGCATGTGATCGGACACACATCGGGGTTCAAGAGTAGTATGTTGGTCACATGTCCATCCGCCAGGCAACATAGTGCCGTACAAGTAGCGCGAAAAACAAACTTCAAAGTAGCGCTACACGTTCAGCGGGAGGCGTGGATGACAAGCGGCCATAAACTTGCGAAAAGCAAGTTATGCTCAACTCCACCGGTGGATTCTGACAGCGTGGAAAAGTGTGAAAACATCCATGATCACCAACGGATTTCAAAGGGCTGGACTGCTGCATGATGGAGAGGAGGACACCGCCACGGCCCTTCTGAGGGTGTTCGACTCTGACACTGACAACGAGGATTTCTTTGGTTTTGAAAGTGACAACGAAGGAAAGGAGCTGAGAGTGGATGACGAAGCCATCCTGAACCTGTTCATATCCGACACTGGGGAAGATGGTGGGAATGACTGACTTTTCTTCTTGTTAAAGCCGTGTCACTGCACCTGAGCCTAAAAGGTAGTCCGAATCTATTTTTCTGGTGTGCTGTAGGTTATTGTTATGTACTACATTTGTTACTCATTTATGAAGCACAGTACATGTTTCGTACTTGTAAATGGTAAATGGCCTGTATTTGTATAGCGCTTTCTAGTCCCTAAGGACCCCAAAGCGCTTTACACAACCTGTCATCCACCCATTCACACACACATTCACACACTGGTGATGGCAAGCTACAATGTAGCCACAGCCACCCTGGGGCGCACTGACAGAGGCGAGGCTGCCGGACACTGGCGCCACCGGGCCCTCTGACCACCACCAGTAGGCAACGGGTGAAGTGTCTTGCCCAAGGACACAACGACCGAGACTGTCCAAGCCGGGGCTCGAACCGGCAACCTTCCGATTACAAGGCGAACTCCCAACTCTTGAGCCACGATCGCCCCCTTGTAATTACCGCTACTTGTACATATACCTAAAAAGTTATGCAAATATGTACCCATAACTTGTTTTTCAAAATATTAATAAAAGTGATGTCTCCAAACAGCCATCTCTTTCCTGACAATTCCCTTTGTGCATATTCTCTTACATATGATAAGTCAACATTGAAACACCTGCGGCTTTTGGTCAGGTGCGGCTAATGTATGTACAAAACAGGATTTTCCCCTGATTTTAGCTTGTGCGGCTAATATACAGGTGCGCTTTGTAGTCCGGGAAATACGGTAAGCTGATTTCCCAACATGTTCCAAAAACTTTTCCTATTTTGGAGACAGAATTGCAAGTGCAGTAAGTACAGATAAGTACACGGTGACTTTGGCAGGCTGGACTAGCAGTAACCCGCTTGTTCTTTCGGTTTTGCTGAAGCAGATAAATCACAGATAAACAGAGATAAAGAAAGAAAAGTGCACCGCCAATCAAGTGTACACAGGCTAATGCTGTGGGATTGAGCTGAGCTAGAGAAACTTTATCCTCACCACTATCTATTTTACTCTAAGGACATCAACAGATTCTGTACAGATTCCCATCGCAGGTCCAGAGCAAATAATGCCTGCCTCCTCAGGCCCGGGCTTCAGAGAAAGCAGGCCAAGCCAAGGTCATGAGGTACAAATGTCAGATAATATACTGCTAACTTGCTTCTGGTCTGCATGATCCCAGATTCATAAAGCTCATATTTCATGTGGTTTCCCCTCCTAACACTTGCGGTGATTGAAGAGCAGTCAATTAAGAAAACAGAACGAGGGAAAAGGATTGCAATTTCCAGGCATTGGATATAATGATTAGAGGTCGTATGACAGAGAAGCTCAGATGAACCTGATGTCTCGAGTGCTCATACACTGTCCCCATTTAGCTCTCTCTTCTATCCATACCTCCCTCTCTTTCACTCTCCATCTATATCTCATTCTGCTCTGGGAAATTGCTTTCAAGGACTTAGATAACACTGCCTCCTCTGCTTTTTCTCCACACATGAAAACAATTCTTCCACTCCTCTCTTGTTATATCTTGTCAGCATAGTTGAAGCTTTGCTCTGCAAGCTCTGTCAATCCACCCCTATCTTCTCCAATGAAACCAAAACACTGTTATTCATGTGTGGATGTGCATGAATCTGTCTTTCATTTTCCATTTCCCACAGTCACTTTGCTCTACTCCCAAAGTGAGGTTCATTCCAAAATCACCATGAATCTTTTCTGAGAACAATCCCTGATGACATATTCTCATCCCGTGGCTAGCATGAAGGGGGTAGGAGTCACAAACCGAGTTCAAAGGTCAAACATAGAACAGGAAGTCTTTTGTCAGCTTGGGTTACGCTAAGTCAATTAGTGTGCAGTTTAATTGTTTGTCTGTCAGTCCTTAACAAAGCACTGGGGCCACAAACCGTTTCTCCAGCTACATTCCTTTTAACTATTTAACTGCATGTGCACATGCACCAGTCAGTGCGTGCAGGGAAGCCAAGACTTGATTATCTGATCCACAATGGCACATCTGATGCCAGCTTAGTGGATAAAGGGAGAAAAGGTTGGATGGGTGTAGAGCAGGGTGAGGATAGAGACTACTGGAACAGAATAAAAAAGACAAGAATCAAGAATAACAAAACACAAGGGAACAAAATTAAGAATGAGAACAGCAAACAGCATAAGAGCACAGAAGGAATGCAGGGAGGGCTAAAAAAAAAAATAAGAGGGTGGAGCCAGAATAAATGAAGTAAACAGAGCTGGCTATCTGAGGTTGTTTTCATAGCTGAGAGAGAGAGAGAGAGAGAGAGAGAGAGAGAGAGAGAGAGAGAGAGAGAGAGAGAGAGAGAGAGAGAGAGAGAGAGGGCAAGAACTAAAATTATGAGAAAATTAGAAACTAAAAGTGGGAGGTGATGAAGATGAGTTTATGAAAAAGTGAATGAACAAGTGGTATAAAGGCCTGTTTCAGATAGAAAACACTCATGATCAGTAAAATTATAATTTTTAATTGTGCATTATTTAAAGCTATGTGACTCATGTCGCTGAACTGCTAAATCTTTTGGCATGTGTGCACTGAGATGTGTTTCCTTGTGTATTTTCCTTGATCCTACAGCTAAATGAACTGATTGATGTGCATTTTTGCTGAAAATGGCTCTGAATGGAGAGTGAGCTGCCTTGGGCAGCATTTACTTTTAAGGGAACAGTATTGTACTTTGTATATATTCATGTTGTTTTATTTGTTCTATTTAAACACACTTTAAGGAGTTTGAGATTAAAATTATATTTGTTGCAATCCCCTTTTACCTTTCTTAAAGCAGGAATTCATTAAAGATCGATCAGATGATGATGCTCATGTTGAGAGATGACCAGAAATCTCAACTGAATTGCTTCCTCTGAGAAATACCACCTGAGCATTCGCATTTCCATCGTGTGCAGGGCCTGTTCGTGCTCGGCGGTGGCTGGCCAACACTCCGATCCATACAGGGCAACTGGGCGGATTACAGTCTTGTAAATCTTCACCTTGAGATGGTCTGGCATTCGACCCTTCCTCGCACGTCTGGAAGGATATCCCCATCGCCACCGATCATCGATCCCAAGTACTTGAATTGGTCGGGCTTCTTCAGGTTGTCGTGTTAATGGTGCCATCAGTTTGGGGGCCAGCTTCCATGTACTCTGTCTTCTTGATGTTGAGTCTCAAACCATGATCGGCCAGGCGCGTCTTCCATTGTTGTGTGTGCTGTTGCAGCTCACTTCTAGATTGATCCACTAGGAATACGTCGTCAGCATATAAGAGTGACCATGGGTGAGGTTGTTGGAGATCAGCGGTCACGGTGTCCATGCATAGTATAAACAGAAGAGGCAAAAGTGCCGAGCCTTGGTGTACACCTACATTGATAGTGAAGGGTAGCACCCTCACAGGGCACCTGACGACGCTGGTGATGTTTGTGTATAATAGTTTGATCCAGTTGACATAAGCTTCTGGGCTCCATGAGAACGTAGGGCATGCCAAATAAGATCGTGTGGTACTCTGTCGAACGCCTTCTCCAGGTCAAGGAAGGCCATGTGGACTGTCGATTTCTTCTCCCGGTGTTTCTCCACAAGCAGCCTTGCAGCATGAATGGCGTCAGTAGTGCCAGACCCCTTGACAAAACCGCACTGGTTTGCCGTGATGGTGGAGATTTGCCTTAGGCGGGCATCCAGGATCCGCTCAAAGATCTTCATAGCATGGCACAGGAGGCGTATTGGGTGGTAGTTGGTGCAGTCAGCCACGTTGCCTTTGGCTTTCCAGATTGGGACTGTGATTCTGGTGCTCCAGGCCGTTGGGGGTTTGCCTTCCTGGGTGATAGCATTGAATAGTGTGTTGAGGGCAGCGCGCCCCGCAAACCAAGGAGCTTCCAGGCTTCAGCAGGGATATTGTCTGGGCCAGGTGCTTTCCCATTCTTCATTTTCTTTATGGCATCTTTGACCTCTGCTGGTGTATTCGGTGGTTCTGGGCCATGGACGGGTGCGGCGCTGAGGATTGGGGGGTGTGGAAATTCTTGGTTGCTCGCTCCAGCGATTGAGGATGGCGGGCGGGTCGCGCAGGACTTGCTGATTCGAATCTTTAATAATGGATTGGATTTATATAGCGCTTTTCAAGGCACCCAAAGCGCTTTACAATGCCACTATTCATTCACACACTGGTGGAGGCAAGCTACGGTTGTAGCCACAGCTGCCCTGGGGCAGACCGACAGAAGCGAGGCTGCCATATTGCGCCATCGGCCCCTCTGGCCAACACCAGTAGGCAAGTAGGGTAAAGTGTCTTTTTGACGTGTTACACCTGACGATGGCCTGTGTGGAGCGATGCCGGCTGTTGACCAGACGATAAATTTTGTTCGCTCCTCCAGGGGTAGCAAGGTCGTGGTACAGCTGGTCGTAATGCGCCGCCTTTGCCACCGCTTTCTTCGCTTTCACCTTCAGGATCTTGTGCCGTTTGTAGTCCTTGTCGTGTCTGGACTGGTGCCACTTTTTCAGCGCGGACTTCTTCTCTTTCATGGAAATTTGGACTTCTGGGTTCCACCACCATATTTGCTTGTCAATAAAGCGCTTTCCTGGCTTGCTCTTCCCCAGGACGCTGGTTGCTGCTTCTCGGATTTGGTCGGCTATATTGTTCCAGGTGGCCTCCACTGGCTGGTTTGGGTCAATGTCAAGAGCGGTTGCACCCAGCGCCACCGCGAGGTTCCGCTTGCATTTGGGCGCACGCCACCACTTGATCTTCTCATCGGTGTTGGTTCTCACCTGTCGCCGTTGGCCAACGTCGAGCCTGAGGTCTATGACGAGGAGCCAATGTTGGGTCCTCGTCAGTCAAAGTTGCTAAAAATGTTTTCGCCTGATAATGAACTTCAGTATTTGATAAATAAAACAGTCTCTGAATGAAAGTATTGATTTGTTAATAAATGGGTCCAGATAGAATTTTTGCACTGCTAAAAATGATCATTATAACTGTGAGTCCCGACATCAGTCATGGTGGTGCAGAGCATCACACACGGCTCTCCTTCTGCTTTGTGCATCAAGAGAGCACAAAGCTATACGTCTATACACAAACACACCTTCATGTGTCAGCAGGGCCACCTACACACTGCGCATCATCCACCCTGTTACCCAAACACTCCCTGCTGACTGCAACAGTGAGCCTCTCCGATGCACAGTCCACCAGAAATAGTCAGACCTTCCATCCATTATATCACGAGGCTGCCCAAAAATGAGGGAAGTCATCAGAGTTTTCCTGTAGAATCACCCTGAGGGAGATTCATAACCCAAGAAGAGAAATCTTTTTCTGACAGATCAAGTAGGCAGATGGAGAGAAGAAGAAGAAGAAAGGGGATGAAGGGGGAGAGGCTGAGGAGCAGTGTGAGAACCATTCATTAGCATCACTCAAGCACATCATTAAAGAGAGGGGAGAGAAAGAGAGCAAGGAAGAGGGGGAGCATGGGAGACTCCAGCTTTAATACGGAACCTGTGATAAGTGACAGAAAACCATCAAAGTGGTATAATAAAAGCAAAAGCAGCGGGAACTAAAAAAAGTCTGGAAAAAGGGATCCAGAATATTTTCCTTTGTTGTTTTTATTTCCAATTTGAATCTTTTTAAATTACAGTCATAAAACATGTCATAGAGGAGATAACGACAGTGATCAAAGGTCCAATCTGACTATAGTAAGCAATGACTATATAATGTTCATCAATCTAGTTCTATGGACACTGCAAAGGATATAACTTATGTTTAGCGTAAATCAATGAATAATTCAAAGGATTTAATTAAAGGGAGAAAGGAGGGCTTGTTGCTGAGTGGGACCGTGTGTGTCCACTGCAGAGGTGTAGCATGTTTCTCCTCAGAATGACATTGCGGAGCTCAGTCGGTCCACAGGGTCTAGAAGAGCATGAGCATGAAGGTCTAATTTCATGACTGCACACCAGAGCTTTGTATGTGCTGAAGGTTTGCCAAGTATACTGTAGGATGTGAGTGTGTGTTAGTTTGGTATGACATTGTCTCTGTAACAAAAAAAGAAGCTCTTTTGTACTTGCACAGAGTCATCATTTGAAAAGTTGAAACAGGAAAACAATTTCACTGCAAGATCCATTTAGGAGCTTTTTGGAGCTCAGTCAAGACAAAGTTCCTAAGTGCTCTGATAAACTCCCGTGTGATACAAGCAGAAGCTGTTAAATGGACTTTGTGGTTTGCTATTTATAAGCCTGTTTTTCTGCACTTTAATGCACTAACGTTAAGGCTTTATGCTCAGACGTGAGCTTAGATGTGTTTGGCAAGACTAAAATTAAATAAAACTAAATCATACACTTGAATCTACTCATAGGCTATTTATTAAAGATGTACACAGCCATCGTGACATTACCCACTGGCTCATAAAGTCTAGTTTGGAAGCTTCGAGCTCAGCCTTTAGGCATGTGGGCATCTTGGTGTTTCAACGCCAGATGTCATCAAAAAGAGGTGGATCAGGCTGAGAAACCAAAGAGGACTCTTATGAAGGTCATGGTATGCTCATTCTAAAAGAAAACCCCAGTTTATCCTCATTTTTAGCTCTTCTGGAGGTGAGCATGACACTAGTGAATAAAATCATAAACTTACGAGGAAAGAGTTAAGGGAGTCAAGAGCTGCTTTTTCAAAGATTTCTATACAATCAGACTTCTTTTTGCAACCACACGAGTCACCCTGTGGTTCCACATTGACTTCAAGTTTTAGACCCTGAAGCTACCTTCATCTTCTCTATACAGCAGGCATGTCAAAATCATTTTACACTGTGGGGCACATGCAGCCCACTTTGATCTTGAGTGGGCCAGCCAAGTGAAACTCCTCTTTCCACTCCATCAGTGTAAAGAAGTTTAACTACACTTAATCCCTGAGACATCTTTGTATTAGAAAAAGAAGTGCAATTTCAACAGCTCTCAGTTTTTTCGCCAAACTGGTGGAAATGGTGGGCTTAAATTGTAAGACTTAAATGTGTAATATTTCAACAACAATACCTAGGCTGCCCTTTAATTTAAAAAAAAGAAAGAGAATATGAATATGTCCCTTTGTTTGTTTGTTTGTTTTTTAAACTGTGAACCCGCAAAAATCCCCCCATAAATTTCTATAGTAGATAGTGAGAAAAGGAAGGTTTCTGTTTCTGTCATTTAATTGTTTATCTTTTACTTTGGTATAATATGAAAGGCCATGTGGGACGTCTTTATTAGCAGGAAAAGGTGTAAAACTTAAAAAAGTGCAAAATTTATGCCTTCCCTCACATTTCCCATAGCTGTCCTGTGATCCAGATTGGAGTCTTTGCTGGGCCGATTTTGGCCCCTGGGCTTTATGTTTGACACCCGTGATATACAGTCAATGTTTCTACTGCTCAGTAGCTTTCTAACTTTAATCACATCACATTTTTTCTTCTATCAGAACATCTATTGATTCACCTCACTTATCTACACTGGATCCATTTGACTTGTTTTACCATAACAGCCATCTGCTGAATCCCATGAGATGTGATTGTTGAAATAATCATTATCCTGTAACAGCTTTTTCTACCGCAGCTGTGATATTAATCTAGAAAGAAAGGAGTCGTAAGTAAGGGCAGGGAATCTATTGAAAAGCTATCGTAAACCTGAGTATTACAACTCAATAACTTGCTTCCTGTGCGGTGTGAGCCTGGGGCCAGACTGGAAGTGTTTGTGTGGCCTTGAAAACACACCCTTGTGCCCAACACACAGACTTTTGCCCAGACCAAAAAATCTGAAACCATTCCACTCTTCCAGCCGTTAAATCTCTCCCAAAACCACAACAAACATCCTGAGCACAGATGGACTCAGGGAGGCTGAGGGTGGGGCGATGGCACTGTGAGCCACAAATCCCCTTTAGGGACCTACAAAGCTCATACAGTTCTGCACATTGTGACAACTTGAGCTAAAGAAATATTTAAAAATAAACCACTCAGAGCAACTTTCATATTCAAATACCAGCCATGTCGCAGAGGGTATACGTAAGGGCCAACAGAGAGCCGACAGCGTAAAGAGGACAGAAATCTGCAGTGAATGAGGATTTCAGAGGGAAAAGGCAGCACTATAAAAATGGATGAGGACTGGAAAGTTGAATAGAAGTCCATTAAAAGTGGCAGGAAATGCTTCACTGCCTTCAGCATTCACAGAGAGAAAAACACATCGCCATGAAATACTGCCTCTTGGCTAAACACAGTTAGCCTCATCTCTTTTCTATTTCTGACTGTGACTGAATAAGAGGGGCAACATTAGTAAGATAGGAACATCTGGTAACCGCAGTCACAGCTGCCAAAGTCTCGGATTGGCGGGACATCCCACCTCGCCAGTCATCTGACAGCACGTCCCCTCAAATGTTTGGCAGCACACAAATACCTGCGCCCGTGGACAACAGACAGCAGGTTGTTGGCCCGTTCTGTCTCCAATAAAGATTTTACTGCAAAGGTGACCGTCCTGCGAATCCAAATCTACCACCATAAACACACACAGGCACACAGTTGCACACTTATAACCAGCCATCACACTGCAGAGGGAGATCTTGCTCATAAAGTGAAATCTCATGGAAGTGATTCGCATTTAGCGAGTAAACAGACTCGGAGTCATCAGTCTGCCTTTCCGGTCTCTGCTCGCAACACACACATCTCAGAGTAAGATCTCATCGTGTGTCCTTCCTGTGACAGCCAAGTCCATTAAAGGAGATGAAGACACATATAAAACCTAAAGAGTCTATTAGAAGCAAGCAGCCTAGTTGATCCATCACTTCATATAGCCTCACCTGGTAATAAGACAACCGTGTTAGTGTCTATGATCTTGATACAGACTCAACAGTGGTCTCATGTTTGGTTTATATAAAAGAAGGCTTGCACGCATTTTCAAAACTCTGTACTTGCAAGAAAGGATTCACAAAACTGCTGAAGTATGCTTGCATTTCAACTGCTTGTGTTACAGCCTGACTGATACTGGATATGTGCTGATGATACTGATTAATATTTGAGAGTTAAAGAGGACCTATTATGTCCACTTAACCTCCATATTTTTATTCTCTCATCCAGAGTGGCTTTGAATTATTTAGCGTTCAGAATTATCCTTATTTATCTTACACTGGGCAGTCCCTCAGTTTATACTCTGACACAACCTGATTAAACTCTCCCTGTAGGACAGTCTTCCGATTGGCTCCCTCTTGCAAACAGAACGTTTTAAAAGAAGTCGGAGCTATGCAATTGAGATGACTATATTGAAGATACATTATTTTGCCTTCCCATTCTTAATTCATGGGGTTTAACATGATGTCAGCCCACCTTTTACAGCTGTAACAGTTTCAACACTGGGAAGTCTTCCCTCAAGGTTTAAGAGTCTGTTTATGGGAATTTTTGACCATTCTTTGTGAGGTCAAACATGATGTTGGATAAGAAGGGCTGGCTCACAGTGTCTGCTCTAATTCATCCCAAAGGTGTTCTGGGGGTTGATGTCAGGACTCATGCAAGTCAAGCCAGTCAAGTTCTTTACACCAAACTCGATCATCCACATCAATGTGGACCTTGCTTTGTGCGCTGGTGTGCAGTCATGTTGGAACAGGAAGGGGCCACACCCAAACTGTGTCACAAAGTTAGGAGCGTGAAATAGCCCAAAATGGCTGAAGCATTAAGAGTTCCTTTCACTGGAACTAAGGGGCCGGACCCAGCTCCTGAAACACAACCCCACACCATAATCCCTTATCTACCAAACGCTCCACATGTCACAACAAGTGTCAGACATGTCTCCTGGCAACTGCCAAACCCAGACTCCTCAATCAGATTACCAGACAGACAAGCTTGATTTGTGACCTTCAGAGTACAGTGGTGCCGTGCTTTACACCACTGCATCTGACGCATTGCATTGTGCTTGACGATGTAAGACTTTGATGCAGCTGCTTGGCCTTGGAAACCCATTCCACAAAGCTCTCTAAGCACTGTTCTTGATCTAATTTGAAGGTCACACGAAGTTTGGATGTTTGAAGTGATTGACTCTGCAGAAGGTTGGCGTCCTCTGCGCATCATGCACCTCAGTATCCACAGATCGTGCTCTGAGATTCATACCACTTCATAGCTGACTTGTTGTCATTCATGTTGGTCTTGATCAGTGGATATTCGGTTGGTTTGTTTGGTTAGTGGACATTGAAGCACTATGTAAAAACAGAATCACTACAAGGAGGCACGATATGATGGCTGGCAGTGTTACGCTGACAAGTTAAATTGCGTGTTTTCAGTTAATCTCTACCACTTTCTCATTCTTGCTGACTACGCAATAAAACAATGTTTGGCTTAGTTTGGTTTTGTAAATTCTATAAATGAATGGTAAACAAAAGTTATTTTGATTGACTGGTAACACGAATAAAGGCAAGTAAATCAAACGATCAGTTGACGAGGGTTGGTCCTTGGGATCTCTGAAGCCTGCTGAGAACCTTTTGTTGTGTGTCAAGTTCTACATCTCTTGTCTCATTGTCTGCCAGCTCTCCTCTCCCCATACACTACTCCACTGCTGTGGCTTAAAAAAAAAAAATCAATGACTTCACCACAAAGCAAAAACATGACATTTCACAAGAAAATTACAACCTTGCTGTGACATGACCACTTAAGAGACCCACAAACTCTTCTCAAAGGTGTCACTGTTCTGCAGGTCCTGTTATGTCGATCAACAAACATCGCATGCTTTGCTTTTAGGCAGGAGGACCATTCAAGAACAATACTTGGTCTAAATGACATCTTTGGCTTCTCTAAGCTCAAATGATATGTTACTCATCAACAGAGAGAAAGTCAGCCAATAATATCTGGCACATTGGGTCTGCTTTTAAGTGCGAGTAACATTGTTTTCCTCCCACATTCAACAGCAAGAAAAGTGCAGCTACTTAAATAGCAAATGACAGGAGATCACGGGGAATATTAAGCGAATGGTGCAGAGGCGCTGATGCCCACATCTCCAACATGGCTGTAAATAACATTTTAGACTTTCATCTTGCTGCTCTCTTTGACATACGTACAACACACGTTACACGCTGCACGAACACACAAACAGCTGCCATAGTGTGAAAGTGGCACTCATGAAAAGTAACACTGCAGCCCTGTAATTTCTTGAGTTATTAGCAACATGAATCTGAGTGCTAAGCAGCAGCGTGAAAGCGTAGCCCGTTAGCTTATGTGCACCATAGTGCAGGTGCCAATATTCATGCCTGCATGTCAATGACAGATAGAAACAGCCTTTGGCCTAGGGCCTCCAGATGCCACAAACCTGTCTTTCAAAACAGAGAGAGGTGGCAATTAAAATGATTCCAACTGGCATAAAATCAGAATGGGCCACAAACACAACGATGAGGATGTGAGAGTGATGCAAAAAAAAAAAAGAAAAAAGAAATAAAGAGATGAGAGAAAGAGAACAGAGGTGAAAATCCATTTTAGACGAGCGTTCAGGTGAGGAAAAATGAGCCGAGTGAGAGACAGAGAAAGAATAAGTGTAGAGAATCACTTACAGTTTGGATGTGTTGCCACATTTCTTGCAGGTGTGGGACTGATTAAACAAAACCACACACATAACACTTTCAAGCCTAATTGATAGGCTTTTTCTCACACAGCTGGCTTTGCACAGAATAAAATGTTCCTTTTCTTAACTTTCAACAGAAGCAAATAACCCAAAGAAGCCGTGACTGACCACAAATAGCACTGAAGTTGGGTTTTAGAAGTGCAGGAAACAGGAATTCTAGGTTGGGAGCCCATTTTCTAAAATGAAAGGAAGATGTTTTCAGCAAAGCAACCCTTTAGTCATGATTATAGGTATATGTGTTAGAATAGGTATTACTGTAAGAAAGTGGTACTTTTGTGTTGTGCCTGCACCACTGACAGCACTTTGAATACTTTCTCATCCTCCACCTTCAGTAAGTCTATTATTACCAAGAGCCAGCAACAACCACACGCAATCCCACGCTTTTACTACTGCTGCAAGAAAACAAATGATGATTCTGAATAAATATCGCACAGTCCTACGACACAACTGAGCAGGGAAGACTTCCCACAGGCCTCTTCTTCCAAGTCTCTGTAGGAAAGTACACTCTGATCGGATTAGCTAAAAAGAGTGAACGGGGGTGGGGGGTGGGTTAGAAATAAATGAGAGCTGTGTCACCAAGCTGCAGAGTCAACATGTCCACTGTGCGGGTGAATTTCTTTCTTTTAGGCAAGCAAAATGCCTTATTGATTACTTAGTGCAATCACAGACAATATGCACCGTGAATGGCAGTCCTGTCTATCATATAATACAGCTGCATTCAGACATAGTGGTGACTGTGTTTTCTGATGGGTAGTGGCCCATTTAGAGCTCAAGTGCATTAATTATTCAGCTTATTATTTAGTCAACTGTCATTCAGCACATGACATGATAGGATCACGCAACTGCTGCAGATTTGTCAGCTTTACATGCTTGATGCCAATCTCCTGTTCCACCACATTGAACTTAACCTTGTTTTCCTGTTCTTAGCTGACAGGAGTGGCACGCAATGTGGTCTTCTGCTGCTGTGGTCCATCTGCTAAAGGTTCGATGTGTTGTGCATTCATAGATGCTCTTCTGCATACTGTCGTTATAACAAGCGGTTATTTGAGTTACCGTTGCCTTCCTATCAGCTCTAAGCAACCTGGTCGGCTTCTGATTTCTGAAATTAACATTTTCACCTCACATGTTATTTTCATTTTCAGACCATTCTCTGTTAACTCCAGAGACCAGCCCACCTGGCATCAACAACCATGCCCCAAAGTTACTTAAATTACCTTTTTTTACCCCATTCTGATACTCAGTTTGGACTTCATCAGGTTGCATGCCTACATGCCTAAATACTAGGGATGGGTATCGTTTAGGTTTTATCCGATACCGGTGCCAAATCGGTACTTTTGAAACGGTGCCGGTGCTTAAACGGTGCTCGAACCGGTGCTTAAAGAATGGAGAACACAAAATTGGTCCAAAAACCTCTCATGTTCAGCTGGTTCACCAGGCCATCAGACTGCTGAACACGTCATAGACACCTCAGCTTCACTACTGGAACTTTAACATTATGCACTCCATACTGTACAGTAATGCCACTGTTTTGCACATGTCTCAACTCTGTATATTTTATATATTTTATTTATTGTTTACTCTATTTAATTTGTAAAATATGTGTACACACACACACACACACACACACACAGGAAAATATTTACACATCCAGAAATGCATATACTATTATATATTGTACATATATTTATTAGTTTCAGATGTAGCCATTCTTGTATTTTGCTTGTTTACATTATTGTATTTTGCACAACTCTGTTGCTTGTGAAGCTCGCACACAAGAATTTCACTCACATGTGCTGTACCAATGTACCTGCACATGTGATGTGACAATAAAAGTGATTTGATTTGATTTGGTTTTTGTAAAAAGATAACAATGTTAGCCTTTTCTGCAGCTATAGGGCATATATGGTATCACTCTTGGCTGGAAGCAGTGCTTAATCAATGGAAAAAAACACAAACTTTGTCCAAAAACCGCTCATGTTCAGCTGTTTCCCTCTTTTTCTTTGGTCATTTTAGCCTTTTTGGCCAGGGTGAAGGGAGTAGCTGCCATCAAACAAGAAGACAGCCGCATGTAGATATGATGATGTTTGCTAGTTGACCTTACATGCATTAATTTAATAACGTGGTTAGCCTACTCAACGTAAATTACTCACGCAGAGAAGAACGGCTGCTGCTGCTGCCATCATCATCCGTCATCATTTCTGCTACACTGGCAGGGCTAGGGGCCAGGACTCTCCTCTTCGTGTTTTTAGGTATGTTGCTAACTCCGGGTCCGATAACAGGCACCACACCGCAGTAGATGCGCTCGGTGTGAGGTCTCGCAGCAAGCTATCAAATACAGCGCATTTCTTGGTTTTTGGAGAAAAAAAAACGCTATGCGTCGCTAGGTGTTTCATCGGATTTGAGGTGTTACCTCCTTTGACAGTATCAGCTTAAAGCACTTGTTGCAGGCTGCTGAGTTTGCATCTTTTGCTGTGAAGTACAGCCAGACTTTTGACCGCTTCGCCTTGGGCATTTTTAATCTGTAGCTCTGCATAAAAGAACGTACGTACCTGGCCCCGCCTACTATCCTCGGAAACGTAAAATGATTGGCTAGAAGTGTATCACAGCTCAGGAAAAAAAAGCACCGAAATAAAGCACCGAAATGTGCGCTGCTTTTCGGTCTGGTTACTACCGTTTATGTCAGAACCGGTGCCATCATGGCACCGGACACCGGTACCCATCCCTACTAAATACATTGAGTTGCTGCCAATGTGACTGGCTCATCAGAAAACTGTGTTAATGAGCAGTTGAGTAGACATCTCATGTTAAAAAAGGTGAACAAATAGTTTTTAAATCTAGACATTTTTAAAGTGGCAAAAATAATCTCAACATCCCTCAACAGTGCAAATAAGCACAGCTTATAAAGATTTATTGTTTTTTTTCCTTTCAAATAATATTCGAAACACATAGGGTGATTAATGAGGGCTAACAAAAGAAACCATTTTGGTTGGGACTCTTTGGGGTTTTGTGCACACACAAACAAGTAATTAAAAAATGTCAGAGTAACCCATAATATTATATTATAGCCATTTGTTACTTCTAATGATGCAAAAACCATAGGTCCAACAGTTTTGTTTCCCGCTTATCATGCAGTAATATGTCAGCAAGTGGACTAAATTATTGCAAATTTGCAGTTTTTCCTTAAACGAACAGATGTAAGCCAAGAACGATGACTGTTTCCGTTCAGGACCCAGGGGATTTGGGTAAGCACTTCTCAGATATCCATCAGCTCACAGATGCCCTTGTGCTGAGGACGAAGGCAGCACTATTAAAACTTTGTAAGATGTATTTGTATATAATAAAAAAAGGCCCATACAGACCACTCAAGGCTGCAGAAGAGAGAAGAGAAAAGAAGAGAAGAGCTTGGTGTCTTCATAGGCCTGTCTTTTAGCATCTATTAGAATTGCATTTGTCCTTCAGAGCCCCACACCTAGCTTTGTTCTATTTTTATGCAAACACACACCTCTGCGTGACTTCTTTGTGTTGAGTATCCGGTTGTTCAGGGATGACACGACGAATCCTACTTCCGGGTCTAAAGTAGTCTGCGTTTAATATGGCTTTTGTGTTGTTAACATGTTTAATGTTATGTATTTTCTTCTATTTGATCTCAAAAAGCTCCTAAAACAGTCAGTGATCACTGTTGACCTCCCTCGGCTTTTATTACCGCTAATCATTTATTTAAGCTCAGTTTTTAAAACCTTAGGATGTAACTACAGCCCAGCCCATGCAGCAGTATATGAATGACTAACCTCGTATTATGGATGGATTATCTCAGTTGTTCTCCTGGCTGAAGTTTGGTCCTTTTACAGTATCCTGCCATGTGATTACATTTGTTCCTGACCACCGAGAAAACTCACGTTAACTTTTATCGAGTGGAAAAAAAGTTAGCTTGTTTATATTATTGATTCACTTAAAGAAATGTGAATAAATGACATGTTTTTACAAAAGGTTAGTAACAAAGTGCCTAAAGCCACAATTTAAAATTCGTTCTTTGTTCAATTGTCTCCAATATAGCGAATAAAGACATTCCTCTGAAAATGATCAGCTACGATAGCTGAATCTGAAAAGACCTTTAGAAAGCTTGGAGAACTGCTACTCAAGACTGATTTAAAAATGACAAGAAAGTCTGGCTTTGACAGGTGATTCAAGACTTTTGCACCATACTGCACGACTCAGTAGCAATGTTCTTCACACGCAGAAACCTTGTATTCCCATGCGTCTTTTTCATTTGCTTTGTGATTCGTTTCAGTCTTTTTAGTGCTCACAGGATTAAGAAGAAAAGGTTTGCACAGACAACCAAGTTCCCTGCCAATAAACCTTTCTTCAGGGGCCGTTGTAGCATCTTCCTTTGGGTTAAGAGGTCCAAGTGTACTGGGTATTAGAGGTGATTATCACCACCTATTATCTTGACCAATAACATTTTGCAAAAGGTTACAAACTCCAGAGGCCAGGCCAGAGAGTTATTCTCTCTCATGGAAACCACTGCGCCTTGTTTGCAGTGCAGGATTTTCTTCCATTGCTCATCTATGTTATAATTGACCACTTCTGCAAAATGTTCACCGAGCACCTGAATGAGAAGCTGCCAAGGTCACCATTATTTCCTCCCAGGGCTGCTTTAGCTAACTCGAGCAAAGAGTTGTTCTGTTCTGTTGCTGGCGGCAAGAGGAAACACTGCTGTCTTCACACACTCCCAGTATCTGTGGGACGCATAACATTTACTTTTTGTCCAACTTTACAATTAGCCTTGATCGTACGCCCACATACCAGAGCAATGTCAAAACTGTAATGCTGAGAAACAGAAACAGTGAAACTGACACTGATTTAAAAGCAGTCCCAGTGCTTTAAAAAAAAAAAAAAAAAAAAGTATCCCATCAGTTAAGGTCACAACTCTCACTTAACCGTCTGGGGATATGAATCTAATTCTTTTTCAACCACTCCGGTTTTACTTTTCTGCTTTTGGTCATCATCTTGATGTACTGCCCATCCTCTCTAAAGGATTAGGTCATGGACTGCGGCCGTATAACACAACTTGATGCAATTTTTAATTCATTGCAGTCTGGGGACAATAAAACAGCCCCACATAGTTCAATCCACCAGGCTCCATAGCTGTGAATACTGTCATTTTTAATCCCATCCAAGTTAAACTTGGCAACTTTTGCTTGCCCAAAAGAGGAGGTTTAATTTGAACTCATCTAGATTAGCTGAACTCAGATGTTGGTTTATTGTTGTTTTTGGTTACCATTTACAAATACTGACTGTCTTCATGTGAGGCTTTTGGGAACATCGGTAAACTGAAGCCACATCACCTAAAGTTTAAACACTGCAGTGAAATTTGGACATAGAAGGACTGCAGCAGTCTCTCAAACGCTTCTTTGTGCTGTACACATTGTTGTGATCACAGCATCGGTTCATACAAATTCATCTTTGTATAGAATAGCATACTTTGGCAGTAACCAAACACCTAATGTCTTCATTTACAGGCAATGGGGTATTGTCTGGGCCATTATCTTTACCACTGGAGTCCAAGCAGCTTATCAATGAAATAATTAGCACACCTAGATTAGCACACATTTTAAGCCTGGATTTTGGATGATTACTCAGTGTGTGTTACAGGCATGACAAAGTAGGTGTTATTAGTCTGATCAGATTGTCGCTGTAAGTAAAAATCAGGCCACATTGTTTTGTAATCAGTGCTGAAACCGTGGCACTTAAAAATACAAATGACTGAAAATAAAAAGGAGATTAATTCATTTTTTTTGGTTTTACCGTCCTGCTTCAAGTGTGAAAAGTACGTTTATGCCAATTTCTCTTGGCTGAATGATTATTAAAAACTCGTGTTATGCTTCAGGAAGGGAACTAGTTTCATAGCAGATTTTATTTGCCGAGCTCCAGAGAGACGCCTGGCAAATATAATACAAGAAGCTGATTTTTAAGAGCGAGTGGTAAAATAACCTGTAATTTTTGTGATGAAATAAAACATGATTTGATGACTGCAACTGCAGTTTTTTCTCTCTCTCTGTCGGTGAATTATGTGCATGATATGAATTTAAAATCATCCAGAAGTCCGTGGTCTGAGTTATTGAATTAAACAGGTATGTCATTACAGCCTTCAGTATAAACGGTTGGTTGCAGTATTTTCCTCACTGTTCTGCAGTGGGATTGGGCCCTGATGTAAATACAGTGTTTGCAGATTTCACACTAATTTTGTACATTTCACTCCCCATCTGTTGGAGTTGCATTAGAAAGTCTTGCTGTTGTTTTAATATAATGTGCTGCTAATGTAGATATAGGCATGTACTATTTTTTCACTCTAACAAAGCAGATATGAATTCCTCATTTAAATCAGCCTAGTCATCTGACTGAAACAAAGCAAGATGCTCTCTAACAGTGGAGTTTCCCCCATCCTTCCTCTTCCATTTGGAACAAGCAGCACAATGTAATGTAGTGACAGAGGCTAAGATGTGAAGACAGCAGCAAAAAGTTTTAAAAAACAAGAGTGAGTGTTATTCTTCCTCTGTGAATGTGGGGCACAAAAAGCCTAGAGGAGAAGAGCTAAGTAAATGTCAGCTACGCCTTTTTTCCCCTCTCTCTCTGACGCACACACATGCACACGTCTATCACAATCTCACACCCTACCAATAGCTCATGTACTCCTGGGCTTATAATATACCACTGTGCCCACTCACACGCACACACATGCACAGACACACACTCACAGACACACACACTTGGCATGTGTTCTTATTTGTATTCCTGCTATCTGGAGCCTGTGTTCTCTGGCAGACACTGATATATCAATTGCATAAATATTCATACACTAGTCAGAGTGGCAAGCTTCATCAGCCTCCTCTCTTTGTGCAAGTGTGATTGCACACGAACACACAGACACACGAACACACACTCGTCGTGCACTATGGTGAAGCATTCCTAAACAATACCAACCTTGCACATGCACCCGTACAGTGAGCGAACACTGAACCCCACAGCGGGGCCTTTCATCACAAGCTAATGAACCACGTCAAGTCTGTCACCTCATGTGCTCACACACACACACACACACACACACACACACACACACACACACA
This sequence comes from Rhamphochromis sp. 'chilingali', assembly GCF_963969265.1. NCBI lineage: Eukaryota > Metazoa > Chordata > Actinopteri > Cichliformes > Cichlidae > Rhamphochromis > Rhamphochromis sp. 'chilingali'. Next base: position 16,151,974 of record NC_137935.1, read on the forward strand.
CACACACACACACGTTCATGTCTTATAAGATGTGTGTCTCTTTCTTCCTGTGATTGAAGCCACTTATCAATCATTTCCTGGTTGATTAATTGGTGGAGCGGCTCTACTGGCGAATTAATCACATCTGTGTGAGAGACTTTGTTTGATTAGCGTCACTGAGGAGACTGAAACCAGGACATTAGGTGGAACCCAGTATGAGCTAAAGCCTAAATTATTTACAAGACTATAGCTGTAGTCACGTTTCTCCATAAAGACTTATTCGACTTTTAGTTGGATGCTGATGCGACTTCATTAGAATGGGATAAGAACAACACCCCCACTACCCTTATTTTGTGGATAGGATTCATTAAGGTGCTGCTGTTAGACAGACCATTCAAGATCTTTGTCAGTGTGCGTTTGTCATCTCCACTCACTAACTTTCTTCCCTACATCTTCATGGCTCATTGCTCCCAAGCTTAATCTCTTTCTCTCTCACACACACACACACACACGCACACACGCACGCACGCACGCACGCAGATATATTACCACCATCTCGTCTGATCGGAAATATCAATTTGCATTTATCTAAAATTCACAACCAGCACGATGCACATTTATACACGTTACCATGTAACTCACGCTCAGGGAGACCTTGTCCTTGTTCTTTTCAGTCTCACTTTCTCCTGCTTAGATTGAATGGATGATTATGCACGTGGCCGCCATAAAGTGAAACCTGAAGTTAAAACTCTTGAGTTACTCCTCTACAACCCCCCCCCCCCCCCCCCCCACCCACCCCCACGTTGATACATGCTCTGCTTTTATCAGACCACAAAGTGATGGAGTACAAAGCCAGCCCCATCACATTACCAGAGGAGCAAACACAATGATTTAGAGATGAAAAAAGCAAATGTGAGATAAAAGAATTTCCTGTGTTAATATACCAAAGTGTTTATTGTTTACAGAAAATCACCATGTTATCAAAGGACAATGCTTTCACTGGGGACCTGAGGGAAACGTGATAAAAGGAAGGAAGGAAGAAGCTGTTAGAGTACACACACAGACACACACACACACACACACACACACACACACACACACACACACACACACACACACACACACACACACACACACACACACAACCAACTGTTCCTCCATCTCCTCTTTAAATTTATGTTGCTTCATCCAGCCAAAGATGAATGCCATCTATAAATCCAACCATGCATCTAATATTTAACTGCGCTTTAACAACCTACAACTACACTATCATACAGATTTTCACACTGAACTGCAAATGTCAAATGTTTATTGGTCATTCTACAATAAGGTTTAAGTGCAGAACTGATGCATGAACTCTTATCTGAGTGGAAATTATTTACATTTCTACTGTTGGGAAATTTTTTAAGAGCACATAATCCACTTACCCCCACAAACATCTGCGGAAATACTTAAAAAAAAAATCTGTTTACACCCTGTTAGCCACAGAGTTCACATCAGAATCAGAATACTTTATTAATCCCAGAGAGAAAACTGTTTTGTTATAGAAAAGAAGGCACTCAAAGTGCAATGTTACACTCAAATAAAATATTAAAAAGTTAAAACAATACTATGTTCAAATGAAAACAGTCTAGGCATCATTAAATGCATGGAAAGTGGAATATCACCAGAAGATTGGAAATATGTTAGTGTTGAGGCTCACACTCAGACTGACGATATGCCCCAGACTAATACACCAATAATCACGTAAATCAGGTTAAATCGCTATAATAAAATATGCCAGCATATGCACGAAATGCACAGAGAATAAGGGAACGGGGACAAGTTCAGAGAAATGCATCTCTAAAGAAATTCCACTCGATCCAAAGTTGCCTCTAATTAGTTTATAGCAAGTAGGACATAAATATAATAGCAGTCTCTGGTTTAGTTTCTTCTTTGGCATGTATTTTGAAACGATGAAAAGAGTTTTTGTGCACACTGTCTGTTTTATGTCAAAAATAAACAGAAAGAAAGGTTGCTTTAACATTTCATTCCTGGTTTATTTGTTTGGTAGTAGTATAAACACTAAATGCAGATTTATGAATTGTGGGGAAAGCAAATCAATAATAAAAGAAGCTTTAATAGAAGAAATCGGGCAGTAATTGGCCTTTTTCCATCAGTCTCCAAACAATTCTATGCTGATTTAATGCTGCACACAGCGTGAGCCAGCAAACAGGGCAATGGAGGGAGTTTGTTATCACAGAATCTAGTCAAAATAACACCACTATGCAAAATATGACTCCAGTAAAATTAGAACAAGCTCATTTCAGCAGCCATGTGGAGAATTTAGATCATGGAAAGGAACAAACTGATATGATTGTCCAACGTCTGTGACCCAGGTGCTAAAGTGAGTTTTCTGATGTTCTTGTATGAATGGTATGTGTTTGGTTGGCTGACTGAGATGTATTGTGAAAGGGCTCTGTGGAAATTATAAAGCTAAACTCTTCATGAAAGTTAAAAACCTAAATAGTGCCTTATATTGTGCTTTATCTGCTGATGTGGTTCTCCTATCCGAACGATCTTATTCTGTGGCTGCTTCTTCCACTTCTGCTGCCTACGGTGTGCAGCAGGGTTCAGTTTTGGGGCCTGTATTGTTTCTGTTCCACCTGTTTCTTCTTCAGTTCATTTTTAATGCATCTACTGTATTTTAAGATGTTTCTAAGCTACAGATCCTCTGTGGGTGCTTAGAATCTATTAAAAAGTTGGATAGCACACCATTTTCTCCAAATTAATGACAAAAACAGAAACCCTTCTTTGGGCCCCAAACAGATTTATGCCTAGTGTAATGACACTCTAGGTCCTTTTGCAATTGTTGCCAAGTCTTCCACGAGGAACATTGGAGGTGACTATTTTTACCTTGGATGTTCATATTAAATCTCTGCTACATTCTTGTTTTTACTCACTTGAACTCACTTGGTCTGAAATGAAGATTGTTGTTAATGCCTTCATTTCATTGTATTCTGATTACTGTAATTCTCTGTTCACTTGTCTTAACAGAATCTCCTTGTAATGTTTGCGGGTTCCCAGATAGTTTTCTACATGTCCACATGTCACACAGATGTTGTACTGTTGTATTGGCTCCCCATGAACTTCACCGTCCTGTGTAAGATTCTGGTTTTGACATTTAGAGCACCTCATGGACAAGCACCAGCATACATCAATGAACTTTTACATCAACATTATCCCCAGCAAGACCCTGAGATCATGTAAGGCAGAGAACTAAAAATGACAGAGCTTTTGCAACAGTGCCCACCTGAACCTTATTTTTTTTAAGTGTTTTTTGAATAGATTTTTACTTTTACAGTTGTGCAAAATAATATTAATTGTGTCAGACCCTTTTGGATTTTTATATTAATGTAAAATGAAGTTAAACCTATTTTCAAATTGTATAATCAGGATTTTTTAAAAAAACTATAAAAAAATTCATTAACAGATGATTTGACCCACTGATTCAGCTCTAAACATAACATCTCTGACATTCAGTGATTATTGAAATGCAGGTTGAGTTGTTGAAGTCGTTTTCATTCTGAAAGACTTTTGTCACCACAAGGCACACTGCAGCACGCTCCAAATGCCAAGTGCTGCTTCCGCCATCCTGAGTCAACAGCTTCCTGGACTCCATTCATCCCTTCCTGTGTCCATCCATTCATGACTGCTCTCATCTCCATACAGCTGGCTTTTTTGGCACAACAACTCTTTCAATTAAACAACAATGCAGAAAACAACCCAACAGTGGGTCCGTGGTGCAAACTAACTATTTCCATATTTCATGTGCACCTAATTTTCATGCACATACGGCACACTGAGAACCAGCAGGCAGTAGGCTTATAATTGGGGCACCCATAAATAAGATAGAGAGCAACACCTGGATTTCTGCTGATTTGTTTTGCAGGAGATGCATGTGTAAATAAACTGGTGGCATTTCATTTTAATAACGCTGTACTCTGCTGGTGTCATCTCGCCTTCTTTCACCTTTAAATAACTTCTTCGCACTCTAATTCCAGAGATTCGGTCTGCTTTTCCTTCTCAACTTTCTCTAGATTCAGAATATTTTAAATGTGGCAGATGCAAGAAACTGTCTCTCTCCTCTATCTCAGTCTGACTAGTGACAGAAAGAAAAAAGCCACTGAAGACAGCATCGTCCTACACCAGTGTAGGTATACAGTGCTCTGAGTACGATGTTGCCCCTAATTGATTTCTTATTTGTTTTTTTGTTCATATTTGTCACACTTATGTTACAAATCAAATAAGCTTAATATCTGACAAAGGTAATGGGTATAAATACAAAATGTTTTTAAATGACAATTTCATTTATTAAGGGGAAAAAAAAGTTAGCCAAACCTACTTGGCCCTGTGTAAAAAAAGTAATTGCCCCCCTCATTAAATATCAAATTACCCGTGATTTACCACATTTTATTGAAAGATGAGTTCAATTTCACTAGCCACACCCGAGCCGAGAGGAGATTAGTGCCACACCGACTGCATAAAGTGTTTTGCTGCCAAGAGTGGAACAACCAGTTATTATGTTTAAGGGGTAATTACCTCTTCTCATGGGGGCCAGGTAGGCTTTTGATAGATTTGCTCCTTTAAAATGAAATAAAACATTGATAAACATATATATTTTTTAAATATTAAAATGTGTTTGCTCATCTGAAACATGTACATGTGACAAATATACTCACAGTTAAAAGTTATCAAACAACACCAGTCCTAACCTCTGTCCTGTTCATAATTCAGTGCAATGCCAAGCATTTGACTTTCCTTTACAAAAGTCCAAAGAATTGCTTCCAAGTGCCTCCTCAGCTCTGCGCTCACATTCATTAGAAAGAAAAAACAAAAACAGTGATCAATGCGATGCCTGTGTGTGTGTGTGTGTGTGTGTGTGTGTGTGTGTGTGTGTGTGTGTGTGTGTGTGTGTGTGTGTGTGTGTGTGGACTAGCTGATAAACATACCGATGTTCATATAGAAAAAAAGAAAAAGAAAAAAAAATCAATACTCATCTACTCCATCTGCTGCAACTCTCACAAAGCTTGCTGATGGAAATAAAAGCCTTTATGCGCGTGGTTGTATGCATCACATTGTGAGGAATGTAGACCCCTATTAATCTGAACACTGACTAAATTCAGTGGACTTTGAATATGAGGATTGTTTTGCGCATAATGAGACACGACTGCACTGTAAAGTTAAGAATACGGGACCAATAAAGCGGAAAGGAACTTAGAGAGATACATAAACTGAAGAGAAGTGCCCACTTTTGTGAGTCATGCCAAATACGAGGAGGGAGACGCAGGTAGATTGTGCATCATATTAGTCTGAATGACAGTCTTGTGGGGCATCCCCTCCCACATACTGGCACAGGATATTCTTGCTGAGAGGAACAAATGCCGGGGGAGAACCAAAAGTCTGATTCAGGATCAGTGTGTCATTCAACACTAGTGTTCTTCAATCTGGAGAAAAAAACCAAGACTGAATCTGTTACAGTCTGGAAGCAACAAAACTAATTTCTCCCTGACTCAGTGACCCCACCGATGCTAATGTTTTCCCTTTATTTGTAGCTTAAACATGACTTATTCCCTCAGGTCACACTGATTTAAGAGGTAAACAGTTTAATGACAGATGAAGGGGTTGTGACGATGACACATGCAGCTCCACGATGGCTCAAAACTTCAGCATAGCCAAGTTCCCGTCCAAAATAATGAGGACAAGATGCGTAGCCAAACTCTGAACTCGGTGCCCAATTTCCAAAACAATCCTAAATGTTGCCCATTACAGCTCAAAAACTATACTGTTGCCATTTGGACCAGCCATGTTCAATAAGCTCTGCGTGGAAAGCGTCCAAAATATCTGCTTATGGCCCAGCTGATAAATTAACTTGATGCTCATAAGCTTGCCTCATGGGGAATAATTCTGGATGAACAAGCTTCTAATCATTTTTGTTAATTTTTGGTTTGCAACCTTTTGACTTTTTGCGTATTTGTTGTCATGCCTGGAGAAAGAGAGAGCTGTGGGCGTAGTGACAAAGCCAGCAGGCGCTGGGCCACCGGGCTTCGAGGTAGCCCAGTTTCCACAGCAGGTGCAGAACCATCATGGAGCAGACCCACACCGCTTTGGCCTGCTCACCATTTCCAGCCTTAGACACCGCTGCACCCCCATGGGACTGCCTGCTAAGAATAGAAGCCACCATGAGCCTCTGTCCTTCTCCATGTGTCGGTGTGTGTAGACATGCATATCCTTCAGGCTGCTCATGCTGCACATACTACAAATTGCAGAAAGACATGCTTAAAACAACTGTGACATCACCTGAGCCTTACTGAAACAGTGACTGGACTGAAACGATGACCCAGAAAAAAAAAAAGACACATTACACATCTCAGTGATTCTAAGCAGTGTTTTAAAAGTCTTATGTCACTCTCAGGCTTCCCAAGCTTGCTTGCATGGAGTTTGACAAGCAGGAGGAACATGGAAGCAGTTAGTGTCCAATGTATTTGGAGTATGGCAATGGCATTTTTTTAAAAAGCACATTTCATGACATGTAAACTCAATGTACTCAACATAGAAGATCAAAACATAAAAAACATGTGCAGGTTTACAGTGCCTTAAGGCAGAATGAGGGAAAAAGTCTGGGTGTCTGACCAGATGTGGCACCATGTTTAGTCTTTTATTGTTAGGGTTAGGAACACAGATGTGGCTCTTTCACAAGTTCAACAACAAATAAAATACGCTTGTAAGACTTCGTGGCTTGATGCTTCATGCTTTCTTGACACAAATTTGGAAGTACCTCGTGCCTTCAGACAGTCTCTTCTCTGAGGCTTTCGTGGTGTTGCGCTAACATTTCAGGGATATTAATAGTGATGTGAACAAAATAAAAGAAAGACAGAAAGTGCAGAGGGAAAGGTTACATCTGTTGTTTGACTATCCATGGAGCACCTCACGCTGATGCTTTTTACTTCTTGAGAATTACAGTGGTGAGTGACGGAAGCGGAGCTTTTTCCAGCTCTTGAACACAAGTCTGTAGTTTCCATAAAGCGACCAGCAGCAATTATCCTACTTGTTCACATGAGTCAGGACTCCCTTGTATGGTGATATCAGCTCATGCTAATTGGTGTTCAGGAACAGGCATATGTACCACTGGCTTGCAGTCACTCAAGCCCAAATGCCAAAAGTCTTTCTGACAGCATACATGTACCTAAGAGGTCTCAAAGGAGCAGAATTTGTCAGCATGCCATGTGCAGTCTGTCAGTCTCTAAAAGCCAAGAGGAGACTCTGAAAAGACAGGATGCGTAGCGCTGTGCTGTCTTTGGAAACACTATAATTTACATTGTGTGTATGTGTGTGCGCATGCACGTGTTGCAAGTAAGGTGGACTCCCCTCAAGACTAGAGGAAGCAGACTCTTTAATATTTCAGAGCAGTGATAAATAAGTCAGACAGACTGCAGACAGATAAGGTGACTCTGTGGGCTGGGGCGAGGGGGTGCAGGGAGGATGACGAGGAGGGGGACAGAGGTATAAAAGCAAAGGGAAGGGGGGAAATAGATATAGCAAGGTGGCGAGAGATACACCAGGTAATAGAGCAAAAAATGAGAAGACAGGTGGAATAGCAATGGGGAAAACACAAAAGAAAAACGAGACATCACTGGCAAAAAAACAGAAGAAGAGGGGAATATCTGCTTTAAAACCTACTTTAAACATTTCAGCATACAGCGAGTATGTAATAGACAATCACACCTAAAATAGTTCAACAGATCAATCAAGTCTGTGATGCAGACGAAGAAACCCTGTCCTTCACTGTTCCCAATTCCTCCCTCACACACAACCTCCAGCTGCACCTCCAGCACGAAGCTGGAGACACTCGGGGCGAATGACAGACTTTGATTTCTGTTTCTGCGGACAAAAGGGATCACGAGGGGATCCAAAAGTGAGAAGAGATGAGTAGGTGAGGCGGAAGGAAGGGGGGGAGTGGATGCAGCGATGGAAGGGAGGGGACGAGAGGGAGAGAAAACAGAGACAGTTACTGTAGGGAAAGGTCAACAGAGGCACAGAGCAAGTGTGAGAGAGGAGATGAAAAACAGGCCGAAAGAGGTGGAAAAGTACGGCATGCTTTCTTGAGGGGGAGGAACTGCCCCATGGTGCCGTGGCCTTCGGTCTGGCAGACTTATGATCAAAAGATGATAAAGCTCCACTGGCACTTCAGCCTTGTAACTTGCTATGTTTAGCTTCTGTCAGCTCTTTGCTTCAGACAGATTCCTTAAGTCTGTGAACCTACATAGACATGGTGCAAACAGGAGTTTTGCTGCCGTCCTGGAAAATCTTTAGGCTCCGAGCAAGGCACTGCCTTTCAGCCCATCCGGTTTTATCCTCATCTCCTTTGAAAGAAATAGTTTCTTGCCCGCCTTTTCTCCACCTCCAAACAGCAGCTTTAAGCTCCCTCTTCCACTATCTTCACTTATACTTCTGTAAGCCAGGAGCATTTTTATTTGTCTGTCAGTCCCTCTTAGGGCTGAACGATATATCGCATTTGCGATAATATCGCGACATGATCAAGTGCAATTTTCTAACCGCAAAGGCTGCGATTATACTGCGATTATAAGGCTGTCCAAATTACTACCATATCCCAGAATTCATAGCGCGGCCCAGCCAAACTCCAGTTTCCAGCAATGGCGGCCGCTACTAAGTTTTAAAATTACTCATACTAATCTTTCTGGGTCACAAAATAAACTTTTAACATATTTTCAGGCGAGAAAGTAGTTGTGTAAACATCAAATATCTGCTCGGTTTATCAAGATATCCCATATTTGCAAAAGTGCTTCGACGTTTTCAGAGGCGTCTGCTACCCACCAGCTCGACAGCTAGCCGGGAGCTCGAGGATTACTGATGCGGCCGAGAACGGCACAACTCCCGGCACATCATTTTCAGATCACCGCGGAGTTTCGCTGCTAGGGTTAAACGTAATATATAAGTCACTTAGACAACCTAAAAATGTTATTGTTGGGCTTTTTTCAGTGTTTTGTTTGTTCGTGAGTAAATCGGTTTGGCTGAGATTAAAGTTATTAGATTAGATAAAATAAAACTTTATTAATCCCCCGGGTGGGTTCCTCCTTGGTTTTCTACGGTGGCTGGGAAGTGCAAATCGCAACAAATTAAAAAACCGCAACAAATAAAAAACAAACCACAACAAATTACAAAAAGCCCACAACAAATTACAAAAAGCCCACAACAAATTACAAAAAGCCCACAACAAAATACAAAAAGCCCACAACAAATTACAAAAAGCCCACAACAAAATACAAAAAGCCCACAACAAAATACAAAAAGCCCACAACAAATTACAAAAAGCCCACAACAAAATACAAAAAGCCCACAACAAAATACAAAAAGCCCACAACAAAATACAAAAAGCCCACAACAAATTACAAAAAGCCCACAACAAATTAAAAATCCTTGACGGAAAGGGATTGTCTGAAATACCGGAAGTGACACAAGCGTGATGTCATGAGAGGGGGCGTGGTCAGGGTTTTTGGTTGAGGCGCCACATTTCTGGGCCGAACAAAGCGCTAGCGAAAGAGCGAAAGTACACGGATAACACCAGCTATGGTTCGTACTTGCTGTGCGGTCGGTTGTAAAGTTAGATCGCACGGCCGGCAAGGGAATAAGGTTGAAAATGGTTTATCTTTTCATTCTTTCCCCACCTGGAAGCAACATGAGGCAGCTCATGTATCGGATGTTACCAAACGAAGGCGTCTAGCCTGGATAGCAGCTGTGAGACGAGCTGATATCCAGTTCTCTTCCATCTCCAAATATCTGTTGGTGCTCCAGACATTTTCATTCCCGTAAGTTATAGATATGTTCATATCACTCTTTATCCGGTCTTTAAGTCTGACGTCACTAGCATGGGCTCAAACGCTGCTGCAGGTCCATAAATCACAGGATCACTGTGGCATTACTGAGAGTTGAAAAACTGTCTAAAGTCTTTCATCTGTAATAAAATTATCAGCGTTCTGCTCTACCATGTGTAACAATTGAGTTTAACATCCAGGCATCCATGAAAACGAAACGGAATATATGACATTTAACAGAGTTAGAAATTAGCAGGAAGTTAGCTCGCTAGCTTCCATCTAAATGAGGGATTTTGGAAACAAATTCAAACGTACAACTCTGCTATCACTTCCAACATAAATGAAGACAGAAAACTAAACAGCAGTGACGTTTGTAGGGCACTGTGAGTAAAATGCGTTTGATTTCCTCCCGAACATTCAAATTAGTGCAATCATAAATTCATTCATGAGGTGCAAATTAGAGTGAGAACACTTGGAGGCTCTGGCTACGTTCACACTGCACGCGAAAACGCATCAAATCCGACTTTTTTGACCGTATGCGACCCATATCCAATCATGGTATGACGGTGTAAAAACAGCACAAATCCGATATTTTCAAATCCGATCTGGGTCACTTTCGTATGTGGTACTTAATCCGATACATATCTGATGTTTTAGGAAGCAACTGCTGTTTGAATGGTCATGACGCATTAAATCCGTCTTTTATTTCACTGACACAAAACATATGCCAATTATCAGCGCTGGAGAAGACATTGAGAACACATGAGCGCTTCGTGTGCATCCCGTGCAGATGTTAGTGAAACTGTTGGGAAGATAACGTGAACATTTTATTTGTACTGTATAATCTGCAGATTCTGACATAAATCTGCAACTATCCTTTGAAGCACCGCTCCTCTCTAAAACAACAATAAGGATCATTATTAGGCCATATGTAAATAACAAAATAACTTAAAGCAAAATTGGACAACGTAAAGTCTGAAACAAGTCTTTATATTAAGGGCCATCAGTCAAACAATGCTGTTTGGTCTAAACAGAGCGCGTTGTGTGTGACGTCTTCTTTTGCGCATGCGGGCCACTTTGAGGGTTCACAAAGGACTGCGTTTGCTGTCACATTTTATTTGTAGTGTGAACAAGCAGACACAAAATCAGATTTAAAAAAAAAAAAAAAAAAAAATCGGAATTGAGCATTAAGACCTGCAGTGTGAACGTAGCCATAGTGAGTTCAGTGCATTGATGTGACATTGTCCTGAAGGATTTAGTTATTCTCAATGGTTAAAGAAATTGCAATTATTTATTCATATTTATTATAAATAATCCTAATTATATATCTTGCTTCCATGTTTGTGTCCTGTGTCACAAAAAATAAATTTTTTACTATAATACATTGATTAATGACCTGCAGAATCTCCTTATCATATTACGTGTCCATAATTGTCACCTAAAGTCAAACTTTATGCTTTCTCCATCTTGAAAGTGATGACATCCTTGCATTACATACTTTAGGTTCATTTTCTGAAGGCAGGTTTCTGAAAGAGAACAGGCAGATTTGGAATATAACATGCAGCGTTCTATAGATGGATACATAAAAAAAATGGAAAATTACATGTATGTGCTAACTTTCTAAATACTTTGTTACATTTATGATAAAATGGATTTGAAAGTAGATAAAACAAATTTATGTCGGCCTTGGCTCATTAGAGTCCTTGTCTTTAAATTAACTTTGTATGTTTCAGGTGCTGCACTCTCAAAGACTGAATGAACCAGCATTGGGTCATTGTGAGCATCACAGGGAAGGTTGAAGCCGCCCACTGCACCTGTATGGCCGGAGTCCTGGAGACCTGCATCCATGGCGCTGCTCTTCTGTTTAATGTAGAAGCAACAGTGCAGATCTGTGGCACAAGGACTGTTACAGATGAACCTGCATACTGGGGTTTTCTGGGTAATATGACCAAGATACAGCCAGAGGTTGGCCATAAGATGGACTTCTCCTCTTCAGCTGACCAAAAACTGCTCTCAATCAAAACATAAACAGACCATCTGTAGTGACAGGTAAAAGGAGCCGTCCTCAAAAAAGAAAAATCCCACCTGCTACTGTGGAGGAGTTGTCACTGCTATTGGAATCTTTGCTGGAACACAGTAAAGCTGTGGGTTGTGGGAATGACCCATAATGTTTTATATAAGGGTCTAGATTTATGCCTGAAGTGCACTGCCGTGTAAATAATTTGCATTTACTGAATATGTACTGACTGAGTACCACTGTTCAAAAGTTGAATAAAGAAACAAACTAAGTTTTGCTCTTTTTTTTTTTTTTTTTATTAAAACCACCTTACAGAACATCACATCAGTTACAATGTAGAATCCATGTCATAGTTTATAAAGGACAAAATGTTTACACAAAATCATGACAGCATTTACACGATATCACCCACTACTAACGTTACTTTATTTACTATCAATTACTTCAATTTATGTTCTGAAAAATTACCGCTATTTATACAGCACAAGACTAAAGAATATTTAACAGGAGCAAGTTTCATTTTCCCCTGGTTTTACTACCACACTGTTCACCAAAACGGCAGCAAACCTTCACCATCTTATCCAGAAGGGTCACCTCTTCACCCTCACATGGAAGAAGTAATCTGATTGGCATGGTGGTATGTTTGAAGCAGGTCCCTTGTGTAGCGCTGGAACTCAGTCACGATGTTTCATCCATTTCATGGGCTGGTTTGCTGCAATAATGCCAAATAATTAGTAACTCTATAAATAGAAGGTAGTTCTGCAAAATCACTCAGTAGGATGTTTTTTTCTAATTTTCTATGACCTCAGAGTGCATCGAAAATAAAACTAATAGGCTATAAAGATATGAACATATTTAGAACTTACCGGAATGAAAATGTCTGGAGCACCAACAGATATTTGGAGATGGAAGAGAGCTGGATATCAGCTCGTCTCACAGCTGCTATCCAGGCTAGACGCCTTCGTTTGGTAACATCCGATACATGAGCTGCCTCATGTTGCTTCCAGGTGGGGAAAGAATGAAAAGATAAACCATTTTCAACCTTATTCCCTTGCCGGTCGTGCGATCTAACTTTACAACCGACCGCACAGCAAGTACGAACCATAGCTGGTGTTATCCGTGTACTTTCGCTCTTTCGCTAGCGCTTTGTTCGGCCCAGAAATGTGGCGCCTCAACCAAAAACCCTGACTACGCCCCCTCTCGTGACATCACGCTTGTGTCACTTCCGGTATTTCAGACAATCCCTTTCCGTCAAGGATTTTTAATTTGTTGTGGGCTTTTTGTAATTTGTTGTGGGCTTTTTGTAATTTGTTGTGGGCTTTTTGTATTTTGTTGTGGGCTTTTTGTAATTTGTTGTGGGCTTTTTGTAATTTGTTGTGGGCTTTTTGTATTTTGTTGTGGTTTGTTTTTTATTTGTTGCGGTTTTTTAATTTGTTGCGATTTGCACTTCCCAGCCACCGTAGTTTTCACACAGCTGACTAAACGTCAAACAGAAAACTTATTAAACAGAAGTATGAGACAGTCGAGAATTTACACCAGTGTCTGGTTATATTTTAGATAGCAAGAAGCAGACGGCCGAGTTTATTAAACTCCACCGAGACAGCGGTGACGCTAATCAGAACTAGCCGACCGTCCAATTTCACGCCTTTAAACTTTAAAGGCGTGTTTGTGTGTGTGTTTATACAATTGCTATTATGTTTGCACTTTATGTGTAATGTTACTGACTGCAGAGATCAGTAAGATGTGTGTATTTTTTATTTATTAGTTTTATTTATTTAATATTATTTTTTAATTGAATGACTGTCTAGTAGTTCACAGATGTCGAAAAACTGAGTGTGGTAAAGCCACTGATTTTTTTTATGTATATTTCTGCAATCTGCACATTGTACTGACTTTCATTTTAATGTTTACACCAGGGTTCCTTGTCAGCACTTTATGCTCAGATGTTTGTAAGCTAAAAATAAACTATTGTGTATGTTCAAATATACTGTTGTGATTGAAGAAGTTAAATAAAAATGTCAGTCATCAATTCATGCATCACCTCATGTCATCATAACAGAGGTCTGTCTTCCAGGAAAGAACAGTTTAAAATTAATGTAATATAGTATTGGCCATACTATATGATGTATTGCTTGTCTTTGTTTAATAATACAGAAGACAAAGACCTTAAAAAATAATCGCATATCGCATCGCAATCACAATATTGGGGCAAAAAATCGCAATTAGATTATTTTCCATAATCGTTCAGCCCTAGTCCCTCTCATCTCCGCAACTCTCTCCCTCTCTTTCTGTCCTCCTTCTCTCTCCTTCCCTAAATAAAGGCACATTTCAACCAAGCCATTATTTTCCCCTTTTTTCTCTCACCCTCAATAAAGCATCTCTCCCCTTCTGAGCAGCATTAGTATAGCTACCAGCTCTGCTTCTGGATAAACTCATTAAATCAACTCAGGAAGAAGGCAACATACATATTTCTCTGGGTAAGATGAAGGTACTGGACGGTTAAGCAGATACAGGGTTAGAGAAATCTAAAAAAAAAAGGCCCCCCAGAAAGGAAAAAGATAGCTTAATTGAACAATTAAACACATACAAATGATCAGGATGTGGATGATGTAAAAAAAAGAATAAGAATCCACAGAGAGAATTTAATCCCACTATCCCCAGTGGGATTATGGTAAATCTAACCTGCCCTGCTGTCTCTTCTGCTCCTTATAGCCTCAGCTCAGAGTTGAAGAGTGCAGGGATCCTGTGAGCCTTGAGGTGTTAGCATTATCCCTATAAGGTTCCTCTGCACCACAGTAATCAATTACTATTCCTGCTTATCTGCCTCTAAAACTACCCATCCATCCAAAGCCATCACCAGCCCATGATCCAGAGCACAGGGAAGGAAAGATCCTTTAATCGACACACAGGATGTGATGTGTTTGAATAGCATTCTGCAAAACTTTTTAGGCAAACTACTAAAATGAGACTTAAAAGACCATAAATAGTATGTTAAATAAAAAAGGATTTGAAGTTATATTTTGCATAACAGATTTGCTCTCGGTCAATCATCAGAGTGAGGCAGCAGTACATGATTGTTCCAAGGATTTCAGAAAACTGGCCACAGAATGAATCTGAGAGTGATCAGACGCCTCTCTGATTGTGTCACATAAATCAAGGGCAAGAAAACTAAACTTTCCAACAACAGTGAAATGTTTGTCCTGTTTGGCAGTGTACCAGTGGATGTGGCAGTATGCAGTCATCACATTGCCACAGTTTAATTTATATTATTCCAATAACTATTTTGGGGCCAATGACTCGCCAAAACCACACTAAAAATCAGAAAGACACAAACACTCTGGATCAAGGTCCTTCACTGTGAAGATCTGTTGTTTTTAAATCTGAATGATTACTTGGGTGGTAAAATAAACGAAGCAATATCAAAACCTTTGAACATTTGTAACCCTTTCATTTTTCCATTTGGGTACATTGGCTGAAGTGTACGCCTTCACACTTTTTAATATTCATTGTTTTCAAACTTGTAGCTTTACTTATTAAGTCTGCGTCATCAATCAACATGTTATCCATTTGAAAGCTGTATGTTGCAATTTCAGGGCAGCACAGTAGTTAGCACTGCTGGATCCCACAGTGGGTTTGAATCCACCTCTTGGCCTGGGTCTTTCTGCGTGGAGTTTGCGTGTTCTCCCCATGTCCCCATGGCTTCCCCACAGTCCAAAGGCATGCAGTTAGCAGGGTTAGGTTAACTGGTGATAATAAATTGGCTGCAGGTGTGAATGTGAGCGCAAATGGTTGTCTGTCTTTCTGTGCCCTGCTACCAACTGGTGACCTGTCCAGGGTGTACACTGCCTCTTGAACTACGGCAACTGGAATAGGCTCCAGCTGCCCCCTGCGACCCTGAACAGGAAAAGAGGAAGAAAGTAATAGATGGATGTTTTCAGTTCCACATTAGTATTAAATGCTGGTACATACTGAGATGTAAAGCAATGATAGTTTTAAACAAGAAAAAAGCCATGACATTTTTTATAACAGAAAGCACTTAGTGCTGTTATAAAAAATGAAGCTAATTTAGGTCACTAGGGTTAGAGGATATCACCAACCTGTTTCAGACTCTCTGAATGAGACCAACAACACCTCATGAGGCTTCATATATGCACTCAGTAGCTCACACTTCCACAGACAGGCTACGTGCAGGCCTTGCTCTAAACTTGCAGTGCCCTTCAGTCCCTGCTGGCATGCTTTAAGATTACACAAACAAAAAAGGTCAGACCAATAAAGATTGGAATTAACTCGCAATCCTATTGGAAGATTACGTTTATTTATTGCAGTTACTCTAATGAACATGTACACGTTTCCCCAGTCTGTTTACAAAAAAGCCTCAATCTGCTTCTTTACCCTTCTACACCGTCTTCATTTTTCCCTTCCAATTATATCTTCAACCTCATCTGTTTGCTCTTTAGAATAAACAACTTCATCTAAAGATTGCAGAGCAGATTGTTCACCCAAAAGCCTTACTAGTTTTAGATTAGTGCCTCCTTTTCTTTTTTTTTCTTTTTTTTAACAGGAAACTCATTGAGGAGCGTTGTGCAGGGGGAATGAGGGGAAAAAAATCCTACGATCATGAATCTCAAAGGGCCATAATCAAGATTTCATGGCAGAGATCCAGCAAGACCCTGATATACAAACATAGATCGTCTGCCTGGGAATGAATGGACATCACACACACACACACAAATGTGTGCATAACGTCCCTCTGCCTCCCAATTTTAATCACAAGCACAAGTTAATGACATTCTGTGGAGTCTGGTCTTTTTTATCATATCCCATGAGCTTTTCTTATAGCATAAATTAAAGACAACCTGGCTCAGGATTGGTTCACCGCCGGGTTTATTCCAAGGTTTGTAGCTCACCGTTCTTCCCCTGAATAGAAACCATGTGTAATAATCAAGCATTCATATCAGCTGCATTCCTTTTGTCTGGGTAGATCCAGTATGTGTGCAGCACATGTGTTTGGCAGACCGTCTGCAGCATGCTAACTTTAAATATACACACACCGACAGAAAAAGAAAAAAACAATTCAAATTGAGATAGGGGAGAAATCTCATTTTATAAATAAAAAAAACAAACCATTCAGTCTTTTATGGGCAACAAGGATTAAGTGGTTAACTCTGTGTTGCCTCACAGCAACAAGGCTGGGGCCTTTCTGTGTGGAGTTTGCATGTTCTCCCTGTGGGTTTCTTCCAGGTAAGCTAATTTCATCCCAGGTAAATTGGTGGATGTGAGAGTGTGCGGTGGCCTGTCGCCCTATTTCACCCAAATGGGTAGATCCAGCCTTCCTGCAACCCTGAGCTGGTTAAGAAAATTGCTTAATGGTTTGACAGTTTGTTATGAGTGACCTTGGAAGCTTAAAAATTATCTAAGTTGGCTCACTCCACATCTGGGCATTTATACTGATAAGAGGCAGTGGCACACATCCAGCAGGCCTGTTTTCTTTTTAGGAGGATGCACCTGCCCTACCCGCAGGTCCAATTGGAGGAAGAGCCACAACTGTGAGCTATACAAATATCATGGCTCAGGCTCTTTGCGCACACAATCACACCAATGTTGCTAACTCTGAACAGCTGCAGCTCGCTACCTCCTCTTAGCCAACATTCTTCTCCCGCCATCCTTCACTGCCAGCGAGCAGGCAAACTCCAACTGACTCGTCTATTTTCCCAATCACACGCAGACAAACAAACAATTGAGTAGCTGGCGCTCGCATACAGGGTTAGGCTTCTGGAGCTGGATTCAAATTGTAGACAATGCTGTGTGAGCATTTTTTCACTTCAGCGCTTTATATAACAGCCATCCACATGAACGCAGCCCCTCTCAAAAACAAAATGCAGCAGCCGGGTTCCAACCATGTGATTAGATTTAGAGACTGTTAATCACCTAGAAACACACATAAGACAGTCTAATAGCATTTTCTTTTGAGTGCTGCTGTAGGTGACCATTGTGCATTCAGAGCAAGATTTGTAGCTTTGCTATGTTTGAAACTGGATTTTAAAGCTATACTTTGAATGCATCTTTTGGTATTTAAAACTAGGGGAAAGCATCACATAGGGTAACATTCTTGCTCACCATGAGCGTGGAAAGCAGCTGGCATGGCAGCGGGAGGGACAGGTTGACATGGCCTTGAAGACGAAGAGCTTGTGCGGCTTTCACTCACTGCCAACCCCCCTCGGAGACAGGCGGAGTCGGAAAGAGGGGATTGAAAGGGTGATAAAGGGAAAACAGGGTGACAGACAGGTGGTTGGGGGGGGGCTGTCACCAAAACACAACAGCTCTATTACCAAACCCACCATATAGCAACATCACAGCTCAGACTAGCCCTGCCCGATTAAGAGTGGGTGGGGGACAAAGAAAAGGCGAGCATCGCAAAGCTAAAACTTTGCAAATGACTCTCAAGTTGAGACCTCCTCTAAGAAGCACCACACGCACAGCGTGATGTCATGTGACGTGTTCGTGTGAAAGGTGACCTTGTGGCCTCTTTCTGCTTGGAGGAAGCTGTATATTTAGTTGGTGGGGTTTAGCTGAAGTGTTTCACAGCAAGGGTGTTAAATTATTGAGTAGTCAGTGCCAGCAGGGAAGGATGGCACACTGAGGCTGAAGAAGGTCCTCTTATCTGGTGCTACATGCTGTTGGCAAACACATACACACACGCACAGTCCTGACACACAAGTACACACACCCATCAAACCTGAGAAATATATTTTTTAATATTTTACTAAATGCTCTTATCTTTTAAAGAGAGTGGAAGGGTTTAAGGCTATGCAGAGGCAAAGAAAATGTTAGTACAATTGAAAGACTGTACTAACATTTATTTCATGTAAAATGATGACAGAGGACAAGAGGAGATTACAGATGTTTACTCCAGGGCCAAACATTTAGGCTAGCTGACAGGCAGCAGCCTCATTCATTCATTTATTTGCTGCGTTTCACTCCTTGAATCCACTCCTCAGTCGCTCCCTGACAGTCTTGTCACCACAAATAAGGCGAACCTGACTACCCGGGACAAATTACCAAAAGGTCAGAAGACTTTTCGGCAGAACTCTCTGGCTGTCTGTTCTCTCCACTGCTGCACAAGTATTTTCCGAGAGAGCATGACCTCCCTGTACTCTCCACTTTCTGCTTCACTTGAATTCAAGGAGGGGCTGAAATGTTGCGTGTCAGCTTTCATCACAAGTGACAGAACTGGGTACAACAGGGTAAGAGTAATAATGAGCAGTCATACTGATTAGAATTAGATCCATTTCTCTCTTTTTAAAAAAAAAAAAAAAAAGTTTAATAAAAGCAGTTTATGATGCAGTTTAAGAGCTGCTGCTAATGCTTTAGCCTCATCGGACTTCCAGAAAAGACTACAGCAGCACCACTGCACTCTGAATCCAATTATTTCCAATGGCTTGCACTGGGCTACGATGGTCTGTCAGTGCACTGATCAAAGGGCTAGTTGAACTTTAACCACTGCGCGCTGTGACTAATACCCAAGTGGTCAATAGAAACAAGGCTTCCAGTTGGACGTCAATAGACCAAAGTGGAGAAAAGCTGATATTGTGTGCCTGAATTCCCTGAATTAAACTGCACTGGTTTGCTTTATTTTTTAAACCCTGTTAGTAAAGTCCCATCTTGGAAAGATGTTTTAAAGATGTCAGGTTGCTTGTTGATGGTAGGCAATCTTTTTATTTAGAGACAACTTAAGCTTGTTTGTATGTAGCTCAGTAGCTCTATAGTTTAAAGTTTTCTTAAAAGCTAAAAAAACTGAGTGTTTGATGTGACAACACTGTTCAGACTTCTTCGCTTATGGAGGAGTGGTTATAAAACAACAAACCTTCAAGTTAAATTTCATTTTGGAGAGACTACAAAATCGCAGCGAGCCAAATCTACCGTGTAGGGCGGGTGGTGATCAAAGACTATACTCATGTGGCCAAAACAGCATAAAATTTTAGGACATTACAGAAGAGCTTTGCACCATCTTACCATCTGGAGTGAATTCTCAGTGCACAACTCCATGACTGATTTGACGTTTAAAAGAGATTAGCATTTCCTTCTCGGCATAACCTAGCTGTCATCAGCTGTCATGGTCATTGATTTGAAGGTCTGTTAATTTGACACTAAAGGTTTCCCTTTCTGAACAAGTTTGAGGTCTACAAGTCGGCTACAAGCAGTCCGAGGAGACGACCTTCGAGGAGAGAACAGCCAAATTTAAATACAGTATGGTTTTTGGTTTTTTTTATGTGCAAAGTAACAGAATTTTATCATTGCAACTTGTATTTAGAAGACGAGCATGAGGGTTTTTCAAATGTTTCCCTGTTTTGCTCAGCTCTGGCTTCCCCAGCGTACCGAACCCAGGAGCAAGCACAGCAAATTGTATCTGAAATCCACATGACTCTCAATAGTGTGTTCCAGCATGCAAACAGCACAGTGGGCAATGGGCTGGCTGGCAGAACCGGTGCACCACATGAGACAAACTTATATCTGAAGTCTGCAATGACTGATTTATTGTCAGCGTTGGCACTATTTTCACACACTAGTTTCCATTTACTCTTGCTTTAGAGCTGTTTTGGGCAAAATCCTGAAGAAAATGCTGCTTTCCTTAGCTGCTAGACATCAGCTGTACTGTCCAGTTAGGGCTTTTTTTGTTTGCCCAAAAGCACCACTGATGAGAGCAGTGTAAGTGAACCAAAAAGTTGAACTATTAAAAGCTCAGAAGAGCAGAGGTGAATAAAACACTTGTGCAATTCCTTTAACATAATAATACTTAATATAGCTGATTACAACCTTTTGATTGTTTGCATTCAGCATTATTCATGTGACACTGGAGCATGCTTAGTGTGTTATATAAACTTTCTGAGTGTACTTGATGTGAAGCAGGCGGTTCTTCTTAATAGGTTTTTGGTGAATTTGAGCTTCTTGCTCAAGTCTTCTCTCTCTCTAACATCAAACTGCCCCTCTCTCCAACTGCGTCCTCTGCAAGCTTGCAACACACACAAATCAAATCAAATCAAATCACTTTTTATTGTCACATCACATGTGCAGGCACACTGGCACAGCACATGCGAGTGAAATTCTTGTGTGCGAGCCCCACAAGCAACAGAGATGTGCAAACACAACAACACAAACGAGCAAAATACAAGAATGGCCAACCTGAAACTAATAAATATATGTACAATATATAATAGTGTATGCATTTCTGGATGTGTATACTAAATATTTTCCTACGTGTGTGTGTGTGTGTGTGTGTGTGTGTGTGTGTGTGTGTGTGTGTGTGTGTGTGTGTGTGTGTGTGTGTGTGTGTATACACACACATTAATATTCATACGCCCAGGCACATGTTGGTGTCCTTGGTCTTGCTACTCCTTCTCGCTCTCTCTATTTGCTCTCTCTCTCTCTAATCCTGTAAAGCCAACAGTGCAATTAGTCACATGCCGAGTCTTCTTTCATCTCTCCAGTGAGAGTGAGCTCAGGAGAAATTCAAACGGCTCGGTATCTACCCTTCTGGGGTAAAACACAAACATGTACATAGCCGCATTAAAATACCTCAAATTCAAACAACAGCTTGTCTGACTATAACGTGTCCTTGGGGTTTAAAAGGTGAACCATCATCGATCCCTTTTAAAAGTCTTGTCTTCTTTGCAACTCAAGGAACTGCACTAAACTTGAAAGCAAGTTTAGCCTTAAACTGAAGCAAAGGTAAACTCAGGACAAGCTAAGACTGAAAGGAGTCCTCTAAAAATGATCACCGTCCCTGTGGTTTCGACGTTATTTGTGCTTCTTTGCTCTGAACTCGCCGCAGTCACCTCCTTCACAGTTAGGAGCCGTATCTATCACAACCCACTCACAAACTCCACTGATCGAAACAGCATGAGAGAGCGAGCTGTGATGGAAATCCACAGAACAAAAACTTAAAAGGATAGGGAAACAGACGGCAAGAGAAAGCCCCCGCATTCAGGTTAAACAGGCTTATAGTTAATGTCTTCTCTATGCTCTACAGTTAAGGTAATTTTGCACTGCCTGAAGCCACAACCTGAGAGTGAGACGGGGAGGAGTGAAGTATGGCTCACTCTCTACATCCTGGTAAAGGAACAAATGGCTCATGTTGCCATTAAATGGACAGAGAGCCCAGGGTTATCACTTTCATGCAGGTTATTCCCACGTGTCAGCTAAAAATCAATCTCCATTTAACTGAAATCTCCTCACTGAGCCAGTATCTAATATGACTGGGACAGCCGAAGGTATGCTCACATTAAACACCGATTTTTAACACTTTGGAAATTGAATTTGCATTGTGTGTGTGTGTGTGTGTGTGTGTGTGTGTGTGTGTGTGTGTGTGTGTGTGTGTGTGTGTGTGTGTGTGTGATGCAAAAAGATAATGAAAGAAAAAAGGAGATTTCCAGATGTTATCAATCGCTCACTGATAATTTATTTATCTGGTAGTAAACTGATTGGTTCCAGTGAATTGGCAGAACATCAACAGAGTCAAACGAATGAAGACATCCATCTTCTGTTGCTACCTTCTATCCTCCAACCGGCTGAAAACGAACCGCAGTACAGGCTGGCCATCTGAATTCATCTTAATTTGGCATATGATGTGCTTTTCAGAAGAATGCACAGATAGCAACATTAAAGAAATGGCTCACGCTCTAAACTTAATTTATCATGAAGTGAGAAAAAGCACAAAGGAAGACTTGGAGGTTCTGTAACTGGGAAAAAGATGGCAGACAAAGAACGGCAGTGAGCTTGTCAACATCCTGAAAGAGTAATCAGAGCGATGATGATGTGAACCGCCACTTTGACTCAGAACTTTTAGAATAAAAATCAGAGCAAAAACAGGAAGTAAACACTGCCTTGAGTGGAAGTTATCAGCTTTATATTCGGGCAGCCATATGCACAAGTAATCATGTTATCACGGGTGGGCAGACCTTTTATTGTATCAAATCATGCACTCATTCACTACTTGCATTCAGGCAATTCTATGAAAGTCTTGTATTGTGAGCTCTTTGGCTAAACACAAAAACTATTGGACACTTGGACAGCGCAGTTTGGTAATATAAAAACAAATTTTGCAGCCATTTACATTTGGATGCACCAATCTTCTTCCTCTCACCTGTCTATGTTTTTATGGTTTTCTTTCTATTCCATGCTTGGGTAATGACCATCAGTTGTACGCTACTTCTTGTGAGGCCTTGTACCATACTTTGCGTCTACTGAAACGGCCTAAGTAATTCACTACACAGATCCAGTCATGTGAAAAGTAAAGTTTCTCACCGGACTCCTGAGAGAAACAAAGTACATCCATACTGCAGCCAGGTAAACTGCACCTCTAGAAAAGTGGAAGGTTTGGTAAGCTTGCTGTTCTGGAGCATTTAGTTTACGGTTAAAACTAAGCTACAATCTTCCCAGGAATGGGCATCCCCAAAAACTCAGACCGTGCAATGTTCAGAGGGCATGTTTAAAGTTCATGACAGCAGAATCAGAAAAAGACTGAACAAGTGTGGCTTGTTTGGACAGCTTCTCTAAAAAGAACATGGCACCCTGGCATAGGTTTACAAAGCTGCATCTGATTAAACCACAAGATACTGTATCTGGAGCAACATCCTTTGGACAGCTGAGACCAACTTGGAGACGTTTGCTGTAATGCAGAATGTCTGATTTGGAGAAAACCAAACACAGCATGTGAGCACAAACACCTCATACCAGCTGTCAAGCATGGTAGTAGAGGAGCTACGATTGCCACCTTGCAGTCACCAAGTCTGAACATGAACTCCTCTGTATACTAAAGTATTCTAGAGTTTCTCGTGAGACCATATTTCTCACAGATAAAGGTTGTGCTAGCACGACAATTATCCCAAGCACACCAGCAAATCTGCAACAGAATATTTGAAAAAGAAAAGAATAAAAATGTTGCAATGAGCCAGTAAAAAAGTCCAGACCTCAACCTGACTGAAATGTTGTGGTGGGGCTTTAAGAGAGCTGCGTATAAACAAATGCCTACAAACCTCAATGAACTGAAGCAATCCTGCAAATAAGACTGGGGAAAAAAAATCCTCCACAATGATGTGAGACACTGATAAAGTCATGCAAAAAACAACTGGTTCAAGTTAATGCTGCTAAATAGTGGTTCTGTGAGCTAATCACAAGGTATAGATAAGAAGCAGTTTCTCCACAGGACTCTATCATGTCAGGTGAAAACCATTTTACATGACTGTAAATAAAGAGCAATTATGGATGCAGCTTTTTAATTCAGTTTGACTTTTTGGAGAACAGCTATGCAAGCTGTTTGAAGCTTACTGCCTGCCTTTTCCAGCTACATCACTAAAAGCAGGAATGAGAAAGATACCAATCTTGTACTGATCAATTTCTTGGCAAGAAAGCATCTGTTTGCCTGTCAATAATAGGATACAGAGCAATTATAAGACATGTGAGTGTGTCATTAATCTGTATTCTGATATTTCAGTTTTAACAGTCGCTGTGAAACTTGCTTGTTTGGTGTTTGTCAATTCTGCGTGTATTTGCTTTTCTTTGTTGCTTCAACTCAATAAAAATATCTTTGAGAAAAAAAAAAAAAAGGATACAGTAATTACAAGAGCGTTTAGTGCCTGCCCTCACTCACAGCACCGGTACATGCATTAACAATAACGGATTGCAGGAAGAAATTGAAAGCTTTGTGAAGCCAAGATGATGAATCAATATTATAAATACTAACCAGAGCTGGTATGCAGGTAAACTGTCAGCTGTTCTGATAAATCCTTCAATGTCCTTTTTCTTTAAAAAGACAGACATCACACACACATGTAGCCTCTTAGTAATGGGCATTGGCTGCTTTTCTTTATGTTATGGAATTATCACGTTTTTTACCTGACTTGGACATCAACACAGGCCACTTTTTTTTTAATTTCCTGTAATTAAATAGTTATCAGTTAACATTAATCAATTATATAACATAACCACTGGTGGCAGCCTTTATTGTAGTTTAAACTACAATTTCCTCCTCTGAGTTGATTGTATTTCTCTATTTTAGCATGCTCACACCCCAGTGAAAGTGGACTTTACATTTTTGTCCATTATGGGATTTGTAAACATCCAAGAAGGGCTAAAGTCTTGGATGCTAAAAAGATGCTGGCACAAGTCCGACATTGCTTTAATGACTGTGTATATGTGGCCTGGATGAGCAGAGTGTGTGCGCATACGTGCGTGTGTAAAGAAATTGAAGCATTTGACACCTCACTAACAAGCCAGCTGAGACAGCCAGTATCCTGACGCTGCCTTGGGCCACACAGCATCACTCCGCTTAATGCCCTCTGGCTAAATAAATAAGTATAAATATAAAAATATCTACATCCACCAAAGAGAGGAAGTTTTTTATGTTTATTTATTTATTTATTTTCCGAAGGCTGCTGACTGGAAACCATTTTCCACACTTCAAAAGAGGGCGTGGGAATAAACCGATGCCCATGGACATGCAACGATAAAGCAGACTCTCACATCCAAAGGCAAATCCTAAGCATCTCTTCTCGCTCTTCCCACTCGCCACCGATGCTCTCCCACCCGTTTTCTCTCTTTTTTCCCCTTGGCAGATCAACAAACATATCTCCTACTTATTTTTCTTAAACACATGTATGGTGAGCTGTGGCAGCGCTAACAGGTTAGGCCACTGATCGCTAAAAATGAACTCCACAGAGGAGGGAAGGAAGCCATGAGGGGAAACCCAATCCAATGACCACTTTTGGTCAAAAAGCTGCAGCATCCAGCGTTGCGGCCTAAAATTTAATTTCCCCTAGTAGAAAAGCCACCTCGATGCCTTTAGCTGCCTATTTTTAGTATGTTATCATTTAGCCTCAATCAGAGTACAGCAGTCAACCTCAGGAGTGAAGATTGTTGCAGTGAGACAATAAAAATTTTTTAAAAAAGCACTGAGCTCCACCAGAAGTGGCTCATCAGAATGAAGAGAAGAGAAGAGAAGAGAAGAGAAGAGAAGAGAAGAGAAGAGAAGAGAAGAGAAGAGAAGAGAAGAGTCTATTGGAGTTTATGTTTCTTCTTCTTCTTTCTATTTGGTGGCTCTGTTGCATCAGCACTGTCAGCTGAGGGCACAGTCGAAGCCTCAGAAAACAATGCCCGAGCAGAGGCATGCTTCGACTTCATAATAAATCAGTGTTTTCATGTTCCCGCCTGACTGTGGCATCATGTCAAATGCTCTTTGTCCCTTTAACTGACAGCACTTTTTAAGGGTCTCATTGTGAGCTGCTTTGTCAGGCTGTTGCCTCGATGCCCTGACATTAATTAGCACCAAGGAAGCAGAAAGCAAAGGAGAACGGCTGTAACCAGCGGACTAGTGATCGATGTCATCTGTGTTTTTCCTCACAGTATGGGGCCCCGGATAGAATCTGAAAAAAATCTGAGTTTATCCTTCTCCTTCCAGCTATAATTGTGTTAGACTATGGGGGATGCATCCCTGCTTTGGACAAACAAACCCAAGAGAGATTGTTTTTGGAGAGAAATAAGCTGGAAATAAAGAGCATGCGTTCTAAAAGAAGACTCTCTCACAGGGAGGGTGAGTGTGTTTGCAGGGCTGTAACGAGACAACCCAGAAGCCCCAGTGTCGCTGTGCCTCTGTGTGTGTGTGTGTGTATGTGTGTGTGTGTGTGTCACTTGGTTTGTCCTAATTAAAGTCATAACTTGCACCCATCAATGACACGGGACGTCAAAGTGAATCCTGCCTAATTACTCGACCTCGAGTCCCTGTCTTAAAGAGTCTCCGTGTTAACACATTCAAGACATTCATTAGTTCAGTTTCTCCTTCCCCCGAATTGCATAATCCTGAATTAGTTTGTGTTTTATTAAATTACCACAGAGACAAAAAAAATACACAGGGTTCAAACTGAGGAAGGAAAATATCCCCTTCATCACTACACATTAACTCTATGTAACTTAATACACTGTAATAAATGATTTATGGGGTGGACTACATCGCTTTATCCGTTAGAAGTTATTTTAGGTGTATAGAAAGTAGATTTTTATCCCTCATATTTATACTTTATTTAAAAGTACAACGAGGACAGCTTCGGTTGAAATACAGAATAAGATCTCTGCTTTATTTAGTCTCATTCGTGCTTTTAATAAAGAAATAAAAGCAGGTCTAAGAAAAGGACCAGACATAACTCATTCAAACCCACACTTTAGCCCCCCTGGAGATCACTTTAATGTCCCCCTGGGTGCCCTACTCACCTCTCCTCCGTGGCCATCAAAAACCCCAAAGATTGACGGGTGACTCTTGTTGACGATGTCGGTGAGCACCTCGAACCTGTCCTCCATGTGATCTCGCCGGCCTTGGATGGAGTACACGGCCACGTTGTTACTCTTGAACTCCCAGGTCTTGGAGAACTCCGCGTCCAGGACGTCCAGCCCACCGAAGCGCTCGTTCTGCATCATCTCCGCCACTTTCCCCTTGACCATCTTGACCGCATCTCGGCTGGACTTGACGATGGTCTTCACTTCGTCCGTGTGGAAGAAGTAACTCCACAGAGCCAGGCTGATGCACAGCAAGAACAAGGTCTCCGGTCTGAGCAGAAAATAACGCATGATCCGACCTAATAGAGACAGCAGGGTCATTGTATCCTCTATCATTTATTTATTCACGCGCAGGAAATCGCGGCAGGTTGTGTGTCGCTCGCCCCCCCGCCGCAGATTTCACTCCATCGTCGCTGTTTTTGTTGTTGATGATGTTACCGTGTTTGGTTTGGTTAGCGGCGAAACATACACATTTAACCGAGCTACTCACGCCGGGAAACATTCAGGTTGTACTGGACCAACGAGTGACACTTCACTGGGACGTATCAGCGACCGAGGCGAGATAAAGAAGGAGAAGCGCGGTGCACCGGCTGGTTCCCTCTAGCATTCAGCCCAGCAGTGAGCCACCACCAACGGCTGTCCGCTGACCATCTGCCGCGGTCCGAGAACACGGACACTCCAGGCGGGAAACAGCAGCTTCTCCCCTCCGTTTGGACTTGAGGTTAAGCCAGTGTGTTGGCTAGAGTAAAGTTGTGGGCAGAGCCTGTCCCTCCCCGGCCAGCCCTGCTACTGTTTCCAGTCCTGAAATAGCAGCCTGTGCTGAAACCCTCACATTCCCAGCTGCCACACTGGCTGCGAAGCCCCCGCTGCTGCTTTCCTAAACGGCCGTGCTGCTTTCACGTGCAGCTCGTAAAGTTCGCCTTCAAAGTTGTAGGAAATAATTGCATTTAAAATATCAACACTTACCCACAGACAACGCATAGTGATACCGTTTAAATAAGGGACCCGACCCCCCCCCCAAAAAAAACAAACAAACAAACAAACAAACAAACAAACAAACAAATAAAATAAAATAAAATAAAAACCTATTCAACTGCAGCTGGTTACGTCTGAAAACAAGGTGATTAGGCGATGCAAAGAAATGTAATCTACAGCCGTTTAGATAAATAATTTAGATACATTTAGATAAATAAATAAATTAGTTAATTAATGTAATCACTTGAAAGAAAAGAACAGTTGTGGTGTGGCTAAAACTTAATAAGTTGTCGCATTCACTGGCTTAAAATTCAGTAGAGAAACCAATAAGAAAACTGCAGACTGTTTACAAAAATTAAATTATTGCAGCATTATGTTATTTCATCCAAATGTTATAAATTCTACTGCTCAATTATATATCAGCCATGCCTAAAATCTCACCAGGGGTTAAGCAAGACACCAAGAGAGAAACCGCACGGGAGATTTACGACAGAACTCGAAGGCGTCCAAGGACCAGTCATACCACAGGTGAGTCTGAAGACCTCCGTGAATCAATAATTTTAAACACATGCTAACACGCAGCATTTCATTATAAAATTAAATCAGATAAATAACCTTTCATTAGGCCCAGTGTGTTTGTGGCAAGGTAGAATTGTCATGTTATAGGACAAAAGGGGAGTTCCTGTATTAATGTCAGAAGTTCTTCTCAGCCCCCCCCCCCCCCACCACCACCACCACCACCACTAAAAAACAAACAAACAAACAAACAAACCCAAACAAACTGAGAAAACTTGTAAAATTATTGTTTTTAGAACTATAATATCAGTCGCACCAGGAGTGAAATGTGAGATCAACACGTCCTCAGTTTAGCCCCTCTATTTGTTAACGTACAATAAAATGGCAAACGAATGAATCAAAAAAAAGATGTTAGCAGGAGTTTTGGTGGAAAGTTTAAATGACTCTGTTTTTACCATATTTACTAAAGAAAAACAAAGAGAAAGGGCACAAAAGTTAAAGTTTATCAACTGAGCTTTGATGTATTGTTATAAATATAAATAGCTTCGCTATGCTATGCATGCCTGTTTACCTACTAAATTAGATTTTCTAATTTTAATTCAGTCAGTTAAATGTTAAACTCCTCTTCACAACAATACATTAAAATGATCTTTAACTAATTGCCTAAAACGCTTCTGGTAATAATCTTATACTTTTACTTTACCTTTTAAGATATATGATTATATATACCACCATCAGCGTTTCAGATTATCTAATACAAGATTTAAATTGGAAAAACAAGTAATAATTTCTTATCTATTTGGTATTTAAGTGGCATTTTTATTTGATTTAAATTTTTATGAGGAAATGTATTCAGGCAAACAAAGACAGTCCCGGGGTCCTTGAGTCCTGCCTGACGCCATCGAGCCTCTCTCGGTCCTCTGTGGGTAAAACGTGGGGCTACCTCGTTTACTGTGTGCTGTTGAGTTCTCATCAAAATAAGATCAGTAAGTTTTGTCAACACTCGGTCGCTTTAGCTGTAGTTACTGAATACTTTCAGTCGACTCTGTGTGTTTGTTTCTCCGCGAAAACTTTTGAGAATCACTCAGAAGAGTTAGCAGTTTAGCCTCCAGTGCTAACACACTGTATCAAGAGCATCAGCCAGGCTAGCAGTGCTAACTGTACTTAGGGCAGCTTTAGCGTTGTTTAGATATCTGTATCTCCGTTTCTAAATGAACGCTTGGAAACGAAATAAGCCTGTCTGGGTTAACGTTTATTAACCCTTTCTTTTCCCAGTCGCCTGTGTTGTGCTTCAGCGTTGACAGGGCCACTTTACATCTGTCATGTTTGTGTCCTCAGAGATAACTGGACCACCTGAGACCCACTCAGCTTGGCAAGGATGGAGTACATGCAGGCTCCTGCCTCAAGCAGCCAGGGGAACATGTAAGTGCAGCCCTTTAGCACTGTGTGAGTTTTAACAGCAAAGCTCGTTCTCCAGACTGTGGATAGCATCTCTGCCTCTAACTGGCGACCGTGGCTCAGGGGGTTGGGAATCGCATCTGTAACCGGAACGTCGCCGGTTCGATCCCTGGGCTCTCTGTCCTGGTCGTTGTGTCCTTGGGCAAGACACTTTACCCTACTTGCCTACTGGTGTTGGCCAGAGGGGCCGATGGCGCGATATGGCAGCCTCGCTTCTGTCAGTCTGCCCCAGGGCAGCTGTGACTACAACCGTAGCTTGCCTCCACCAGTGTGTGAATGTGAGAGTGAATGAATAGTGGCATTGTAAAGCGCTTTGGGTGCCTTGAAAAACGCTATATAAATCCAATCCATTATTAACTATAAAGCCTATATTTCCTTTAATGGTGGTATTAAACTACCAATAGGAGGCAAGGACCGATATTTGGCTTGCTATCTATCAGCAAGCAGAATAATCAACTACATAGCAGCAGCAGCCTGAGTCATAAAGTTTTCTGCTCGACCATGGTAACATTTCAATGTAAATATCTTTAAAAACTATTAAAGATAAAAGCTTGACATTTTCCTTGGCGTCCCATACCATAAAAGTGAACCAGAATCTGTGATTTGGGGATAAAGAAATATGCAATTCTTAAACAAAGTTATTTTCTCACTTATAATTTGAGTGCCATATGGAAACTACAGGATTTTGTTCTATTCAGGTTAGACATCTAATGATATTATTCTTTATGTAGTACAACTTGTAATATTTACTCAATCAGCAGGAAATGGAATGAAAATTTTTTTTTGTTTCTTTCAAGTGTCCATTACTCAAGTGGATTTGGCCCCCCATCATATGCAAAGTGTATACATTCAGGGTGGTTTGAAATGTTGGGCTTCCAGCATTTTTGAGCCCTCATAACATTGTAATGTTATAACATAAGTACAGTCGATAGACACATGAAAAATTTAGGGCTGGACACATGTAAGCTCTGTTTTAAAACTGCAAGCAAATCAACCAAAATATTTGTATATTATATTTGTATATATTTGTATATTTGTTTTAGTAATCAACTTTGAGCAGCAGTATAGTCATGGCTTCAATAGCAAAACTGCACCAGTGGTCATGTTTGTAATGTAACGTAATGGGAAGAAGCACTGGTACTCTGGATGTTTGATCTGCTTTGTTATAATTCACTGGAAAAAAGAATCAAAAAGTGCATTTTTGGTTAACTTTCAGGGGTAATATCACTACATGGCATAGGCGGCTGGTCAGTTGTAGCATAAGAAATTTCCTTTCTTTTCTTTTTTTCTTAAACCAACATTTTTAAATCAGGCTTATCGCTTATACATAATTTCTTCCGTTAGTTATTGTACCAAAAAAAAAAAATAGATTCTGATGGAGTCATGTGGGGGACAATGATTGGGTTTTTTGTTTGTTTGTTTTTTCATTAAATCATCCATAAAGCACAACTGCAGTAAAATAAAATATACCATCTTTTCAGTGGGTGTGTTGCTGATTTGGACCAAAAGTTCCTAATTAAGAGCCCTGTTGACAAACTTGGTTCAAATCCTTTTCCACCGATCCAGTGCTATTAGCCAATCTCGAACCAGTTCTACATGTTTTAACCAAATAAAACTGGTTACCAGTGCCATAAAGCTGACACCAGTAGGACACCACAGAATTTCTGGTATCAGTAACTACCGTAATTGTCGGGCTATAAGCCGCTACTTTTTGCACCAGCTTTGAACCCTGCGGCTTTTAGTCAGGTGCGGCTTTTCTATGGATTGTCCATGATTTTTGTGATATCGTAAGAGGATTTGTTTTGTTTGTTCCGCTGTTGTACGGCACTACGTTGCCTGGTGGAAGGGCATGTGATCAGACACACAGTATCGGGGATCAAGAGTGGTATGTTGATCACATGTCCATCCGCCAAGCAACATAGTGCCGTACAAGTAGCGCGAAAAACAAACTTCAAAGTAGCGCTACGCGTTCAGCGGGAGGCGTGGATGACGAGCGGCGATAAACTTGCGAAAAGCAAGTTATGCTCAACTCTACCGGTGGATTCTGACAGCGTGGAAAAGTGTGAAAACATCCACGCTCACCAACGGATTTCAAAGGGCTGGACTGCTGCATGGAGAGGAGGACACCGCCACGGCCCTTCTGAGGGTGTTCGACTCTGACACTGACAACGAGGATTTCTTTGGTTTTGAAAGTGACAACGAAGGAGAGAAGCTGAGAGTGGATGACGAAGCCACCCTGAGCCTGTTTGTTTCCGACACTGGAGAAGAGGAGTTTGGTGGTTTTAGTGCGCAGGAAGATGGTGGTGAATGACTGACTTTTCTTCTTGTTAAAGCCGTGTCACTTCATATACCTAAAAAGTTATGCAAATATGTACCCATAACTTGTTTTTCAAAATATTAATAAAAGGGGTGTGTCTCCAAACAGCCATCTCTTTCCTGACAATTCCCTTTGTGCATATTCTCTTACATATGATAAGTCAACCTTGAAACACCTGCGGCTTTTGGTCAGGTGCGGCTAATGTATGTACAAAACAGGATTTTCCCCTGATTTTAGCTTGTGCGGCTAATATTCAGGTGCGCTTTGTAGTCCGGGAAATACGGTATGTGAGGGGTTACCAAAAGAAATTCCCTAATGATTAGCAGCCCACAGATTCTGATAACTATGTTATATCTTGTTCTCATGTAAATTACTTCTGCTCTTAAAGCTTCAGAACACTTGGATCTCAAACCTGTCAAAAAGTGGGAAAGTTTTCAGAAGATAGCATTTCTCTGCCCCGACACATCACTAGTGGAATACAGATCATGGAGCAGTCTTTGTTAAGACTTAAAATTGAAATAATTAATATTTTATTTATTAGTCAAATAATAGGCTTGATCTGAATACATGTCCCTAGGCGGTAAAGGGGCTGCAGCTGTCTTCAGTCCAATATAACAACTAGCAGTAGCTTTTGATTTTAAATTGATTATGGCGCACTGTAAGTGTAGTTTTGCCAGAACCACTGAGATGAATTATGTCATCAAGTAAAGTGAACGTCGTGACTGTTTATTTTCAGAAAATGCTCAGGTGATGAGAAAAATATGGGAAAAACGCGACAACATAAGCTGCGACCTGCTTTGTAAAATCTCCCATTGTATTGTACTGTACATGCTGTCTTTAGTGAAGAGGCTGAAACCTATTATATAAATATATATCATCAACAAAAGGGTCTGAAACAACCCATCATTTATATGTGTTTCATTGACTTTGGCGTCTCTCCCCTCCAGCCTCTGCTGTACCTGTGGTGTCCCCATTGCTCCTAACCCAGCCAACATGTGTGTGGCCTGCCTGCGCACTCAGGTCGACATCTCAGAGGGAATCCCCAAGCAAGTCACAGTGCATTTCTGCAAGCAGTGTGAACGGTGCGTTTCATGCATTTAATAACAAACACATAACAGTTGTATTTGTTTTGTACACTGCAGTGCACCCATTATATCACTGTTTCTCTTTAGAAGGCATTTACAGGTGAAATGTAGCAGTCAGAACGGTGTGTTTTTATTTAAATGCATTTCCTCTTTTACGCAGGTACTTGCAGCCTCCAGCGACCTGGGTACAGTGTGCTCTGGAGTCCAGGGAGCTGCTTGCTCTTTGCTTGAAAAAACTAAAGAGCTCCATGTCTAAAGTAAGCCTCTTTCTTACTCAGTGTCACTAAAGACGAATAGCATATTTCTACATAAGTGAAAAATTTCTAGAATAAATTAAATATAAGGGGGTGTCCAGTGCCAGTTTGTAACATTAGATTCACAAGCTGCTTGTTTCAGTCCTGCCTTTTTATTGAGCACATTTTCTTTTTGTTGTGTTTTTGGGTTGTGTGAGGAGAGGGACCATCTTAGACATATGCAAGCTAAGAATTCATATCCTTAAGTATATATTACATTTTTAATGACAGTAAAGTTTAATCAAAACCTTAATGCTGTCCTCTTAAAACCCTTCTAGTTTAATGTTCTGTGCAGGTACTCTGTGATACATTATTACATTACAGCATCCTTCCCATCTATCTCTTTTTTTATTATGATGTGCACCACGTTCACTATTGTACTTCTCAATACTCAGACAGTGCTCGCAGATCTAAAACATCTCTCTTCACAGGTGCGACTTATCGATGCTGGATTCCTGTGGACAGAGCCGCACTCCAAAAGGATTAAGATGAAACTGACCATCCAGAAAGAGGTTAGAAAACAGGGGGACGTTTCTATGTGTGGGAAAATTCTATTTGTAATTAACAATATGAGATGAGCAAGGTGCTTTTTGTCCAGAACGTTTAAAACAAAATCTTTTAATTTTTTTTTTTATAATCTTAAGAATATTCATAAAAGTGGTGACAAGTTGTAGGACGTGCATCCACTACAAAGTGACCCTGAGGTTGTTTTATCAGAAGAACAAGCGATCTGTCTGTTCTTCAGAGAGTTAAGTGAGAGTAGCGAGCCTCGCCATTGGCTGTCATCGCATCTCCTTGACCTTTAGTGAGAACCTGAGCCTTGTGTTTTTTTTTTTTTTTTTGTTTTGTGCAGTTGGAGGGTCTTTATAATTCTGCCAGCAGTTCTCCCTGTTCACATAAAAATTCAAGCATAACAATTCAAATATGCTCTCCCTGAACAGCTTGTTTAATGAATTTCAGCCACAAGTTTTTGTCATCGTTTCCTATGGAGTTGGAGCATATGGTGTGACTTGTTGTTGTCTTCTCCAGGTGATGAATGGCGCCATCCTACAACAGGTATTTGTGGTCGAGTTTGTCATCCAGTCCCAGATGTGTGACGACTGCCACCGTGTGGAGGCCAAAGACTTCTGGAAGGCCGTCGTTCAAGTTCGTCAGAAGGTGACCTGTGGTCTTACACTCTAATAAGTACAAACTATTTTCCCATTCTGGCTGTTTTCAAGCTTTTTAAAAGCACTTTTAAATAAACCATGAACCATTTTATCAGTTATTGAAGTGGATGGTGAATGGTTATATTTTAGCACATTTGTAAAATTGGTTGTCATAGTAAAGGGTTAAAAAGTAAAGCTTGTGGTCAAAGCTGAAAAATGTGTGCAAAGCCTCTTTTTCCACTAGCACTGACTCGACTTTAGACGTCAAATTTCATTCAGAAGAGTAATGTTTACTTTTTACGGTTTTTTTGGGTCATTGACTGTTTCTCTTAGCGCTGTTAGTGTATCATATAAACATACAAACATACCTCTCTGAGTCCTTGTTGGGAAATACAACTCAAGACACTCCGTACTGACGTACTGAACTTTACTGCTGCAGAGACAGTAGACTAGCAGTTCAGTGATTAATAGTTATGTTACTGTGAAGCTAAGCTATGTTATTATATAACTCAGCCACTTCATAATAAAAGCCAGTCACTGAAAAAGCTTTTGCTCTGTAGCTGCATGACAGAAAAGGCTCAGCAGATCGTAGATGCATGAAATAAACAGCTTGCTCAGACGTGGAAAAAACCCAGCTGTATTGAATGCCATTAAGTTGAGTGTTCGCAGGCAAATGCAAAGCTACTTATCGAGGTTTGTGCTGTTTAAAGGGATGAGTATGAGTTTCTCTGTGATGAAGATTTCTCTTTTGTCCATCAGACTGTACACAAAAAGACTTTCTACTATTTGGAGCAACTGATCCTGAAGCATAAACTCCACCAGAATGCCCTCAACATTAAAGAAATACATGGTAGGTCAATGATCTATGATTATGTGCACAACGCTGTGTACGCCAATAGAATTCTATAATAATGTTCCAGGTTCCTAAGAATGAGAGAGAAGCTGATAAACACAAACGATAAATGAATTTATCTTTCAAAATATTTATTTATCTTTTCATCATCTCTGTCTGCTCCTCTTCTTCATCTGCCACCTCCACCGCTGTTCTCTCCTCCCTCATCTCCACCTCATCCTCTTCCTCCTCAGCTGAAGCCGCGTCTCCAGAAGTCAGAGTTCTTACCTGAGAGAATGTGCATTAAAAATGCTGCTTTATTCCCAGTTTATATTGTCAGCAGATTAAATGTGCAGACCTCCCATTTCTAACAATAAGCAGTGTTGGGGAGTAACGGAATACATGTACCGCCGTTACGTATTTAGAATACAAAATATGAGTAACTGTATTCCGTTACAGTTACCGTTTAAAAAGGTGGTATTCAGAATACAGTTACTTTGTTGAAATAAATGGATTACACTGCGGTACTTTCCTGTTTCATTTTGTCGCGGGTCAGGACTGTTTGGGTTTTGTTTGACAGCTACGTTCTGTTGTTCCAGGCGGCAGCGTTACGGTTGCCATGGTTACAGGGCGACGCTCTCTCTCTCTCTTTCTGCGACTGTGTGTTTCCTGGGTGAGAGAGCGCCTTTTCGTTGTTGTTGTTGTGCTAAGCTAACAGGCAGAATGCTACAAGCATAGCTCTAAAGAATGTAGCATCATGGGCAGTGTAGTCCGTGTTGCAGGGAGAATGGACTGCCATACACGTTATGTGTCTGTGAGCGCGAGGAGGGAGAAAAAGGAGAGTGGAAAGGTACGAGTTGTCGTCGAGGAAAAACGGGAGCTGGAAGCATGTAAATATAATAATAACCACTGCAGCCAAGAAGAGTGCCTGACGAGCCCAGTTGTAAGTAAGCTATTAAGACTCGACTGTACACCGTGTTCGTGTTTCCCTCCGAAAACAATAAGTTCCGTTGGAGCAGCCTTTCAACGCCTCTCTCTGTCTGTCGCAAGAAAAGTTGACCCACACAACAAAGTAAAGCTAGTTTTCGGCTACGAGCCGACAGGGACCCCGCCGTATTAGTCAGAGGTCCCTTTACTACAGTTCGGAGTCGCGGACGTTCAGTAATAGTAATAAATCACACAGCAATAGTGCATTCACGTTGTTGTAAAAAGCATGATAATATATTAAGTAATCCAAAGTATTCAGAATACGTTACTCTCATTGAGTAACGTAACGGAATACGTTACAGAATACATTTTGGGGCATGTATTCTGTAATCTGTAATGGAATACATTTTAAAAGTAACCTTCCCAACACTGACAATAAGCTGGCTGTAACTGCAGCAGCTGGTTAAAAGATAATGTTATGGACGCTAACCTTAGGTTTGAGTGTCCTAAAAATCTCACTTTCCCTATGATAAACAGTTGATTTATATTCTTGCATCTTATGAAAGTTTATACTCCAATTGCCTGAGTCTGACGGCATTAGATCTACTTCAGTAACAGCGGCTAACACCAACAAAAACGGCTGCTCTTACTCACAGAAATGTTCGGGATAGCCGCAGCATAAGTCAGCGTCACTGTCATCAGTCAGAAATGAGCTTCGCTGGCTCGGTCAACACGTATCAGACTCCTTCGGCGACGTTCTACAGCGTCCTCAAGAGTACATAGACACGGACGCTTCACATCAGGCATGTTGACAGCTGACATAAACAGTGGACTGAGAGTCTAGATTTACTACTGATGAATGAGGGGAAAAAACTGAAAATATTACAAATATTTAATTGACACTTGTTTCTTTTTAATGTGCACATATTGTTTAAATATATTAAAGTGTTGTGTGTGCAATAATGTGTTTATACACAGGCAGTAGTGGAAACCTGCCAGCCTGCCGCGGCTGGTATGGGGTGCCGAGGGTTAAAGGGGAAATGCCTCGTCTCTGCTGTGGGGACTTTTACCCAAATTACACTGCAAAGTGGGAAACTTGCCCTAGTTGTCACCAGCGGAACTAATGTGGGTTAGAGCGAAGGAGAGCATAATGATGTGTCGAGTGTTAATTACCTCTTCCCGTACCAGGCAACCAGTCATGCATGCATATCACTGGCACCAATAACTCCATGCAGCTGTCCTCGCGTGGGCCTCTCAGGGGCACACGTTGTACATCTAATCAGTGCGCTCTAATCAGAGCGGGTGTTCCTTACCAGCTGCCTGCAGAGCAAGCTTGTTTCTTACCCTACTTATGGATGCTAAGTGCTACTTCATACATACTTATATGCACAGAGGCTCACATGCTGTGCATTGAGTGACATCGCAGCAGCAGTCCTCTGTATTCTTGGATGGGACTGTTAAGCAGAGTTTTGGCCCGATGGGGTTGTTTAAATCATCTCCATGTCTCGGCAGGACTTGAAAGCTTTAAGAAGGTTACATGTGGCTGCCATATTTTTCTTTCCTCTTCATCTGCTCTGTGGTATGTGCCGTTTTCATGCATATGTTCTTTGGCGTGGGGATGACCTGCGAAGCACGCCTGTGATAAATATATCTGTGAAGTGTATTTGATGGTATTGCTTTTTCTCGCAGAGGGCATTGATTTCTACTACGGCTCCAAGCAGCACGCTCAGAAGATGGTGGACTTCTTGCAGTGCACCGTGCCCTGCAGGTAAACATTGCTTGCCTTTGAAAACACACAGCACGACCTTCACAGCGTTCAGTGATGGCGTCTGTCAGGGTTCAGTTTGTATGTGGAAGTGGAGATGATTAGCTAGCAGGTGTTAGCGAAATCTAGCCTGTCGGTAATACATCTGAATCGGAAGAGAATGTAACCCCTTAAAAAGAAAGGGAATATATTAAAGTTTTTAATTAATTTGAAACCGTGTGCAAGTGTTGTGTCTGCATGGCAGAAACTGTTTATATAATCATGATCTACACAGGATGTTTCCTTTCCATGTGTGCACAACATCTCAGTGCTTTTAGGCCCTTTTGTTGTACCATTTGTCCGACTGACACTTAACAAGCTTTCATGTGTTGGTGAATGTTTTAATATTACTAATAAAAATTAATACTTTCTTTTTAACTTTAAAGGTCAAAGGCATCTCAGCGCCTCATCTCTCACGACATCCACTCAAACACATACAACTACAAGAGCACCTTCTCCATGGAGATCGTACCGGTCTGCAAGGTATCCAGCAAACAGTTGCGTTTATATTTGGAACTCATTTTAGTTGAATCTAGGTTTTATCCCATGATTCATTGTTAGCAGTGAGACCCACCCGACTGTCCTCGTCACTCCTACGGCCTACACATTATACATATTTCTGTTAGTTTATAAAAAAGGTTGAATTTGTGTTTAACGGTGACAGGTTAGATTAAACTGGAAAGCAATGACATTAAGATGAAGGTGGGGATTAACTGATCCCTGTCAGGTGTCATTTTCAGTAGTTGATTAGCTGCCCAGTGCAGTTGAATGCTTTAATATCATGACATATACTGGGTTTGTTAACACCTCATATTTCAGTACTAGGGGCTCCATGGAGGGACACTTGTTTTCTTAAATGAAAATAAAATATTTTTTATTTTTATTTTTTGAGCAAACAAGCTGTTCAGCACATGTTCAAAGCCTTTTTACCCCACGTGACCTCAGTTTGACCCCCGGTTTTCTGGTTGTCTGGTTGCCAGGACAACGTCGTGTGCCTTTCACCTCGGCTGGCGCAGAGCCTGGGGAACATGGGTCAAGTCTGCGTGTGCATCCGTGTCACCAGCACCATCCATCTGATCGACCCCCGCACCCTGCAGAGTGAGTACGGAGGAGTTTTGACACGTTTAGCTGACAGCACGGCTCACGCTGTCTGCAGCTCACCTGGTTAGTTGTAGAAGCATTTCTCACGTATTTGTGTTGGCTTGCAGTCAGCAGAGATGTAGTTTAAGTCGGGGATAAGTGCAGCAAATAATTGTTGTCCTTTTAAAAAGAAAAAAAAAATTGTAATAAAACCTAACAGCAAGTAGCTTTTGAGCTCGAACCTGCTGGCCGGGCCGGCCTTTCTTGTGTGGAGTTTAGATGTTGTAGCTGTGTCTGTGTGGCTGCTTTTTGTGTGCTCTGGCCTCCTGTGACAGTCCTATAACACGCATAACACACGTGACTCTATCCACCCTGCTCATCTCCTTGAATTGGACAAACGGTGTATTTAACTTGTAATTTCATTTTTGTTATTATTATTATTTTTTGTTTGTTTAAAGTGCCCATGCCTATTTTGAATTCCTATGAATGATCTCATAGTAAACACAATTAGTAGTGGCCTTTTAGTGTTAAGCTGCAGATATTCAACAGAAAATTGTCCAGTAATTTATTTGTAATTAACAGTAGCAGTTTTGTGTTATGAGACGTTTAGCAGGACATTTTACGTTTACATTTTATAAACCGTTTGACAGCTGATGGCTCAAAAATAATGGACATTTTAATTAACAGGCGAATTCATTCACTAGATTTAAATGTCTTCTGATTTCTTTAAGTCTGTTACCAATGGTTATTAGCATTGTTGAAAAAGAAGCTGTTGATTTTAGCACTTAATACATTTGCTCAGAAACTGAAATTGTGTAATTACATAAGAAGCCGATCATCACAGTCGACTAGCTGAATGTTTAAATATTCATCTGAGTAGTTTCTCATTGTATGACTTTGTTAAACCAGTTGTTGCCTCTGTGCACTCGGTTTAGCCTCTTTCAGTATCTGCACTTTTAGAAACATTACCACAGGTTGCTTATTTTTCACTCTTGTATTGTTCATAACACCAGAAGTATTTCCTGCATTACAGAGAATCGCTGCTTGGTCGACACCCTTCTGAACCGCACTAGACTGACCCCAGTTTGGTGACCACATGTTCCACGCAGTCATTTTACTCGGCTGCTTCTCTCTTCTCCAGTCACAGCACGAGATTAGACGTGCTCCCAGAGAGCAAAACATATTTCAGATTGCATTATTTATTCTATCAAAGCCAAGTTATCTGATTTAGGGGGACTTATTACCAATACAAGCACGGAGACAATTAGTGATGGGTTGCTTCCTCTGCGTGTGGCGTAATCGCTCATTTTGTGAGAGGCTGGATGGTCCTCCACATCTTGAAGCAGCACACACGTTTTTAATTACTCTTCAAAGAGCAGGCTATATTTGGAGCAGAAAGTTTTTTAGCTGGTTGAAAAGCACAAACAGCCTCAAGGCTGTCGAGCAGATTCAGCGGCACAAGGCAATTAACTCATGTATCAGAAGTATCTGTTTCTGTTTTTCTGCTTGTACAGTTTGATTGCAGTATAGACAGGAAGACAATCTTCCTGTCTAGTTTGTTTACAGTACGAACAGAAAGAAAAAGCACTTATGGATAAATCAGACTTGGAATATTTTTAATACTCTGCTTAGAAAAATGAAAGGAAGATTTAGAAAACACACGCTGAATATCTATACTGATATAGGCTGGGTAATTTGTTAGGATTGAAAGGCTCAACTTGCCACATCTTTTCACGGAAAAGAAATTAATCTACAGACAGTGGGCTGAATTCAAATACAGCCCAAAAATCAAAGTGAAAAGGACTAGTCCATTTTACTGAAATTTCATTACAGCAAATCCAAATGGTGCTCAGTAGTTTGTATGGCCTCCTTGTGCTTGATGATGGATGGTGTCCTTGGGGATCTCCTCCCACATTTGGACCAGGGCATCACTGAGCTCCTGGGCGGTCTCAGGTGCAACCTGTCAGAAGGACTGAAACATATGTCCCAGTGGTGTTCTGTTCGATTTATGTCAGGCGAGCATGGGGGGGGGGCAGGCAGTGATATCAGTTCCTTGCATGAGCTGGTTTCAAACTGTCATCACATGTGGCCGGCCATTGTCGAGCACCAGGAGGTGCCCAGGAACCCTGCAGCAGGGTTTGACAGGTTCAAGGATTTCTTCCCAGTTTGGCAGTCAGGTTGCTGCTGCCTCACCTGTAGAGGTCTGTTCACCACTCGATGGATGTGTCGTGCCTCGGACCTACCTGTGTAACCTCTGTAGGGTCCAAATTTTTCTTTATATTGGGTCAAAATCCCAGAACTTTAACTGACTTGATGCTATACTCAGATTTAAAAGTGTTATTTTCATATTTTTTGAGTAGTGTATGTATTTTTTCCAGAAAAAATTATTTAAATATCCGGAAAGTTAAGTGTGTGGGGTTTTTTTTGTTTTTTTTTAATTAATTACTCTAAATAATCAAAAGTATCTTTCTAGTTGCCGAGGTGGACGGGAACACATACTGGCGAAACCCCTTCAACGGTCTCTTCAACCCAAGCCAGCTGGAGGAGTTCATAGTCATGGACACTGACATCATCAGAGACCAGAAGCTGGGTGCTGGAGCTGGCATGAGGTCCAACAAAGTAAGGGCGCGTGTGTGTTGGTGCAGAACAGATTGCATTATGGGGGAACATTGCTCTTCCCTTAGAAGTAAAATCAATAGCAAACCATTACATTATCCCTGAACCTGTATGTTGGATTCGAGCCAAATCGACACAAACAGTCAGGAGTGTTTCTTTTGAGGCGAGTGCGGTGTGTAGTTTCCCGTCGCTCTTTTGAGTGTGAGTGTGTGTGTGTGTGTGTGTGTGTGTGTGTGTGTGTGTGTGTGTGTGTGTGTGTGTGTGTGTGTGTGTGTGTGTGTGTGTGTGAGTGTTGCATTATTATTGATGCACCTGAGTGAGCAAACTTGGACGAAAGAACAGGAGTAATGTTGTTTGATTGCTTTAAACATTTTGGATTTTCCCTTCCCTCTTTGTGTTTGTGTGTATACAGCACACCCTGGCTGAGGTGTGGGTTCAGAAAACATCAGAGATGAATACCAGTCAGCAGTACCACTGCCGTACATTCCTGGGCCACCTTCTCAATATTGGAGACCTGGTGCTGGGGTACGTACGCAGAACAGTCGGATAACAATGAATAAATAAGAGTAATAATAAATAATGAAATAATGGTCAGTGGTTAATTTTCTTCTTATCTTGTAGGTTTGACTTTGCCAATTCCAACATCAATGATGAGTACCTTAATAAGATGAACCCTCACCATGTTCCTGATGTGGTAAGTGTCACCTGCACTCAGCGACACGATTTGTTGACTTGATTAACACTGACCTCTAGTGGCAAACTAAAACCCTGCATGGAGTTCTGAACGTTCATCCCTTCGTTAAATCGCATGGGAACAAAAATGCCGTGTGTTGTTGAATTTGAGCATTTGTACATTCAAAGGTGCTGATCAAGAAGAGCTACGACCGCAGCAGGAGGGTGAAGCGCAGGAACTGGAAACTGCAGGAGATGGCCAGAGACCGTGAAGGCATGGACACAGATGATGAGAGGTAAGACTGCTCAGCTCATTGAGATGAATGATGTATGGCTTACAAGCATTTACCTCTAAGCTGTCTTGGGAATGTTTTGTTTTTTTTGTTTTTAGGCTAAGATTAAGGACTTAAAAGTTTAAAAAGCACTTTTGTTTGGGACTATGTTCAGATGTTTGTACAGTGGTTTGGTTTTTTTGGGGGTTTTTTGTATTCCTGTCGTCCTCCCTTCACTCCCAGCTGATTGTGGCTCCCCTCCCTGACCCTGGTTCTGCCAGAGATTTTCCTTCCCACTGTCGCTTAGTGCTCCCACATAGGGGTCATCTAATTGTTGGAGTTTTCCTTCCATTATTGTAGGGTCAACCTGAAGTTGTATAGTTTTCACTTGGAAAAAAAAAATCAGGTTTATTGGTGTGAATGATTTGTTTCAACCAGTATAGCGCTGTAGCTCACTGATGTGTGTTTTTGGACGACAGTGGAGGCGTAACAGATGAATGAGCTGCTTCAGACTCAGATACACAGAAAATACTTCTTAAAATGATTCATTATTAGTTTTAAGCTTTTCATACAATTTCTAAACATATTGACAGACACAGTTGCCAAGTGGAACTGCAGAGCTGTTAATATAGTTGAGGACACGCGCTTTACATAACTGTGGTTCCTCGTGCCTCCCCAAGAGTGACAGAGAGGGAGTGGATAAATATTTACAGTTTTTTTGCTAACATGAATGTTCAATAAACATGTTAAATGTGTATATTTTCCCTTTTTTCTTGAGTCCGTTTGCTCACGCAAAATGAAATGTGAATGAAAATTAATCCACAGTAACCCTGTGACGAATCAGATTAAACATTTTAATTGTTTGACAAGCACTAATATATATTATATATTTTTGTATGCTTACCTATTAGTATATGGTTTCATTTTTTTTACGGTAAGTTGTATTTCACAGGAGAGATCCTGTGTTAAAAGATTGAAGAACACTCTTCAAATTCTCTTTGAATTTAAGCATTTAACATTCTTTGTTTATTCTGCATTTACTTCATTATATTCCATAAATGTCTGTTACAAGCTTAAATATAAAGTTGAAAAATGTAATTGCAACCAGGCTATTGATCAAGTAATTGTAATTAATCACGATTAATTACAGAAAATTTTTTTTAATCTTTTGACAGGACTAAATATTATGAATTAATAGTCAGGTGAATAAAAAAATATCTAATCAAAAAGTGGGGGTCGGGGGTGCTCCTCATGAAGTATTAAAAAATTAGCATAAATTTGAAACGCCTTGGAAATATCCCTTAAAAAAGAGCCGTCAGAGGGCACAACTCTCCCAGAGGTAAAAGGCTATGCTAAAACTTTTATGTTTTATGATGTCAAGTCACGCTGGCGTCTGCCTGTTATG
Source organism: Rhamphochromis sp. 'chilingali' (assembly GCF_963969265.1). Classification (NCBI taxonomy): domain Eukaryota; kingdom Metazoa; phylum Chordata; class Actinopteri; order Cichliformes; family Cichlidae; genus Rhamphochromis; species Rhamphochromis sp. 'chilingali'. The sequence continues at coordinate 16,196,563 of NC_137935.1, forward strand.
GTCTCATTGTGACATCGAAGGGCGTTGTGTAGAAAACATAAAAAGTGTCTCTTACAGCTCGCTCCCTGTGATATGATGTATTACTCAATATGGTTTCTTGACATTTCTTTCCCCCCAAGGTCAACTTTACTTTGGAGCTAGCAATGAAGGTCAAATGCTTAGCCAACCTAGGTACTCGTGTCCTGGAAGGCCCAGTATATTATTGTGAAGTTTTAGATGATCCATAAAAATTGTGCCTAATATAACGTTTTAAGCTGTTTTTTCAACTTTAACATTTTCTATGACCTCGACCCAATTTTTCACCAAAATTAAGTCGGCTTGAGCTATCAACGCACAAAATGTGAAAATTACATGTTAAAAACTGGTTGATAGACCGCTAACAATCAGAACTGATTACTTACTCCCTCCCTTTGAGGTGAGATTAAATAACCAAAGGGTCTTATTATCATTTTAAGATTAAAGCCGTTACTTCCAGCACGCACATCTCTGGTGTAGACCACATAGGAAAAACACTTCGATACCTGAAACGAGGACTCAAGGGAGTTAATAGTTGTTTAGTGTACTAAGAGCGCAGAGTGTCATGTGGTTTGTCTTTTGTTATCTGTAAAGTAACCAGACTGGTTTTGCTCTCAACTTACTTTTCTGTCTTCAGGCAATATCAGGACTTCCTGGAGGACCTGGAGGAAGATGAGGCACTGAGGAAGAACGTCAATATCTTCAGAGGTGAGCAGCTGATGACCGCAGCACAGACTTACTCCCGCAGCAGCATCACGAGAGAGATTTCAGAGCCTTTGTTTAGGTTTCTATTGTCAGGTTACGGCTCATTTACCGTCAACGGCTGCTTGAGGTTCTGATGGAAGTTGTGTCACACGTTCATTACAGATGATGCATGAGACACTTAATGAGCAGATGCTGATTTTTCAATTTCAGATGCGTCAAAGATCCCGGTGGAGAGCGACACTGATGATGACGGAGCACCACGCGTTTCCCTGGCGGAGATGCTGGAGGAGTTGAGTCTAACGGACGCCACAGGAGGAGAGGGTGCCGACATGATGACGGACTAACCAGTCGGCGTTCTGACATTGTGACGCCGACAGCCGATTTATCAAATAAAGGCCCGTTTACAATACAACGGTGCAATTGCACACCGGATTTAGAACTGTCTGCAAATTGGGGACCGTTTCAAACACGGACAGATGATATGTTGGTGCAAACAAATCCAGTGGTGTACTGGTTTATGATGGTTAAAACGTACCAACTGTGAGTCATAATGGCACTCAGTCATATGAAACATGATAATTTATCTCCATGGTCTCAGTGGATTTTATCCAAACTGGGTCTTCAGATCACATTTCCTGTCTTTATATGATCCTCTTTGTCATATCAGAATAATATGAAAATGAAGCAGTTACAGCTGCTTTATCGAAATAAATCCTTACCCACACATTTTCTGCTGGTTTAGAGGCTCATGTTGTGAAGTGCTTTGCTTTATTTATCCACCAGAGGGAGCTTTGTGCTAGGAAGATATGGGAAGTAACTCATTTAAAGGAGGCTGGCAGCAAGCTGAGCAAAGTCTGTTAATGGTGTAATTTGGCTACTGTGGGCAAAATGCAAATGCTGTCCAGCTGCAACACCTTCAGCCAGCGAGCGTACAGTCTCTGTGAGGCGAGCTGATTTAAAAACGAAAGTGTAAAAATGGGCATTCTTCCCCTCTCTGTTTGAAGCCTGTCGCACCAGCATGTGCTTTAAATGCAATACATTTAAGTCAGCACTTATTTGTGCCTTCACAGTTCATTCAAATCATGCTCTCAAGTCTATGCTTAACCCATTGTGCCACTAATGGCACATTTATGACAAGCTCCTAGCTCCAGCTTACTGAAAAGGTGCAAAAATGTAAAGATCCAAACAAATTTTGGATTCCACTGCACATTAAAGCCGACTCTTTTACCAGAAATGCTCCTCAGAACAATTTTTCTCACATGAACACTCAAATTTAAGGCTTTTGGACCAGTAAAATTCAAGACTTTAACATTTTTGGATTATGTTGCTTGATATTCTGATAATATGCAGGATAATATAGCAATGTATTATGATAAATGTCAGGCTTGTGGGATTTCGAATGTAAATATATAAACACGGTGACAACATCCTAAATCAGTTGTTTAGAAGCAATAAATGAAGTAGAACAATAAAAACTTGGAATGTATTTAACAGGGGGGTTAATTAACTCTATTAAATCTGATTTCTTTTTTTGTATGTGAATGCATTAAAGCAAACCATACTGGAACTGTGGTTAAACATGCCACCATGTTTGCTGGAACAGTTCTGCCCGCCACTAGCCAGCTTTATGTAATATAAAACAGAGGAATGTGTGTATCACAGGGTGTGTTAGTTTCACATTTTGACTCAGGGAGGGGAGGGGGCAGCCCTTGTTTTTCACAAACCTGAGCAGGTTGTTAACGGTAATCAGATCTACTTGGGAAAACGAATGAAGCGAATCCCCCTTGCTCTTTCTCTCTCTTTTGTGTGTTGGCCTAATTCACCTGTAGTTTCCCTGTTTACAGACTACAAAGTCCCTAAAGGCTTAAGACTGTGGATGTCCGATTTGAATGATGATTTCCCCAGTCCTTGTCGCAGGCAGCAGCAGCAGTCGGTGGTTTCACTGCAGCTCCTTTACAAACATGTGTCCGGTGTGAAGAAGCGCCTTCGTGAGCTGTGCCTGACATTTCAGACCAGTATCCATCGTCCTGACGCTAACTGCGGGCTTGACGGTGCATCTATGCGTCACCGGTGCGCTACCCGTGTTTACACATCAATAATGCAGTATAAGAAGTGAGCTGGTCAGCAAAGCTCACAGTTAGGAGATAAGATTTCTCAGCTGTATGTGTGCTTACAGAAAGACACCCTGCTCTGTGTGTATATGAGAGAGAGAGTTTCTTCCACAGGCGTGTCTGAGCTCCCTTGGTTGTCCCACAGCTGTATGCAGGCTATGAATCCATAGACTGAAATGATCAAGTCCAGAAGGAGATGTGAGGACTCCTGATTTGTTTTCAAAACACTTTGGAGAATGTTTAAGGCTGCATTCCCAGACATCCCAGAAACACTCAGTGTGAGTTGCAAAATATAATTAAAGAGGCATTAGGTGTTGTAGCCTGTTATTACTTCATCTAGTATTATCACGGAGAAGGGGATGGAGAGGAGGAGGAGGCTGCTTTGGAAATGCTTTGTGAGCTGCATTCAGCTGAACGCGCTTCTTGCCGTTCTGTGTATGATATCTTGTCGCTTTAATAATTTGGTTTCCTCTAATGAAATGCAAACTACAGCATGCCGGAGTTGCGGTACACCAGTGTGGTCTCTGCTTGTTTTTCCGTTTTCCATCCTCCTCCTGCTGCTCCTGCTGCTGCTGCTGGTGCTTGATTGCTCGCTGCTGTCTACGTCAGAGGTGGCGCAGTGTCGGGCTGCAGCAGCATGGTGGGACAGAGGCGATGCGACACCGACTGAACAAAGTTTAAAGATGCCGCACAAAGCAGCAGCACACCACACATGGCTGGGATAGAGGTCCGGCCCTCTCCCCCGTGCCTCTTATGCAAGGACTGTTTTCTTTTTCTCTGCATAAACAAACACCGGCCTATGCATCGCATCTCTCGGACACTCCACCTGCGTGATCTGCGAGCCAGGTGAGTCGCGAGTCTAAGCACGGGTAGTGGGTGTGGTGTCATGTGTGTACCACATATAGGCTGGTGGTGAACTGGTGAAGCAGCTTTTTGGTTTACACAAAGCAGCGGAGCAGCAGCAGCGGCAGGGGGACTCCTCTGGTCTCATAATCGCAGTATAACGAAGGAATCTCACGTCGGCTGCCGAGGTGAGTGACGGCACAGGCTGAAGAGCTAATAAGCGCACACGCCTTCTAATATATAGTCCATACACATGTATTAAAATCTAAATTCAGTAATCATTGCTGTGGGTTGATAACTAACTCTAGTTTCACTTGTTTATGTCATTTGGGCACAATTTATAACTTTTGCGCAAATTCTTGCAGGTTTCTGGGTCAAACTTGGCATTTTAAGCAAGGCACCATCCTAACACTAATGAAAAAAAGAAAGGTAACTATCACAGGAAACTACCTCGTGGAGGCTTCAGGACAACAGTCCTATTAGACCCCTTTTTGTAACAAGGAAAGTTAATTTGATTGCACACGGTTGATGATAGCGGGTCTGTACTGGGAAGGAAACGTTGTTTTTCATATTCTAATAAATTGCACGACATTTAGAAGAGTGCACCTGTAACGCACCTGCTGGCCCCGCCCCCTACCTGTCTAGAAGGATCTATCACTGCCTGCCACCGCTTCAGCGTATATCATTTATCATATTTGATAAGACGTAGTCTGATAACATCACGGTCTTGGTTTTAAATCTAAAACGTTACTTTTGTCCATAAATTCAGCTCGTTGGTCTGTGATGCGGCTTCTACTTTATGCTTCTTATTATTTCATAATTGTCAAAGATAGATGCAGTAGATAAATGTAAAGTATAAAAAATGTGTAGCTGTGTAACAGTAAAAATTGCACCACCAATGTTATTTCCAGCTTATGAGTACTTACGACACTTTCTGTTGAGCCTTGTATTTTTTTTCTTCTACTACTACTTCTGCAGAATGAACTTCAAGAACTTGAGGGAGTACCTGGCTTGGTTATACTACCAATACCTGCTCATCACCGGCATCTATGTCCTGGAGCCGTGGGAAAAATCCATCTTCAACTCCATCCTCTTCTCTGCCATCGCCATGGTCGTCTACACCTCATACGTCTTTGTACCCATCCACGTGCGCCTGGCGCTGGAGTTTTTCTTAGGCATCTTTGGCGGCCAGCCGGAGAGCACCATGGCACTCATGACCTAAAAGAAACAAAACAAAACATGAAGGTAAAGAGACAGAAAATGTGTGGATGAGCATGAATCTGTCATCATATTTTCTTATAACTCACCTCCTTAGATCCTAGAGCACCTTGAGCCCTCCTTTTACAACAAGCTCGCCCTAAACCAGGCAATCAGCCACCTCTGCGAATCACGACTGAAAACATGAAGATCTTAATGGAACGATGTGGAAATCAGAGCCTTACTATCTTCTTTACATCCCAAACCCTCCAGCCTTACCCCATGGTTTTAGACAGGCAGCAGAACAGTGCTTTCACACATGTCCTGTGAGATGTCTTATGATATGTTGTTTGTCCTTATTGATTTTTTTGTTTGTTTTTGTTTTTTTGTTGTGTTTATCACCATATGTCCTGTGTGAGTGCATACCACATATGTGTTTTGCATGATAGGGTCATATATGGGCAGTCGATTTGCATGCTCATCTCACTATGAAATACTACTAGACTTGCTTCTTTTTTATTGCCTTTTAAGCTCCAGACTCACTATTTACAAAAAAGCAGACCGATCATTTTATAGCGTCTGAATCCAGTCTGTAAAATTTATGTCTGGCATTCTGAATTTACAGCTCACTACAGAGCAAGCTGTCACGTTTCAAGTGTTACACAGTGAGAGGCGACTACGTGAGTTCGAGATGATTTTAGACACAGCCCAAATTTCCTTCAGAGCCGTGGAAGGCATTATATGTCAGGCTCTGTGGGACTTAATGCAACAGGTAAACTAAACTTGCAATGCAACATCAGTGACGTTTCCTTTTTAAGTGTGTGTATGTTCGTTTATCTGATGTATCTGTGATGCCATGTTATCTCGTGCACTCACTCTGGGTGGTTAATCTGTAGTTTTGCATCAGAACCGCTATCACTGGGTTTTGTTTTTTTGTTTTGGTGTTTGTTTGTTTTTAGTTGCCTTTATGAGCTGCAATACTGACTGGCAGGGCACATTACACATTTCACGTAGATGTCATTTAGCTGATCTTAACAGAGAGGACTGATAAAAAGCCCAACCTATGCAATGAGTCTTAAAACGTTCGTGTTAAGACTCTGTTAAACAGATTTTCCCAGTCAGTGTGAGTAATATTAAGCCAAAATAACAGAAGAGATATGTGCCGAGCCCTGCTTTATCTCTAGTTTATTAACTGTTGGCATTTCTGGTAGGTGTACTCAGCTCTGAGCTTGAGCAAATATTGATACAACACACCTTTGTGTTGTAGGCTTGGCTTTGGTAATTACGTAACTCTACTTCACAAACCCCTGAAATCAAAAAAGAACTGTTTGATGTTTCATACAGAATGCAAAGATACTGTAGGCAAATTAACCCAAATGAAAAACAATGACATGACTGACCAAAGTCTTCCTTATCTATAGTTGATCTATAGATAGAAAGTGAGTTTTAGTGTGTCTGGTAGCTGCGATGAGCATTGTGCGTTGGATCATTTTTAGCTATTTGTGCTTTGGGTGAGGGGCTCACTGGTTATAGTTCAAGCATAAGTAACAATGAGTTAATTTTATTTATATGGATTTATATATTTATATACACTGGTAAATGCTTGGCTGGTTACAATGTCAATTACCAAATGTTTGTGATTATTTATATCTGTGTTCTCCTGTGGCCATACTTTTGTTATTTGCTCTGTTTCTCTACCTTAAAGTGCTTTTTATATTGTTGTATCATTTCATTTCACTTTGGATAAACATTTGCTGAAGTCTCAGACGTTTCCAGCTCAGACAATGACGCGTTCTCTGAAAAATCTTTTTTTTTTTTTCCCCACTGTGCACAAAATGAATGTTTTATTTATACATGATGGTGACACATCGCTCCAGTAATCAGAAAATAAAAATGCATCTGAAGATTCTTGGACAACTCTTCTCATTCTGTGTGGTTATTTATACATACTTATAGTTTTAAATGCAATTTAAATATTGTGGTCAGAAATTTATGTATATTCATCAGCATGATTATCACTGTAATTTTGGGCTCATAATGAATTCTTCGGACAGTTATCTTTCCGGAATAAAATGATTGTATAGCACACATACACATACAAGCTCAAATATACATATACTCACATATAAATCTTTTACTAAGTGGCGCTGAAGCTTCTATAATGTCTTTCAACTTGACAAAGCCGAGGCTTAATAACTTCTCCTTAGTGAAGGTAGGAAATTTTTAGGATGTTCAGAAATGCTCTAGGAACCACTTAGGCTCAAACCAGCGTTCACTAAAACCTGGAAAACCAGCATCTCTGTCCACAGTGAACTGAGTTTTACACCGCTGAGGACCGAGAGGGTGACAACCAAGAAAGAAACCCCTGCTCCAAAATGAAAACCATTTATTTTGTGTTTTATTTATTTATTCATAAATATTTATTTATTTATATCTAAATGAATAAAACATCATAAAGTTCTATAGAACTTTGCAGCTGCCCACATGGAAAAGCCAGAAGCCATCTGAAGCAAACGTCGATGTTCCGACAGGACAGCTATTGAGCTATTTGTCCACAATGACTGGGTATGTTTGGAGGAGTAAAGAACTCTGTACCAGCTGTGAAGCATGGTGGTGGTAGCATCATGCTCTGGGATTGTTTTGCTGCCAGTGGTACTGGTACCATACTTGCCAACCTTGACACCTCAGAGTTAGGGAGACATTCAAAAAAAAAAAAGGGGGGGGGGGGGGGGGGGGTTACATATACATGGACATATACAAAGATCTTGAATTTTACAGTGAGTTAAATGTCACAGTTATTGCTGTCCCTGAGCCGGGCTGTCCAAATTCAGAGGCTGCATCCATCTGAGGACCAGGCCTTTGTGGTCTAAGTGGGCCGGGTCCTCCAAAAGCCGGGTAGGCAGCCAAACCGATTTACTCAGGAACAAATAAAACACTGAAAAAAGTAAAACTATAAAATTTTTAAGTTATCTAAGTGACTTATATATCATGTTTAACCTGAGTAGCAAAAGACCGTGGGGGTTTGAAAACGATGTGTTGGGAGTTCGCTGTTCTCGTCGGCTCAGATATTTTATGTTTACACAGCTACATTCTCACCTGAAAATATGCTAAAAGTTTATTTTGCGACCCAGAAAGAGTAATAAGACTGATATCGAAACTAAGTAGCTGCCACCATTGTTGGAAACTGGAATTGGCTGGGCAATGCTATGAATTCTGGGATATGGTTTTTCATTTTTGTTGTCCAGGTGGAAAATCAGGAGACATTCAGGAGAATGGTGGCTCCAGGAGATTTTCGGGAGGGGCACTGAAATTCGTGATTCTCCCGGAAAATCGGGAGGGTTTGCATGTATGACTGGTACGTTGCACAAAGTGATGGAACATGAAGAAGGAGGACTACCTCAAAGCTTCGCCTCAGAGCCACATGAAGATGTTTGAAACTTGGATGCAGTTGGGTGCTCCAAGAGGACAATAAGCCAAAACACATCAAAGAGCTCCACAGCACTCTCTTTTCATATATAATTCAAAATACCTTTTCTCATGCAATGGTGAAACGCCAACGTGTTTCAGCACACAAGCCTTCATCAGGGAGTGAAGCAGAAGGCAGGAACCAACTGAACAGTGAAAAACTCCACCAACCAATCAAAGACAAGAGAAGAAATAGACCACACTATCATATCAACCTCAGATAACATCCATCTTCAAAGGCAATTAAGTTTAAAGAAGAAAAGTTTATAAAAATAAAAGAAATAAAACTGATATAAGCGAGGATATCTAGTGAGCTGTACTTTAAAAATCCATAACTGATTTTATATAGTGCAGGCTAACATTGAGTTTCTGGAATGATCTTCCCAAATCACTATCCTCATCAAGTGTGAGTTTGTCCGTATGTATTTGAGCCTGTGTGTAGTAGAAAAAATACAAAATATATTCAAACTTGGACACGCATTTCTTGTTTTTAAAGGTCTTTAAAGATATACGCTGTACAATCAACAGTCGACCCTGTAAAAGTTCAAAGAAAACATTAAAGGCCACAAAAGTACCACAACATTTTTTTATGATGAGTCAGAATGAACTCCTGGCCACAACTGTATTTATTCACACAGCTTCACGTCAGTGGATCAGAGCAGTTACTTAGGAAAATTAAACAAGGAAAAGAAAAGCCTACAGGAAGAACATTTTGGACCCAACAGACTGTACCACATAAAACAAATTCAAACAATAACAGGCAAAGCCACCAAATTTGTTCTCTCTCTAAGGAGCAGGAATGAATGCCCTGGGCCATCCTTCAGATACTATATCCTGTGCATTCCTCCAAAGCTCTAGTAACATCAAGCCTGCCACATTCACCATATTTGGGGCATTCTTGTGGAAGAATGTGAGATGAATGGGGCTGAATACAAATATCACTGCACATTTCATCTGGAGAGCGGATGTAGGTTCTGGCAATTGTTTTGGTTATCAGTTAAGCAAGACCTCGAGAGTCTGCCAAGGTTTATGTGTTATAACCAAACACCTCCACCTTGTTCTGTTGTTTTTTTCCCCCAGGATGTTGGAACAAAATAGCTGCAACACCATCAGCTGTTAACCTACAAACCCAACTCAAAACCGTTTTCACCCTTTGTCCCCTGCCCTTGGTGCTTTCTTTTCTCTTCTCTCCTATGGAAAAATAAGGCCAAGCACTAAACACTGTTATGCCACCCTGTGAGGTAAGTTTAGCTTCTGCCTCGGGGTCTTTGAAGACGTGTCCTCTGTTTACACTACCCTTGTTAATTTGAGTCCCATGGAGGACAAGGTTAGTGGTTATCTCCATAATGACAAGGTGTAAACAAAGCTTTCTGTAGACTCAAGCTTTTTTTCTCAAAGCTCTCTGAAAGCTGATGTATTGTTTCCGTCGTGTGTGCACGTGGCCTGTGAGTGTGACATTCACTCACAGGCCACGTGAAAAATGAGAACTCCTAGCGACTGCTGAATGCAAAGACTGAGATGAGCATAAAAGTGAGAATAACACATGCATACATGCCAGTGCTGCCACCACCAACAGCACCAGCAGCAGCAGCAGCAGGTTTCAGTTAACAAGGAAACCCCAGAAAGTATTCAAATATCAATATTACTTCCAACATGTGATACCACCTTGTACACTGAGTCGCACATGCACCCATTGAGACAGCCTCCATTAGGTGCGTGCCATCACAACAAATGTCTCCAAGGATATAATCTAAGACAGCTCTTTGGTCACAGCCTGTGACAGACATTGATGAAATACACAAAATACACACAATGTACTGCTTTGCATGACCTTTGAATGACATCTGTTACACTTTATGTTAGTCAGAAAGAGAACATGCACATTTTTCCTCCAATAAAAATGCCTTTGTATTCATTAGGAACAGAAACATAGTAACAAGCTGCATACCTCGGCATATGTAACCTATGGGTTACTTTCCAGTGCAGCTATTTGAATAGACAATGCAAACAGTTGTATTTCATTTGTTTGTCTTCCTGTGCAAAAAATAAGGACTTCTCCTTAAAGGATGGCAAATTGTTCCTTCAGTTTGTTACCACATATTCTTTAATGTAGGTCTTAAAGGTAAACAAGAACTTTGGAACCGCTTGTTCGTTAGCAATTAAATTTATCGCACCATTATCATCCACTTCATTCTGTAGCTTTAATTTTAATCATGTGAAATCATTCACAGTCGTCCTTGTCTGTAACCGTTTGTTTGTCAGTCAGCAAAATTCAAAAGCCACCAAGCTGAATTTCAGGAAACTTGGTGGAAAGGAATTGGGATCACTTTGAGAGTGCCCAACAGATCGAACTTTTTTCCGGTTAACTCTCGAAGACTAAGCCTTGTGATTTACTGTGAAAACATTTTATAAAGTCACTTGAGTCAACATGTGCCGCCTACTATCAAAGAGGAAACAAGACAATAACCTGCGGTTATAATGTATTTTAGTGACATTCACTGAGATTGTTTTGAGGGAATATTGTTTGCTCAGTTGGGTGTGTGTGTCTGGGTTTGTGTGTGTTGTCTCTACATTTATTGTTCTGTAGGGTTTTAGGTGGAGTCCTGGGTAAACATGCTCTGTGTAACTGGACCTTCTCTTGTAGCCTAATCATTCAGCTGTAATATCCAGGGCAGAAAAAAATAACATGTTTTTTTGTTGATGTTGTTCATAAAAATTAATTTGCCCATAAAAACAAAATCCTGAAACACTGTTATTTACCTTGCCAGCTTCTACACTCTCACTCCTCTCTTTTCTTTTTTAAAGACCTCATTTTTAATTTAATTAGTTTTTTTTTTAAACACATTAGTGGTAAAATATTCATTCACAAAACAACATGCATGAATGAGATGAGCCAGATTACGACAAGCAAAAACATCGCCTATCACTCACAATAAAACCCGGTACAATGTGCTGGAACAAGCCCGATCCATGAAGGCCGACTGCCAACCCACTGGACCCGGATCTGCTGTCATGGTCTGGGTATCAGACCCTGTACTTAGGGTCAGACCACTTTCGGCTGCATGACAGACCTGCCAAACAGGACGGTGCTTTTAACGTTGTGGCTATAATTCGAGGACCTAAACTCGACATACAGGTGAAGTTAATATCTTGTTTAAACGAACACCCTTTAAACCTCTAGGCCTGTCGGTGCAATTTTACAAGCTTAGTGCTGTCATTTAAAGACCCTGGACAATTATTACATGTGCGTCATGGCACAGCTCTCAGCCCTGCATGTGGGCTATTAATCAGTTGATATGAACCTAGGAGTGGCTGCTGGCCTGATAGTAAAGAAACGAAACAAGAAAAGAACAGTCCAGCAAGGCGTTAAACTTTGGCCAAACTTCCAAATGGTCAAAGGGCTTACACTACAACTACTATTATGTTGTTCTAAGTTTGAAAGAAAACAGTAGTGTGTGCTCCTAATATCCTAATCGCTAGGGCATAATCTCACCTAAAATATTTATTTTGGATTTATGACACGCATGTGCGTGTTTGTGTTTGATAAGGTGCACTTTATGCCCCGTAAAGACAAAAGGAAAAGGACTGCCACCAAGTGGTCATATAGGAAACAACTGTCTCCTTAATGTAATATAGATGCTGAAAAATTAGACTGTCTGTGCAGTAAAATCATCACAAAGCTCTGAGTCTGAGTCTGGCACACAAAGCAGTCGAGTACATGCGATTAATATGCAGTATCTGGTCCTGATGGTGAATTTCAGAGTAGGCTGCTTGGAGTTCATGGAAACATGGAAATTCATCAACGTGTGCAAGCCACTGTGGAGGAATATTTGACAGGGAACCAAGAATCTGAGACCCAGAGGCGAGGGAGTGAGACAGAAGTTCGCAGTTTGTTTTTTCTTGGTTAATCCCACACCTGTGTGCTCTCTGCAGGGTCAAAGGAGCTTGCAAAGAAAAGCGTCTGGACTTCTTTAAGTTGCTTGAAGACGTTTCACCTCTCATCCGAGAAGCTTCTTCAGTTCTAAGGTCAAATGGTGGAGAGTCCCAGATATAAACCTAGTGGGAGTGACCCCCCACAGAGGGACAAAAGGACCCCTGATGATCCTCTAATCGCCTGAGCCAAGGTGTGAAACTGGGCATGGGTCCCAATCAGTCAGAGTTTCGGGTGAGTTCATTGTGAAACCTGGCCCCACCTTATCATGCGAATTCCTGAGGTCAGATGGCCCAGGATGTGAGTGGGCGTTAAGACGTCTGGGAAGGGATCTCAAAACTGGATTATAGATGGCAGAGAGTTGGTGTCGTAAACCCCCGCCTCTGTTCAAAGATGGTCGCTCACAGTGGACATAGATGGCTTCTTTCACTCCTCTTTCAAACCATCTGTCCTCTCTGTCCAAAATGTGAACGTTGGCATCCTCGAAAGAGTGACCTTTGTCCTTAAGATGCAGATGGACTGCTGAGTCTTGTCCTGTGGAGGTGGCTCTTCTATGTTGTGCCATGCGCTTGTGAAGTGGCTGTTTGGTCTCTCCAATGTAGAGGTCTGAGCATTCCTCGCTGCACTGTACAGCATACACCACATTGTTAAGTTTGTGTTTTGGCGTTTTGTCTTTCGGGTGAACCAGTTTCTGTCTGAGCGTGTTGCTGGGTCTGAAATACACTGGGATGTCGTGCTTGGAGAAAACTCTCCTGAGTTTCTCTGATACGCCGGCTACATACATACTCTCTGCAGGGTTGTGGAGTCTGTTAGTTTAGCTAAAACAAATCTGAGGAAAGTTTGCAAGTTAGGACGACAATAGAGTGCCGTGGAAATGAAGCCAAGACTGCTTCTTATTTTACCTCACTTTTTAAGGGTGTCTTCTGAAGTAGGGACATATTAAGGCAGCGAGTGTAGAGGGAATGATTTTGTGGTGGTGGTGGTGGTTCTGAGGATTCAAAAAGGGGAGATTAAGGAGCACACGCTTTCAAGATTTCCATAAATGCACACATCCAACAACCTTTCCCTGCTTTGTCTAGTCAACAGCCTACCTGAGCCAGCTGGCCAAGAGTCAGTTGACCGCACATTATGTTTACTGCATGAATGAAGAAGGCGCATAAAGCTTTGCACAGTGCTTTACTGCCCTCTTTGGTTAAAAGTTCTGTGTCAGACGAACCTCTGCTGGTTGCACCTGTAACCAAATTCCCCTAAATGCCTGCAGAAGTTTGGTATTTACTGCGCAGGCAAGTGAAAACAAAAACCTCTGTCAGTAGTACGGCATTTTGTGAAACACCTTCATTTGACACAAAGAGATTGATGAGACAAGCAAAAAGTACTATTTTCAGAACACAAGAGTTTTTCAGTGTCAGAATCATTTTGTTGTCTTCTGATAGCCAAGACTCTGGAAACAATTAAAGAAAGAAAGAAAGAAAGAAAGAAAGAAAGAAAGAAAGAAAGAAAGAAAGAAAGAAAGAAAGAAAGAAAGAAAGAAAGAAAGAAAGAAAGAAAGAAAGAAAGAAAGAAAGAAAGAAAGAAAGAAAGAAAGAAAGAAAGAAAGAAAGAAAGAAAGAAAAGATTAAATTATAGTTAAATATAAAATTCACAACATAAAGACTGAAAATGGTCTGAAAATCTAGTAATCCTCCAAAGGTTTATGGGCAGGTGAATGCAGAACTGAAGTCCCTTCATCCGGTCTTCCGATCTCTGTGAAGCTGTCGGGCTTTAAGTGTTTTTGTTGCCATTCACCGGAGGAATGTAGATTGTTTTTCTGTGCAGTCAGCTGTAGCTTAGGTACGCCTGTTCAACTGCTTGTTGGCTAAAATATCTAATCAGCCAATCACATAGCAGCAGAGAAAATGTTGTGTGGAAATGCCTCGTTGATTTCACAGGTCAGAGAAGGAAAGTCAGCTTACTTTAAGCTGATAGGAAAGCAACAGTAACTCAAATAACCACTAATTACAACAAATGTATACAGAAGAGCCTCTCTGAATGACAACATCTCACATCTTAAAGCAGCAGCAGAAGACCCCACCAGGTGCCACTTCTGTCAGCTAATAACAGGAAACTGAGGCTCCAATTCACACAAGCTCTCCAAAATTGGAAGACAGAAGATTAGAAAAGGGTTGTCTGCTCTGAATCTCAATTTTGGGTCAGAAAACAGCAACATGAAAGAACGGGTCCGTTCAGTCCTTTATCAACGTTTTTAGCTGCTGCTGGTGTGTGTGTGTGTGTGTGTGTGTGTGTGGGGGGGGGGGGGGGGGTATTGTTATTGTCTTGGCACACTTTGGGACCCAAAGTTCCAACTGAGCATCTTGTTGTATTGTTGCTGATTACATCCATCCCTTTATGATGACAGTGTATACACGGACAGCTGTTTCCACCATGTCCCAAAACTCAAATCACTTCAAACTGGTTTCTTGAACACAACAATGAAATCACTGCAATCAAATGGCCTGCGCAGTCACCAGATCTCGATCCAGTAGAGCACCTTTGAGATGTGTTGGGACAGGAGATTCACATCACGGATGTGCAGCAACTCTGCGATGCTGTCGTGCCACTCTCAGAGGAATGTTTCAGGGATCTTGATGAATCTGTGTCACAAATTAAGACATTTAAGAAAACACAAAAGTGTCCAATCTGGTGCTTGAAAGCTGTAACTAATAAAGTGTCTAGTTAGTGTACAACGGACATTTTAAAAGTACTAATAATATTTGGACACCCATTTCTCAAAATGTACTTTAGGTTGCAACTCTTTAAATGAATCCCACAAACTCATTTTAAATAGTAAACATCTGAAAAACAACCTTATTTAACTCTTAACACTAATTCACTACCAACCCCAAATTATGTAATTTTTTATCACCTCCCATCTCTTGCATAAATAAAACATCAGCGTTCATCAAAACATATGAAATATCTGTAAAAACCAGCAGATTGAAAGAAATGTAGCTTTCACCACAAACTGCTGTGATGAAGGCTATCGTGTTTCCACAACCACCGTCTAATGCATTAGAAACCGAACATTAGAGGGGCTTGTCAGGGAAAGTGTGGCAGGAGAAAGTGTTTAATTGTGCTCTGGCCATATGAGCTGTGTCTTCACTGCCAGTATACCTCCTGCCAAGGTCATTAGCTGCTAATTCTGCAGGGTCTAGATTGCCTTCGATAAGAACAAAAAAAAATAAAATTTATGGCATTGATTGTACCCGTGAGCATGCCGGGGTCAGAGCGGCTGATTGCTAAACAGGTCTCTGTCTCTCCAAACTTATTTCACACATTCACTGCAGCTTGACCGCCTCTTTTACATGAATAGAGTTAATGTAAGGCAATACTCCTCCGTCCATTCAGGTCATCTTTGGTGCTCTCTCTGCTCTGCTGCACCGGTGTGAGTAAGTTAACTCTTTGTGATCCCTTTCTCCATAGTGTATGTGGATGGCGGATAAGGGCATGGACGGAAGATGGAGGCTGTTAAAAGAACCAGCAGGTGAGCAGCGTCTGGGTCCTCTGTGACCAGCTGGGCGCTGTAAAATGACCGCCGCTGTTGTGTGTGGTCTGAATAGAGCTGAGAGACGATGTTGTTGAGGTCAGGCAAGGAGAACCCCAGAGGAACCCCTCTCTCTCGCAGGAATCAACTGCGTATCTTACACTCCATCTACTTGCCTTTTATAGAAGGGCCGGTTGGGCCATTACCTGAGCTGCTGGGAAAGATGGAGATGAAGAGCATGTAAATGTAGGTCAAGACATGGAAAAAGGTTTACGTAATAAGATTAAATGGTTTAAATACACCCAATCGTCTAATTTTTAATAGCGTGCTCTTCATCCCTCAATCCTGCCATCAGTGCTCTCCATTTCCCAAATTTCATTTCCCGTCTTTCCTGCTCACTCACAGCCGGTCATGGATCTCTCTGAGGACATGAGGTCTTCAGCAACTGAGGCATGTCCGCTTCTCAAACATTCATTGTCAATGGCAAGTCGAGAGTTTCGACTGCACAGCTACCAGAAAATCACTTTTCTACAAAAACCTGATGCTCTCTTGTTACACCACAAGAATGAATCATTGTCCAGCTGCACAGTTTGAATCATAGTTAACAAATGTCTCCGTCAGCTGACCTGAGGGTTCATGTGCTAAAAAAGTCAGTCCCAGTGATCGGGCAAGCATTGCAAGTGCATCGATTTAAGGAGATAAGCTGGTTCTTTTGACAAACAGCTCAGGTTTAGCTGCTGCTGAGTGATTATGAGTGCTTGTTAAAAGCTAAAGCTTTCCCCTGGATGTTCACCAAGTACGGTTAGATTGTAAATACTGAGCTCTCTGTGCTACGTGCCAGTTTTCAGATCTAGTGTTAAGCCAGTTTAATTAATTGTCGTGATTTTTTGCCACAGGTCAAAGTACAAGATCATGCAAGAAAATATACTTGCAGCTTTGTGCATACAAAGTGTCACACATGCATACATGCAGTGCAGTCTCCAAAAGTGGCCGCTCTAAAAGCCAGTGTCAGAGATTCCTCCTTGCTTGGCTTTGTCCCATTAAGAGCCTGGGTAGTAGGTGGGCTGCTTGGAGGAATGCCTCCCATATCAGGTGAACTACTGCCCCATGGCCTTTGCTCCTTGCTAGCTAGCAGCGAGAGAGTGCTCCCGGCGGATGATGTATCCCGTGTCACAAAAGCACCTTTCTACACAACAGGGGTACAGAGAATAGGCCACAGCACAGTGGTTCTCCTTGGGTTGGCTCCAGCCCACCATAGTGAGATTTCAGACCTCCCCCTATGCTTCCAGCAAAACCCCCTCATTGGAGGAGATGGCCCTTTACTCACGCCTGGCAGAGATATCAGAGGGACCTGAAGCTCCTGGTGCAGCCTCCAAGACACTGCTAGAGAGGATAAATGACCATAACACTTATGCATAACTGGGTAAGTGCTTATAACTTGGTTGAACAAATATACTCAGAAGCTTTTAAGTCACCTAGTTTAAACTAGTGAGAGTACAAGTTTATTTGATATTTTTGCTTGTGTGTAGATTACTGAAATTGATAGTGTGATTCCAGCTTTGTTCAAACAAATCTGAAATAACTGACTAACTAACAGAAACCAGTATTGACTGAATATCAGACTGCAGCAATAAATAAATAAATAAATAAAAAGTAGAGCTAACCTGTGACTGGCATTTTAGGAAAAGTTAAAATACAGAAAAGGAAAGAGGAAAACATAAACATGGAATAGATGCATGGAAACAATAGAAATTTGAGAGGTACAGTCTGTTCTACGTTTGTGAGTGAAGTGCTAGTAGGGTTGCCAACTCCCTGAAAAATAAATAAGGGACACCTCATGGCCAGGGCTGGGCAACCCAGTTGTCTTCACCCTTCCCAGTGTGGTAGCTCTTTTTTTGTGTGTGAAATTATTTTTTAACCATTTGACTTGAATTTGATTTAAGCAGATGCATATTCTTTGTGATATGACCATATGGGAAACAAATGATCATTTAGCCATTTATTTTTAGCTCACAAATAACAACATTAACACAGTAAAACAGGTCTCTTTCTTAAACAGAAGCCTGTCATGCTTAACTTTTGAGAATATAAGTAAATCTTTCTTTAAAAGAACTCTGTCCTGCTTAACTTAAAATTATATAAATTAATAGAAAACAATAGAACGAAAAATATTCTTGTAACAGTGCACATTTAGTGCATTTAGTACAGTTGGCTTCAGTTGAGGTATTATTTCAGCTTTTCTAAAGCTAATCAGCTGCTCCTGTTTGTAAACCCGCTTGTTCCCATGATTACGCATCTTAACTCATCATCATTATTCATCTATGTATTACTTTTATGTATTAGTGATCTATTTGTTGTAATCATCTATCCTTGCAGTTGTTTATTACACAAAATAAGTTATATTATCACACTTCTGGCCACATAGCGCTGATATCCACTGCACATGCCCATATTAACCTTAACCAGAGGGTTTTAAAAAAACAAACCAGTGTTTACATACCATATCTGCTTCTGCCATGGCCTGGCGGACAAAAAATTGGTAAAGGGTTCCCCGAGCTTTCACGCCCCTCATGTTCTTCATGTGCCCACCAATAGAAGCATGCCTATGGAAAAAGTGCGCCAGCACACAGTGCAGTGCGCTTTATAGTGCACTTTTCCAGCCAGGTGTTTTCCTTTTCCCATTCCTCCCTGTACTTTTGCAGCCTTTTTTTTTTTCTTTCTCTGAGCGAACAAACATTGCTGCTCTAACGCTGGGCTTACACTGTGCGATTTTTGGCCCATTTTGAGCCGATTTTTGAGTCGTGCGACCGATTTGGTGATCGGCCCGATTTTGGCCTTCATCGTGCGTCGTGTAGTATACGTGGGGTAACGAGAAGCGATTAACACCTCACGACCAGCTCCCGATCATCAATCGCTCGTGAGGGTGTCACCGCAGCTGCTCACGCGCAAACACGTAAACGTCGGTGAAAAAGACGTTGCAGCACAGCTGTGCAGCGTGTGATCTGGACACAAGCGATGGAGGCACAACTTGTAGAACTTTGGAAAGCTCATCCGAGCCTTTTCCATGTGGCATCACAAAATTATCACGACCACAACAACCGTGAAAATAGTTGGATTTACATTGCTGCTCAATCACAGCTGCCTGATCAATGTTTTTCATTAGCAATTTAGCAAAGTTGATGGTGGCGGTGTGTCTGTGTGAGTGAAAGACGGAGAGGGAGAGAGAGAGAGTGACAGATTTTCTGTTATAACTTTCATTTTATGGACGCACAGTGTGCCGTCCGAGACTTGCACCGCAGTGTCGGCGTTTGTTTCCCTGTTGGCCATGCTTGTTGTTGTGGTCATCGGTTGTCTTCCGGTATTTTCTCAGTAAGCGACCTTTCCTCAACCAATGAGATGAGCGGTAATCTGACTTGTCATACTCGAATTGTCATAAGTGTGCTGTCAGCTCATTGGTCACAAAGCAGGAGAGGGGCTGGGAATTATGTTTTCAAACAAAGCGTTAATTCCATTAACATTTATAGACTACTTTTGATTCTCACTGTATTACGGGACAAAGTGCGTCCCTTATTAGCTCAATACGGGACGTGAACTTTTGTTTCTAAATACGGGACGATTCCGTTTTTTTAAGGGACGGTTGGCAACCCTAAGTGCTAGCATGTGCTTTTTTTAAACTTCTTATTTGTTTAAAGTTTAATTATATGGAAGATTAAACAAAGTCTGACAAATATCAGAATAACGTCTCGATGCACTCTCAGATCCCCGACAACCATGAGGATTATTTCCTGCCAGTCGACTCTTGTGGCTGTAGTTGCGGTTGCTCTCATTGTGGTGTACTACACTGAAGCTAAGACTACTCCGAAGCCAAAGTACCAGTACACCAAGAAACCCGTCCCTCAGATCACGGTCCACAGCCCTGTAACCACCAGCGTGCCCAAGACTCTTAAAATAGTCCCAACTGCAAATCCTGTGAAGCCCCATCCCCCGCCCAACCCAGTGAGGACCACCAACCCAAGTCATGTCTTTCCACAGCACTACCCTGACGGCACCGGGCCACCTGGTGTTGGTCCTGAGAACTACACTCTGGATTACAACGAGTGTTACTTTAACTTTTGTGAATGCTGCCCACCGGAGAGAGGGCCCAGGGGCCTGAAAGGAGAAAGAGGCCTGACAGGTATAGACTCACTGATATGTTTTAATGTTATTAATTATTGTTTGGTTTGTTTGGCTTCAGATTTTCCACTCACACTTATTTTACTCAGGGGCACCTGGAGAAAAAGGCCTTACAGGAGCAGCTGGTTTACCTGGGCCACCTGGCATCAGTGGCCCTATTGGCTTAAAGGGAGAAAAAGGTACACACTTAAAAATTACTTATTAAAATGATATATTGTATTATGTTATTTACTCACTGGCTACTTTATTATTTAGGTATGTAGACATAGTCAAGACACCTGCTGAAGTTCAAACTGAGCATCAGAATGGGGACAAAAGGATTAAGTGACTAAGCATGGTGTACTTATTAGTGCCACATGTGTGAGAGTAACCCAAATAACCACTTGTAACAACCAAGGTATTCAGAAGAGCTTCTCTGAATTCACAACACATCAAACCTCGAAGTAAATGTTCCACAGCAGCAGAAGACCGTACTGGTAATTTGGGTTGGATCTCCTTTTGCCTTCAGAACTGTCTTTATTCTTCATGTCATAGATTCAACAATGTGCTTGAAACATTTCTCAGAGATTTTGGTCCATGTTGACAAGACAGCATCACACAGTTACTGCAGATTTCTTGAACATGACTGAATGTCAGGTTCTAGAAAGCAGTTTGGGATGATTTGAGTTTTGTGACATGATTTGTAATCCTGCTGAAAGCAGTCAGGAGAGAATAGGGATGGACGTGATCAGCAACAACACTCAGGTAGGTTTCGGTGTTTAAACGTTGCTCATTTGGTACTAAGGAGACTTTAGTATGCCAAGAAACTATCCCCCGCACCATCACATCAACCTGAACCATTGATACAAGGCAGGACAGAGTCGTGCTGTTATGTTTTATGTTGTTTGTGCCAAATTCTGATCTTCTAAAACAGCTCGTTTCGAAACTTGTGACTCATCAGACCAGGCAACATTTTTTTAACTTTCTGTTGACCAATTTTGGAAATCCTATTCAAATTGTAGTTTCCTGTTTTTAGCTGCCAGTAGTGCCACTTGTGTAGTCTCCTGCTTAAAGGTTTGATGTGTTCAGAGATGCTCTTGTGCATATCTTTTTTGTAAGGAGTGTAGTGGCTATATTAATTTGTTAGAGTTCTCTTTCTCTTATATTTAAAATAACCACACTGCTGACGGACAAGCGACAGTTTTTACGCGTTGATTGGTTTGCAACGACGAGTAAAACCATCGTGTGGCTCAGCCGTTTAGTTTATTTTCCACATAAACCTTTTACAATAAAGCACAAGATCCTGTTGACATTTTTCAAAATAAACTGAAATAATAACAATATACATTATTTTCAAACATCAAATTTTAGAATGTGCATGAAGCAAGTTACCTCAAATAAGAACATGAAGTAACTATAAATGGCGCTTACAAGGAGTGATTATTTAGGTACTGTTACTGTGAGTTACTGTTGCCTTCCATCCACTCAGCTTGGTCATTATCCTCTAACCACTGACAAGACTTTTTCACATAGAAAACTTCTGCTCACTGGAAATTTTCTCTTTTTTTTTTCTCTGTAAATCTTAGAGATTTTGTGGGGAAATCCCAGCAGATCTGCAGATACTCTGACCAGCTTGTCTGGCAATAACGACCATGTTCAAAGTCCCTTAAATCACTTTTTCCCCCATTCTGATGCTCAGCTTGAACTTCAGCAGCTATTCTTGAGCACATCTACATTCCCAAATGCATTAGGATGCTGTCACATGATTGGCTGATTACATATCTGTGTTAACAGGCATTCAGGCATACCTAATGAAGTGGTTGATTTATCTATATATTGTCTTTCCTCATCTAAGAGAATTTCTTTTAAAATAAATTTATATTTTAAATATAATTAATATATTTGTATTTCGCAAATTTTCTAGGGGACAAAGGTGACAGAGGAAACAGTGGGCCAAGTGGGCCACTAGGCATTCCAGGAAAACCAGGACCAAAAGGTATAAAAATCTCATGGCTATATTTTTCATTGTTACCTGACTTCATTTATTTTTACACAGTTTTCCTTACCTTACAGGTGATGTTGGCTACAAAGGGGAAAAGGGTGAAGTAGGACTGCAAGGTCTCAAAGGAGAAAAAGGGCAGAAAGGAGAACCTGGCAAGAATGGGACTGCTGGTGAGAAAGGAGAACCTGGAAAAGAGGGGCCAGCTGGGCCTCCAGGAGTGGCTACAGTACATGGACCAAAAGGAGATAAGGGGGATAGAGGGGAGTGTGCCTCATATGGAGAGAAAGGACACAAAGGTGAACCAGGTGAACCTGGAGCTCCTGGAATCCCAGGAGCGATGGGAATTCCAGGACAGAATGGCAAGCATGGCTCCCCAGGCCCTATAGGTGTCCGAGGGGATCCGGGAGCTCCTGGACCACAAGGAGAACCAGGGGTGAGGGGGCTAGAAGGACCACAAGGTATAAGAGGGATTCCAGGACCGAGAGGGGAAAGAGGTTACCCTGGGATGAGAGGTGAGCGGGGTTTTCGTGGATTCAAAGGTGCTAAGGGTTCTGGATCAGGGGTTCCCCAGAAACACTCTGCCTTCAGCGTAGGTATCTCTCCGAGAAAGTCTTTCCCTCCTTCAGGCTTCCCGATCCGCTTCGACAAAGTCTTCTACAATGAAGAGAACCACTTCAACATAACTTCCAACAGCTTTACATGTGTCTACCCTGGAGTTTATGTCTTCTCCTTCCACATCACCGTGCGCAATCAGCCGCTGCGAGCCACGCTGGTGGTGAACGGGTCACGGAGAGTGAGGACACGGGATTCTCTGTACGGTCAAGACATCGACCAGGCCTCCACTCTGGTGGTGCTGCGGTTGGCTGCAGGCGATCAGGTGTGGATGGAGACGCTCAGAGACTGGAATGGAGCGTATGCCAGCAGTGAGGACGACAGCATCTTCTCTGGATTTCTGCTTTACTCAGACAAGCCGTGATGCACACTTTGTGTTTACTATCACAAAGTCTGAATACTGGTGGTGCTAGTGTACATGCTGGTCTGCACGTCTTCTATTATTGCCTAGCCTCTTCTTAAGAAGGGATAGTACTCGCCACACAATAATGCTGCTGCAGAGTAGTGCTCCAAAGTTTTGATTGACACCACCCTAATTAAATATAATGGTTAAATACAGTCCAATTCACAAAACACAGTGAGTAAAGCATCCCAAGAAATACCCCTGAGGTAATTATTGGAAGATGGCGTTCACAAGTAGTAAAAGATCATAAACTAATCTCCTGTTATCCAGACAGAAGAAAGTTTTTTTAAATGATAAAAGTGTAAAAGTTCAATATTTAGCATAAAAAATGTATAATTTATCCAACATTTTTGTGCACATGCAGTGCCTCCTTATGTTAACGCATCCTAATTAAAAGTAGCAGCAGTAAGTGAGAGATCGTGCAGAAGTTTATTATTCAGCTACCAACGCAAAAGATAAAGCACAAAAATATGATCAGTGCTGTTTATCTATTTGTCAGCAAGATTACTGTGTTCCTCTACTGATTCCTTCAGTTAACCTTCAAGTCAATGCCCTGACCCAGTGTCACCCTTGCCTCATTTGCATGAAACGAAAAAAAAAGCTCCTTCGTTTTGGGTCCTACTTTTTTCTCACGATTTAACTGCTGCTTCCTTTTTAGTTGTTTTCACCCATAATGACCTAAGCTGTGTGAACATGTATGCAAAAAGCGATCAATAGAAAAGACAAATGTGTTCAAAATAGTCACCACTGATAGCTGCATCATTAATCTTAATGTAAACCTGTCAAAAAATGACTGCACCCCTGTGTCTTATTAAACCAGTGATTGTAATATATAAGAAGTTCTGCTCAAATATGGAGCAGTAAAAAGAAATTGTGTTCACAGAAAATAAAATCCAGCAGTACATAACATTTTGTGAAATGCTTTATTTGACTTTAACATGTATGTGTTAGATATTTCCAACAATTCTGGTACAGCGCTTGATGTTTGTTAACTGGAGATATCAGAATTTCAGGTGCAGGACCTCATATATGAGATTTTTAGTTGTACAAAGTACAAATACAAAAGATGAAAAATTGCACAGTTAAATACAGAAGTGTGACAATGACTCAGCGTGATTAGTAGAGAGATTGTGTGTAATGTATGCTAAGTTATCAAAGAGAATCTGCAGAGTCCCCAGACATGTCATCGGATTCCTCAAATGGATTTGCCTGATCTTGAGTTGTAGCTGAGTCAAAATCCTGGTCTGTAGTCAGCAAACTGGTTGGGACTGCTTGTGAAGTCAGTGGAGGCGCTTGTGATGGTGTGCTCTTTACTGGAGTGAACTGGATCGGCTGGTGAGAGGAGAGGTTAGGGGAGGTTGGTAATGAAGCAGCAGCAGGTGGGAAGTCATCTGTGGCTGAAGCAAGGCGAAATACTGGCCTTTGTCCAGGATGAAGAGGTGGCATCTTCTCAGGTTCTGTTGGGTCAGAGATGAGATGGCCTCTGAGGCTGTGCAACTATTACACACAAAGTATCACATTTTTAGCAATCCATTAGGAACTTTGGGGCTTATCGGTGTAGAACAAATGCTGGGGTAAATTAAAATTTAAATACCTCTTATTTGTCCAAAGTTTTTGGGTTCACTGGACTTCGAGAGGCCCAACTGAGGCACCCTGGCCTTGCAGCTGTACAGCCCTGGAGTCTGTTTCACTACATTATAGTTGTCAGAGGTTGCAGGTCCCAGTCGCCTGTTATTTTTGTAGAAATAGAAGTCTATCGGAGGGGCAGGAGCAGGGGCGTTGTACTGCACATGGCAAATGAGCTTCATCCTCTTTAGCTGAGTATCATAGTTGGGGATGATCTCCAAAATTGGCTGTGACAGAACCTCTGTGACAGAAGACATTGATTTAATTTAAGAAAAAAACAAGTGGTAGGTCATGAGGCTAAGAATATTTATGTTCAATTGTACTAACAGGAATAACTTAACATTGTGGGAAATATGGGCTTTCTTGCTCAGCATTAAAGGAGAAGGTCTATACACACCAAGTTTAGCACTAGGTGTAAAAATGGATCACTTATAAGAACACTATCTAGATTAGCACATCTCTCAAAGCATGCTGTCATTCCTTTAACTACACCACACCTAAGATAAGAACACACAATTCTGTGTAATCTCACCTAAGATCTGTACATGAGCACCAGCAGAAATGACAGAGAGTGTTTGTCTCCTCACATCCCAGGAAGCCCTGCAAGAATATACTCCTAGGTCCTCAAGGCTCAAGTTGGTCAGATAGAAATCTGGCTCGTGACCGTTTTGTCTCATTACTTCAACGCCATCTTTGTACAAAATAATCTCTTCAAGTCGGGGGTTCCCTCTGACACGACATGTCACCTCCAATGTGCTCCCGACAAGTTGAGGATGTCGTGGGACTTGCAGAATCGCCCAGCCACCTACGGAAACACCACAGAGTTACCTCTGAATAACTTCCAATCTTACATTAGTAAAGCAATGGGAGAAATTCACTAATTTCCTAACATTTAATGTAACAACATCTAACAATAATGCGTAATGCTACAATGCAAGAAGGGGAGGTTAAGGTACTCTATAATACAGCCTGCACCCCTGATATACTGTCTAGTTATAACATAAGGTGGGGAAAAGATACCACATAAGTACAAAAAACCCCAAACAAAACAAGTCCTTGTTGTACCAAATTGACATTTTAAGTAGAATTATAGAAGATTTATATGTTAAACCCTAGAAAGTCACAGTATAAGTTGCAGGCTGTATTAAGAAGTGCTGCCATCACTCACAGCATGTCTTAGATGAGCTGCAAAGAAAACCTAAAGTTGAAAAGAAGCTTATAGATGTTCAATGCTCCAGTGTTAGGATTACACAGGAAGAAAGAAGCCTAACGTGCAAAGCAATTTTATTTCTTTCATGCAGACAAACAGATCTTACCGTCCACCTTGAGCTCCACAGGGACACTTTGCTGGGTGCGAATCTTTCCCACCTTCGTGTTTCTTATTCCTTGGCAGTAGTATTTCCCGCTCTCTTGAACTTTGGTATTCCACAGTTTTAATTCCCCCCCAGTCTGTGAGAGCTCCTCAGAGCCCCTGAACCACAGGTAGGTCCAGTTAGACCTGTGCACATCAGGAATACTGCATCTCAAGTGTGCTCTCTCCCCCGAGAAGATCCTTGAATGTCCTGACACCAACTCGATGTTGGCTCTGAAAGACGTCTCAGTGGGAACTGCAGAAAAAAAGAAGAATACGTTTAAAGGATCTATTTTGGTAATGAGTGTAAATCCTGAGATCACTTCTAAAATAATATCTGTGCAAATTGAAAGTATATTTGTAAAGAATATTTGGTCCATACCATGAGACACTACAATCTGTGAGAGTGCTGAAAAAACTGAAAGAGAAAATAATCAAGTTTAAATGACAGTTACATCAGGTCAGTATGTAAAAGTACATTTTCATTAAATGAGCTGAAGAAAACTCACCAAAGAGAGAGATGAGCTTGTCCATTTTGGAGACTCTTCAAGAAACAGAAACCGATCGAGTATTTATTCATTTTCACTAAAAGGAGAAGTGAAAATGCTTCTTCCCCCCCTCGGGGTGCGCCATATCAGGACATCCTTCTTACCAAAAAGATTTCTACCCTAGGCTAAAATTAATTTCATGGTAAACCACATCTTGTGGCAAATTGTCTTTTATGCTGTGAAGGCATTTTTTTGACATGGTCACATCACAGGAAGAATAATTACAAGTAAATGGGAACTGACCATTTTTAACACAGGAAACATTTCTATCCTGATAGCAGGGATCTCTTCCTTCATCAAGAGACCACAAGGAGTCACTGAATCGTTTGATGAGAATGAAAACCATGTGGATCGTGTTTTATTTCCCCCACAGTCACCTGTTATCTGACCCCCCTGTGGGAGGTTTTGGACTGATGTGTTGCACAGTCCTCCCCAACAACACTATTTTTCTTCATCTGTTTAATGTGGAAACTTGATATTTTCTAGAATTAGCAAACACAGTTGTTCTGTTTATTTGTTATTGTAAAATGAAGGTGTTTGTTTTATATGTTTCTATGATAGATTCACATTTCATTTAGTTCATATATTTGTTGGAAAGGGTTAAAAATGGATTGGATAAAACAAAAGTGTAGCTAGCATTGATTAAAAACGTGTCTAAAATATGTGATTACAAAAGAAGGGTTTGTTAAAAGTGTTATAAAGTGTAAAGTGCTGTAAAGTTTGTTTGAGGTAGAGTTTGTGATGGTCACGTGACCAGAGTTTAGCTGAGAGCACATCCATGGCATTGTGGGTCAGAACTAGCATGGATACAGAGCTACAGCCACAACAGTAATGTTATTGTGCATGTGGTCTAAGAAGCGCACATGGTAATGGTTTTCATGTACAGTATATTGTATATATCATGTTGTATAAATGTTTTATATTGGCGATAAGAGGATATTTTCAGTAATATCCGTTATGTTGCATTTTTCCTGTTCCGCTAGCTCGAGACTGTTTATTGACACTAACATGAGAGACTTTAATGGGTTTCAGAGATATTTACGTTGTAAACTGTGTTTTCTGTAGTTTTCACGGTGTCTGAAGAAAATGAGAAAGAGAGAGAGAGAAATAATCTTCCGAAGACGTCAATATCAATCAATCAATCAATCAATCAATCTTTATTTATAAAGCACTTTTCATACAAAAAAAAATGTAGCACAAAGTGCTTTACATGGTTAAAAGCAGCCCACTCCACCCCACCCTCCAACTCACTCCCCACACTCTCATTAACATAAACAATGTGAATACACACATACCCCCCCCCCCCCCCCCCCCCCCCCCCACACACACACACACACACACGCACACTTAAAGAGTAAAATTGGGCTGGGTACGCATGTGCCAAGTGAGGAAACACTATAACAGGGAGCCGTCTGCACCGGGAGCCAATCACAGACCGCAGCCTCCAGGCTGGGCACACAGCAGGAGGGAGGCAAAGGAGCCCCCCAACCAGGCTGAGAGGACCCCCAGAGCCCCAGCAGCCACGGTCGATCACAGCCCCGGTGCAGAAAGCGCCCTCCGAGGAAACACTGGAGACATGACACAATAGGATATGTACAGGGTAAAACGATAAAATAAATAAGAACGGGATACAATATAAATATAAATAGAGTAAGAAGATTAAAAAATTAATAAGAATAAAATCAATAAATATTAGGTAAAGCCTAAATTAATAATAGAATAACCGGATAGAATAAATAAGCATAAAATAAATAAACATTAAGTAAAAGCTAAATTAAAAAGGTGGGTCTTGAGCCTGTTCTTAAAAACAGATGCGTGATGATGCGTCGCCATTGTTTGTTGGACCCCTGTAGTTACAGTTAAATCAAGCTAATTGAAATAATACACATTTTACACTTTATTATTGTAGTACCGATGCAAAAACAGCTCGCAGCCTGCTATAAGCTGTTTTTCTTACGGCACTGTGCAAAATGTCATGAGTCACCCCTCGTGTCTTTATATTTTACCAGGGAAATGAGAAATAGGTGCAGCGATTTATTGAAATGTGAAAAAACAGCATATCAGGCAAAAATAAAATTTGTATAATTCTAACAAGCTTAACGATCAATATTTGGAACGATGACTGTTATTCTTGTACACAGTCCAAACTGTCTGAGGCAGTTTTCTTTTAATTTCTTTAAGAAGTCTTCCGGAATATTTCTCCAGGCTTTTGGAAGGACACTTAAAGCTCTTTAGCTTAGCATTTAGATTTAGTAATGCTGAGGTTCAGGCTGTGGGGAGGCCAATCCATGACTGACAGTGTCCCATTGTGTGTGTGTGTTGTTTAAATCCAGGTATGCTTTCATTGAACCGCAGTGTGAATATATTCAGCTGCCAATCAGTCATTTTCCAGATAGTGGCCATGGCAGAGCCTCCACCGTGTTTTTCAGATGGCTGTAGACACTTACTCTTCGGCAGAAGAGCATCTGTGACCACATCAAACCTCGAAGCAGATGGTCTGTGGCAGCAGAAGACCACACCAGGTACCACTTAGTTAAAAACAGGAGACCGAGGCTGCAGTTCACATGGGTTTAACTTAGATTGAGCCTAAAGCAGTTTATCTACATTAAGATATTATAAGATATATAAATAAATGGAATGACACTCCATGTTTTTATAAAATTCACTGCCAAAAATACCACAACCTCATTGCACACGTTTAAAATAAGCTTTTGTTGAGCTGTACTCACAAAATGTAAAATATTATTTGTTGCATTATTCTTTCGAGCTCATTTGAACCCTTTTAGTGAAAATTAATCACTGGGGGTTTTTCACAGGAAGGGTGTGTTTTCTTGTTCTCTTTTTCTTTTCTCTGATTTTTCCTCGAGTCAAGAGGTCTTGAGCAATAGTTCTTGAGGCTTTCTTGGCTTCTCTTTTGTTTTTCTTGTTTTTTAGTCGACTCCTTATACCTGACAATATTCATGGGAATGTGTTTTTTTTGTTTTTTTTGTCTTTATTTGTTACAGACAATATAACTAAGGACCATTTTTAAATTGTATCTTCAGGCATTTTTTTATTAGCAGCCTGTCACAGAAACATATTTTGTGGTTCAATCAGTGAAAATATTGGAAAAATATTTAAGATAAAACAGTTTGAAAGCCACTAAATACTAGTTTAGCACCAAAAAGGTGATTGAAACCTCAGCAGGGTATGAAGTGTGTCCTTACAAATTTAAGTAAATTGGACAAATGTAGAGCAAAAGAAGAAGTGAGAGGCCTAAAATGCTATCAACAGCAGATCACCAGCCACGTCATGAAAAACACATCCTTAAGATATGCTGCCAAGAAGCCACCCTTAAAGTGTTCCCCTACTGGATACCATACAGAACAGTAGACACAGCTAAAATTCTGGGTTAATTCCACTTCATTCCTGACTTGCAAAATCGTGACAATCACAGTCATGTGAAACATAAAAGGAACCACAACAGTCCATCTGACTTTTCTATTTTTATTAATCACGCACCCATAGATGCAAATATACTAATACTGCCCCAATAAGTTACATTTAAATAAAAGACATATTCTGTTCATTTCTCCCATGTCACACAACAACAAACCTATAAGGTAAAAAAGATGCAGTTTAACATGTTTTTTAAAAACCTGATAAATGGCTTCTGCATACATTCGAGCAGCATTCAATGTTTTTTTTAATCTCCTGTAAATATTACAGGATTATCGTCTCCGACTTCATCCAGAAGGAGGATTAACCAACACTGTATAGAAAAATTAAATCACTTCTGTACATTCAGCTTGTGACTGGAGGTCAGCCATGAAAAAAAGGAGTATTTCTACAGGTGTAACTGGAGGATTTCTCGACATAAATGGAATATGCAACACACAGCACAGATTACAAACAACCACTGGGAGTCCCCCACTACCTCACTAACTTCACCCTACCCATTACTTTGTTAGATACAACTTGGGAATTAAGGGCCTACATACCCCGGAGACATACACTTAAAATAAATCCTCATCTGATAGTTCCATCCGGATATTGTCTGTTTTACCCTCTCTGTACATAAAAGGGCGAACAATAGCTGAGGTACAGAAGATGCCACAGTGGGTGACAAGCAGATGTGTTTCAGAAAAACTTTGAATGGAGCCGCTCTGTTTCCACTGCACAGCTGGATTGAGGATATCAGCAAGTCTAAAACTTTAACAGGTCCAGACTGTAACAGTGACAGACCCCTAACTGAGTGTTGCTGGCCTCCAGGAATCTACCTTGTGATTCCTGTGGTTCAAAATTATCTGAAATTTTAGTAAACACTCTTATTTGCTTTCTGGTGCAGAGTCAGGAGCATTCATACCACTCTGGCAGCTGCAGCCAGCCTAGCCGTATCCACAGGTGACAGAAAGCTTCTACGCTTTGGTTTTTCTGCATACTAATTTACAACAAAACATTTAGCAGTTTTACATTTATTGTTCAGAGACGAGAGTGGCATTAAGCTTCTCATCTTACTCTCTCCAAGAAAGCAAATAAACGCACAACCCAAAAATAACAAACTTGTCAAACTCAGCAGTGTTCAAAGAGGTCAAGAATGAAAGCTTTTCATGTGCATTTCTATAATCAGAGCTATCGCCATCTGGTGGCTTTCTGATAGAATGCAGGTTTTTACTCAAAATATTTTTATAGAACAATTGTGGATACAGTTAACAAAAAAGAAAGGAAAAGAAAAACAAAGGGAAACGTGTCACCCTCGGCAGAGGTGGGTAGTAACGAGTTACATTTACTCCGTTACATTTACTTGAGTAAGTTTTTGAAAAAAATGTACTTTTAAAGTACCTTTTTTGCACGATACTTTTTACTTTTACTTGAGTACATTTGTGAAGAAGAAACGGTACTTTTACTCCGCTACATTTGCAAAATTTGACTCGTTACTTTTTAAAAAATAATTAGTTTAACACATTAGATAACATGCCACCAGTGGAGTTTCCGGTAACTTTTTTACCAATCAGATGTGGCCACGCAGTCACATGACCAGTTTGAAACTGTGGCGGGCAGAGAGACCCAAGCGTTTCAAAGTAGCGGACACACGGAAAGAAGAAACATTAAAAACATGGCAGAGCCTTCCCTCCCCATCTTCAGCTGCCTCCCTCTTCCCGCTCCACCACAACTACCCACACATGCAGGACCTTGGAGTAGGGGTATGTCACCAGGGTGCAGAGGAGGCTACCCCCCCTCTGTCCCCTTCTGGCTGCCTCTGCCTCAATTTTATCCCACAACTTAGACATTCACATTACTCACACTCTCATTACACATACATATAGGATCTTGGGGGTGGGCACGATACACGGAATCCAAACTACCATCAGGGTGTACACCTCGCCCCTGGCGTCGTTGCCCACCTCTCAATTTTAAATACACGTAGACATTGAGGGCTAGCAGGAGGGACTATGCGCTTACCTGCTGCTCTCTGGCAGGTAGCTCCATGCCCTCCTGGGTTTTAAATGCACCTTAGAACACACATGCATCAACACTACATATGAGCGGGCGGAGGGAGGTTTAGAGTCTTCACACACCCCCGTTCTCTGCTGCCTGTTGGAGCGGGGGGGCTAGGAGGAGTTGGCCGTCCGACTGCGGTCTGGAGTGTGGGGCCTCCCTGCTGCTGCGGAGTCGGGGCGGTCTGCCTCCCCCCACCGCAGGGAAAAGGGTAACACCACCTGGGTCTGGGTGCAGTTCCCCCCCTCCAGGGGCAAGGATACCTAGACCCGGGGCTTAGAGTACGCTTGGGGAGTGTGATCGTATGTACAGCGTCTCTTTATGTCTGTCTTCACGTTGGTTGAGTGTGGAGTAAGTGCATATGAGAGCATGAGGGTGGGAATGGATGTTTGTATCTGTGTGTGCCTGTATGTCTGTGTCTATATGTCAGGTTGGGTGTCAGACGTCACCTCTCTGGGGACATC
Source organism: Rhamphochromis sp. 'chilingali' (assembly GCF_963969265.1). NCBI lineage: Eukaryota > Metazoa > Chordata > Actinopteri > Cichliformes > Cichlidae > Rhamphochromis > Rhamphochromis sp. 'chilingali'. The sequence continues at coordinate 16,228,986 of NC_137935.1, forward strand.
TCAGGCCCTCCAAGGTTTGGAGGCCTATCTCCCCCCACCACTCCCCCTGCCAGTGGCGGACTCCCTCAGACATCGGTGCGTTGGTTGTTCTTTGTGTCTGGGGATGGGCGTCCAGGTACACACCGGCTCACTCCTTGGCGGCCGTTTATCGGGGCCTGGAGCCTGGGGCTCGGTCGGGCCACTTCGGAGGTGGGGTGCCCCCGGCCTCTCGGCCTGGGGCTCGGTCACTCAGGCGCGGCTGCCCCTCTGTTGGTCTTCCTTGGTCTCTTGTGTTCTGGGGGCCTCTGGATGTCTGGAGTGTTGATCTCCTCCATACCTGCTTCATGCCCTGGAGGACGGGGCTGTGGCCCCCCCACACCCTCTAGCAGATCATTACATGAAGGAACCTTTTAAAAAAACAAACGCGTCCATGCTCACAGGTGTACACACGGGTGATCACACCCACAAACTACACCCTTTTTGGCTCCTACCTCAAAGCACACTGTGTTCTGTTGATCTTATGTGCTGCACAATAATGTTTAGTATTTAGTATTTACTGTCATATTCCCATATATCATTGTGATGTTGTTTATTCTATTACTCTTGTTCTCTTCTGCTTGTTTTCTTTTTTCTTTCTCAGCAGGTGATCCAGGTGATTGATATATGCATTTTTTTTTCTTTTTCTTTTTTTTTCTGCCCGTTCTTTTGGTTTTTGGTTTTTGCCCTTCTCCCCTGTCCCTCTTCTCAGCTTGTTTCTCTTTCCCTCTTTCTTTCTCCCCTTCTTTCCCCCAGTCAAGTCTGTCCCGTATTCAGTAAGTGAAAATAAAATAAACAATAAGAGGTGAATCAAATGGACCATTACGGCAAGGCTGGGATGGTCAATTTGGTAAAGTAAATCCGTTGGGCATCTTTCTTTGCCTTTCGACAACAATTCTGATGGCAAAAGAGCCAAACGGGACAGGCAAAAGAAAAAAAAAAAAGAAAAAAAAAAAAACATGGCAGAGCCAGTCATCTACGCTAGAGCGGGGCGGATCTAGAGAAATTTTCTTAGGGTGGCATGAGGGTGGCAAAGGAATCAAATGGGGTGGCAAAATCAAAGCCTTTTTTTTTTCCAAACACATATGCAGGTGGTTACATATGGTTAGAATAATTCAAATGCAGTAAGTATACACGTTTTTCATATAAATATAGTCTAGAATTTAATTATTCTCTGTAGCCCACATAATTAAACACTTTAGTTACATAAAACATGTGAGTTTTGATTGTATGTACTGTATAGCCTGTATAATAAATAAATAGCCCAACAAGTATAAAATCCAGAAAGCTACACAACATGGGGCGGTTCATTTACAAACACAAGTCTAACTTAAGTTTCACACTGTTTTTTGTTAGAAAACAATCACATTGTTAGATACTTAAATTACACAATATGTCAGAAATCTGCACTGTCATGAACAAAAATGTAAACCTAATTTTTCATGATTTGTTGGATCAACCCACAGAGGTCTGTAATACAACAGCCGTTTTTGACTCCTTTTGAGTTTACGTTTGTATTTCACCCTCAAATTGTTTCATTTTATTTTTTCCCCCTTGCCTTGTTTGGTGTCATTCTTTTCAGCTCAACTGAATTTAGTTGTTTTTTTCACTGACATACTGCATTAGTATTACTGATCTGAAATCACACAAAGAACTTAAAATCCTAGTAGTATTTTTTTTCTGTAAAAAAAAAAACAGTAAATGTTTATAACTTGAAATGCAAATATAAATTGTACATTTTGTAAACATATACAACTATTTATCTAAAAATGCAGCCAATACACCTGCTGTTTTTTTTCTTCATTTTGTACAACCATTTAAAAATATTACTAAAACTAAAATGAGAGAACAATCAGGTTTCGCAATAAGATGCCCCACAAATGATGTGTGCCAGTAAAAAAAAGTTTGTCCACCAAAAGACAGAACAGCACAGGGATAAACCTGCAGGCCTGACAACAGGTGTATCACTCCGCTGGTTTTCTACTTAGTGACAGTGTTTACACTGCAATGTGCCTTTGTGACATTCATTAGTGCCCTCACTGACACACAAAACAAAACGACTACACAACAGAACAACTACACAAGACAACACAACACACTAAGTAAACACTCCACACTAAACGTCACAAATCTCCCACATCTAAAAACTCTCTCTCTCTCTCACTCGCTCGCTCTGTCTCGCTGCCGTTACCGTCACTCCTAAAACTTTTCCCTCTTCCTAAACAACCAAATCCCACGTGTTGACTGTTTTTTTTAATTGGTCGACATGGTACATTCGTCCACCGATAGGAAAGAGGTGGCTCAGGAGAACTCAGCCATCAGTTTGCTGTGACAGCTGGAGGCTCAGCTAAGCCCGCCCAGCATCCTGCTCCATCAGCTGAATCCATACAGCCATCACCTGTCTCCACTGGGAGCTCCAGAGAGCCCTCACAGCCACCTGGGTTTCCCACATCAGCTGGAGTCGTAGCCCAGCATGTCCTGCATCCTGTCACGCTACCACCTACAAAACCACCTGCAGCTGCTACGCCACCAGCTCAACTGCCTGCATCTGCCATGCCGTCATCTGCTCAACCGGCCGTGGCATCCACACCGTCGCCTGCAGCTCTTCCATCTGAATACACCATCACCGTCTGCCATTTCTACGCCCATGCCTGGCCCTGCCACACCTGGTTCCACCTCGCCTGGTCCCGCCATGCCTCAGGCTGAGGTCAATGCGTTGTTTGGACTAGCCACTGTCAGGCCTGCCCCTGCCAAGCCACGTCCAGCGTGCCAAGCCGCCCGAGGGTCATCGCCTGTGCCCGCTTTGCCATCGCCACTTTCCCCATGGTCGGTCTCCGGACCTGCTTTGCCACAGTTGCTGCCGCTGGCCCCGCAGTTGGCCTCTCGAACTGTTTCATTATAAACACTGTCGGTCGGTCAGTTGACTGGACGTAGTTGCGGTTGCTCTCATTGTGGTGTACTACACTGAAGCTAAGTCTACTCCGAAGCCAAAGTACCAGTACACCAAGAAACCCGGCCCTCAGATCACGGTCCACAGAGGCCTGACAGATTTTCCACTCACACTTATTTTACACAGAGCCATTTGGAGAAAAAGGCCATGCAGGAAGAACTGGTTTACCTGGGCCACCTTGCATCAGTGGGCTATGGGCTTCATCTATGGGCTTAAAGGGAGAAAATGGTATGCACTTTAAAATGACTTTATAAGAATCAGAATCAGAATCAGAATACTTTATTGATCCCTGGGGGAAATTATTTTTGTTACAGTGCTCCATTTTAAACCAACATTAAGACAAGACAGACAATACGCTAACTAAGAATAGTACAATATATACATATATATACATACATACATACATAAGTCACTCATAGATAAATAGTTGGAAAAGAAACATGTGTAGCTGTAGCAGCAAACAGTGTGTTAAGTGGATGCGTTGTACAGGGAGATGGCCACAGGCAGGAATGATTTCCTGTGTCGTTCAGTGGTGCTTTTCGGTAATCTCAGTCTCTCACTGAACGTGCTCCTGTGACTGACCAACATGTCATGGAGTGGGTGGGAGGTGTTATCCAACATTGTCTTTATCTTGGACAGCATCCGCCTCTCCGACACCACCTTGAGGGAGTCCAGCTCCATCCCCACAACATTGCTGGCCTTACGGATCAGTTTATTAAGTCTGTTGGCATCTGCGACCCTCAGCCTAAGAAAGGAATATTTTATTATGCTATTTACTCATTGGCCACTTTATTATTTAGGTATGCAAACATAGTCAAGACAACCTGCTGAACTTCAAGCTGAGCATCAGAATGGGGAAAAAACGATTTAAGTGACTTTAAGCATGGCATGATTATTAGTGCCACATGTGCGAAATAACCACTTGTAACAACCAAGGTACGCAGAAGAGTTTCTCTGAGTTCACAACACATCAAACCTCGAAGCAGATGGTCTACAACAGCAGAAGACTATACTGGTAATCTGGGTTGGATCTCCTTTTGCATTCAGAATTGTCCTTATTCTTCATGTCATTGATTCAACAAGGTGCTGGAAACATTTCTCAGATATTTTGGTCCATGTTGACAAGACAGCCACAGACAGACACACAGTTGCTGCAGATTTCTTGAAAAGTACTTAATGTCAGGTTCTAGAAACCAGTTTGGGATGATTTGACTTTTGTGACATTATACATACATACATATATACATACATATATACATACGTATGTACGGACGGACGGACAGACGGTTTTTACACACCGGTTCTTTAGAAACAATGACAGTAAAACCTAGGGATGGACCGAGCCGATATACAGTATCGATATCGGTCTGACCCTGACCTAAATTACTAGATCGTATATCGGGGAGAAAAAAACAAAGTAATCCAATCCATTAAATATCACAAAAGCACCTCAAAAAACTTGAGACATGGAGTAACCCATGTAGTGACCTTAGCACGTCGGAGCATTATGCGTCATCTGATAAAGCGGCTGTTGAGTGCGAGACCTGTCAGCGGTCTGGAGTTCACACTGAAAGCATTTGGAGCCTCGCCACATGCTGCCAAACCAGGTGTTGTGCCAAGGTAGTTATCCCAGACAAAATTTGTCCCCCTCTGCCCACAACAGAGTGAACAGCAGTGGGCTGAGCACACATCCCTGAGGGGCTCCAGTGCTCAGTGTGGTGGTGTTGGAGGTGCTGTTACTGATCTGGACTGTCTGAGGTCTCTCTGTCAGAAAGTCCAGGATCCAGTTGCAGAGGGAGGTGTTCAGGCGCAGCAGGCCTAGTTTTCCAATCAGGTGCTGAGGAATGATTGTGGATGGAGACGCTCAGAGACTGGAATGGAGCGTATGCCAACAGTGAGGACGACAGCATCTTCTCTGGATTTCTGCTTTACTCAGACAAGCCGTGATGCACACTTTGTGTTTACTATCACAAAGTCTGAATACTGGTGGTGCTAGTGTACATGCTGGTCTGCACGTCTTCTATTATTGCCTAGCCTCTTCTTAAGAAGGGATAGTACTCGCCACACAATAATGCTGCTGCAGATTAGCGCTCCAAAGTTTTGATTGACACCACCCTAATTAAATATAATGGTTAAATACAGTCCAATTTTTTTTAAGATAGTGAGTAAAGCATCCCAAGAAATACCACTGAGTTAATTATTGGAAGATGGCATTCACAAGTAGTAAATAAATGAATCTCCTGTTATCCAGACAGAAGAAACTAAGTTTTTTTTAAAATGATAAAAGTGTAAAAGTTCAATATTTAGCATAAAAAATGTATAATTTATCCAACATTTTTGTGCACATGCAGTGCCTCCTTATGTTAAAGCATCCTAATTAAAAGTAGCAGCAGTAAGTGAGAGATCGTGCAGAAGTTTATTATTCAGCTACCAACGCAAAAGATAAAGCACAAAAATATGATCAGTGCTGTTTATCTATTTATCAGCAAGATTACTGTGTTCCTCTACTGATTCCTTCAGTTAACCTTCAAGTCAATGCCCTGACCCAGTGTCACCCTTGCCTCATTTGCATGAAATGAAAAAGCTCCTTCCTTTTGGGTCCTACTTTTTTCTCACGATTTAACTGCTGCTTCCTTTTTAGTTGTTTTCACCTATAATGACCTAAGTTGTGTGAACATGCATGCAAAAAGTGTTAAATAGAAAAGACAAATGTGTTCAAAATAGTCATCACCGACAGCTGCATCTTAATGTAAATCTGTCAAAATATGACTGCACCCCTGTGTCTTATGAAACCAGTGATTGTAATATATAAGAAGTTCTGCTCAAATATGGAGCAGTAAAAAGAAATTGTGTTCACAGAAAATAAAATCCAGCAGTACATAACATTTTTTAAAATGCTTTATTTGATTTTAACATGTATGTGTTAGATATCTCCAACAATTCTGGTACAGCGCTTGATGTTTGTTAACTGGAAATAATTCAAAAAGATAAAAATTGCACAGTTCAGTACAGAACTGTGACAATGACGCAGCGTGATTAGTAGAGGGGTTTGGTTTGTAATGTATGCTACGTTGTCACAGAGAGGCTGTGTGGCACCCTGAGTATTTTAAGTGTTAAAAAAGTCTCAGAATTTGATGAACTTCTTTTAATGTGCCCCCCCAATCACTTTTTTTTTTTTTGCTTTTGTTGTGACAATAGTTGACATCATAACACAGAGTGAAAAGCTCATTTCCTCCCACCTGATTTGATGCTAAGGCGATATTTAGTTCCGCCAGTAGGTGGCAGTGGCGGATCACACAAATGAGTGACTGACAAAGTAATCCCTTATAAAAGTAGTAATCAGTTACCATCAGTAACACACAACTGCTGTTTTGCTGCGTTTCAGGTGAGAGCGGTAGACGAGCAGTATATACATTTATGTAAAATTGATACTTATTTAAAGTAACGTGACCAAATAAGGGGGTTAATTCAGGTTATCCTTGGGTAACGCTAGTAACGTGGGTGCGCTAGCTAAATGATGTTTCTCTCCTGCATTAGCCTGTAACTGTGTTGTTTCATCAGAAATATGATAGAAAACAATTAGCTGGTTTCAGTGAAAGTTATAAGAAATGTTTTGGTAAACCAGCCAGTACATCTTATGTTGTGGATGTTTACTGGTGACTGGTTTACTGGTTTATTGTCAATTAGTTACTATGTTTATGTCCCCAGACATGTTACCAGGTTCCTCCAATCAATTTGCCTGATCTTGAGTTGTAGCTGAGTTAAAATCCTGGTCTGTAGTCAGCAAAGTGGTTGGGACTGCTTATGAAGTCTTCAGTGGAGGCGCTTGTGATGGTGTGCTCTTTTCTGGAGTGAACTGAATCGGCTGGTGAGAGGAGAGGTTAGGGGAGGTTGGTAATGAAGCAGCAGCAGGTGGGAAGTCATCTGTGGCTGAAGCAAGGAGAAATACTGGCCTTTGTCCAGGATGAAGAGGTGGCATCTTCTCAGGTTCTGTTGGGTCAGAGATGAGATGGCCTCTGAGGCTGTGCAACTGTTAGACACAAAGTATCACATTTTTAGCAGTCCATTAGGAACTTTGGGGCTTATCGGTGTAGAACAAATGCTGGGGTAAATTAAAATTTAAATACCTCTTATTTGTCCAAAGTTTTTGGGTTCACTGGACTTCGAGAGGCCCAACTGAGGCACCCTGGCCTTGCAGCTGTACAGCCCTGGAGTCTGTTTCACTACATTATAGTTGTCAGAGGTTGCAGGTCCCAGTCGCCTGTTATTTTTGTAGAAATAGAAGTCTATCGGAGGGGCAGGAGCAGGGGCGTTGTACTGCACATGGCAAATGAGCTTCATCCTCTTTAGCTGAGTATCATAGTTGGGGATGATCTTCAAAACTGGCTGTGACAGAACCTCTGTGACAGAAGACATTGATTTAATTTAAGAAAAAAACAAGTGGTAGGTCATGAGGCTAAGAATATTTATGTTCAATTGTACTAACAGGAATAACTTAACATTGTGGGAAATATGGGCTTTCTTGCTCAGCATTAAAGGAGAAGGTCTATACACACCAAGTTTAGCACTAGGTGTAAAAATGGATCACTTATAAGAACACTATCTAGATTAGCACATCTCTCAAAGCATGCTGTCATTCCTTTAACTACACCACACCTAAGATAAGAACACACAATTCTGTGTAATCTCACCTAAGATCTGTACATGAGCACCAGCAGAAATGACAGAGTGTGTTTGTTCCATCACATCCCAGGAAGCCCTGCAAGAATATACTCCTAGGTCCTCAAGGCTCAAGTTGGTCAGATAGAAATCTGGCTTGTGACCGTTTTGTCTCATTACTTCAACGCCATCTTTGTACAAAATAATGTCTTCAAGTCGGGGGTTCCCTCTGACACGACATGTCACCTCCAATGTGCTCCCGACAAGTTGAGGATGTCGTGGGACTTGCAGAATCGCCCAGCCACCTACGGAAACACCACAGAGTTACCTCTGAATAACTTCCAATCTTACATTAGTAAAGCAATGGGAGAAATTCACTAATTTCCTAACATTTAATGTAACAACATCTAACAATAATGCGTAATGCTACAATGCAAGAAGGGGAGGTTAAGGTACTCTATAATACAGCCTGCACCCCTGATATACTGTCTAGTTATAACATAAGGTGGGGAAAAGATACCACATAAGTACAAAAAACCCCAAACAAAACAAGTCCTTGTTGTACCAAATTGACATTTTAAGTAGAATTATAGAAGATTTATATGTTAAACCCTAGAAAGTCACAGTATAAGCTGCAGGCTGTATTAAGAAGTGCTGCCATCACTCACAGCATGTCTTAGATGAGCTGCACAGAAAACCTAAAGTTGAAAAGAAGCTTATAGATGTTCAATGCTCCAGTGTTAGGATTACACAGGAAGAAAGAAGCCTATTTTATTTCTTTCATGCAGACAAACAGATCTTACCGTCCACCTTGAGCTCCACAGGGACACTTTGCTGGGTGCGAATCTTTCCCACCTTCGTGTTTCTTATTCCTTGGCAGTAGTATTTCCCGCTCTCTTGAACTTTGGTATTCAACAGATTTAATTCCTGCCCAGTCTGTGAGAGCTCCTCAGAGCCCCTGAACCACAGGTAGGTCCAGTTAGACCTGTGCACATCAGGAATACTGCATCTCAAGTGTGCTCTCTCACCCGAGAAGATCCTTGAATGTCCTGACACCAACTCGATGTTGGCTCTGAAAGACGTCTCAGTGGGAACTGCAGAAAAAAAGAAGAATACGTTTAAAGGATCTATTTTGGTAATGAGTGTAAATCCTGAGATCACTTCTAAAATAATATCTGTGCAAATTGAAAGTATATTTGTAAAGAATATTTGGTCCATACCATGAGACACTACAATCTGTGAGAGTGCTGAAAAAACTGAAAGAGAAAATAATCAAGTTTAAATGACAGTTACATCAGGTCAGTATGTAAAAGTACATTTTCATTAAATGAGCTGAAGAAAACTCACCAAAGAGAGAGATGAGTTTGTCCATTTTGGAGACTCTTCAAGAAACAGAAGCCGATCGAGTATTTATTCATTTTCACTAAAAGGAGAAGTGAAAATGCTTCTTCCCCCCCTTGGGGTGTAACACATGAGGACTTCATCTTTTCCAAACAATTTTCTACCGTAGGCTAAAATTAGTTTCATGGTAAACCACATCATGTGGCAAATTAAAGAACTTCCCTCCTGTATCTGACCCCTGTTAAATAGCTCTGATATGTTGCACAGTTCTCCCCAACAACACTTTTTTTCTTCTTCTGATTAATGTGGAAAGTTGATATTTTCCAGATTTAGCAAACACAGTTGTTCTGTTTATTTGTTGTATCAAGCCAATTGAAATAATGCAAATTTTACACTTTATTATTGTAGTACTGATGCAATAGTCTGCTATGAGCTTTTTTCTCTTACAGCACTGTGTAAAAGCCATGAGTCACCCCTCGTGCCTTTATATTTTGCCAGGAAAATGGGAAATAGGTCCAGCAATTTATTGAAATGTGGAAATGTACACGGTAATACAGCACATGAGGCAAAAATAAAATTTGTACAATTCTAACAAGCTTGACAGCTAATATTTGTTATGACCTTTATTCTTTAACACAGTCAAAACTGTCTGAAGCAGTTTTCTTTTAATTTCTTTAAGTAGTCTTGAGGAATAGTTCTCCAGGCTTCTGGAAGGACACTATCGTCAAAGACTGATAGTGTCACATTGTGTGTGGTTTCTTTTTTTTTCTTTTTTTTTTTAAATCCAGGTATGGTCTTACTGAATTGGCAGCGTGACAATATTAAGCTGCTGCCAATCAGTTATTTTCCAGATAGTGGCCATGACGGAGCCTCCAACATGTTTTTTTTTTAGATGTATTATTTTTTTGTATCCTCCTACATTCTTTTAAATATATTTTTGGGGGCTTTTTCTGGCATTATAGATAGTGCAGTGAAGAGTGAAAAAAAACATTTACCATTGCATTTTCCAAGTTACTAATCTGCTGGGATTTTCCCAGCACAACCATCTCTAGAGTTTACCGAGGTTAGTTTAAAAAAAAAAGAAAGAAAAGAAGAGTTCATATCAGGGCAGTTCTCCAAGTAAAAATGCTTTGCTGATTTCAGAGGTCAGAGGAATGCTTTGAACTGATAGAAAGGCAACAGTAACTCAAATAACCACTCTTTACAACCAAGTCATGCAGAAGAGCATCTGTGACCAAAAACCTCGAAGCAGATGGTCTATAGCAGCAGAAGACCACACCTACATTATTGATAAGTGTATAATTAATAGAATGAAACTCCATCAGGTTTTTATACAATCCACTGATTCACTGCACTGTTGAGCTGTACTCCCGAACTGTGAAATATTATTTGTTGCATTATTCTTTCTAGCTCATTTGAACCCTTCCAGTGAAAATGAACCGCAGAGCTTTTCACTGGAAGGGTGTGTTTTCTTGTTCTCTTTTTCTTTTCTTTGGTTTTTTTCTTTGAGCCAAGAGGTCTTAAGCAACAGTTCTCGAGGCTTTCTAGGTTTCGCTTTTGGTTTCTAGTCCACTCCTTACACCTGACCATGTTCACGGGAATGTGGTTTTTTTCTTTTTGTGTTACAGACAACATAACTAAGGACCATTTTTAAATTGTATCTTTAGGCATTTTGTTATTAAACCTCAGTAGGGCATGGAGTGTGTTTTTACAAATTTAAGGAAATTGGACAAGTGCACGGTGAAAGCAGAAGAGGCCTAAAACGCTATCAACAGCAGATTACCAGCCATGTCATGAAAAACACATCCTTAAGATATGCTGCCAAGAAGCCACCCTTAAAGTATCCCCCCCCCCTTTCCAGATATCATACAGAACAGTAGACAC